>NC_139558.1:81951096-82551096 GCF_965112155.1 Podarcis liolepis
GTCTGCCTGCTCTATGGCTTTTTGGCGAGGTGGGAGAAGGGAGGCAGTTCGGAAGCCGGCAAGAGCTGCACGCAGCGTGTAAAAGCCAAGGTGGGGAAAGGGAGACATCCCCTCTTTCTCAGTGTCTGCCTGCTCTATGGCTCTCCCTTACACAAATGTAAGCGGCTCTTACTCTGCTTTCTTTACAATGAGCTGGAAGGAGGGACAAAGAGGGCATCCCCTTCCGTCCCTCCCCCAGCACCTCACCAGTAAATTCAAACAAAGCGGCTTACAAGGCTCGTGTCCCTGAGTCTCCTCCTCCTCTTTTTGCTCTGGTTCGAGGCAAGGCAGCTGCACAAATGTGAGTTCCCCCTCTCTCTTCCTTCCTTCCCTCCCTCCCTCCCTCTTCCAACTTCAAAAAATATTGGGGGGACAGCCAGGTAAGCCCCACTCACATACCACAATGGGAGGTGGGGGATGACTCCCTCAAATATTTAATGGGGGGGGTGAAGGCACCTAGGCCTATAGGAGTTGGCTGCTTTGCCTAGGACAAGTGTGAGCTCCCCCCCTCCTCTTCCTTCATCACTGTATTGGAGATACCATACATTACTGACAGTTCCTTCATTCACGTGGTTACAAAGCATGGATCCACATGGATCCTCAGGATTTTTGCACTGGGTCACCCCAAATTCACCATCAGATCACATAGCATGTCCATGGCTACAGCTTGCACCAAAAAAATCACGCACCCACTGTTGCCTGGGGCCGCAGTGGTGCAAAAACGTGGTTACAAAGCACGGATCCACATAGATCCTCAGGATTTTTGCATTGGGCTACCCCAAACTCACCGTCAGATCACATGTCTGTGGCCACAGCATGAACCACAAAAATCATACATCCACTGTTTCGTTTAGAATTTTTTTTTCTTGTTTTCCTCCTCTAAAAACTATGTGCGTGTTATGGTTGGGAGCGTGTTATAGAGCGAAAAATACGGTAGTTTAACATTTTCACAATAAAAGTGCTTCTGTGAGCCTGGATAATACGAGGACAGTTGAATCCTGTAAAAACTTACAGGGTTGTTGTGAGTTTAAAAGGGCAGGCACTACATATATGGGGCGACAGTAGCTCAGTGGGGCTGCCAGAGTAGACAACACTGCACTAGATGTCCAAATAATAATCTCACCAGGCACATATTAGCTTTCTGAAACAAATCAGGGGGAAATGCAAGCTGTGCATTGTCTGTAGGCTGTTGTCTGGGCTTACAGACAATGATTGTAATGGTCATGTTGTGGTTTTCCCATCTGTGCACTGGGTGTGGGTGTAACTGAAATGTAAGTGCAGGAAGACATTTGCTGAGGTGGTACAGTCCTCTCCCAGGAACCCAGGAGGCTGCTTGTGTCCTTGAGAGATTCCGCATCTCTGTCTGTCTGCATATGGAAACATAACATGACAGCAAGAACTGCTTTTAGCACTTTCAAAGTAATGATACCCTCTGTACATGCAGATATGATAAAAGTCCAGGGAGAGGACTGCAGTGCCTCAGCTGTGAGAATGTGTATCACATTTGCCTCCAATTGATGTTGATGTGTGGTGGCCAGCAAGGGGAGATGGTCAGCAAAAACCTGCTCTGAAACCTAAAATTAACGTGGAGGGGTCTGGACACTGAGGCAATTAAGCATGTGATCCCATAAAGTTTTGGTTTATGTGCAATCAGTCCAGGAAGTCACACTGCTGATGCCACACTCTCTTTCAGTAAAGTAATCCCTTTCATTAGCTCTATTTTTCCTCCCAGCCTGCTCCTGATTCAGCTGAACAGGACTCTTGTGGGGGCGGGAGCTCCTTTGTTGTCTGCTTCCGTCCTCAACTTTCTCCTCCTTCTGCTTCTCCAGTATTTATTCATTAATGTCTTAGAAATCTCCACGAAAAGGGTGATCCTAGCATCATGAAGAAAATAGGCCAGGACTCACTCTCTCTTGGAGTGGTTCATTTGCATACTCTCTGAATATATACAGTATATATATATATAAGCTTTCGCCAGCCTGGTGCCCTCCCAATGCTTTGGACTACAGTTCCTATTAACTCTAGTTGTTAATCCAAAGTATACCCCGCTCCTGCTTGTCACCCCCCTACCATTCCCCACATGCTTCTCTCTCTCTCTCTCTCTCTCTCTCTCTCTCTCTCTCTCTCTCTCTCTCTGTGTGTGTGTGTGTGTGTAAACTTGCATTTAACAGAAATGTTTTCAGACAGTTTCTTATGGCCTCAACCTTTATATCATACAAAGCTTAAACCTAGGGTAATGATTGCATTATTAACTCAGAGGAGGGGTATGCTCAAGCCCAAAGGTTAACAGATGTTTTTATCCTCTTAACACTTAGAGAAATAGAGCGAGGGCACACATGGCATCTGAAATCCTGGTTTATCAGCAAACCTTGGTTAGCATAGCTACGCTTAAGGACCATGCCAGCATAAGCCTGTACTGTGGTTGGGAAAAGTCAGAAGTAAAATGATGCTATTTATACTGGGCTTGAATTCCATGCACCTTAATGCTCACTGTATCATGACATGAGTGCTGCTTTTCTGAATCGTACCCAAACCCTTGTGGCCTGGCGCTCTCGTTTCTGCTGGTGTCTAGCTGCATGGCTCTCACAAGCCGAGTTCAAAGAGGATAAAATGACTGACCCATGCCTGCCTTCATTTTGCAGCGACTATAATGATATAAAGGCAGCATATGAAGCCATGAAGAACGTAGCCTGTCTGATCAATGAACGCAAGCGAAGGCTAGAAAGCATAGACAAGATGGCCCGCTGGCAAGTGTCCATTGTCAACTGGGAGGTAAGGGTGCACTTCCAGGAGGTTTTCATCTCAAAAGTCGCAGACAGTTAGATCCAGTCTTGGGATTAGAATACATCCATTATAATCAATGGGACTTGAGACAGACGGGGTGTCTAACCTATTACCCACCAGATAATGTCGGATTTTTTTATGCTTGTTTCTTTAACAATTGGTCAAAAAGTGGTTTATGGCACAAAACAGAACTAATAGGAACAAAAAGTATAACGGATAAACCCAGTTGGTCAATCAACACACTAAAACGAATCACAAACAGCAGCTTATGGATTCTCAAAGCAGCATCTCAGTGAACAGAACCGTCACACTCAAAAATGCCCAATGGTCTAGAAAAGTTTTTCTATACCATTTCTTCAAAAAAGAGCAATTGATGAGGCCAAACTAGTCTCCAGGGAGAGGGCAATTCTACATCAATGGGGCAACTACTGAAAATACTTTGCTCCATAATTTTAGGTGTCAGTTATTTTGTAGTCATTGAATCCTATGCATGAAACTGAGAAGACATGAGTAAGACAGCCCCACCCAACCTGGAACTGAGTTTGCTTAAACCTAGTTGTCAGGGAACAGAGGCATGCTTAATTCTGTTGTGACCAAAGAGTCCAGAGATATCCATATGCAAAAAATGCCAATATATCTCCGTCCAGCAACTGTGATCCTCAGATGGAGCACTGCTGAAAAATATCACATACCCCAGCGATGTGCTTTAGAAACTGGGCTTTTAGTGTTGAAGCTCCAGCCACCTGGAATTAGTTACCAACTGAAATTAGACAAGCATGTAGCCTCTTGATATTTAGGTGGCTTTTGAGGACATTTTTCAGGCGGATTTCCCTGAAGTGATCCAGACATATTATGGAATATTAATTGTAGCAATTGTTTTGTTGCTTTTAGTTTATTGGGTTCGTAACTTTTTGTTTGTTTGCTGCAAACGTTTTCAGGGGCAAGACATTTTAGGCAGAAGCTCAGAACTAATCCACTCAGGAGAGCTGACCAAAATCTCCAAGCAAGGCAAGAGCCAGCAAAGGACTTTCTTTCTCTTTGACCACCAGCTTGTGTTCTGTAAGAAAGATCTCTTGAGAAGGGACATGCTGTACTACAAGGGCCGGGTGGACATGGATGAGTTTGAAGTGCTGGACATTGAGGACGGTAGAGAAAAGGACTTCAATATCAATGTCAAAAATGCTTTCAAAATTGTAAATAGTGCCACAGAAGAAGTCCATCTATTTTGTGGGAAAAAGCCAGGGGACAAGAAGAGGTGGCTGGAGGCCTTTGCAAATGAGAGGAGGCGAGTGCAAGAAGACAAAGAAATGGGCAAGTATTGTCTTCTGTTGACTTCTCTTATTTCTGTGCTTTGTGGAAACCCTGGTTCAGCTGTATAAGCAAGTTTATTGATTAACAGTTACCGCTGGAACTGAGCAGTGGGAAGCTGGCTTGGGGGAGTGAGGGGTAGGTGGGGATGGATGGATTGATTGATGTACAAGATTTTTTACTCTCCCTTCACCATAAGGTCCCAGTGTGAGTTGCAACATTAAAACTTTTACAAGAATGAATAACGTGGTTCTAGACAGAACAGTGTGAATTCAGCAAAAGAGGTGGATCCCACAAAACCAACTGCCACCCTCCCAAATGGAATTTGCTGCAAAATAGAAGCTTTTGAGTTCTGGTGGGTTATCTCAACAAGCCAGCAATGCCATTTAACAAACTCTGAAGTTGTAGACACAAACACAAAGCAGCACATGAATTAGCGACAACCTCACTAATAGGTGTTGCTTTCCAACAGTCTCTCACATTTTCAGCCTCACTGATAGATGGTTTGCTGAAAAGTAGCAGCTGCCCGTACAGTCATGGATGCTTCTACAACATTCTCTGCATGCAGCTCTCATTCACAATCCCACATCTTGTATAGGATTTTTGAGCACATGACACGGCCTTTAACCTGCCTCTCATTCGTGGGGTTTGGATACGTCGCCATACAGTAGGGAGGCTAAATAAAATATGGATTAAAACCTCATTCCCAACTGAAATCTTGGACTCCAAATGCTACGTTGGATGTTTCTGAGCACAATTCAAAGTGTTGGTGCTGACCTTTAAAGCCCTAAATGGCCCTGGTCCAGTATATCTGAAGGAGCGTCTCCACCCCCATCGTTCTACCAGGACAATGAGGTCCAGCGCCAAGGGTCTTCTGGTGGTTCCCTCACTGCGAGAAGCCAAGTTACAGGGAACCAGGCAGAGGGCCTTCTCGGTAGTGGCACCCGCCCTGTGGAACGCCCTCCCACCAGATGTCAAAGAGAAGAAGACTTTTAGAAGACAACTGAAGGCAGCCCTGTTTAGGGAAGTTTTTAATGTTTAACAGACCACTGTATTTTAATACTTTGTTGGAAGCTGCCCAGGGTGGGTGGGGAGACCCAGCCAGATGGGCGGGGTATAAATAAATTTATTATTATTATTATTTATTATTATTATTATTATTATTATTATTATTATTATTATTACTACTACTACTACTACTACTACTACTACTTGCTCTCCCTCCACCACCACCCCAAAGAAACTCCCACTACCACCACCTTTTCCAGCTCTGCAATACTCCGAATGTGGTTGAACGATCAATTTGTATAACGGAATTATGATATCAGTAGTTTTATTTTAAACTGAGATACTTTTACAAGGTACAGTTTCTGTTATCTGGATAAGGTCCACATCCAACGTGCAGCTTACAAAGCTGACTGCAGTCTCAGGGAACTCACTTTGTCCAAAGCTTTTTGAAAGTCCAGTACAATGTATCAACTGGATCACCTTTATCTTATGCTTGTTAACACTCTTAAATAACTTTTAATAAGGTAATAAGAAAGGACCTTCCCTTACAGAAGCCATGCTGGTTCTGCTTCAGCAAGGCTTGCCCTTCTATATGCTTGGTTATTTTATTTCAACAATATTTCCCACCAGTTTTCCCAGGACAAACACTAAGCTAACGGGACTGTGATTTCCAGAATCCCCATCCTGCCATATCTCTTGTTAAAAATTGGTGCTGGAAATTGAACCTAGGACCTTCTGCATATGAACAATGGAAGAGACCTTTTACTTACTCAGTCCAGCTAGCTCAGTATTGTCTCAGGCTCTAAAATTCCTCTAAATCCACCTTCTACTGTTCTACATCCAAACTGGTGCCGCATAGATAATCGTTAGATTACAACTTCCATTGTCCTCAGTCAGCATGGCCAGCGGACAATGGGACTTGTAGCTTAACAACATCTTGGGATCCAAAGGTCAGAAAGGTTGGCTCTCAGCTGACTGCCAGTGGCTCGCCCAGTTTTCAGGCAGGTATCTGTTCCAGACCCTCCTGGAGATGCCAGGGGTTGAACTTCGGATCTTCTTTAAGCAGAGTACTGTACTGCTGAGGTTCTCCTTTGAATGCACCATTAAGCTGAGCCATTTCCGTGTGACATTTTAACCTGAAATTATTTTCCCTGCAGTCAAAAACCTGAGACGTGTTTAAAAGTACATGGCTTGTTTTTCCATTGTAGGAATGGAGATCTCAGAAAACCAAAAGAAACAAGCCATGCAAAATGCACGGAAGTCAAGACACGGAAAGATGAAAGGTGACTCTTTCGCTACCCCCACCCCGACCAAAGGCTAATTCACACAAGAAGCTTTTCTCCTTCTCGTGAGGAGTCCTGCCTGTCCTTGGGCATGGTGGGGAAGGTGGTAGCCCATGGACCAGACAATTATAGCTCCAGGTGACAGCAGTTCCCATGCTTTCTGTGCCTGGAATCGCAATGCTGTCTGCTGGCTGTAACTGTGGCGTTTTGCATGTACCATTTATCTACCTGTGTGTACGACTGTGTGTATGACTGTGGACATTTGCAATAGCTTGGGTGCAGAAACAAACGTCTTTGTGCAAACTTTACACCACCCCAGTCTTTCCCCCCACAAAAGTCTCACACCTGGTGTCAATACTTTCTTTCTACAGGTGTCGGATACAGTGGGTGCCCGATGCCGCCCCCTCACCAGAGTTTACATCCTATCCACCAGCGTCACATCACCGTGCCCACTAGCATCCCACAACAGCAGGTCTTTGCCCTGGCAGAACCGAAACGGAAGCCCTCTATTTTTTGGCACACTTTTAACAAGCTGACCCCATTCAAGAAATGAGCGGCTGGAAGATCCCTGGACTATAGAAGGTTACAAGGCGAAGGAAGAGCCACTTGCCAGCAAAGAATTGGTTGGTCCAGCCGGAAAACTCTGAATTCTGGAGGGAAGGAGTCCTGATCTTCCTCTGCTTCAGTGAGAAGGACTTGCCGGCAGTTTAGTGGAGAAGGCTGTGGCTTGATGTGAAGCAAAGGTTGACATGTGTCAATAAACATTGCTACATGAGAAACCCACCACATGGTCGCAAGGGCAGAATTGCTGCTACTCTTGAACGGTGGTGCAGGCTTGTTGTACTTGCACCAAAGGGATGGTTTGAATATCTTAGGTCATTTTGCCTGTCTTAATAATAAATTCATGGCCAAATTTAGAAATAGGAAGGATAGTATCCAGCCACCTCCCGCTGGCACAGCATGTTGGCAGAAAAAAGAGGTACCATCTTCTCTGTGAGCACCAAGCAGGCGTATGGATCTCTGGGATCAGGTTAGCTGCCACCGCAAGAACTGCTGAGCCTCCGTCCTTCCTATTTGTCTTAGTTCACTGTCCTTATTTCTTGTTAATTTAACCAAGTAGGAGTAGGACTTCCTGCAAGGCCTTAGCATCTTCCTGGCAAAAATGGGAGAAAATGTTCACTTGGTGACATAAATAGATAAACATGCATTTTTACGTGCTGTTGCAAATGACGAAGGAAGAGCCCAATGCATCTTGGGTGGATCCTTATGAAAAGCGGTACTTTGCTGCATGCATTGAATGCACTTCAAGAAACTGGTTTCGTTTTATTTTGTTACCTGCTGCTGTTTTAGCCTGTGAAAATTGCCTCTGTGCTTTCCAGTATGCCTGCTTTTTACACTATGAGAAGCTGAAGTGTTCTCTGTTCTTAATGGCGCCAGTGCAACTAATGAATAACAGAAACAGAAATCTAGTTGTTAACTCAAGGGAGACTTTTGTCACTCTCCTGTAAATTGGGCAGAGAATCTCTAGTCCTTGAGTGGTTGCTGGACTTCAGCGTCCACAATCCCTGACCATTGGCCATTCTGGCTGGGGCTGGTGGATGTTGGGAGTCTAATAACATCTGGAGGGCCACAGGTTCCCCACCCCCGCAGTAAATATAGAATCATTCCAGCTGGTTTCTGTGACTCCTAGAAAAACCTTCAGAATATCTCCAAAATGCTGTTGATTTCATTATTCTTGCCTACATCAGCCAAGCCAAGAGGGTTGTTCAGGGATTGTTTCTTTGCAGTCAAAATGATCCCACACAAGGGAACATTTAGTGGCATCAGAAATGAACTTTGATCAAAACTCAGGTCAAATGTGGCCGGTTTATGGCTTATTAAAATTATGTTTTCTTGTTTTGCTTTGCTTTGTTCTGTGAATATGAAGCTGCTTTTAATACGGCATTTACAGAATATTCTACCCCGAGAAAGCTGTTATAAATTGAAGTTTATAGCACACACTACTATTTCCCTATCTCAGTAGTTCTATATTAATGCAACATTAGCCTAAGTATTATCAACACAGTGGAGTGGGACAATTCTATTTCAAAGGTTGTTTTTCAAAAGATATCCAGTCTATCCAATTGTCAGTTATGCTGATGTCCAGAACTTTATCTGATAATGAAGGTTGATTCAGGATTTTTAAAAGTTATTTATTTTTACTGTGAATACAACTTGGGGGGGGGGAGAAAGGGGGTAAATCTGTTAAAATATATGAAGGACAATGGGCTACAGCCAAGGTTATTTAACTACAGGGTGAAATATAAAGCCTTTGGCTGACATCCTAAGCATATTTACTAGAAAGTAAATTACAGTTGACCTTACCTCTCGGTAGATGTGGTTAGGAGTAGGCGATTTATTAACTTCCAGTTTTCTCTCTCTTGCTCCCTGCCACCAGCACACAGAGGATATAGACTCTGGCAAAAGTGTGTCACCTTTAAACCCCATTGATTTCAATGGGAATGCTTAAAACACATGCATTGAATTCAGTGAGACTCAGGTGTTTGGCAAGGGTGTATGTTGTTAAAAAAAGATTGTTTAATTGAAGCGCAGGCATCTGGGAGGACTGCAGAGTGCAAACCATTGGAAAGATGATTTGTAGGATGAATGAAAGGGCACTTGCAAACACCCCTTGATTAGTTCAAAAGTAAGATAAGCACAACAGAAACTGTCAGGCAGTGGCGGACCTGGGCATCTCAAATTTTAGTGGCACCCTGTGTGAGTCCAAAATCCTCTTGCTTTC
The DNA here is from genome assembly GCF_965112155.1 of Podarcis liolepis. Lineage (NCBI taxonomy): Eukaryota > Metazoa > Chordata > Lepidosauria > Squamata > Lacertidae > Podarcis > Podarcis liolepis. Next base: position 81,960,301 of record NC_139558.1, read on the forward strand.
CGATGGACTTTATAGTTGCGGCACCTGCTACAGTGGTCCAGAAGCTCCGTGCCAGGGCAGCCATACCAGTCGTACTTCCTTAGATCTGCCTTTGATACTGGATAAATTTTTGGCATAGCACTGGGTAAATTAAGTTCTTGTACCTGCGTTTTCCATCTTTTGGAAAATGGATCTTTTATTAACAGGCAAGTGGAAGTAGCACATCACAGACTGTCGTGTTAGATATGCCTTCTGTACATAGCTTAGCAATGATTGTAAAAAGACACTGATGCTAAACTGGATTGCCCAGCATGCTGTGAACCTCATTGCTTGCTTTTCAATAATATTCTTTTCCTGTCCCCAAATGAATAGTTGAGAACTGGATATATGGAATTACAGACTGGCATTTTAGTCATAGCAGTTGTTAAAGTATTTTTTAAAATCATTTCAACTGAGACAAAAACAACTGTCTTGATAGCCCACCTGATTTGTAGTTACCTGCTTTGCAAGTTGATTTTTGAAGGCACAGCCTCCCTTCCCCAGGTGGGTGGGGTATAAATAATAAATTATTATTATTATTATATTATATTGCTCCATTCACTCTGAAAATGTGGCATAAAATTATTTTCAACAACTGGAACAAGCAGCAAAACATTGCAATGCATTCTTCTATTGTAGCTGGAGGGTGCTAGCCAGCCATGCAGCAAGACCTTCCATTCTCTCCTCCCAACCTCCAGTTTTCCTTTCCAACTGACTGCACTCTGCAGCTACTGCTCAGTCCTCAGTGGGTTTAGGTTTAAAAAAAATCTCTTTTGGGTACTTCTCCTTACCCCAGAGCCTCCCCAAGCATGCTGCCACCTCTCTCTAGTTTTTCAGTGGTCCTTTTTCAGCCACTGTGCCTGCACCAGGGTTAATTACAGTTTTAAAACCTTTTCACATTTATCATTCCACGACCACAAAATTTGAGAAAGCTGGATGGCTGTGTCTGCCATAGTCTAGGTGCCTATGCTGTGATAACCAAGAATTTGTTCAGACTGTTGTTCAGTGTTGTAGTTCTGTGACCCTGTGGGTATAGAAAGCAGGGTAAATAGAACGGTGGTCGCCAAGGTCTATTCTCTGCTCCTGTTGAAGTGCTGCTGCTGCTGCTGTCTGCTCTCTGCCAGAACTAGGCAATTTGCATCAATGCTTCTGCCACCCCCCCCCACCCCCCTTCCTGGTCCATGGAGCATAAAAAGAGCTTTGCTGCATTAGGTAGCTTCTCTAGTCAGGCATCTTGCTTTTTACAATGGCCAACCAGATGACTATGGAAAGCTCACAAGCAGGACATAAATGCAATAGCAACTGGTACCCAGAGGCATACCTCTGATACTGGATGTATGGTAGCCATTGCAGCTAGCAACCATTGATAGCTTTATCCTCCATGAATGTGTCTAATCCCCCTTTTTAAGCCATCCATGTTGGCGGCCCTCAGTACAGCTGGTGGAAGGGAATTCCCCAGTTGAGAATGCACTGTGAAGAAGTATTTCCTCTTGTCTGACTTGACTCTCCCCTTATTTCACTGCATTGAATGACCCTAGCTTCTACAACAGCAGGGAACAGAAGCCCAGGAGATTCTCCAGGTATTGCTAGATACGTTTGACCCTCCCACTGACACAAATTGCCTGGCTGACAAGTGTACCTTCATTATGGCAGCTTGATAGGAGACAGAAGGAATAGAATGAACCGCTATAGCCGACACTCATTGCCCTCATACCTGCAGAATTGTGCCCAGGGAACACTGCTGTTTTAGCACTGGAATGGAGCAGAATGCTTTGGATATGCTTGTAGATGCACTGATGTTACTCCCTTCAGGAAACTCAAAACATTACAAAGAGAGGGAAATGTTTATCATTATTCAGGTTACTCAGGAACAATGTTATGTACAGTACCTTGCACACCAAAGCCGCTTTATTTAACAAACTTCTTCACCTTGACCCCTTTTTGCAGCCAAATTTTGCTTTGCATGAAGGTGGTCGTGGTTGCAGCATATTAAGGCTGTGGGGCTGCTTTAATATTCATAATTTGGTTTAGAATGTTTTGACTTTGGAAAATACAAAGGCTGGAAGAATAGATTGGGCTTAAGGAAAAGGTAAAGGGACTCCTGGCTATTAAGTCCAGTCGCGAACGACTCTGGGGTTGTGATTAAACATGCTCTCAAACTATCCTGGAAATTCAGTGGGTGGAATCCAATGGAGCACTAAGGAGATTGTTCTGTCACAGCAAGCATCTTTGCTTGCCCAATAGAACAATATCCCCTCCCCCTCCACACTGTTGACAGGGGTGTTTCCTGACCCTCCAGAGCACATTTGGGGAAGGAGGGAATCCTCATTGTGCTAGTGGAAGTTTTCGCACTGGCTACTGCTAGCGGAATAGGTTTGCTAAATCAGACCTTATATAATTGCGCAGCCCAAAATCCAAAGAGCCATTTCAGACCAGTCCAAAGGCTTGATCTCACTCAGTGGGCTTTTTCCCTGTTTTACATTATTTCTTTTAAGAACTGATTTATCACAGCAGACATCTGCAACTGGGTCAAAAGTTGTTTTTCCAATTTCACTCTAGTGACCTGCTATTTATGAAATACAGTGGTACCTCAGGTTACATACGCTTCAGGTTACAGACTCTGCTAACCCAGAAATAGTACCTAGGGTTAAGAACTTTGCTTCAGGATGAGAACAGAAATCGGGCTCTGGCGGCGCGGCGGCAGCAGGAGGCCCCATTAGCTAAAGTGGTGCTTCAGGTTAAGAACAGTTTCAGGTTAAGAACAGACCTCCAGAACGAATTAAGTACAGGTACCACTGTACAGGACCAAAATAGATGAGAGGTGGGGAATCTCTCACCCTCCACAGTGTTGCTGGACTCCAAACTCTCCATCTTCCCTGCCCATTGGCCATGCTGGTTGAGGCTGATGGAACTTGGGGCCTAACAATGTTTGGAAGACCACAAGCTCCCTCATCATTGCCTTTAGTTCCTGGTCTGGGTCTGTAGGGAAGTGGGCTTTAAGAATACAGTATTGTTTTTGCAGGTCACCATAAGCTGACCTTGAGCTTCATCAAATTAATGTCCCTTTAAATAACATTGTTGAGTTTAAATTTGCATAACACCCCACCCCAGTCTAAACCGAACTGCTGTTAATTTCTACTGCAATGCTTGTAAGTGTTTGTTTTTTTGTCATGTTCTCATATAACCACTGATTATGAGGTTCCTCACAATGCTAAAGCACAGCATTTGTGCAAATAACCCTCAAAGCACACTTTTCCTTGTTTCTACTGGACTAAACTAGCGCCAAACTCTTAATTCTCTGGCTTGCTGCTAGCATCTTTTAGCAAATAAATAATCTAGGTTTTACAGTGGCTTGTGTTTCAATATACAAAAGTGAAGGAGCTTAACTGAAACTTTTCACATTTTTTTGCGCGGGACATTCTTTTTACATTTTAAATATATTGTAGATTTTACCTTGGAGTTTGAGCCAAAGGACCTTAGCCATAAATAAATGGTATATTTCTGTTGACTGCCTTTTCTTTCTCAATGTATATGGCATTTGCATATTGAAGACACCTTCTGAATGATTCTGTGATTTAACTTTGTTGATAAATATTAGGCCTGCTTGTTCAACTTGCTTGTATATTTTGACAAGTGTTCTCTAACAATTCCCCGCCTTCTGTATATGTTCTTATGCATCTTAACAGCTCTGTGCTGCTACATATGTTTCATGCCAGAATTCCTGGCTTCAGAAAAAAAATTACTTGGCTGTTGACAGCTAAAGGTATAATGTATAGGATCTCTTTACCTTCATATGTTGTTTGCTGTATCATTTGTTGCCAGATTTATTTGCATTCTGTATATTTTATATCTTTAAAAAAAATATCTTCTGGGAATGAATCTACAAACGTACATTCCATGTACCTTGCTCTAACTTTATATGTTTTGATTAAGAATGTGCATAACTTAACATTTCTCAGCTGTGTCTTACATAATTTCAACTGTACAGTTTCAATGTTTGTGAATTTTTCATAGCATATAAAATATTGTATGTGAGCTTTAAATATTTGAACATTATCTGACAGCAAAATATCATTTGTTTTGTTTATTTTGTCTATTTATAATCTTGCTCTACGAACCTAAGGCTCCCCCCCCCGCAACATCTAGTTAACATTTAGCTTGCATAACTTCTCATTTTGCATGTGTTATCCCAAAGGAATTTACAATAACATATATAAAAAAGTTAAAGTTATTGCACATACAACAAATTTTTTTTAGAAACTGATAAAAACAGCTTAAAAAAGTAAACATACATAAGATGCATACGTCTATCTGTGGGTGGGTACAGTTTCCCGAATGTCTCATGCAAATGTAAGTAGACACAATTGCTGGCTAAAGATACATTCAGAAAGAACACATGGCCCACTTTGCTGTGCATTATGATAGCTAGAAGGGTTTGGTACTGCAGAAACAAGTAAATTTGAATTTCCAAGAAAGCAACTAAACGGTCCATATTAGAATAAAAGTCAAAAACATGATAACATTTCATCCCCCTTCCCCCAAAGACCAGGATTATATTGTGAGCGGATGGAAGGGGCAGGCAGTCCTCATGCCATTTTTCTAACCAAAAAGCTTCACCTGCACCCCCAGTTCATACGTACTTCATAATGAAACTGTTGTTTATGTCCATAGCAGTTTCCCTCCCAGGGTAAATAACAGTCGGGGATGTAGGGAGGGAAAGTCACCTGGAAAACGTTTTGATGCTGGGCTTACCTGAGGCTAATATAGAAAAACGTGTAAGATTGGAGAAATGCAAATGTGAACATTTATTTAACGTATCATGTAGTTTGTCCCAGAGCTGGCCAGTAAGACAAACCTGGAAGAGAATTCCATTCTGCAAGAAATGCTGCGTGGAACTTCATGCTGGAGGGAGTTTTGTTTGCAGAGTTTCCTGTAAGACTGAAAATGACCTCAATATAGCAGTAGTTCAGTTTATGTGGTCTACAGATAGGGATGCAAGAAGACACTGGTTTCCATTTCACTCTGTGTTGGTCACCTACAACACTGTTTCTTCTCTGCTGCAGTTTGGCTTCTGACAAAAACTACATAATTTGTCTCGCCTGCCACTCAGGAAATGTTACACAATTGCAAAATCATTACTTTATTCCCAGACAAAATTTTAATGAAGAGTAAATGCAATCCAAATTGGAAACCTTGATCAATTACGTACCGCTACTCATAGTTTCTGGGCTGAAAACAACAGTGAATACTGACCACATTCACAAGACTTGATTGCAGTTCTGGATGTGGGACAAATCAGCATTTTCCACTCCTGTTTCCATCAGAATTCTCTTGACAGCCCTGTAGTCAGACCATAAATAGATACAGGCCATAAATATCCAAAACTTTCCTACATTGGAGGTTTTTAAGCAAAGGTTAGATGGCCATCTGATGCTTTAGTTAAGATTCCTGCATGGCAGGAGTTTGACTAATGACCCCTAGGGTTCCTTCCAACTCTACAATTCTATTATTCTAAAAGCAATTGCCTCAATCCACTAAATTATTCCTCTCCCAATTGCAAAAGGGCAGCATTTGGCCCTTCCTGAAGCCTTTAGTCACTGATCAAAGATCTCAGTCTGTAGGAAACGAGACTCTTAATCTCAGGGTCATGGATTTGAGCCCCACATGGGGCAAAAGATTCCTGCATTGCAGGGGGTTGGACTAGATGACCCTCGTGGTCCCTTCCTACTCTACAATTCTATGAAGCTTCCAAAAATTATTAAACCACTTATTGTCCAAAGGTTCCTGGACAAAGGTTCCATTGTTAGAAGCAAACTATTAATGGGATGAGTAAAATACAGTAAGGTGATCTTAGTAATGGGAGACGTTGAGGGGATGCATTATTTGAAAGTGAGGCAGGGATTTTTCAATCTTAAAAGAAGATCCTTTAAAAAAAACTTCCCTCAAAGAATCCTGGGAATTGTAGTTTGTTAAAGGTGCTGAGAGTTGTTGGAAGACCCCGTTCCCCTCACAGTGCTACAGTTCTCAGAGTGGTTTAACACTAATCCCTCTTCAGAGGGAATTCTGGGAATTGTAGCTCTGTTAAGGTGAATAATGGTCTCCTAACAACTATCAGCACCCTCAACAAACTACAGTTCCCAGAATTCTTTGGCGGGGGAGTCATGACTGTTTAAAGTCATGTGATACTGCTTTAAATGCGTAGTGCAGATGACACCATGGTAAAGCTCTGTGCAGTTAACAAGAACGGACTTTGGGGGTTCAAGTGGAAAACTGACAAAACACTGTACACTGGTGATTAATATTTAAGTGCTGGAATCATTCCACATAAATATCTTGGCACCTGCCTCCATATTAATCATTGAGCGTATCTGAAAACTGGATAACAGCTTTTAGAACTTAGTAACCTACTCCCCAGCTGCCCTTGCTTTAGCTTCACATACAGTGCCTGAATGTTAAGCACAAGATACCCAAAAACATATCCTGATAGGCAGTGGCGGAAAAGGTAAGACTTGGATGCAAACTATGCCTGGGGAGTAGATGAGCAAATATGTAGAGGTTGAATATAAAGTCTCCTGTTAGGAAAAATATTCCATGTATGTTAGGGACAAAGGGGCTGTTGTATACTGAGTGAGACTATTGGTCTCCCCAATTCAGGAATTGTCTATGGACTAGCAGCAACTTTTCAAATGGGGGAGGGGAGGTTTTCCCAGCCCTAAATGGCCTTCATCTGAGCCTCACTGGGCAGTTTTCAGTATAAAACAAGTAAATTTTAAGACATAACCACAACACATTAAATGAGAGAGAGTAAAATTCCTAAAAATAACAAGTTATTTGGCTGATGCCCAAAGGATAACAAGGTAGGCCTCCCCGAGGATGGATTTCTATACAGGGGTGCCACCACTCTCTCTGGTCACCTGGAGTACAGGATCTAAGCACTCGGAGAACAGGATCCAAGTTCTGCCTCTGGAGCAAAGGCAGCCTGGCCCTACCCACTCTCTGGATGGAAAGGCAACTGAGAACAATGATAAATATGCTCTGAGCCATATGCGAATGAGATGAGCAGTGACAAACTGAACAAATGTAATTTTAGGAAAAAAGCATTGGTTCTCTCCCCCCACCAGTACATTAGTAAGTTGTAATCTCTTAAAATATTTGCTCGCTGCTAAAATTAGCTCTTGATTAAGGGGTTTATATACTTCCCAAGGAAGTCTCACTAACCTAAATGAATTATGGACTGCAGCAACCTATAAGGACTTGTTCGGTGACAAAGTACGGACTTTGTATGCAGGCATCTCTATTCCTCGTGCCCCCCCCCCCCAAAAAAAACCCCTGATTCCTCCTATTGAGATCTCTGAGCTGCTGCTAGACAGAATACCGAGCACCGGACTAGCTGGACTAATGGTCTGACTCAGTATAATACAACTTTGTATGTTCACAGTAACCTCCTCTGTTATCTAAATGAATTTTACCCACACACCCCCTACACTATATAACCTTGTGCCCAATTGACAGCATGTGTTAGCATGTGTTAGTGAACTCTCAAATGCATTTAAAACAAGATGAAGATGCACAACAACTTTCTGATTAAAACATAGCATTTATCTTGCAAAGCATGCTATTCACTGGTTGTTTTATGTTGGTTTTTTGCTTTTAAATATATTGATTCCTTCAGCTGAAATTAGATAGCATGAAACTCTGGATTATTCTGCTGGCTGTTGCAGTCAGCACAGAAGAAATACAAAGACAGAACAGTTGCAATGAAAGGTTTCCTGGGATCCCTGGGAACCCTGGACACAACGGCATACCAGGACGTGACGGACGCGATGGACCAAAGGGAGAAAAAGGAGACACAGGTATCACACGTGTTGTCAGCACGAGAACCCTATGAGCAAGTTATACAAAATATGCCAAGGTAGAGGAGAGCAGAGCCACTGATTCACTGTAACAATTGAGTTTACGGTGATCTTCAAGGCTACTTTGGGTGTGAGGTTAATGTTTGTGTCTGCAACCAATGCTGATGGGTTGTCAGGAGTTGTGGCTGTGCAGTACTATGCGTAGTACAATTATGTGGTTGGGAGTTACCGTATTTTTCGCCCCATAGGACGCTCCGTCCCATAGGACGCACCTAGTTTTTTTGGGGGGAAATAAAGGGGAAAAAAATTCCCTTTATTTCCCCCCCAAAAGCAGGTCGGGGAAACAGAACCAGGTCGAGGAACAGCGGGATGGTGGCACTGCGCCTCCCTGCTGTCCCCCGAGCTTGTGGGGCTGGCCGATGTCTGCCCCGCATGAGGGGCGCTCTGCATCAGGGCGCCCCCCCGCGGGGCGGCAGGCTGCTATCCGCAGTGTGGGGAGCCTTGCCGGGAACTCCTGCAAGGCTCCCCATGCTGCGGATGTCTGCCTGGCGCGGGGGGCGCTCTGCTTCAGGGCGCCCTGCCCGCCGAGCGGCAGGCTGCTATCCGCAGCCTAGACATCCCTGCCGGACCTCCCGTAGGGCTGCCTAGGCTGCGGATGTGTTCCTGAAGCCTGGAGAGCAAGAGGGGTCGGTGCACACCGACCCCTCTCGCTCTCCAAGCTTCAGCAAAAGCCTGCATTCGCCCCATAGGACGCACCCAGATTTCCCCTTCATTTTTGGAGGGGAAAAAGTGCGTCCTATAGGGCGAAAAATACGGTAATGAATGGAAGAAGTTTTATCCCCTTCCCCGAAGAGAGCCTGCTGTGAGCCCCTCTCAGGTGAGAGATGGGAAAGCAGTATTTGGTGGTCCAGATTCCAGTGGGTGTGGGTCATTAGTGTTTCAGAGATGGGATGAGTCTCTAATATGTGTATACCTGGCAGTGATCCTTTTTATGGGAGTTATTGCTGAGTGTGAGTGGTTGAATGGTTGGTTGATAGAGATAACGAATGAGGTAGGACTTCCTGTTTTAAAAAGCGAAGCTAATTACAGAAGACCAAAGTCACCCAGCCATTAACTTAGAATCAATCAGTAAAAAATATGAACAGGTGATATAATGCACCTACTCAAGATGGCTGTACCTGTGCAAGCAGTGACCAGTGGTACTACTTGCAGGAACATTATCTTGCACTGCCTTGGATTTTGTGCATTCCAGTTCTCCCTGATGGAACAGAATTGTGTGTTGTTGCAGGATGTGAGGTCATTTTTGCAGTCCAAAAGCAGAAAGCTTAAGCATCACCTTTTTTAGAATGAAATGCTTAACAGAACTGACACTGCCTTTTTCTGCGGCTAGGTGAACCAGGACATCCTGGAAAATCAGGCACAGATGGCATAAATGGAGAAAAGGGAGATTCAGGTGAGAGCAAAAGGTGGTTTCACCGAAAAACATTTTAGCTTGTTACCTGCTCCTGAGGGGATATGGATAAATGCAGCTGAATCTTCATGGGTTAGGGATGGGGTTCAGCTAAGATTTTAATGCAAACCTACCTAATGGGGGCCGGCATTTAATTTGCAGTAATTTCAAGTGAATTAAAAAGTGCCACTATTGGAGAATAGAGGTCACTGTCTCCCACTGTATGTCTTAAGCACTTCACTGAGCACATCATAATTAAAGTGTAGTCTGGAATCCTCCCATTTCCTATATGTTTGGATATATATATCCCAAATGACAGCTAAATTGCAGCTCTGGAAAATCTCTTTTCTCCCACAACACTTTCTCTCGTGCTCTGAAAATTCCAAGGCCATCCTTGACCTTCTCATCTCCTATCAGCGCAGTGTTAGCTAATACAAGAATGACGAATGCCTTTTCCTGTTATCTTGCACATATGCTCCTAACAATCTGATACTAGATAATTAAACCAACCTCTTTCTTTCTCCTTTGCTTTTAGGAGCTGATGGCAGAGTTGAAGAGAAAGGGAACAAAGGCAATAAAGGGTCGAGAGGCTGGCCTGGGAAATTTGGCCCTAAGGGAATTCCTGGTCCTGTGGGTGATAAAGGTCAAAAGGGTGAGCTAGGACTGCAAGGACAAAAGGGGACAAAAGGGGACATTGGGCCCATTGGCCCAAAAGGACTTAAAGGTGAAATTGGAGTCCAAGGCGAAATAGGCTTAAGGGGTCCCGTTGGACCTATTGGCCCCATTGGTCCAAAAGGAGAGGTGGGAGGCCCAGGTCCAAAGGGCAGTAGAGGAATCCAGGGAGAAAGGGGATGGAAGGGAGACAGGGGAGAAAAGGGAAAACTTGGTAGTACCCCAGTCATCCCGAGAAGTGCCTTCAGTGTAGGTCTTACCACTAAGTTTCCTCCTCTCAACGTTCCCATCAAATTTGACAAAGTGATGTATAATGGCTTAAACCATTATAACACAGCCACTGGGGTATTCACCTGCCAGACTCCTGGTGTCTATTACTTCACCTACCACATCACTGTCTATTCAAGGAACGTTAAGGTAGCTCTGATTAAAAATGGGAACAGGATGCTCCACACCGCAGACAGCTACCAGAGTGGTGAAGACCAGGCCTCAGGAGCGACCATCTTGGAGCTGCAGAAAGGTGATCAGATATGGCTGCAGACCCACGGGACTTCTAATGGTTTGTTTGCAGACCCTGATGATGACACGACCTTCACAGGCTTCCTTATATTTAGTACCTCAGAGACAGCAGCGCCTATACCACTCCTTAGTTTGTGATCTGTTTTGTTTCTAATGTGATGCCAATTATACATACTATTACTTATTTCTCACATCGAGATTTGTATGGCAACAAAGCTCACAAGAGCTATGTCAGTGACATAGCCCTTGATGCTAAACATTTTATAAATATTCCCAGGAGCGGTTTTGTTGGTTTTGAAAAATAAATCTGAAAACTAGGCCAACTAGTCCATATCTCAATTTATGCAAAATTCTGTCTGCAACACCATATGTAACCCTCAGAATCACAAATGTGGAGAATTATCTTACCCTGGGATAAGGGGGTGTTGCTGTTTGTTTGTTTTAAATGAGGAGATTAAGATCCTATACTTTTTGCCAGAATAGCTAGACCTGGATTAAATTGTACAACCTACTTTTGTATGCCTGGGCCAAGATGCACTGAACTTGTTTGCTAGATGCTGCATCAGGACCTGAAGAAATTCATCCTATTTCTGCCACTCCCCACCCTCTCAAGTTCCCACTTAGTCTGTAGAACTTGGGTTTTCTGTTTTGCAGTGGTGACGAGCCAAGCAAATTCAGGTTCCCTGTTATGGTTGGTGCTGTAGTTGGCATTTTCTCTAACATGCTACAATGTTTCTGAACACTGGACAATGTTTGCCTGCAATAAAGCATACTTTTACCTATTTAGTGTCTTATCTTTTGGGGTATAAAAATTTATTTCACATTACTCTGGAATTCTAAATGTGTGAGACAGACAGAGGGGAGAGGAATATTCCTTGATGCCAAATTTGAGTGAAGGGCAATAAGACTGCTATCCGAATTTATTTAATTCATTTATTTAGTAATACACAGTACAGTACCCTTATTTATTATGTTGTAAATAAAAATATGCCCTTTTCCCTTATGGGGTATCCAAGAGCCCATATAGAGTCCTTACATAGGTTCCCTATTGGTAGGAGAAAATAACAGAGGCCAACCAGAGAATATTGAGAAGCAAAGCAGCTAGTAAGCTTGATCTTTATTGATCTGTTGCAACAGGGTACCCCCCTCACACGCAGGAGAGGAAGAGGACCCAGAACAATGGCCTGCAAGGCCTTATAAAGACTTTTGAAATTCCCCTTCTCTAGATCAGGACCACCCCCAGAAACATTATGCATACATCACAGAAGGGGTGTAACATAAGACCACCCCTCAGATACATCCCACCTACATCACAGAAATTTAAATGTTGTTTTTCTCTTCTCCTTGTTTATCTCCTGTCTAGCAGGTTACTTGATTGGATTTTCTGGGGAGCCTGGCCATTCTTTTGTAATGGTAAAATACTTATTTCCTGGGCCAGGTCACAGGCTCACACCTTATTCAAACACAGATTAAAGGAAGAGACAATGGGGAGGCTTTTCCATTTTTAACCTTGCAGAGACAGGATTTGGTCAGTTTAGGAATCAAAATGGTTCCAGGTTTGCCTTCCTGTACTGATCTATGTATGTGCAGTTATGAACATTACTATATATCTAAAACCATAAAATTCCTATCACAATATTCCCCCCTTTGGGGCTAGAATTTTTCTTAAAAATTTTTGCCCCACAAATAATAACATCGTATGTTGTAAATGGATGTGTTTGTATAAATATATCATATAAAAATAACACATGTTGCGTTTTGCTACTAAATTACTTGTGGCATTCTAACACTTTGGGAGAGACCATTTACTCAATAGTGTTCTATGCTTTACACCTAGCAGGAAGGTAAGGTCCACTAATGACTGAAAAGTGCAGTTTGCTTCCCCCCCGCCATTTTTGTGTTCTCAGGTGTCAAGGTAGCTCTTCTGTGGTCTCACACTGACATAGTGCTACAGCAACACATCCTGTCTGTTGAATCCCCTCAGGGCTTTCATTTAACCATGTCGCCTGGCATTCACCATAGCTGGCACAGGTTTTGGGCATCTCGTGAGGGAGAGGTCTTCGCCTTGGCCTTTAGCTATGGGATTTTATTATAGGCTGTGGTCTTGGGCTCATGAGAAGTTGCTCACTTGCACTTAAAGGACCAAAAAGCTAATTGCAGCCTGGATACACTTGCCCAATTCAAACTGAGTCCAATTTGAATTTATCTTGCCCCATGGTTCTCAAGTCTTCAAACCAATCTGTTAAAAGAAAACCATTCTTAACAAGGGCAGTTGTCCAAATAAGTCAATTTAAGTCTATAAGGAATCATTCCTGCTAAACCAAAGCATATCCACCTTCATGTACCTGGTGTTTTATGGATCCAGAAGTTTGTCATTGGCAAAAAGAGGTTTAACACATATTAAAATGGATAGGGAAAGTTGGCAGAGTGCCAGGTGGAACAATGTGGTTATAAATTGATCTAAACATTGGACTACACAATAGTGTGAGCTATTAGAAAGTATAAAATGCATGAGAATTCTCCATTGGTGTGTAAGCAATAAGACATTAAATATAAAAACAGTTACACACAATAAATTGCCCCCCTTTGTGGAAATCACACTGTCAGACACATTTCAACATTCTTACATAATAACACATAATACAAAACAAAATAATTAAATATCTGTTGCATATCTTGACACAATTGTGATCTTTTACGTATGTATCTTTTGAATCCTGGAGCACAGTCTTAAGGTTCAAGTGAAAAAATGTCCTTGCAATTCAACTCCTCCCCCCTTTGTCAGGTCCACTCCCCCCCCCGGCAGTCTATATCCTTTGAAAGAGATAGCTGTGGGCACTTTGAAAACTCTGGCGTTGCAGGTCTTGTGATGGCGAAGGGGTTGTTGCTGCTTTTCATCATTGCACATCTGTAGAAGTGATATCCTGTAAGGGGGCAGGGTTTTGGGGAGACTTAAAAACACAGTTAGACAAGAAAGAGGCAAAAGGCAAAAAGGATGTCCTCCAGTTTCCATGGGAAGCTGCAAATAATAACAAATCTTAGCATATTAAGCATTTTATTTATTTCAATATTATTATCACATTTCCACATAATTACTGTTATTATCTGCTAAGTTTGTTTGCTTCCTTCACTTAATTTTTGTTGTTGTTGTTCTTTTCATATTATCAAATAAAAAATTACTCCACATGTAGAGAAAGAGAACTGTAAAAATACAAGAAAGGTTAAAAAATAAAAGGAAAGCAAAAAATTAGATTACCAGTTAGATGAAAACAAACTTGACACAAAAACATCAGATTCAGAAAAGACCTATTATTAAATATATTATCAAAACCACGCAGATTACTACTAGACTGAAAAAAAAATACAAAGGTTAAAAAATACAAAAGAAAGCAAAAAATTAGATTACCAGTTAGATGAAAACAGACTTGACACAAAGACATCAGATTCAGAAAATAACTATTATTAAATAGTACAAAGATATTATCAAAACCACACATATTACTACTGGACTGGAAAAAAAATGGGAAAACAATGGGGAAAACTTAAAATTCACCATGTGCTATCCAATAAAAGAACTTCATGAGACTGACTTTCAACATGTGATGAACATGTCCCCAAAGTAAAACACAAACACACAAAATGAGCTATGAGGAACCAAAAATAAATAAATGCTAAGACACACAATTAATAAGTAACCTGAAGTAATCTGTTTTGGCATTCTAACATCCCAAATGAAAATAAAAGTGTTTCTTGATGTGACATCAGCTGTAATGTTAATAGCGGAATACTGGGAAATGAGTTAATACCAATAAAAATGAATGGCAATTTTAAAGTTGTGCAGGTACCTTGCACTAGCCAAAATGACAGAATTAGTAAGAAATGCTCAGGCCAAAGGTAAACAAGTACCATTCCACAAACAATGTTTGGTTGTGCTTCGATTAACTTCATAGACATCATGGAGAAACTGATTAAATAAATGAAAACAGATTATTTGTAACTTTAAAAAAAAAATGTCAAAGGCACAAAGAGATAGAGGTCACTAATACAGCAGGGATTCAGACTTGTTTCACAGAACAGAAAGAAAGTTGCTGTTTGGCTTTTAGGGAAGAAAGACAAAAGAGAAACAAATGCAATTACTTTTTATAGAGTATTTAAATCACTGTTTGCATCCCCTCATTATCATTTGTGCTGTGGGAGAAAAGAAAGGACACTCTGTTAAAAGGGAAAATTATTTCATGTGAGAGGTCTGTCAGGAAGTGCTGTTCCTAAAATGCATAGGCATATACACACACACACACCAAAAAAAAACAAAAACAAAAACAAAAACTTATAAAATTTAAATTCCATTGGGAGGCGAACCTTTTGTTAGCCCCTGGGGCAAGACATTAAGGGTGATTTCCCTCAATGGTTCCAAATTTTACATAAGGAAATTTGTATAGGTTTCAGGCTCTCCAAACCTTCTCTCTCCCCCCTCCTTTCTCTCTCTCTCTCTTTTGTAAGCTGATCTAGCCTCTGTGCATGTGCAGAGTTCATGCCTCAGCAAACCTTTTATACAATTGAAAATGTTGCATCTTTTGGCTCAATTAGAATAAGGAAGGGAAAGGTAAGGAGTAGATTTTAAAAATAGGGTTAGATTTTAAAACAACAAAAAAGAGAAACTCAGCAATTTAAGTATTCACCAAAGCTAGCAATTTCAGCCGAAGCAAAAGGAGTGCTTCCTTTATGTACAGGAAAGGGCTATCAATATTGGTCATTTTATCTGGTCATTCGCGGAACAATCAACCGCTCTCTTATTTATGAGTAAAAATGGCCAGGTAAGGAGTGGTTTTTTAAAATAGGGTTAGATTTTAAAACAAAAAAGAGAAACTCAGCAATTCAAGTATTCACCATTCAGCCCAAGCTTCCTTTATGTACAGGAAAGGGCTAATATCCCTCTGGCCATTCGCGGAACAATCAACCGCTCTCTTATTTATGAGTAAAAATGGCCAGAGTTAGAATTCATAGGATTTTTTAACATTCTCAGTCATTTCAGCCTTACCATTTGCAGACAAAAAATTATTATTATTATTATTAATATTATTATTTTCTGCGCCTTAATTTACAGGAATGGCCAAGGCTAATTGTACTTGATTATTCATTTGTATGTGCTTAAACTTTGAATTGACTTTTAAGTTTGATTTTAAAAAAAAATAGTAGACAAAATGATAAATACTGTAATCACTCAAATGCTTGATATTACCAGTTGTGCTTCAAAACATCATGGCTTTTACCTCTCACCTTTTAAAACTAAAAAGCAAAGCTAGGCTGAATTTCAACTCCATTACCACACCAGAATTTAAGAATTACCCTCCAATGCTTGCAGACACATGGTCTTCCACACAGCCACAAATTGGGAGAGTTGAAAGGGACCCTGGGGTCATCTAGTCCAACCCTCCAAAATATAGGGTTCACAGCAAGATTTCGCAGCAAGATTTGTACTACCAGAAACACACACATTCACCTCTCACCTTTAAAAACAAAGAGCAATCTGGGCTGGATTTCAACTCATCAGCCACAAATTGGGAAAGTTGAAAGGGACCTGGGGTCATCTAGTCCAACCCTAAAATACAGGGTTCATAGCAAGATTTGTACTACCAGAAACACACACATACTTATGTACACAGACACAACTGGGGAAGAGATCACAAGCCATGCGCCTATCACAAACCATGCGCCTATCATGTACTAAGGAAAAGGAAAATAAAAGTACCCAACCCTTTTAGCAGATCTTGAAGCTAGTTTGAGTGAGAGTTTACTTCCTTAGACTAAAGAGTGCAAATTCCTATAGAAATTATCTTTAAAAGAAGATTGAAGTTAACATTTTTCCTAAGATAGGGAGAGGATCTTTTATAAAGCAAAGTTTAAACAGCAATAGATTTGATTTAAAAGGAATACAAGAGTGAACAATTTTTCCTGAACTTGCAGAGGAATAGTAAGCCTAATTTATGCCCCCCCCCCTTGCAGTTTCCTTTAAAGGAAGCTTACTCGGGAGTAAATTTACCTGGCACAGAATAAGAAGGAGAAGGGGAAAAAACCCTGGAAGAGACAGAATGAAACAAGGGGGGGCATTTTCTAAGAAAAGAGGCCAGGACGTCTTATAGAGACTGATATCAGGAGCCTTACAATAACTCTTCTGTCCAACCAGATCAAAGTTAAAACTGGACTCAGATATTTTTCTTAGAAGGAACACCATACTTTCATAGGCATATGCTTAATGAAATACATACACTGCATCTTAGCTTGAGAGAGCAGTTGGCTCAACTAGGCTTTTGCAGCAGAAACATTAGGTTAACTTAGACTGGAACACAGGTATACTTGCAAACTCAAAAGTTACAACAAAACATTTACCATTAGACTTAAATCGCCCTCCTCACTTAAACTAGAGGAAGGAGGTGGGGTAATTCCCCTTTCAGAACACAAGTAGCACGTATACAGGATTTTACCACTTGGGAGGAAAACTCTTTTAGAGCCTCTCTCAAATAACAAACATTTGCACACTCCATTCTCCATTTTGTCTTGCTTTAAGATTGATAAGGCTCAACATGGCTTCCTTAGATTTAGAATTTGGAGCAAGCTTGCATTTTTATTTTAGATGGCACATTTAAGATAAGCAGCTGCTGGATGTTACCTAAGTACAATTTAAACACAGGAAAAACGTTTCTTAAACACAAATTGAAGGGGACTGTCAGAGTCCAGGCGGGAAGTAAGCACCAACTGGGCTTCTTTCACGCCAGGGGTCTGGGGACTATTTTTCTTTTGACTGAGGTGCACCCATTTTCAATTAAAAGGGATTTGGACCTGGGCAAAACTCCGAAGGGTCCGGAAAAGGGGAAACCCGGACAAAAAAAACTTGGGGATACGTGGACAAATCTCCGAGGGGAAAACTTGGGGATCCAAGGGAAAAAACCTGGGGATACCTGGACAAATCTCCGAGGGGAAAACTTGGGGATCCAAGGGAAAAAACCTGGGGATACCTGGACAAATCTCCGAGGGGAAAACTTGGGGATCCAAGGGAAAAAACCTGGGGATGCCTGGACAAATCTCCGAGGGGAAAACTTGGGGATCCAAGGGGAAAAAACCTGGGGATGCCTGGACAAATCTCCGAGGGGAAAACTTGGGGATCCAAGGGGAAAAACCTGGGGATACCTCACTTAATCTCTATTCTACAACTCACAGCAACCTCCCTGCCTCTTACAATCTAACTCAGAGTCCCTACTGAACGCTTGCACACTTGCAATGCCAGATTGAGACTCTGGAATATGAAAGATGGAAAGGAATTCAGCGCCCTTGCGTTCTCTGTTCACAGGTCATTTCTAACAAAGATCGCCATGGCAGAGGTGCGGCTGTGCTGGAAGTTAGTTTTCACTGCAGAAGAAATTGCACAACCTTTCTGGGCAAAACTCCGAAGGAATAGGTTGGCATAAAGAATTAAGTGGAAGAAATCACACACAACCTTTGCCTGGGCATACTCCGAAGGGCTAAGGCTGGTGTTGAGATCGAGGGGACAGAAAGGAGTAGAAGGCAATTTTTTTTCAAGAGTTAAAGTGAGGAAAAAAGTAAGGATTTGAGAAGTATAGGTTTGCTGTGGTTTGCAGAATCCCACCCCACTACCCATTTTTCCTACTCATACTCACTTCGCAAGCGCTGTCCTGGTGATTCCGGGATCTCTTGACTGGTTGTTTAAGGCCGGCCTGATCCAAGCTTTGCTTCCTCTGGTTAGCCCCGCTGAACTCCAAGTTATTGCCAGACCCTGGGACCGATGGAAGACTGGTTATTCCTCCTGGCAAACTGCCTGGTGCGCGCTGGATAACCAGTCCTTCCTCGCCTCCAGAATCCGGGTAACCAAAAGTCCCTTCGTGGTCGCCATCTGTTGTAAATAAAAATATGCCCTTTTCCCTTATGGGGTATCCAAGAGCCCATATAGAGTCCTTACATAGGTTCCCTATTGGTAGGAGAAAATAACAGAGGCCAACCAGAGAATATTGAGAAGCAAAGCAGCTAGTAAGCTTGATCTTTATTGATCTGTTGCAACAGGGTACCCCCCTCACACGCAGGAGAGGAAGAGGACCCAGAACAATGGCCTGCAAGGCCTTATAAAGACTTTTGAAATTCCCCTTCTCTAGATCAGGACCACCCCCAGAAACATTATGCATACATCACAGAAGGGGTGTAACATAAGACCACCCCTCAGATACATCCCACCTACATCACAGAAATTTAAATGTTGTTTTTCTCTTCTCCTTGTTTATCTCCTGTCTAGCAGGTTACTTGATTGGATTTTCTGGGGAGCCTGGCCATTCTTTTGTAATGGTAAAATACTTATTTCCTGGGCCAGGTCACAGGCTCACACCTTATTCAAACACAGATTAAAGGAAGAGACAATGGGGAGGCTTTTCCATTTTTAACCTTGCAGAGACAGGATTTGGTCAGTTTAGGAATCAAAATGGTTCCAGGTTTGCCTTCCTGTACTGATCTATGTATGTGCAGTTATGAACATTACTATATATCTAAAACCATAAAATTCCTATCACAATTACATCCCATGCTTCCTCTCAGGAGGAGAAATGCTTCAATGTTGCCCAGAGTGCCTGAGAGGAAGCATGCGAGAGTGTGTGACTGGCCCAGAGGCAGCCAGCAAGTTTCATGACTGAACTTGAAGCTGGCTGCTCTCCCTCTGAATCCCACGCTCTAGCCACTATACCACTCCACCGAATTCACATTTCCGGGGTGTAAAACCCATCAGCAGGTCCGGTCCACACATGAGACAAGGTGAAGCAACCGCTTCAGGCAGCAGGATCTGCAGGGGCAGCAGATCCAGATGTGGGTCTTTATTCTTCCCCCACCCCCTTGTGCATGATGTACAATGATCTTCACTCAGGCCTTTTCCCTGGCGGCGAGGGGGAGGCCATTTTATATTTATATATGGGGCCTGGGCTGCCCATTCGTCTCAGAAAGATTCCCACTTCAGATGAAATCTGCACAGCAATCTGTGGCTCGGGTGTAGTATTTACACCTAAAAGTGGTAGAGCTGTAAATAATGTCGTCCATGCAAGGTGCAAGGATGGGGCGTCGTTTTTAAATATTCTTTCGGGTGAAAAAAAAGGAAGGAAAAAAGGCAGCAAACAAAATGCCTTGCAACACTAGAGCAGCGTGAAAAGTTGCAACCCCCTTTTTGTAAGGATTCTTGCTTGCATTATTTACTAGTTCATTCGCTTTCCCTATTAAAACAGCGTTCAAAAACTAAGTAGAGTCGGCGCATCATCATCTTTACCATCATCTCCTTCAGCTGCCCGCCGCCGCCTCGGAGGATAAGGATAATTGAAAACATAAGCACGGAAAGCCGAAGCGCCACCTGGCTCGGAAATCCCTCTTGCCGCCACACCGGGGCGAATGTCTGCCTCCAGGACGCGAGAGGGGAGGCGACGAAGCTCCTCCTCACGGCACGGCCGCGTAAGAGGTCGCCGCCGGAACCAGGAACAAGCGAGGCCGAGGCACTCTAGCGGCCTGGTCGGCGTGTAGCGAAGGGAGCTTTTCCCCTTCAAGAAAAAGAGTACAGGCCGAGCAGGCAGGCGGGGAGGTCGGCCGGGGCCGCCATGCTGGCCGGCTGCGGTCGTGTGGCGCGGTCTGCCGCGAGCGGCCTGAGGTGGGGCTCGCCTGGCCGGGCCGGCGGCTGCAGCAGCTCCGCTCCCCGGAGATGGGTCAGCACCAGCTGGTCCCCGGTGGGCGCTGCCTTTAACGCTCAGCAGCAGCACCGGCGGGAGCTGGGGAAGAAAACGGTGAGAGGCCACCTGGGCCGGGGAGACTGGGGCGACCCCCTAACGGGGTCGGAGAAGGAGAGACTTGTTCTGAGCCCCAGAACCTCTTTTTGGTGCCAAGACTCCGGAGCAAGCGATGCGAAGACTGTGCACGGCCAGAATTTTATTTTTATTTCTGCCTGCTTCCAAAAGGAATAGATAGCTGCTCCCACCCATCCCTTTATCCTCACCACAGCGGTTTGTCTGTGTTGTTTCATACCTGTGCATAATTGTTTTGTATTATTGTGTGCTACTTAAAGGTTTTTAAAAGTGGTTTATATCCACTACCACTCCTAAATAAACAAAATAGCCCTGTGCGGTGGGTTAAGCAGCTGGCCCAAGTTTTGTGGCGGAGTGGAGATCTGACCCCAAATGCCTCAGGTTTGAATAAAACACCTTAACTACTACACCACACTGAATTCTTCACTGAATTTCCCCACAGAATAGTCCTTGGTTTGAATTGTGGGGTTAGGAACACCTCCACCCCTTAGAGCTTCATGGCATAGTAGCTCAGACAGCTAGAAATCCAGCAGGACCTTTTTCACCACTGTCTCTTTATGCTAGGATAAACTTTCCAAGTTTTTTCTTGTTGTGCACTTTTAAAGCATACCTTAACACTCCTTGTTCTGCTAAATTGCAGCACTGGTATAAGGGTTGAGTAAATCCCATGTACCCACTGTTGGTTTTGGGTGAGCTGAATTTTAACTCTGATCTAATCCTGGATCATCAACATGTCACATAGCACAGCCCTATGGTTGACCTGAAAAGCCAGTGAGAGTTGTCAGTAAAACACAGGAACAATCCATAAAAGGCGACAACCTTAGGCCTAACAGGGGCATTTGGAAATTAGCGACCATTCAAGAGTTTTGTTTCTTTGGAAAAGTGTTTAGCGAGTTATGGTAACCTGGTGTAAGAGGTCACTAATGTATATACTGCATCTCAATTTCCAAGTTATCCTATACAGTACTCTGTTTTTCAGTTCTCAGTGTAGTTCCTTATGTAGCCAAAACACCTTAACTACTACACCACACTGGTTCACAGTGTCTGGGGTCTTCACTGAATTTCCCCACACTCCAGAGAGAAAAATATGCAGGCTTGGGTAAACACTGAGGTTTTGTGTATGCGTACAGATGTAAATGTGTGTACAGTGGTACCTCGGTTCCTGAATGCCTCTGTTGTTGTACCTTTTGGTTCTCGAACACTGAAAACCCAGAAGTAAATGATTCCATTTTTGAATGTTTTTCGGAAGTCAAACGTGCAGCGTGATTTTTGCTGAGTGCAAGAAGCTCTTACAACCAATTGGAAGATGTGCCTCAGTTTTCAAACGTTTTGGAAGCCGAATGGTCTTCCAGAACAGATTACGTTCAAAATCCGAGGTACCACTCTTTATGTATAATGTACATCACAGACACTTGCACATATATATGACACATGAACACATATGTTGCAGACACATGCACATGTAAACCTATGGGGGGGGAGCCCCAAAACATCACTATAACTGAATAAGCTCAGTGGATACGGGATGCTGACTGGCCTATGGGATGGAGTGAATGGAGCATCCTGAAAGACGTCATGGCTCACCAGCTGAACTGAGTAGCAGCATCCCAAGCAACAACATTTTGTTGAAAATCATACCAGTGATTCCCACTTGTACTATAAACACAAGATGCTGTAATATTAATTTAGGAATCTACTTCGGGCACCCAAGTAAAAACATAATTGTCGTGTTGTAGAGTTGTGCTGAAACATTTTCACACTTCATGTATTTTTACAAATACAGCTCAAATGTAAAAAGCGGGTTTATAATTTATAGCATTGCTGTGAAACTGGAAAAGTTGTAGTGTATTTATTATTTATATGGGGCCTGTTCTCTGTGTTTTAGGGTCTGTTTGGTGTACCAGAGTTGAGTTGTCCAGAAGGATTTCAAGAAGCTCAAGAAAGATCACTGCAAGAAACAGAACGACTAGTACAAAAAGCATGTACTACACCGCCTGGCAAGGAGATAGTCACGATCTTTGATCAGCTCTCAGATGCTTTGTGTAGAGTAGCAGATCTGGTAAGTTACTTTTGAAACTTTGAAATTGCCATTTGTGAATTAACACACTTCTAGATTCCAGTTTCATAAATTTTGTCAAATGCAATGGGAACTATATCAATGTTATAATTAACAATGAAACTAAATGAGATTTCCTGCTAAAACAGACAAACCTGTTGCTCTAACTCCTTGATTTCTTTTTTAAAATGTAGTGCCCAATATAGTGAGCATTGGACTTGTTAATACATTGCTTTTAGGCAGTAATTTATTTACTGGGGATTATGCCGTTGTGTTAGATTGTGCATGTATTTGTTTTACATGTTTTGGTAACCCACTGCTAATTATGGCATTCCATTACGTATGCAGACAGTAGAATAGACATGTGGCTGATCCTCAAGTAGAGTGGTACAAAGACTTTCCTCCTCTCATGTTCATCTGTATGAAAATAATTTAAATGTGCTTTTTCCTGAGGCTGTGTGAGGACAATGCCATGTTTAATAGTATCAATAGATTGTACTGCTATGAAACACAAGATGCTCTTATGAAAAAAGATTCACATGGCAATTTAAGTTTGAATTTCTAACATTTCTTTAAATATCAAAGCAAACATTTCCTTATCACTATTATGGTTTCTTTTTTTCTACTGCTTTAGGCTGACTTTGTGAAAATTGCCCATCCAGATTTTGCTTTCAGAGAGGCTGCTGAGGAAGCCTGCAGAAGCATTGGCACTATGGTAGAAAAGTACGTTTTATTCATTATGTTACAGCTTATCTGTTTATTGAATGCTGCTATGAACAGTAGACAACAAGGTGTTTTGTTTTCCTATGTGTTCTAAAGCCTTTATGGAAACAAGGAGAATCTCTCTTCCAATTAAGAAATCTGGTAAAAACATTTTTTAGTTTATAGTAATTACAGACCTGATATTCTAATTCTAAATACATGTTTCCTAACCACTAGGGCTGTTTCCAGACTGAAATCTAATAGCGTTTCTAATTGAGATATTGTGCTTTTACAATGTGTAATATTTTTCTATGTTCTCTCCATACCAGTGGAAGGACATCATCCTATTGGTGGGGAAAACAATGGTCCATATTACATGAGTGTTCATTTAAGAAAAATGAAATCCAAGAGTTCCATTAAAAAACAACAACCCAATCATTTAATTAGCTCCAAAATGCTTATTGATTTAAGCATGATTGCTTTTCATTAAATTAAAAAAAGAAAAGAAGTAGTACTGAGCAGTTGTTTTGAATGAGAAGTGCAGGCCTAACATCTGGATGGCTCAGTTGCTTAGAGCAGTGTTTCCCAACCGGTGTTCCGCGGCACACTAGTGTGCCGTGAGACACCGGCTGGTGTGCCGTGGGAGGGAGGCGGGCGAGTCGGGTGGCGAGACGCGGGGCGGCGGCGGCGAGCAGCGGCCGCCCAGCGCGGGGCTCTCGCCGTCTGCCTGCCTGGCTGCCTGCCTGACGCGCAAACCCCCGGCGCAGGCGCCCCGCTTGTTGACACGGGAGGGGAGGGGGGAGAGGAAACGCTGCTGGTGTCGGTGCTCCTCGGCGGCGGCTCCTCCTCTCAGCCCGCCCTGCCTATATTTGCACCAATCCCCGCCCACTAAAGCATTCGCGCCTCCCAATGGGAAGCCTTGCCGGGCGGCGGGTGCTGCTGCCTGAGAGTTCTGAAGCCACGCCCACTTTCCCAGAGACTGGCGGTTCTGAGGGATCCAGGGCAGGGCCGGCGCGCGCGCGCTTCTTGCTGCCCGGGCGCTTGCTCTAATCCCGCCTTCCCTGGGAGGGAGGGATGGCGGTGGCTGCGATGGCTTAGTGGGGCGCGCGCTGGCTCTCCCTGGCGGCCCCTGTGCCTGGCGTTCTATCAGTGCGCCTCCTCTCTCTTTCCCCACCCATCCTCCACGTGCTGCGCTCTAACCCGGAGTTAGAAGCAAATTAGAACACGCCCCCCGTGTGTGGTGTGTTTTTTGTGCTGCTCCTCTTTTTTTAGGGCTTTTTGGCGGCTTTTGGGACGGCGTCGAGGGGTGGCCGCCTCAGCTGCCGCCGTCCCTCAGTCCCTCGCTCTGCTGCCTCCTCCCACCCCGGCAAGGGGGAGGGAAAAAACTTTCACTTTTGTGCGCCCCTCCCGGCGTGACGCTGCGCGCTGACGTCACGGGGCGGGGCTTTAATGGTGGTGTGCCGCGAGATTTTTTTCCGGTAAACAGGTGTGCCGTTGCCCAAAAACGTTTGGGAAACACTGGCTTAGAGTGTGGTGCTGATAATGCCCAGGTTGCAGGTTTGATCCCCATATGGGATGGCTGCATTGCAGCGGGTTGGACTAGATGATCCTCAGGGTCCCTTCCAACTCTACAGTGCCACAATTCTAAGGTGGGAAGTGTTTATTGGGAGGAGCCACTTACTAGAATGTCTCTTGCTAAAATAGCTTTGCATGGTGCAGGGGAAAGGCTGCCTCCCCAAAAATGATTGCTGGAGAGCAAAACCTTTTCACCCAGCAAGGCCCCTGTTGCTCGGTTGGGGTTGGGGTCTTTTGCTGCCTATTAGTTCTTTTTATGGCTGCAGCAATCTTAATATGCTACTTACTTTCATTGTTGTGTTGTGAATAAGTACTTGTTGACTGATCTGTTGCTCTCATCTACACTTCACTGGTTATGGTGATGTTAACATTCTGTGGTTTCTGAAAACAACCTGACAGTTTAAAAGACATGACAAAAAAATTCTGCAGAAATAGTAAACCTAAAAATGTTTTTGTTATTGTATTGTGAAATAATTGTATTAGTAGCAACTGATCCTTTAATCTTCTGTGTTTCCAGATTAAATACAGATGTAGATTTGTGCCAAAGTCTAAGAAAGTTGTTGGCTGATAAAGGTGTAATGGAGTCCCTTGATCCAGAAACAAGGTACACATTGTTAATTTTGTTTCAGTAGATATTTCTTCATGATACTCAGAATGTTGACTATTTAATGTTCTGCATACCTTATTACAATATAGGGAGTTCAAAACACAGAGAAATTATTTTCATAGTATACCATATTTGTGAGTCTAATTCTAGTCTTTAACTATGGAAAACATTTTGTTAGTGGTCTAGGTAACCTATGGTTACAAGTGCCATTTCATGCTTTGAAATATATATCCAATATATCCAGACTTGTCCTTTGATAGACTTACCATGCTTCCATCTACATTCCTCAATCCAGAATCTACTCGCTACTCTGAAACTGAAGGGACTTTTGTAAAATTTATAAAACTCCATTCTTTGGTCAGGGTTGGTAACCCTAACACCCCAATTATCATGGTCATCTTAAATTCCTTTTGACTTTTTTTGTCTAAGACCTCAGAGCTGTATCAGACTTATGGTCAGTGTGCCACAAAAAAATTTGCAAGCAAGACATGATAATATCTATTGTTAGAAGGAATTAAACATTGCAAATATTTGTCTTCCCTGTGAACATGAAGGTTGTCTGTATCTAGTTTATTTCATCAATGTAGCAACACCCTCCGACACTTAGTTCTATCAGACTTCAATCCTAACCCTGTTTATCTGAGAGTAAGCACCATTGAATTCAACAGGACTTACTTCTGAGAGCACATGGTTAGGATTGTTTTGTACGTATGCCATATGGAAAGCTATTTTCATTTAAAAAAAGGATGTTCCAGTGCAGGGCATCAGTTGAAGAAGGAGCAAAAAGGGTTTTCTTGTGTCTGTGTGTTTCTCTGTGGCTGATTAGCTGTTTTCCCTGTGTAAAGGTCAGAGGGGGCAGGGTTTCTGTTGAGGCAGGGGATTAGCTGTGGGAGGAGCTTATCAGAGTTTGCAGGGCAGCGGCGCGCGCCTAGTGGCGCGCGCAGTTAGATCCATCTTTTAGATTTAGGGGAGCTAGTCTCAAACGTTTGTTGGGGAGATCTAGGTGTTTTTTTGTGGGGGGGAAGTTATTTGTCCTGTCTTCAAGCTTTTTATGATGGAGGACCTCTGTAGCCAACCCCAACGACACGATCTCAAGATGGAAGGGGAGGGAACAGCTGCAGTCGCCTGCGATTCCTGCGCAATGTTTGCCATCTTGCCAAAGGTTGCAGGCAGCTTTACCTGCAGCAATTGCATGTTGATTGCCCTCTTAAAAGACAAAGTCCAGCAACTGGAGGAACGTGTAGCTACGCTCCAAAGAATTAGAGAGCTGGAGCTCTTCTTGGAAGCAACAGAGCACACCGTCTCCACCAAGGAGGAGACAGGGGATTCCCCTGAGAAGGAGTCTAGTTCACCAACACAGGAGCCAGATATATGGAGAAACGTGACTCAAAGAAGTAGGAGGCCCAGGGTTCACTCTGATTGCTTAGAAATACACAATCGCTTTGAGGTCCTCTCCCCTAGCATGGAAGACGAAGAGCAGACTCCATTTGAGGATCTCTCCCTCATTACAGTCGATCAGGTATATGAAGACGAGCAGCAAAGTCAGTCCTCAGGGAATGTGCAGGCGACCTTGGAACGGACAGCTCACGGAAGAACCCCGACCAAACCCAAGAGGAGGCGTGTAGTGGTGATAGGGGATTCCCTACTGAGGGGAACAGAAGCAGTGATCTGTGGGCCTGACAAGATGTCTCGGGAAGTGTGCTGTCTCCCCGGGGCTAAGATCCAAGATGTAACTGAACGACTGCAAGGAATCATAAAACCCACTGACAAATACCCCTTCCTCTTGGTTCATGTGGGAACCAATGACACTGCAAGCAATAGCCTCCAGAAGATCAAAAGAGACTACGAGGCTCTCGGCAGGAAATTGAAGCAACTAAATGCACAAATTGTCATCTCATCTGTCCTCCCAGTTGAACGACGTGGCCCAGGGAGAGAGGGGAAAATAGTGGAAGTGAACAGCTGGCTTCGCAAATGGTGTAAACAGGAACGGTTTGGATTCTTAGATCACGGACTGCAGTTTCTTGAAGATGGACTTCTGGCAAGTGATGGGCTGCACCTCACAACGGTTGGGAGAAATGTTTTTGCCAAAAATCTCAGAAACCTCATCAGGAGGGCTTTAAACTGACTAATGTGGGGGAGGGAGACAGTGCTCCTGAAGGTAGGAGTCTATCAATTAATGAAGATGATCATCCAAATGTCATAGACCAAATGGAGCAAACAGCACGCGGACCTAGTGGTGGGAGGAAAAAATCCTTAAATAAGAGACACGGGGGAATGATTAATGGACTTCAATGTCTGTACACTAATGCGCAAAGCATGGGAAATAAACAAGATGAGCTTGAGCTCTTGGTACAGCAAACTAAATATGACATAATAGGCATCACTGAAACCTGGTGGGATAAGTCCCACGATTGGAATGTAATAATGGGGGGATACAATCTATTTCAGAGAAACAGACCAGACAAGAAAGGAGGAGGAGTGGCGTTATATGTCAGGGATGTGTATACCTGTGAAGAGATCCAAGATTTAGATCCTCAAAGCCAAAGTGAGAGCATTTGGGTCAAAATTAAGGGAGAGAAGAATAACAGAGACCTCATTGTGGGAGTTTACTATAGATCCCCAAGCCAAACGGAGGACATAGATGATGCCTTCCTGGAACAGATGGCCAAGCATGCAAAAGGAAGGGAGATAGTAGTAATGGGGGACTTCAATTACCCGGATATTTGTTGGACGTCAAACTCAGCCAAGAGCATAAGGTCAAACAGATTCCTCACTGGCCTTGCAGACAACTTCATTGTCCAGAAAGTGGGAGAAGCAACAAGAGGAACAGCCATTTTAGATCTGGTCCTAACCAATGTTGATGACCTGGTTAGTGGGGTAGAAGTGGAAGGATCATTAGGCGCGAGTGATCATGCTCTTCTGAAGTTTACTATACAGCGGAAAGGAGCAGCCAAGCATACTAGGACTCAATTTCTTGACTTTAAGAAAGCCGACTTCATAAAACTTAGGGAAGTGCTGGGTGAGATCCCATGGACAACAATACTAAAAGGAAAGGGAGTTCATGATGGCTGGGAGTTTGTTAAGAGGGAGATACTAAAAGCACAACGTCAGGCAATACCAATGAGACGGAAACATGGAAGGTGCCTAAAGAAGCCAGGGTGGCTATCTAAAGAACTTTTAACTGAATTAAGATTAAAAAAGGATGTGTACAAAAAATGGAAAAGGGGGGAAACCACCAAAGAGGAATTCAAACAAATAGCCAGCACGTGTAGACACAAAGTCAGAAAAGCTAAAGCACAGAATGAACTCAGGCTTGCTAGAGAGGTTAAAAGCAACAAAAAAGGCTTTTATGGGTATGTTCGTAGCAAAAAGGAAGAACAAAGAAACAATGGGGTCACTCAGAGGAGAAGATATTGAAATGCAAACAGGGGACACAGAAAGGGCTGAACTACTCAATGCCTTCTTTGCCTCAGTCTTCTCCGATAAGGAAAACAATGCCCGACCTGAAGAATTTGGAGCAAATGATTCAGCAAAGGAAAAACAGCCCAGAATAACTAAGGAGATAGTACAAGAATATTTGGCTAGTTTAGATGTATTCAAGTCTCCAGGGCCAGATGAACTGCATCCAAGAGTATTAAAAGAACTGGCAGATGTGATCTCAGAACCACTGGCAGTCATCTTTGAGAATTCCTGGAGAACAGGCGAAGTCCCGGCAGACTGGAGGAGGGCAAATGTTGTCCCTATTTTCAAAAAGGGGAAAAGAGAGGACCCAAATAATTACCGCCCAGTCAGTCTGACTTCAATAGCAGGGAGGATTCTGGAGCAGATCATTAAGCAAACAGTCTGTGAGCACCTAGAAAGGAATGCTGTGATCACCAATAGTCAGCATGGATTTCTGAAAAATAAGTCATGTCAGACTAACCTGATCTCGTTTTTTGACAGAATTACAAGCCTGGTAGAAGAAGGGAACGCAGTGGATGTAGCCTACCTTGATTTCAGTAAGGCATTTGACAAGGTGCCCCATGATATTCTTGTAAAGAAGCTGGTAAAATGCGGTCTTGACTATGCTACCACTCAGTGGATTTGTAACTGGCTGACTGACCGAACCCAAAGGGTGCTCATCAATGGTTCCTCTTCATCCTGGAGAAGAGTGACTAGCGGGGTGCCACAGGGTTCTGTCTTGGGCCCGGTCTTATTCAACATCTTTATCAACGACTTGGATGATGGACTCAAGGGCATCCTGATCAAATTTGCAGATGACACCAAACTGGGAGGGGTGGCTAACACCCCAGAGGACAGGATCACACTTCAAAACGACCTTGACAGATTAGAGAACTGGGCAAAAATAAACAAGATGAATTTTAACAGGGAGAAATGTAAAGTATTGCACTTGGGCAAAAAAAATGAGAGGCACAAATACAAGATGGGTGACACCTGGCTTGAGAGCAGTACATGTGAAAAGGATCTAGGAGTCTTGGTTGACCACAAACTTGACATGAGCCAACAGTGTGACGCGGCAGCTAAAAAAGCCAATGCAATTCTGGGCTGCATAAATAGGAGTATAGCATCTAGATCAAGGGAAGTAATAGTGCCACTGTATTCTGCTCTGGTCAGACCACACCTGGAGTACTGTGTCCAGTTCTGGGCACCACAATTGAAGAAGGACACTGACAAACTGGAACGTGTCCAGAGGAGGGCAACCAAAATGGTCAAAGGCCTGGAAACGATGCCTTATGAGGAACGGCTAAGGGAGCTGGGCATGTTTAGCCTGGAGAAGAGGAGGTTAAGGGGTGATATGATAGCCATGTTCAAATATATAAAAGGATGTCACATGGAGGAGGGAGAAAGGTTGTTTTCTGCTGCTCCGGAGAAGCGGACAAGGAGCAATGGATCCAAACTACAAGAAAGAAGATTCCACCTAAACATTAGGAAGAACTTCCTGACAGTGAGAGCTGTTCGACAGTGGAATTTGCTGCCAAGGAGTGTGGTGGAGTCTCCTACTTTGGAGGTCTTTAAGCAGAGGCTTGACAACCATATGTCAGGAGTGCTCTGATGGTGTTTCCTGCTTGGCAGGGGGTTGGACTCGATGGCCCTTGTGGTCTCTTCCAACTCTATGATTCTATGATTCTATGATTCTATGATTCTATGATTCTATGCTGTGAGCTTGGATCCATGTTATTATTTGTTTTCATCAGCACCAGGCAATTAGTGAGTAAATTGCATAGTTCATGATTCTGCTGACTTGACTGTGAGGTCAGCTGGTATGTCATTGTTAATGATTTTAAATATTTCCTGTATGCCACACTCAGTTTGTGGAATATCCTTCCCTAAGGCATGGCTGGGACTGATACTGTCCATTTTTCAGTGCCAGGTGAAAACCTTCCTCTGCCTCCAGGTCATTTGGATATTTCAGGGCAATTTGCCTGTACAGAAATAGTGATGGAGGATTTTTAACAAATTGAATTGTGTATTGCTTTTGAATTTTTTTTACGTGTTTTAATAATGGTAACACTCTCTGGGGTCCTGTGGTGAAAAGTGGGATAGAAGCTATATTAAATAGTGAATAAATTGTATTGATAGTTCCCTACATTGACAAATTAGAACTTGGTCTGCAACATAATAATCTGCAAAATGTAATACATATCTGTAAAAGGGATGACTCTATAACAGTACATGTCCTGGAGTTAATGTGATTTCATTATTTTAGGCGAGTGGCGGAACTTTTCATGTTTGATTTTGAGATCAGTGGTATTCATTTGGATGAAGAAAAGGTAAGTTATTTCCATTATAAGAAAGGCTGTTGGATGAGCCTTCTAGAAACTAAGCCCTTATCCCAAGCGTAATCTGCTGATTAACCATCATAATCAAGATTTACAGAATACAATGATCCTTAACCTTAATGGCATGGTATTAATTTCTACAGTTAAGATACTATCGTCTTAGTTTTTAAAACATCTTAATTTCATAAGGAATATGTATGCATGGGAATATTCCACAGATTGCTGAACCAATGCAATGCAGGAATCTCAACTAAAGCTTTTTAAGATGTGAACAGAAACTATATTTTAAAGAAATATTTATTACTCTGTTTATTTCTCATTTGCAGCGAAGGAGAGCAGTAAATCTCAATGTCAAAATATTGGATTTGTGTAATGAATTTCTCATAGGATCTCATCTTCCAAACAAGGTTGACAAGCACATTTTACCAGAACACATTCGGCATCATTTTGCAGTTGAAGGCAATTATGCCCAAATCAGTGGTCTCAATGCTGATAGTCCTGATGATCTGGTATGTATACATGAAGTACATTACAGCACCATATACTGTACAGTACAATCACATCTTACAAGCACTTAACTCATGTTAGTTCAACCCTAGGGGGGGACGCGGGTGGCACTGTGGGTAAAACCACAGTGCCTAGGGCTTGCCAATCGTATGGTTGGCGGTTCGAATCCCCGTGGCGGGGTGAGCTCCCGTCTTTCGGTCCCTGCTCCTGCCCACCTAGAAGTTTGAAAGCACCCCTAAGTGCAAGTAGATAAATAGGTACCGCTTTATAGCGGGAAGGTAAACGGCGTTTCCGTGTGCTGCGCTGGTGCTGGCTCACCAGAGCAGCTTCGTCACGCTGGCCACATGACCCGGAAGTGTCTCCGGACAACGCTGGCCCCCGGCCTCTTAAGTGAGATGGGCGCACAACCCTAGAGTCGGACACGACTGGCCCGTACGGGCAGGGGTACCTTTACCTTTACCTTTAGTTCAACCCTATGTGGCTGAAGGCCATTTGGTTGAAATCCACAAGTTAAATGCAAGCAAGGCCCTCTTGGCACATCGGTTCTAGGATGCTCTCATGAGATGCTCTCTTGGAGTCATCCTTGTTCCTGTGAGGTCTTGTGCCAGCATCCCTAGCCTTCTGGAGCCGATGTGCTGAGTGGGCCTTGCCAAACAAGCAAGGCAGGGAGCTGAAAAGTTCTTTTCACACTGGGAAAACCCAACAATCCAAGTTGGGGACCATCACTACAATTCCATAGTATGTGCTATGTGAAGAAGACTTCTTTTTGTCTGTCTGGGATCTTCCAACTTTCAACTAGGTTCTTTAAGTACATGAGATGGAAGAAAACCTTCAACTATATATTCATTTGTCTGCATGGAGGTATTTTAACTGTATACCCCAGGAATTGAGCAGTTAGGGAAGAAGTGAATATTCCTACTGTCTCTTCCCTTCATTTGCAACAGGGTGATACTGTATATCGGGTACCTCGGGTTGCATACGCTTCAGGTTACATACGCTTCAGGTTACAGACTCCGCTAACCCAGAAATAGTACCTCAGTTTAAGAACTTTCAGGATGAGAACAGAAATCATGCTGCGGTGGCAGCGGGAGGCCCCATTAGCTAAGGTGGTGCTGCAGGTTAAGAACAGTTTCAGGTTAAGAACAGACCTCCAGAACGAATTAAGTACTTAACCCGAGGTACCACTGTAATGTTGTTGTTGTTTAGTCGTTTAGTCGTGTCCGACTCTTCGTGACCCCATGGACCAGAGCACGCCAGGCACTTCTGTCCTCCACTGCCTCCCGCAGTTTGATCAAACTCATGCTAGTAGCTTCAAGAACACCATCCAACCATCTCATTCTCTGTCGTCCCCTTCTCCTTGTGCCCTCCATCTTTCCCAGCATCAGGGTCTTTTCCAGGGAGTCTTCTCTTCTCATGAGGTGGCCAAAGTATTGGAGCCTCAGCTTCACGATCTGTCCTTCCAGTGAGCACTCAGGGCTGATTTCCTTCAGAATGGAGAGGTTTGATCTTCTTGCAGTCCATGGGACTCTCAAGAGTCTCCTCCAGCACCATAATTCAAAAGCATCAATTCTTCGGCGATCAGCCTTCTTTATGGTCCAGCTCTCACTTCCATACATCACTACTGGGAAAACCATGGCTTTTACTATACGGACCTTTGTTGGCAAGGTGATGTCTCTGCTTTTTAAGATGTTGTCTAGGTTTGCCATCGCCTTTCTCCCAAGGAGCAGGCGTCTTTTAATTTCGTGACTGCTGTCACCATCTGCACTGATCATGGAGCCCAAGAAAGTAAAATCTCTCACTGCCTCCATTTCTTCCCCATCTATTTGCCAGGAGGTGATGGGCCCAGTGGCCATGATCTTCGTTTTTTTGATGTTGAGCTTCAGACCATATTTTGCGCTCTCCTCTTTCACCCTCATTAAAAGGTTCTTTAATTCCTCTTCACTTTCTGCCATCAAGGTTGTGTCATCTGCATATCTGAGGTTGTTGATATTTCTTCCGGCAATCTTAATTCCGGCTTGGGATTCATCCAGCCCAGCCTTTCGCATGATGAATTCTGCATATAAGTTAAATAAGCAGGGAGACAATATACAGCCTTGCCGTACTCCTTTCCCAATTTGGAACCAATCAGTTGTTCCATATCCAGTTCTAACTGTAGCTTCTTGTCCCACATAGAGATTTCGCAGGAGACGGATGAGGTGATCAGGCACTCCCATTTCTTTAAGAACTTGCCATAGTTTGCTGTGGTCAACACAGTCAAAGGCTTTTGCATAGTCAATGAAGCAGAAGTAGATGTCTTTCTGGAACTCTCTAGCTTTCTCCATAATCCAGCGCATGTTTGCAATTTGGTCTCTGGTTCCTCTGCCTCTTCTAAGTCCAGCTTGCACTTCTGGGAGTTCTCGGTCCACATACTGCTTGAGCCTTCCTTGTAGAATTTTAAGCATAACCTTGCTAGCATGTGAAATGAGTGAAATTGTGCGGTAGTTGGAGCATTCTTTGGCACTGCCTTTCTTTGGGATTGGGATGTAGACTGATCTTCTCCAATCCTCTGGCCACTGTTGAGTTTTCCAAACTTGCTGGCATATTGAGTGTAGCACCTTAACAGCATCATCTTTTAAAATTTTAAACAGTTCAGCTGGAATACCATCACTTCCACTGGCCTTGTTATTTGCAGTGCTTTCTAAGGCCCATTTGACTTCACTCTCCAGGATGTCTGGCTCAAGGTCAGCAACCACACTACCTGGGGTGTACGAGACATCCATATCTTTCTGGTATAATTCCTCTGTGTATTCTTGCCACCTCTTCTTGATGTCTTCTGCTTCAGTTAGATCTTTACCACTGTAATACTTTTCATCAATTTCATCAATAATGTCTTTTCATCAATTTCTGCATTTTGCTATTATAGTTGTCCATATATTGCTTTTCTTTTGAATTAACCTTAGGTACGTGAAGTTGCCTACAAGGTTTTCCTGTACCCAAATGCTCAGCAATTACACTGTTTAGAGGAACTTCTTACCAGCAGAAACCTTCTGGCCCAGTTAGTAGGATATGATACATTTGCTCATCGGGCTCTTCAGGGGACAATGGCCAAAACTCCAGGTAATGCTAATTGTGAAATATGCCAGGATAAATGCAGGCTGTGCAGATTGTTACAAGAGATTAGTAGTACATGGGAGGAGAGAAGAGTGGGAGAGGAGCATTTTCCTTCATGTTCAATTCCCCCTTCCTCTGGAAACAGTTTCTCTCACATTGATTCGAATGGGAGGGAAATAACACTAGCTCTGTTTCAGGGAAGTGAGATGCCTTTGGATCCTGTGGATCAACAGCCTTTCCTGGTACGCCCCTGACATCACCCTGCAAGGTCCATATTTGCCCTCTCCCAACACCTGAGGGGCACTATGTGGACCTTTTCACAGTCTCATGGGGGAGACATACGAGGCTGGATCTCCCTTTCCAAAGGTGGACCTTTGTTTCTCTCCATCCTCTGAAAGGGGACATCAGAGAACCCTATGGTCCTGGGACACTATCCCAAGGAACATGCAGTCAAACACTAATTTATGCAGTGTCAGAATGTTTTAAATATATTACATCCTCATACGAAACACACTGCATAGAATGATGTCTCAGTGAAATTGTTGTGTTAAAGAAATGTTGCTGCTTGTTATTTTAGTTATGTTGACCATCCATGAGTATTAATTGCTGCTAATAGAGAACTTCCTTATTCAATATATTTGCATTGTTTCAAAGTTCCTGTGAACATTGCATGGGGAACCTGTGGCCCTTCAGATGTTGTGAGACTACAATTCTTGTCATCTCTCACCATCCCAGGCCATCCTTGCTGTGACTAATGGGAGTTGGAGTCAAACAATATCTGTTGGTCTGCAGGTTCCTCAGCCGTAATAAAGTTGAATACTCAAACTTCTGCATTACAATTTAATTGTTATCAGTCAGCTTTAAGATTAGGAAACCAGAAACCTTGCACTAGTCAGCTCTGTTGATTCAGCTATGACCTGCTGTAGTTCTTGTAGGGCTGGAAATGAACCTACACTAATGTCTCCAGAGTGTCAGAAATTTCAGGTTTAATTTTGCTTAATGGCTTCTTTAGTAAATAAAACAGATAACCACTACATTCAGCCTTTTTTAAAAACTATGACTTAATTCACTTCTGAATTATGAATCATTTAGAAGATTACTTTAAGCTAGATGAAAGTTTACAGCTGCATATAAGTTATTTCTTAAGTGTTCTTTCTGCCTACTGTACCAATATTTCTTCCATTCTGTTTTTTAGAGAAAGTAATGCAATTTCTTGAGAAGCTTTCAGATAAGTTATTCAGTCGGTGAGTTTATTTTTTAATAAGATTTAAAGGGAGAACAAATTTGCCTTGCTGCAAGGTAAAATTTTTTGTAATATTACTAGTAGAATCAATAAAAAATACACTTGTATTTCATAATTAATTCACCCCATCTTAATTCTGCAAGATTATTGAAAGGATTATATCTAATCAACTACAGATTAAGGTCATACTGTAATTGTAAAAATATTCTGAACGGTGGATGTCTCACTGTCAGCCAAAAGGCCCTTTCATGGTAAACGTACCAATGTTCTATTTTCCAGTGATGTAAAGAGGGAAACCAGCCAAATATTTTCTGTATATTGGAAAGTATTATCCCTTACTGAAAAACCTATTATAAAAAAGCAAAGAAGAATCACAACTCTTTATGGCACATTTTGTTCGTTTGCTTGTGTGAAAGATACTTTTATTTGCAAAATGGACAAATGATTGTCTAGTAATTGTATTGTACTACAAAGTCTTTTGAAAAGCACTTAACAAAATATTATGATGAAATTGTTTTTCAGTACACTAAAGGATTTTGAAATGATGAAAGGCATGAAAATGAAACTAAATCCTATAAAATCAGTAAGTTATATTTTGCATTTACTTTTTCCCAACTTGAATGAGTTGAATGCTAGTTTGAGAAAATACTTTCTATAATTTCAGAGTTATGTTGACGTAATCTAAGCTTTCTCTTTCTCTTGGCTTTATATTATAACGGTGTTGGGTTTCAAGGCTCTTTTCTCTAAGGGAAACTAACCACTTAAAAGAAGATATTGGTTTAAACACAGTGATTTATGTGGTAGCCAAAACTTAAGATGGAAAATGTAATGTCTTCTCTTGAGTATGTCAAACATTTTGTTCAATTAGTTTTTGTAGGCTTGAAAAGGCAGCAGAGGCCAGATTTGAAAAACTGCATGTGTCTAGCCTGTGTGTTGGCAGGCTCCAGTATTTTTGTTCAGAAACCACGGTCTTTCCAATAACTGGGTTGCTGCATGATTATTCTAATAGTTCTGCCTCACAATGTATAATTTGGGACCTCAAATGCCCCTCAATGAAATTTGGTTGGATAAATACAAGTGGACATCTTGAAGCCTTTTAAGTCTTAGATCACATTATTTGATTATATTTAAATCTTCTAGCTGCCTGTCCTGAATGCTCAAGGCAAGTTCACTTAGTGCCACTTTTCACTTGCTGCTTTGTACTTTGA
Source organism: Podarcis liolepis (assembly GCF_965112155.1). NCBI lineage: Eukaryota > Metazoa > Chordata > Lepidosauria > Squamata > Lacertidae > Podarcis > Podarcis liolepis. The sequence continues at coordinate 81,997,414 of NC_139558.1, forward strand.
TGCGGTCATATCATCTGTAAATGATGTAGATGTGTTAAATCTGTGCTTTCCTTTGTAAAATACACAGAAGTGGTAGGTAAATTCTTTCCTGATCGTCATTTCTTTGTATTTTTGTAAAGCTAAGCAGTTGGCCCCTTATCTCTCTCGTCCTGACCTAGCCACTGTGATCCATGCGACGGTCACCTCCAGACTGGATTATTGTAACTCGCTCTACGTGGGGCTGCCCTTGAGACTGACCCAGAAACTCCAGCGGGTGCAGAATGCCGCGGCGAGACTCCTTATGGGGTCTTCGCTGCGAGAGCACATTCATCCGGTATTATACCAGCTGCACTGGCTCCCGGTGGAGTACAGGATCAGGTTTAAGGTGCTGGTTTTAACCTTTAAAGCCCTATACGGCCTAGGACCCTCGTACCTACGGGACCGCCTCTCCTGGTATGCCCCACAGAGAAACCTACGGTCTGCAAATAATAACATCCTCAAGGTCCCAGGCCTCAGAGAGGTTAGGCTGGCCTCAACTAGAGCCAGGGCCTTCTCGGCTGCGGCTCCAAACTGGTGGAATGCTCTGTCACAAGAGACTAGGGCCCTGCGGGACTTGACATCTTTCCGCAGGGCCTGCAAGACAGAGTTGTTCCGCCAGGCTTTTGGTCAGGGCGCAGCCTGACTCCCTCCTCTGGCAACCTGCACAGAACTTTGTTTAATCGGTTGCCATCAATTTGATTTTAACTAATTTTTATAATGAAATATTTTTAGAATGTGTTATTATTTGATTGTTTATTTGATTGTTGTTAGCCGCCCTGAGCCCGGCTTTGGCTGGGGAGGGCGGGATATAAATAAAAATTATTATTATTATTATTATTAACATGCCCCTTTTAGAGCAGATGCATGTGGGAGGAGATGTTGGTTTAAAAAAAGCATCTTGAATTTTGCCTTTGATGTCATTGATAGCCCTTGCCATCACTGAAACACAGGTATCATGTGCTTCCAGTTATTGGTTTGGTGTTTAGTCCCATATTTTTCATTTGTTACAGGGGTGGCTATAAGACGTAGGGCCTTTTCAGTAGTAGCATCCAGTTAAGGAACTCTGTACCTAGAGAGGCTCACCTGCTAACATCCTTCTTCATCTTTTGATAGCAGGTGGAAACCATAATTTTTCAAAGGGCGTTTGGCTTGCTAAAATATTAGGATGTTAGCAGTGTGCTTACCTGGATTATTTGCTTAATTCTTGCTTTGGACTTTATTTTTGTTTGTTTTCTTGTTGTGTTATTGTTGATACACTTTTATGTAAAACCTTAACACTGGCAATGAAGTGATATATACATTTGAAAAACAACATGACCAGAGATTGTCAATTGTACTTCCATGCACCGTGCATAAGCCGAATAGTCAGGTTGTGTACAGGGCAGGTAAGACAGCACCTAAAGCTCTGTGAAAACAGTTACTACAGAACTGCTGCTGTGGAAAGAAAGCTGTTGTATCTGACTTGTTTTGTTTGATTTGTGTTATGTGTTTGAAAACGTGAATGCTTTAACTTTCAGAAATTGATGCCTTGGGATCATCCATACCATAGTGGTGTCCTGCGTGCTGAGAGGTCAGTGTTATGGCCTTCTGCTGCAACTGGTGTATCTAGCACTTTATTTGCATTCTAATATTTAGTTTTTAGTTGTTAAAAGTTCTGCTATAGTTATCATATATACTCCTGTAGCAAATCACTGTTTCTTTACCTTTTTGTATTGTTTTGAAATGTGTGTTTTTGTTTGCACTTGCCAGCCACAACTTTTCAATGTATATATTTTCTGTATAAGAGCTGAGATAACTACCAGGTTGTAGTTTTCTTTTCTGTGCAGGAGGATATGGCTAGGAATCTATTTGTATTGGTCACCTTTCTCCAAAACCATGTGTGTGTTCTGGGGGGGAAAGCATTTAAACCCCTCTGCTATCTGTTGGATTTTTTAACTGATATAACTGAATCCTCCCAAAGTAAAATGTGCCAGTGTCTTCCCAGATAATATTCATTATAAATACTGAACATACATTTTTTTAAAAATCACACTGAAGCCAGCAAAACACATATGTACCATGTACATATCAATAATTATTCCTAATTAATTCATTTCCTCAGTTGATCTTTAAAGAGAGGCACTGTGATACCTTATGCTATTGTAATAAAATAATATTGTGGTTAGTTTATCATCTTACATCATAACAGACACATTACAGTCAGTGAACGTACAGTGGTACCTCAGGTTACATACGCTTCAGGTTACATACGCTTCAGGTTACATACGCTTCAGGTTACAGACTCCGCTAACCCAGAAATAATACCTCAGGTTAAGAACTTGCCCTGGGCAAGTCTACCAGCCCACCTCCCACCATTGTCAGCTCCCCTAAAACTAAGGTGGAAGGCATCTTGATTCCTTGGAGTCAGTTTTCAGGGGTGCAGGGGGTACAGATGAATTGGGGGGGGGACAGGTGTGTCCCACAGCCTGAGTCCCTTCCACATGAACAGCAGGATTTTGCGTCCAGGCCTATTAATAGTAACATTTCTGTTTGTAAACACCAGGGGGAGCTCCTGCATCAGTTTGCCACCTTTTTTGCATAGCTTTGTCAAGTTTTCTTTTGGAAAAATGAGCTGCCTCTTAGCTTTGCCGTCAGAGAACAGCAATAGTTTTCATTTTACGATTAGATATATATCATTTAAAATGATGTTTTGTCTGTGATGCGGCATTTGTGTTGACTATATGTTTTTGTAGTCATATCATTTATACAGTCATGACGAATACGTCAGTGCATGATTGGAACACTGGATATCAAATTCTGAAATATGTCAAGGGCCGTCATTTCTACAAAAAACCCCCACAACCCCCCATCACTGAAATCATGATAAAAACAAAACATCACATCCAGCCTTGCACACTAAAACAATACTAATACATTACGAAATGGAAATGTATTGCTACATATATTTGTAATTTGACTCAGTGCTTTTAACCCAAAATTGCCAACCAGCTTTTTCCTTTGTCGTCTTCCAACTTTCATTGCTCTGGATCATACTGGCAGTCAACCATATGGAATTTGATTCGTTTCTTTTTATTAGACAGGACTGCAACTAGGAAGCTGGCGAGAACAAATATAATCCAGTGAATCTGAGTTGTCAGTAGGAAGACCAATATATCCTCTTCCCTCCAATCCCTTTTGTTTCCCAATCACTTGAGGGCTTACAAAACACATTTTATTTATGTATACATTTTTTAATGTAATGTGTTCAAGATATGTAAGCATGGAGAACAGAAGTTCAATTATTCTGCATATCATATATAAAAAGGGACTGGTAATTATACACTCAGTTCAGTGTTCAAAAACCTGATAATGCCTATCACTTTCCTAGTATCTTCCCAGTATCATATTTCCTTATCCAAATTAATTCAAGGTTAGTACATATTAAAATCCTAATCAAGTACACTACAGTAGTATTCTTGAGGGGGAGTATGTTTTGTTTAGCTCAAGGGTGAGGATTGATTGTTTCCTGGTGTTTCCTGCTTGGCAGGGGGTTGGACTCGATGGCCCTTGTGGTCTCTTCCAACTCTATGATTCTATGATTGATTGATTGGTTGATTTTTGGCTCAAGGACTACATTTCATCTTGGTCAAACCTCATGGTGGGGGGGGGGGGTGTGTGCATGCCAATTGTGGGCAGAACTACCACCACATACACACATATCCACATGCACACATCCACACACACACACACAATCTGAAAGTTTTAAATCCATGTTTGTCTCTTTCTTCAAATAACTGTTCAGGACTGCAATCTGAAGTACGCATCACCTAGGAGAGCCAGCATGTGAGGCAGATAATAGTGTTGGTCTTGGATTGGGAAGACTTGATTCAAAACACCCCTTGGCCATAGAACTCCTTGGGTGGTCTTAAGCCAATCGCTGTTTCTTACTCTGCGTTGTGCCACAGGGTTGTTGGGAACATAAAATGGGTAATCCCATGTACACTGCCCTGAGCAACTTGGAGAAAGCATAGACATGCAGAATATGAGAAATAAATGATTACACCTATTTAGGACTAAGCTGTAAGTCTGTAAGTATTGTTGTCTGGCATGCAGTTAATGCTAGAAATGATTTAAATGAGTCATTTCTTTGGCTAATGTATTCCAGTGTTTTGGTTGTTAAAACAAAATCTCAAAATGCTCAACAATCAAACAAACAAAAAACCAAGACTTTGTTTTATATGGGGTAATTATATTATATTTCCCCCTTTTATTGGCATATGTTATGGTTATGGAATGCTGCAAGAAATTATTTCCCCGTGTGATAGCTACAGTTCTGAATGTTCGGTGATTAATGATATTGAGTAAATATAATCCTTCCTTTAATTACTAGGTCTATCAAAAAGATTTTGAATAAAGTTGTTGACAGCCATAATACACAAGAGTCTTAACTTCTTTCCAAATGTACAACTTAAATGAATGCCGTTTTATACTCCTTCATTTTATTTGGACTGAATGAAGCCATCTAGGCTTAGAAATAATTGTTTACAATGGCACACTACATCTATTGCTCTTTAGCAGTACTTTCTTTTCAATTTGAATCGTGCTGTTCATGAAGAATAATGAACACCGCATTGTACCATTTAACTTCATGTTTAAAGCAGCTGGCTTGGTATCTTGCCTTTCAAAATACTAGTAAATCAAATGCTGTATGATTAAGGCCATTGGATTTCTTCCCATAACTCATCCTTTTAATCTAAAACAGGATTTCACATCAGATAAAGAACCCAGTGCCCGCTATCATTTTATCATCTTTGTTAGTACATTTGCTGTGCTTTCTCAATCCTACATTTACCTTCTTGTGAAATGTGTTATGTGGGGGGACGGGACCTCTTATTACAATGGTAATCCTGATGTAACATATTAAGCTTTGCCTCTAGAAACCAAGGAGTTGGAAGGAACCTGGTGTATGAAATATGTTTATATTTATCAGCAGTAAAACTGTCAGCAAACTTCGTATACTTTAGCTGTGTACAATTCAGGTTGCATCACAATCAGTTGTTGCTTTATTTAAAAAAAAAGTTTGAGATAATTCATTGACTGGTGGGGCAGGGTGGGGCAGTCTCCTTACTTTCATTTGTTTGTTTGCTGCACTTCATAGCACTTACCGTATTTTTCGCTATATAACACGCACTCGACCATAACACACACGTAGTTTTTAGAGGAGGAAAATCCGTAGGCATGCCACCTGTAGGCATTCCCTCCCTAACACGCACAGACATTTCCCCTTACTTTTTAGGAGGAAAAAAGTGAGTGTTATGGTGCAAAAAATACGGTAATTACTGTGTCTTTTTTGAGTACTAGCAGCATAGAAATTTGGGGGGGCTACTGTTACATGTATTCATTGACTCACTTTGTGGGTTATGGTGAGCCATAGTTAATGGTTTACTTTGAACTCACCTGTCTGGACTGTTTTGCTCCTCTCTGCTAGCATAAGAGTGCAGGAAGAGCCCTGTTGGATCTGACCAAAGGCCCATCTAGTAGAGCGTTCTGTTCTCATGATGGCCAGCCAGATGCCTCTGGGAAGCCCACAAGTAAAATCTGAGTGCAACAGCATTCTCTCCACTTGCGAACCTTCGCAAGTGGTGCACAGAAGCATACTACCTTCAAAAGTGGAACATAGCTACAATGCATTTCTGTATTGCTCAAAATCCTTGAACGTTTGGTTGCATTTTTCTGAAAGTTTCCCAGCTCTACAATACCCTTTTTATTTTAGGCAACCAGAACTGTACACAGTATTCCATGTGTGGTTGCTTTATAGATGCGTATAACCACACTATGATATTGGCTGGCTTTTTAAAAAGTCAATTTCCTAATGTAAAATACTGTAAAGGTAAAGGGACCCCTGACCATTAGGTCCAGTTGCAGACGGCGCTGGGTTTGTGACGCTCATCTCACTTTACTGGCCGAAGGAGCTGGCGTACAGCTTCCGGGTCATGTGGCCAGCATGACTAAGCCGCTTCTGGTGAACCAGAGTAGCACAAGGAAATGCCGTTTACCTTCCCGCTGGAGCAGTACCTATTTATCTACTTGCACTTCATGCTTTCAAACTGCTAGGTGGGCAGGAGCAGGGACCGAGCAACAGGAGCTCACCCTGCTGCGGGGATTCGAACTGCCGACCTTCTGATCAGCAAGCCCTAGGCCCTGTGGTTTAACCCACAGCGCCACCCACGTCCCTGTAAAATACTGTAGCTAGGATCAAATATTGTAGCTGAACACCAGAACACAGGAAACGTTTGCCTTTATCTAGCAAAAATAAAATTGTGGTGCTACATGTGCAATCCACGTGATCTATTTATTGAAAATATTTGTAGGCCACCTTCTAGGGTGAAGAACAAACATTGACTACAGCTTGTGGTTAGTAAGGAGAGAGCTTAGCCATGTCTCCTGGTTTGGATGACCTGCTAAGCCAAACTTTGGCATAGCTTAGGGTCACTCAGCAGCAAAAACAATCAGGACGAGCAAAGCAGCTGCAAGCTCATTTCTGGAATCTACATGTTTGTGTTGACATGCTAAGTCAAGGTTTGCCTTAGCATGCCACGTGAATGAGACCATGTTTCTGCCTAAGTGTTGAACCAAGTAGATGCCCTATTTCTAGCAAGTGTGATGTTTTAATTCATTTAATTGTGGATTGCGTGATATAAACTGTTTAAATTGGGACAGTGTTGTAGCTATTCATAATTCATTTCCTTCCATTTTGTATGTTTTAGGTATAATATTGAACCCAGCCTGTATTGCCCCTTTTTCTCTCTTGGAGCATGTATGGAAGGCCTGAACATCTTGTTCAATAAACTCTTAGGGATCTCTCTTTATGCTGAACAGACCGTGAAGGGAGAGGTGTGGTGTGAGGATGTTCGCAAACTGGTAAGAATTCAAAGTCCTGAATTTCAGACCCCTTGTGTACAAAAACAATAAAGATAATAAGTAAATCCAGTTCACTGTTGAGCAAAGCACAAGATGCTTAGAAAGGATGTTTTCTGAATTAACACCTGTCAGAGCTGCTTCCAGATCCGAGCTCACAGAGGATCACGCTAGCCAGCGTTCACTTTATAAAAGTCTTTATTGATTTACAGTTTCCATTTCCAAGCTGCAGCGTGCAGCTCTACGTCTTATAAGCTAGACCAGCGAAGCTCCGTCTGAGTCCCCGCCTCCTGTACACCAACTTAATACCCTCGCCTTACTCCACCTTTTCCGCCTTTCCCTTCTTCTCTGGGTCCCTCTGCCCCCCGTGGTCTCTTCCTTCCGGGACTCTTCTGACGCTGACCCCCCGGACCCTTCTGTCTCCTTGCGGCGGGCTTTAGGACCTGGCTCCCTTTCCGGGCTGCTTACTCTGCCGCCTTCCTGTGCATTTGAACTTGGCGCGCGCGCCCAACCTCCCACTTTCCGCTTGACCGTTTCTTCGCTCCCCGATGGAGGTGTGGCCACTCCTGACTCATGCCTTCCCCCCTGCGGCGAGGCGCCGGATCCCGATACCTGGGGCCTTTCCTCCCCACTGCGCTCTGTTGGGGACGTTGGCCCCGATTTCCAACTGCTGCTTTCTGAACCCTCTTTTGTCCCTTTTACCTGGGGTGTCCCCCTAATCTCCCCCCCTGCTCTAGCCACTGGCGCTCCTTTCTGTGAATCTTCTGATTCACTGGAAAGACTCGGAGATCTCGGGTCGTCGTCATCGCTCATCTTTCCTTCGGACTCCTCCCCCTCGCTCTCTGTTTCCTCCCTTGCCCTCGCCTCTGCTCCTGAACCCCTGACAACACCAAAAAACACCTCGTAGGGCAATTCATAGCTATTTGTTTTTAATTCCTGCATTGTCTTTGTTAACGTTGACAATCATTTTGTATAGCACCTTTAAATGCAAAAAGGCTTTACAGTGGTGCCTCGCAAGACGAAATTAATTCGTTCCGCAAGTTTTTTCTTCTTGCGAGTTTTTCGTCTTGCGATGCACGGTTTCCCATAGGAATGCATTGAAAATCAATTAATGTGTTCCTATGGAAACCGACTTCAGACCAGGTCCGGGGACAATCTGTCCCCCGACCTCTTCTGAAGGCTGGGGGGGGGGGCGAAAGTCTTTGCTCCCCCCCCCCACGGCAGCATTTTAAAATCGCCCCGGACAGCGGAGGACTTCTCCGCTGTCCGGGGCGATTTAAAAGCCCCTGGGAAGGCAGGCAGGCGGGAGCAAAGTCTTTCGCCCCCCGCCCGCCTTCAGAAGAGGTCCAGGACCTCTTCTGAAGGCGGGCGGGGGGCGAAAGTCTTTGTCACCCCCCCCTGCCTTCAAAAGCCGTCGGGGAGAGCGGAGCGTTCTCCGCTCTCCCGGGAAGGCAGGCAGGCGGGAGCAAAGTCTTTCGCCCCCCGCCCGCCTTCAGAAGAGGTCCAGGACCTCTTCTGAAGGCGGGCGGGGGGCGAAAGTCTTTGCTCCCCCCCCCGCCTGCCTTCAAAAGCCGTGGGGAGAGCGGAGCGTTCTCCGCTCTCCCGGGAAGGCAGGCAGGCGGGAGCAAAGTCTTTCGCCCCCCGCCCGCCTTCAGAAGAGGTCCAGGACCTCTTCTGAAGGCGGGCGGGGGGCGAAAGTCTTTGCTCCCCCCCCGCCTGCCTTCAAAAGCCGTGGGGAGAGCGGAGCGTTCTCCGCTCTCCCGGGAAGGCAGGCAGGCGGGAGCAAAGTCTTTCGCCCCCCGCCCGCCTTCAGAAGAGGTCCAGGACCTCTTCTGAAGGCGGGCGAGGGGCGAAAGACTTTGCTCCCCCGGGACGGCAGCGTTTTAAAATCGCCCCGGACAGCGGAGAAGTCCCCCGCTGTCCGGGGTTTTTTAAAAACCTCTCCGCCCCCCTGCCATGCTTCGGAGCAGCCTTCCGAAGCCTGGCGGCGGGAGGAGGTCCGAGGACAGTGGGGAAGACGCGCTTCCCCGCTGTCCCGGAGATTTCCCTATGGGCTGTCGTCTTGCGAAGCAAGCCCATAGGGAAATTCGTTTTGCGAAGCGCCTCCAAAACGGAAAACCCTTTCGTCTAGCGGGTTTTCCGTCTTGCGAGGCGTTCGTCTTGCGGGGTACCACTGTATTTTGTTTGTACCCAAGTTGGCGCTTAAGAATATCTCTCTTGTTTCGATTTTAAAGAAAGGAGAGATATGTCAGGCATTTAGGCCAATGGGAGGGAACAGACAGCAAAATGAAGAGGTGGATTCTGGTGGCACTATCTAGAACTTACCTAGATCAAGGAAGGGCAGCATTTCTGGGAATTTTGGGTCAGATAGTGGTAAACAATTGGACATTTGGTAATATCTGATTTCCTGGGCCAGGAGGATTCTGGGCTGTTGGGTGTGAGTTTTCAAGCTTGAACTGCCTGCAGTTCCCTTCTCCTTGGTGCCCAGTGATGACTGAGATAAATATTTGCCCAAGGCCACTGAGGGCTCAATTCTGGTGCGACATCTCCCTCCTTGCATTTTACAAATATGTTTAGGGAAGCAGCTTGAAAATGGCTACAGGCAAAAAATTCGTAAAGTTGAAAGAGCCGAAGACCTAAGAATGAGCTGCACAAACTTCAAAAGAAAATGTGTTTGATGGCACATTGAGACTAACTTTTAATAAGCTTTTTATTGCAAAATGGCATGAGCTTTCATGGGCAGCAACCAACCTCAGATTCTGAGTTGGAACAAACTTTAAAGGAGATCATGGGAAAACAAATTTGCAAAACAAATTAAATATTTACAGCTTTAATTTATATCTTAATGCTTGAACTTGTATCCTGCTTTTCTTTTCTCTACGGTATTTCCAAAATCTAAAACATGCATGTAGGAAAATGGGACATTAAAATCAGTACTGTGACTAAGAAAAGATTTAAAAGCAGTTTTATCAGGTCCAGGGCATGCTGGCTTTCTCACTTCTTTTTATTTCATTTTCTTAATGCTTGCTAGTGGGTCATCTTTCTCACTTATACTTCAAAGTCCAAGTAACAGCAGGAGCTGTCATTCATCAAACATCTGTAAAGTGGATAAACTATTCCTGTCTCATCTTTCATAACTGCTTCTTATTATATCTCTGCTCATATTGCTTAATTGTGATATATGTAGTGTGAAACAGATTTAAAACTCAAATATTGCTTAAAAGGTATTGGTTATTTTTGTATTTCTTCATGAGTCATCCATTTGGATAAGCGGTAGCACTTGTATATTAAAACCTTTAGTAATCTTGTGAATGGGACTTGAATCACCTAGTAGTAGTCTGAATTCTACAACAAAGAGAAAAAAATTGTAAAATCATATAAAATGGTCAGATTTGGAATGTTCCCCCCAAAAGGCCTACAGTAGCACATCATCGGTTATTGGGTCTTTCACTTAGTACTTTCCTGTTTTATTTTAGGCAGTTGTCCATGAACAAGAAGGATTATTGGGATACATCTATTGTGATTTTTTTCAAAGACCAGACAAGCCTTATCAGGTAACAATTCCCTAACATTACAAACACTATGAGCCTTTTTTCTTCTTCTCAAAATATGATCCTGCAGCCCCCTGTGCCCCTCCAAACACATCTCTGGTCAGGAAATCTTTGTAAGGAACCAGGGGGCTGCTAGTGGAGGGGGGATCATGGAAAATCTTCAAAGTGTTGAGTTGGTATTTTAGCTTCAAAAGCAGAATTATGTCCTGAAAGCATGCACCCAATTTGATCCCGGTATCTCCGTGTTCAACTGAATTGCCACATTTAAAATAAACCGATAAACAAACTTATAAGCAGAATGCCAAACAATCAAGTTAAACCAAAGGGCTTCGCTTTGCTTAGCCACTCCATCTGTTCCGGTACGGTGCAACAGCTTGATTTCAGACAATTCTATAATTGTAAGCAGATTCTGTGACTGCTTGAAACTGTGCTGATGTCTTAAATTATATTAGTATGGTGAAGTATTGACAAAAAAGAGTGTGTTTCCTGATCTAAATATATATTTATAGGATTGCCACTTTACGATACGTGGAGGCAGGCTAAAAGAAAATGGAGAATACCAGCTTCCAGTTGTTGTCCTTATGCTAAGTTTGCCCCATTCCACTAGTAGTTCACCGACATTGCTTACTCCTGGGATGATGGAGAATCTCTTCCATGAAATGGGACATGCCATGCATTCTATGCTGGGAAGGACTCGATACCAACATGTCACTGGTAAGCTTACTGGTTAAAGTTCAAACAAGTACTTCATTTTTCACATGCAACCCTTTCATAGTTTGCACATGGTGTATCTGGTTGTATTTCAAGTAGAGGTTTTTAGTCTTATCTTTAAGGCAGCTGAGAGCAATTTTCTTACTGGCCTTTAAAAACTACTCCAAATTATCTTCTGTATATTACATATAAGCCTTTTCCCAACTGCCCATCATACTTTGTGTGAATAAGGAGCAGAAACGAGGATGGTACTATGCAGGAACAGACTTAATTCTTGATAGGTGGAGTAGTGAGCAGAGGCAGGGAGCAGATTTAGCCTCCATTCCAGTTGCATCCATGTCAAGGGTGATTTTGCTAGCATTAAAATAGTTCTGAATTTAATTTAATAGATCTTTAAATCTTTCAGATCAGTAGTAAGTGGTGAGCTAGGAATTTTGGTATGTTGCAGAAGCTCCATCCCCCAACTCTGTTGTGCTTAACCTTCCTTCAGACCCTTTGTGATTTCTCAGTTTCACTGTTACTCCCCTTCTTCCTCCTATCCTCCTCTAAATGATGTAGTTAAACTAGTTCTCATCCAGTGCAATGGGTGGGGGAACATAAGAAGAGCCTGCTGGATCCTGTCAATGGCCCATCTAGTCCAGCATTCTGTTCTCACAGTGGCCAACCAGGTGTTTGTCGGAAGCCTGCAAGCAGCATAAGTGCAGAATAGAACTCTGCCCACCTGCGATTCCCAGTAGCTGGTATTCAGAGGCATACTACCTCTGACAGTGGAAGTAGAACATAGCCATCATGGCTAGTCGCCACTAAAAGCCTATCATCCATTAATTTGTCCAGTCATCTTTTAAAGCCATCCATAGCTTAACTTCAAGCTTCATGAAGAAGCGCTGGGAGTGAGAAATGTATATTGCATCCCCCCCAACCTGGCACTATTCAGTAGATGTTCATGACACTCATGTTCCGCACAGCCTCCCAGACCACAATGGATCTGCTAGCTAAGGCTAAGGAAACAAAACTTCATCGCAACATGTTGTGGTTTGAGCGCTGCAAAAATGCAAGATCCCCCATCTAGTAACACTGGAGGAAAGAAGTCCAGGTTGCGTACAAAGTGGTGGGGAACCTCCAGCCCGCAGGCCTAATTAGGCTTGCCAGGTTTTGGAGGCTGTACTTGCCAAGTGGCTTTGGGCAAATCACACCCACCTTTCTTGTAGGCGCCAGTTGCAGGAAAAACCTTCTTTTGAACCTCGGCTTGAATTCATGCCAAGGATGCAAAGGTTCTTCCTTTCAGCTGTGGTCTGAACATGCTGCAACTTCAAAGGAAGGTCCTTTTCATCCTCAGATTGAATTTTCCATTGCAGCTTGAGTTTTGAATCACCTTATGTTATATGATGTCACCTTACGTTACATGACTGGATCAACCAGCTGGATCCAGTTCCCTACCCCCTGCCATACAAGGAATAGTAATATACAAATATTTGTAGCTCCAGAAAGTGACAATCTATAAAAGCTTGAAGCCCACTGATCACAAGGGAGAAGAGAGTAGATATGAGGACTTAATTTTTTAATTGTAAATTGTTATTTCACCATCAGGTGTCTTGAGGTAACCACCAAAGCTGCTCTTCAGTGACTGATACCTTGAACAATAAAGGAAAGCAAATATGGACAATAATTGTGCTAGCTCATCAGACAGATGGGATGATAATATTTGTAAATGGGATTAAATTTTTAAGCACAGTTTGATATTTTTATTGTAATTAGGTATAAAGTAACGACAATTAAGGATTTAGTGTTTAAAGTGGGGCCAGATTGGCTGTAGCCTGGTTTAAGTTTATAAAGGGTGTGAGCCATAGCTTTATAGGGTGCCTCACCCAGCTGTTCAAATATTGTATTTACTTTGTGATTTGCAGTAAAACATGTAGGATTATAATTTAGCTTTTCTGCCAGTACGTACAATAACATTACAGAAATGAAATATTTACTTAATGAATGATTTACCACAGTTCATCAAAAGTGCAGATGGAAAGCTAAGAGGAACTTTGGAGAAGACAGAAGAATTTATGTAAACTTTATGGCTACCTGCATGTTAATGCTTCTGCTTCTTTTCTATAGGGACAAGATGTTCTACAGACTTTGCTGAAGTTCCCTCTATCTTGATGGAGTATTTTGCAAATGATTATCGAGTGGTGAACCAATTTGCAAGGCACTATAAAACGGGTCAGGTAGGATAACTAAAAACCAGGCTGATTGTAAATAACATAAGAGTTTTGGGTTGTTGGGGTTTTTTTTGGGGGGGGGCGGGAAACAGAATAGATTCAGATGTTTGAAACTAGGTGGAGAAATATTTTGTCATGAGACTCCTACTTCATGCCCCCCTTTTTGTATCTTCCCATAAGTAACTTGAGTGATAGAAACAAAATGGTTGAGACCGCCATTTTCCTTTTCCTTTTTAAAAACTTAATTTTTGAGCCTTTGGAAATAATAAGTCCTAAGTGCTATGGGGCGTCCTCAGGCTTTTGGGCAGCCTTCCCCAACCTGGTGCCCTTCAAGCATTTTGAACAGCAATTTCCATTGGTACTGGATAGGGCTAATGGGAGCTGTGGTCTGGAACATCCGGAGGGCGGCAGGTTGGAGAAAGCCCACTCCAGTGCCTCTTCCTCCTCAAGTGGTCCATTGCCTCCCTGACCTGGAAGGATTATAAAGGTTTCCAGAAATCTGCCTGAACATGTTTCAACTATGGCTGCTGTTTCCAAGGCCTAATTCCCGGCTTTGCCTCCCCTCCCCTTTGTGAGGCCCAGTGCAGAAAGGGATGCTGAGGAAAAGGGAGTGTCAGGGCTGGAGTCAGACGTAGGTCAGCACAAAAGACGCAGGGCTCCATTGTCAGTGAAGTTAACTCTTTATTCAAGGAAATGGCATACAACCCCAGTGACACCACTTAGTAGGTCTTGCTCTATGGAGCAGTCTTAGTCTTCCACACTTTCTAAGACTCCTCCTCTCTCAGATGTTTCCCAAGCAGTCTCAAACTGCGCCTGCACGCCTCCGTTCTGCTCTCCTCATTATTCTGCATGTTCTTGGAGACCAGCAGGGAGGGGAGCCTGGTGTGGCAGGAGAGGGAGACTTTCTGATTCTTCAGCAGCCTGTTGACTCCCCTTCTCTGCTTTGGCCTCGGCGTCAGAACTGCTCCCTGTCACAGGCTCTTCCTGCTCACTAAACCCTGTTGCCCCTTCAGCATCTAGCCCCTGCTCCCTATCTTCTCCCTCTGACCTTTTCTCAGCGTCCCGCCACCAATCTCCTGGTTCTGAGCCTTCCTCCTCTGGGGTTTCTCTTGAGGGTCCCCCAGCTGGTGCCTCTCACCACATCTTTTCATCTAGCCAGTCCCTGACTGAGTTAGATAAAATTGCTATAAATTGTTGTGGTGATTCAGAGGTTTAATTTGATATCAAGCTGGGTTTGAGTTTGTTGTTGTCTCTGGTAACTCCTCTGTTACATCATGGATGTTGGCTCATATTATGACTGTATGATCCATATTGTTTTATTGGTACTGTTGCTGCAGGTTTGTCATGGCCTTTGGCTAGAACAATAAAATTGTATTGAAGTCCTAAGTGTGCTACACGATTCTTCAAAGAACTAAGAGCTTACAAATCTGTCAAACAGCAGTGGGAATTCAGGATAGTCAGTGTTTAACAAGGAGCTGCCATCACTTAGAAGAATCAGTAACACGCAATTCCTTGGTGATAGAAAGTTGCAGTTGGGATGGTTGCTCCCAGTGCATTTCAATGAATTTATTTGTTTAATATTATTTTGCAGAGTTGAAAATATCACGGGCACCTCAACATTTAATACTGACTTTTAAAAGATGCTTTTGTTTCTTTTTAGTCAGCCCTGTTGTCTAGCCTTGTGGAACTGATTTATAGAATGATGTGGGCTTAAGGGAGAAATACATTTAAGAAAGATACTTACAATGCAATCCTAAGAACACTTTCTTGGAAGTAAGTCCCACTAATCCAGTGGGATTTACTTTCTGGTAAGTGTGCCTCAGATTGCAGCCTTAAGGGTATAATATACTACTACTATTTTCCAGATACTTTACAAACCTTGTCTCCTTTTAGCTCACAAATTTGGAGCCAGGCACTGTGTGCCCCATTCCTTAAATATTCCTGGCCTGTTTTGTGATGGAAGCCATTTGGCATAGAATCATTGTGTACCAGGAAGTAATTGAGTCAGCTTTAATTCATCCTTGCAGACAGGATAAAATGTAATGTGGGATTAGGACTTGAGCCTAAACGACTGTTTTGCTGTCATGTTTCTGAATGTGCATTTCTTTCACCTTTCTGAATAGCTTAAAAATTATTTTTGACTCAGCTGTCTATTTTTCTTTTTTAAAGGGTGATTGGTTTTAAAGGGTTTGATAACAAATGCTTTATTTCTTGTAATTTTGAATACAAATATGAGCAATCAGAGTTTGAGAGCAGACCTGTTGTTTGCTATGTTAATAACTGGTTGTGATCTTTTTTGTCTGGAGGAACCTTGTTTTTGTGTGCTTAGAAGGGGGACCAGATTCTAGTCACTTTCCTCGCCATATTTGATTCTCTCAGAGAACTGTTGCTTTGACTTGGCACTCTCAATTATATCAGCTTTAGTAAAACGTAAGCAAAAAGCTTTCACCAAGCATTTTTTGTTATAGAACAAAAAACTGAGGCTAGGTTTTAACCAGAAAAGTCTGGTGCCTTTTGAACATTCACTGATTTAGTGGAATCTAGACAGCATCTTAAATAGCAGAGACGTCACCTTGCCAACAAAGGTCTGTATAGTTAAAGCTATGGTTTTCCCAGTAGTGATGTATGGAAGTGAAAGCTGGACCATAAAGAAGGCTGATCGCCGAATAATTGATGCTTTTGAATTATGGTGCTGGAGGAGACTCTTGAGAGTCCCATGGACTGCAAGAAGATCAAACCTCTCCATTCTTAAGGAAATCAGCCCTGAGTGCTCACTGGAAGGACAGATCGTGAAGCTGAGGCTCCAATACTTTGGCCACCTCATGAGAAGAGAAGACTCCCTGGGAAAGACCCTGATGTTGGGAAAGATGAAGAGCACAAGGAGAAGGGGACGACAGAGAACGAGATGGTTGGACAATGTTCTCGAAGCTAACAGCATGAGTTTGACCAAACTACAGGAGGCAGTAGAAGACAGGAGTGCCTGGCGCGCTCTGGTCCATGGGGTCACAAAGAGTCGGACACGACTAAACAACAACAACAAATATCATTAAAATATGTTTTCTCAGTTACTTTCTTTGTGAGAAAGGAAGAGAAAATGAAGAGGGAATGGGATGGATAGGCAAAGGTGTGTGTGTGTGTGTGTGTAAGAGAGAGAGAGAGAGATTGACTGATTGATTATGTTAGATGCTGATGACCTAAAAATCATCATGACCTCACATCTCCATCCAGCTCTGTTTGTTTGTTTGTTTCTCTCTCTCTCTCTCTCTCACTCACACACACACACACACACACACACGCTTCCTAACTGAGTCTCAGGAAAAGACATAGAAATAGCCGCTCATCTTCCTCTCTTCTCTTTATCCCCTCTGCACTCTTTGCAGTCTCTATCAAATAACCTTCTCCTGCCCCCCAGTGACTGGCAGTGTTTTGAAGTCCCATGACTTCAATGGCCATGTCCCCCTCTTCATTGGCTGTTCCCATTCCTCCCCTCCCCTTTCATTTTCCAGCCAATTCTCAAGAGACTGTGGCTATAAAGTAAGGTTAGTCTCCACTGGGATGTTTGGGAAGAGATAGCGCCTTTACGTTTTTTGTTTTTTTGAAAAAGAACTTTTGTACTTCTGCTTATCTCAAGGTTCCCCTGAGCATGCTGATAACTCCCTTTCTTCTTCAGTAGCCCTGTTTTGGCTACAGTCATCTTGGCATTTGCCATCTGAGCTGTCGGTTAGAAATAGTGATATGTTGTCACAGGTTGACATTTTTAAAGAATTATAAAAGCTTGCTGAGGCAGGAGTACCCTTTGCAAAAACCATGTGGATTAATTCTCAGCAAGGGTTTAATAATGATAGCTTTAATAATCCATTTACCTGAGGCAGAAGAATGGCTACCCTGGACTAGCCTATGTGGTGCACTCCAAATCAAATCAAATCAAAACTTTATTAGCAAAGCCAACAGGCCACAGCTGTACAAGAGTTAAAAGTGAGAATAGGGATAAAAGGAAGAAAAGAACAGGCAAAAGGAGGTCCGTCGGGTGAACAGGTCTGTCACTCAGATGGTGGCCCTCAATTTCGCAGCTCTCTCGATGTACCTCGCGACCTTCTCTGTTATCTGACTATCCGTATCAGATAATAGAAAATACAGTGTAATGTCAGGTGAACGGCCGGGGTTGGAGAGAATGAGTGGAGTAATAATCTCATTCCTTAGGTCTTTGTAAAGGGGGCAAGAAAGAAGGACGTGGGACACTGTTTCCGTGTTACCATCTCCACATGGGCAGAGTCGTTTTTCAAATGGAGTCTTTTGGTAACGACCTTCGAGTACAGCAGAGGGAAGAACATCCCATCTAGCCAATGTAAAGGCACGTCTGTATTTTGGGATGGTTAGTTTAGACAAATATGAGGCTGGAGAGTCAAAATGAGAAGGGGGAAAGTAGGTATACCATGGGCACAGTTTCTTTAAGATAGTCAGGTTGTTTTGTCGTTCAATGTCTTTCAGGCGCTGGCCTATTAGACTCTTTGCTTTAATGAGGCCCATTGATAGTAGGGACTGTGAGTGCAGACCGCATGTAAGGAGTTTTTGATGCACAGTTTTAAACCACTTGCTTTTGTGAGGGTCTTGCATTACTAGCGGCAGTAGACCAGGAGGATTCAGATTAAGACGAAGCCAATAATTAAATGTTCTCTGCCAGGTCCGAGTTTCCACAGATGGAAGGCAGGCCTCGAGTCGTAATGCTGCGTTTGGAACACAGGAGGGGACACCGAGTATCTGCCTTAGAAATTTGGACTGGACAGTTTCAAGACTGGAGCAATGGATCCCCGTCCAGATTTGCGCCCCGTACAGTAACTGCGCCAGAGGTTTTGCTTGGAAAACTTCAAGGGCTGCTGGGATGTATCTGCCCCCCTTCGTGTAGAAGAAGCGGGACAGCATCTTGATGCTTTGAGCAGCTTTTTCTTTGGCACATTTTTGATGGACATCCCAGGACCCGGTCGACTGGAAAACGATACCCAGATATTTGAAGGCTTTGACTTGTTCAATTGTCTGGTTATCCATCCTCCAGCTGTACTGTCTGTGTTTCCTTGCAAAAACCATGATTTTGGTTTTCTGATAGTTTATTGCAAGTTGCTCTCTTCTACAGTATGCTGAGAATTCACCTATGAGCCTATTTAAACCTATTCTTGTTCGGGATAGGAGTATCGCATTGTCAGCGTACAAAAGCACTGATATTGCTTTGTCAGCCAGTTTGGGGGCGTGGAAGTCCGGAGATGACAAACAGTTAACCATATCATTGATGTAGATGTTGAATAGAACTGGGGCCAGGATGCAACCTTGCTTGACCCCCTTACTGACAGGAACTGGTCCTATAAGATGGCCATTTAACGAAGTTCTTACATGCAGCACCGTGTCTTTGTATAAACAGCTGATCAGAAATAATAGTCTTTTGTCTATGCTAGAGGTGCTCAATTTGTCCCAGAGTCTTACACGTGGAATTGAATCGAAAGCAGCCTTTAGATCGATAAAGGCTGCATATAACACCCCACGGGATTTTTTGGCATATTTGTCAATTAAATAGGCTAGGGTGAAGCAATGGTCTATGGTGGATCTGCCTTGCCTGAAACCCGCTTGCTCTTCCGCTAGAATAGCTTCAGTTTCCAGCCAGCTAGTTAGCTTGGTATAAAGATGTTTGGCATATAGTTTGCTGGGTATAGGCAGAAGGCTGATTGGTCTATAACTCGCCGGATCTGTCATGGGTCCTTTTTTATAGATTGGGATAATTATTGCCTCAGTCCAACCATCTGGAAGTAAACCCGTTGAGTCGATCCAAGAAAATAAAGACGCCAGCAGGGGGGCCCACCAGCCAATGTTGGACTTCAGAAGTTCGGCAGGGATGTAATCATTCCCTGGGGCCTTGTTGTTCTTTAGTTGTGCGATTAAATTCTCAACTTCCTTCGCAGTTACTGCTGGCCAATGAGGTAGGTCCTCCAGTTGAATGCATAGTTTGTAATGTTGGGCTTCCTGGTCATAGAACAAAGATTGAAAATGGCGCAACCACTCCATTGGTTCCACTGTACAGATGGAATTAGTACGCTCCTGGTCCAGTAGACCAGATATGGTTCGCCAAAAGCAAGTAGTATCTTTCTCGTGCGATGCCTTAACCAACCTGTGCCATGCGGCTCTTTCAGCTTCCAGTTTCTTTCTCCTTAATAATTGTTTGTACGACCGTCTCAGATAAATATAAGCATTAAGTAGGAGGGCAGTCCCTGATTTCCTGTATCTCCGGTAGGCTGTTCTCATTTGTCTCCTTGTTTGCCTGCACTCCAGGTCAAACCAGCTAGCTCCGTCCTTTGCCCTCTTTGTAGCGGAGCTATGTATCACTGTTGTTAAATGGGGTTTCAATCTTTCCAAGAGTAATTTAAAGCGTTCCATAATCGCAGCTGCTGAATTTCCTGATACAATAGCGGAGCGAATAAGCTTTAACTCCACTGACTGAAGAAGGAGGGTTAGGTTTTCATTCAATATTGGGGACCATTTGAGTCTTTTGGGGGCAGGTATATCCAAATTTACAGAAGGTATATATTGTGGCTCGGCAATAGAATAGTCAAAAGGCCCACCTGCAAGCTCTAAAATTAGAGGTAGGTGATCACTCAGAGTATTATGGCCCACTTGAAACTTCCTTATAAAGCTGTGAGCAAATCTTGAGATTAAGATATAATCTATAACACTTCCCCCAGCCTTGGAGAAATGGGTATATTCCCCGGGGCGGTCCCCCTCTATATTGCCGTTTAATATCAGCAGTTCCCTCCGTCTAGCAGCCTGCACTAAGCAGAGACCTGGGAAATTACTTCTACTATCTTTGGACAGACGTGTCGCGCCAATATCCGTCTGTTCTTCAGGGTCCATAAATTGGTTGAAATGAGTGTATAGACTGTTGTCATCTGTTCCTATACGAGCATTGAAGTCTCCACACACAATAGTCAGGGCAGACGGGTAAGTAGATTCGAGAGGCTCTAAGAACGCCTCTAGCTCAGCCCATGTAGCCTTAACAACGGGTTTTTTTTGGCCTGGGGGAATATAGACATTGACCAGCAAGAGAATAGTTCTCTTGAAGCTAAGTAGAGCGGCTGTTGCTAAGGAATTGCAGCTGGGTAGGGCTGTTAGAGAGTGCGCTAGCTCCGTGGAAATGAAGCAAGCTAGGCCACCACTAGATCTGCCGCCCCTTTGAGATGGAGAGGCAGGCAGGTAGTGGCAGTTATACCCATTAAGAAATATAGGGTCATTCTGCCATGTCTCCTGAAAGAAGATGATGTCAAATTGCTTAAGGTAGCACAAAAATTGTTGATTATTTTTCTTGGCGTGCCAACCCGCGATATTCCAAGACAGCACTTTTAGGCCCCGGGCCCTTCGGGGAGCTGGATCTATGTCACCACCATGTCCAGCAATTCTTTGGTGTCTAAAAAAACACACCCGTTGGTTCTTTTCGAGGCTGGCTGCTTGGAGAGAGTGTAGTGATCCTCTTTTCTTGGTGATTTGGGGCTAGATTTTGGAGTTGGGGGGGAAGCTAATTCATTCGGAGACAATTTAAGATAGCTGTGCCAGGAGCTTTGAGGTTTCACACCTTGCTTTGGTCTTACTTTATTGTACATCACAGGGGGCTCTGATTGTAATTCCACGTCTACACATTTAAAGGTGCCTCCCACTGTCTTCTTATCCACCAGACATTTGGGAGATATGGGCTGCACATAAGGGTCCTTCATTGTCTCACCTTGATCATCCTTTTTTTCTAGTCTGCTTCGAAGTAAATCAAATCTTTTCAGGATCTCAGTTTGAGCTGGAGAATGCAGTGACCAGAATCGCTTTATCAACGAGAGTTCTTCCTCCCAAACGGAGTCCTCACTATCCCACGTGGGAGGCCCGACGCCAGTTGGATGTGAGGCTTCCTTTTTTTCATTTGGTGCTGTTTGGTGGGGATGATCCTGCTGGAGCTTATGCTTTCTATTTCGATGGTTTTGGTGGTTGGTTTTTTCCCTTTTGTGAACTTCCACTCCTATGCTCTTGGGCCCTATCAGAGAGGTTGCAGGTGCTCTATTTTCAAATATTCTTAACAGAACTATTCTTTCTTTTTTGAATAGGTTTTTAGCTCTAAAAATGAAACTGGCCAGATTATGATCTAAAAAAGTAATCAATGCTCGTACCGAGCAATCATCTTGATGTAGATACTCTATAGCGGCTATGTCAGTTGCTTTTACTACCCCCGGTAAAATGCCACTTATAATGGACAAAAAGTGGTCTATACGGTCCAACCCTGCATAAAATCTAGGCGGTTTAGGGTAATTAGCAAAGACAAGCTTTTGTGGGATTAGGACTAAACTCCATTCTCTTTTGGGACACAACATCTGTCGAACTTGGGAGGAGTGGTTCCCCTCAATAGTTTGGGTTGCCTGCTCACCTCTGTCTACTGATTCTGTGCTGGCCATGAGAGGACTCTGGGGCGATATGACTGCAGATGGATCAGTTCCTTTGTCCCAGCTCGGTGTTGATTCTTCAGAACTTGATTTAGATTCTTTTATGGGTGTATCTACTTTACGTGTCTCTTTGATGGCACTCGACTTGGATTTGTTTTTTCCACTTGTAGAAAGGGATGGAAGAAGGTTAAAGAGCTTCTGCCAATATTTTTTACAGGTACGGTGAGTTGTCTTAAGCCGCCTTGGGTTTTTCATGTTTTTGCTTTTCTTCATCTTAGGCTCAGCTTTTTTCCTCCGGGGTTTGCTGGGGAGTGGTGGATCCGGGCTGGCTAAGGGATTTGTATTCTGGTCTGAAGCGCTCACATGTTGTTTGAAGTTATCCACTAGGGTCAGGAGCAGCCCGTTTGTTATCGCTAAAAATTTTTTAACGTTAAGGAGATCCTTAGAGATCTGGTATATCTGCTCCTGAAGATGATCACCCCACATTTCTATTCCACAGTCATTGGCTTTCACCCAGTGGGTTGAAAGATTACCTCCAAGTTCCAGCGGTGACAAATGAGGATTGGCATCGGGTGTGTTGGCTGTGTTAGCCTTTGTAGCATTCTCTGCTATGGCAAGTTCTTGGGCCAGATTTGTTGGATGGTTTGTCCTCTTGTTGTTTGTTTGCAAGTCCTTTAGCTGTGTTGACCAATCCAACACTGTGAGTGGCAAAGGCATAGCTACATCTAGGATACTCTCATTCTGAGTTCTCTTGCTCGAGTCTTTTTGGGGAAAGTAGCTGGTAATTTTACTTTGTCTCCTTCGTCGTTCCATCGGCCTCTGTGGTGAATTAGGCAGAATTCCTTGGTCCTTGTAATTTTTCCTGGTGAGGACCATAGTGGGTATATGGGTATATATGGATGTATAGTAGGGGGTGCTTGCTTACCGGCGGCTTATCTTTTGTTCTAAGCTGGAGTAAACAGTAGCAGAGGTGCCGATTTATGGAAGTTTATGGAAGTTGCCTCCTGAACCTCTCCAACCTCTCCAACCTGTTTAGTTCTCCAGCAATTTACATCGGGACTTGTGAGGTATCAGTCATTTAAAATGTTAGAAAATATTACTGGTCTTAAGCTTCCATACTGTGCCTTGTTTCGTTTAAAGTTCAACTAGGTCTTTCTCCCTCATTCAACAGCCTCACGACGTAACCAATAAAGTAGCTAGGCAGTATAACGAAGCAGAAAAAAGAAAACAAAAGTCCCTTGTAATAATTATCGGGTTGAACTTGCCTTGTGTTTCTTGGGGTTATAGCAGCTTCAATTCCTTCCCTTTTTTTTTTTTTATAGATAAAAAGCTCGGCGTCCTTCCGAAGGAGTAGTTGGCCTCCCCCGTCTGCTAATTACCAGCTTCGTGAAGATAGGGCGGCTTGCTGAGCCTCCTTTGGATAAAAATAGGCCTTTGGCAGTTAATAAAAAAGAGTGATAATTTAAAACTGCTAAGCTCGGTTAAAAGAGAGGAAAAGAAAAAAAAAAAACTTTAAAAGAGCTGAAAAATACTAATAAATCTATATATCAACGCGGAGCACAAAATTGAGCTACCACTAACGACGCCATCTTGGATCCTCCACTCCAACAGTCTGTGGTGCACTCCAGATGTTGCTGGACTGCAGCTCCCATTGGCCTCAGCCAGCATGGTCAGTGATCAAGGATAATAGGAGTTGTAGTTCAGCAACACCAGGAGTGCACCACATTGACTACCTCTGGGCTAGCAGGCCATAGGTTCCAGATACTATCTTTTTTTAAAAAAAAACAACAACATAGTGTCCAGTTGGTTGCCCTCCAATCATTTGGCAAGATGGCTAATTTTAATAAGTTGCATTTTGTAAAAAACAAACAAACAGAAGTTCAGCAAGTTCACTTTTCAATGATTGAAGGGCAGTTAGGTGAAAGTTATCTGGCCCCAGGGACATATTAATTTGTAATTTGCCAGCGATGAATTTGACTCTTTGTATATGGTCATGCCAAAAGCAGAGGTTTCCACACACACACACACACACACACACACACACACATATATATCTCCATCCATGCAAGGAAAAGTTTGAAGACACATTCCAGGCAGGCAGGAACAGTCTTCAAGGGTGTAGAGCAAGCCTAGTGAGGGCTGAGACCTAAGAAAGAGATATGTCTCAGGTAGAGTCTTGAGGGCTGGATGAAGAAGCCTAGAGAGCCACATTTGAGCCTGGGCCTGGGATTCCCCACCCTTACTGCAGAGGGGAAATATGTGCAGTGCTGCCTTGTTCTGTTACCTGCAGTGGTGCTTTAACTGCGCCAGGAGGGATGCTTTCACCCCTCTACTATCCCAGAGAGGTACATGGTTAGTAGTGTTTCTCATTCCCTGACAACAAAGGGCTTCCTGCTCTATGCTTCACTGAACTGCAAACCTGGATTTCCATTTCAGCGAGGATTTGTGGGATTGTGGTTTACCAAAATACCAATTAGCAGGGTTCTGCTATTTTGTTCTGTTTAAAACAGGATACCACTTGACAGCTCTGAGGCTCAGTTTCTGTTTGATGTGATTTGAAACAGCCAAAGTATAAAACTGCAGAAAAAGTAAAGTTATACTAGAAGAGCCAATTTGGCTGTAACTGTGTTAAAAATTAGAGCCCTATAAAATAAAACCATTCCCTCCTG
Source organism: Podarcis liolepis (assembly GCF_965112155.1). NCBI lineage: Eukaryota > Metazoa > Chordata > Lepidosauria > Squamata > Lacertidae > Podarcis > Podarcis liolepis. The sequence goes on from NC_139558.1 coordinate 82,021,923, forward strand.
CCAAGTTTTTAAATGTTTATATTTTGTACCGTAGACTTCTTTTTTAAAAAAAAACAAAAACCCCAACAACTATGAGTATATTGAATGTGTAAATGGGGACTCTTTCTCAGGTGTTTAGTGACTGTGATGGGTCATGACTGGGAAGAAGGAAGTTTTGTTCAGGAATGGGGAACCTGTATCCTATAGAGGTCATTGTATTACAACTCCCAGCATCCTTGTCCAGTAGCCATGATGCCTGGGACTGATGCAAGTTGTAGTCCACTAACATCTGGGTGGGGTCACAGGTTCATCATCCCTGGTTTAGAACATAAGAAGAGCCTTGCCGAGTCAGACTATAGACCCAACAAGCTAACACTTGGTTTCCAGCAGTGGCCAGCAGATTTACTCATTTAATTAAAAGGTTCCTTTTGTAAGCTTTTCTTATAAAGTGTGGCACATGAAGGGTTGGATTCAGCATTGCACCGCTGGGAACATTCAATCTCTGCAAGCATTTCCGTTTGCCGGATGGAACACTCTGCCCTCGTCTCCCCTCATGTTCTGGGGGTTCCCCCCCCCCATATGAGCCAATTTCAGGGGGACAGGGGAAAACCTTGTTGTGCAAGTGGAAGTGCTTGCTCAGGACTTCCGCTGATGGGGCTTCTTAGATGAATCCCAACTACAGTTTTTCTCCAGTAGAGGGAAGTAGAAGAAATGGCCTGGGAGGCAGGCAATGGCAGCAGTCCCCACACACCCTCAGCTTAGGCCACCAGAGGTGGCTTCTTCACTCAGCCTAAAGGTGGGCTTTCTGGACTATCGCTTGCCCCTCTCACTATCACATTAGATTTTCCTGCCTTCCAGAATAGGCAGAACTACTTATCCACAGCTTCTGCTCATCTTGTGTTATGCAGATGTGGTCTAGGGGGAATGCTAGGATGAGCTGATGCAGTGTTCCTTGAGCCTCTTATCTCCCCCCTCCCCACCTTTAAGCATTAGATGCCACCTGGGATACAGCTTTGGAGCTCAGAGGAGTAAAGGATTAACTGGCAAAGTAGCAATTACCAGCTTCAGAGAGTTAAGTTATATTTTCAGTTTAACATTTCTTTCATTATTAAGAAGAGGAAAGCCCTGGGTCCACCTGTCTTGCTTTTATCTGCAATGGTCTGATTAGGCCTGTGTGTGGTCTAACATTTACGTCTCTGTTATATGTTTATGTTTGTATTCTTTACAGGGGTTTTTTTTGGGTGGGAGGGAGTGGGGAAAGAGATCTGCTTTTTTCTCGTTTAGAAATCATTCTAATCAAGGGGTCCATGTCTGGGGGCTAGGTCCCAGAATAGCAGTTGTACTACAGTGTGGAATAATTGTCTGCTGTTTAAATGGTGCAATTTAAATTACAGCTTTGCACACTGGATATTCTTAAGTTTTCAAAACTATACTGCTATTTTCTGGATGGGAAAATTATAGATCTTGTGTGGTTAACTACTATGGGAAGCATTTCAGTTTAGGAGCATTTCTTGCCCATTTTCACTTCCATCTAATTTGCTGATAATGTTTTTACTGCTTCTCAATAACTTTGATGCAGCTGCTTTTGTTCTACTAACATGAGTAGTTTTTCTAGATGTCATAATTAGTACAGAACCTGACCATGTTGCTATTTTGTAATAGCAACAATTCTTTGATAGAACAATTCTTAAACACTTCAACTGTAAAGCTTCAGGCATGATTGAAGAGCTGTTTGTAAATGCCAGACATCTGTATTCCATTTTTGAAGCTACAGAGGCTCTTTAACAATTTGAAGGCTTTGGTCACACTGACACTCAGGGCACAAGTATAAATTAGTAAGAAGCATTCCGTGTTCAGTCTTCGCACTTCGCTCTATATTGTGTAGAAAAACTTAATCTGTTCCTTCATGTTGTTAGGGCCAGGTAACACATATCAGGATGATCCCAGGAGATAGGCTATATTATAGAGGAGAGGGGAAAACTGGACAAAAAGATATAGTGTGTTGTTAGTAGCATATAGTTTTGTCTTCAAACTTCTAATTTATTTTATTCTCACTCCATTTTTTTAATGTGAGAAGCTATATCAAATGAAGCATCTTTCTTCTTACCTTTCTCCTCATAGCTAACAATAGATACTTTCTCCTATCATAAAACGGAGTGTTTGTTTGCCTGGAATAGTTTACCTGTCTGTGTCTCTTGACGTGGTATGACTTTGAAACAAGAAGAGAGCTAGAGTTTCTCTGGCTGGCATGCGATACATCCACATGATGGGTTGTGTCTTATGGTTTGCCCAAGTAAGGAACATGTGATGTGATCGATTTCCTGTAGCTTCTCTTTCAGTTCTGCCCCTGTCTGCCTTTGCCCAAAGCAGACAGGGATCCTCTCTTTTCCCCCATCTGCCTTTGATTTCAAGTTTCCCCTTTGAATTTTTCCTTTCCTTTCTCCTTTGTGTTTTTCCTACCTCTTCACCACCACCACCCCAAAAATCTGGAGCAGAGTTTCCATTTCTTCTTACCTGCTTTTTCTGCTGGTTTTATTCTCTTCTGTGAGAAGAGGAAAACCTTAACTTTTCTTCTCCTCCGCTGGAAGAAGATATTTTGTGTGACATGCTGATCCAACTATTGCTACTTCTTCTCCATGTCCTAAGCAAGCACCTGGCTATGTTTTTACTTGCACAACCATTTACCTTCTCCAGACTACAAGGTAGCAAGGAAAGCCAAGCCAAGTGTCCTTTCATTAAACAATCAAGATGCGAAATAGGTGGTAGCAGCAACAGAGAGCCCCGAGCCATGTTCTTTTCCAGCATACAATTAAATACACATTTTACTTGCACGTGACTGTTACTTTGTCTGTTCATTGAGTCTATTTAAAAATTGTTTAAAAGATTTCCATCTCCCCATCTTTTTTTTATTACTATTTTTCAAGCCATTGCCCAAACATATGGTGTCAAGACTCTGCGAATCTAAGAAAGTTTGTGCTGCTGCCGACATGCAGCTTCAGGTATGTTGTTTGGTTCTATGTGATTTTAACCTTACTATGAAGTTGTGAAATATCTTAAGATTAGCACAGCATCATTTTAAAGTTATGACTCAGTGATGCAGATTCTTTGGCACATTTGTACAACTGTTGAATACTTAAAATGAATTACTTTAAAACTTTATGGGATTTTAATGTCACCGACTCTTAAGTGTAGAATGAGTTGCAGTTTGAAAGTAATACATATCCAAATAAACTTTTCTTAAAGCTAAAACTTGACAGTCAAAAGTCAATCTAAGCTTTTTAAAGTCTGCAATGCTGTTAGAAAAAGTTCAGGGAACTCTGTAGGGAAAGAGATTTCTACATTGTGCAGCAGCCAGTGAATGATGTGAATTTTAACTCTGGTTTCTTCTTGACTTCAATTTAAAAAGAGACAGCCAGCTTCAGAAGCACATCTTCCAAACACTAGCGTGAATTCCCCTCTGCCTTAACTTGCCTCTAGTGCTAGTGCTGAACTAGGTTTCCTTTTAATCAGGATCTGAAACTGCAGTTTAAACTGGAGTTCAGATCCTAGTTTAAGGGCAAACTTGGTTAGTGTGAACTGGTTGAAGGTCAGTGCCAATATTTATCTGAACTCTAGTTAAGGCAGAGTAGGAATGAAGAGAAGATGGGAGGATAGCTGCCTCCCACTTTTCTTGGTCATGGGTAACAAAGAGCCAGCATTACATCTGCACTAGCTCCATGATGTGCCTTTGATCTCTAAATTTGGTGCACAGATAGAATGATTGTTCCTGCTTCCTTATGATAGATTATAGTGGGTTCCTGAATCTAAATGTCTTGCTTGTGACCTCTAGATTGGAGGATAAGGCCAAATAATGTGGGGCCAAATCAAAGCCAAATTGTGTTTTACTTTGTTTTTTGTTTCTTCTTTTTTCTTGGTTAATTTTGTTATATATATATATTATAATAAAAGTCCCTCTAACTTCAGTGGGACGTCTGCAAATTAAGCGTGCATGGTGTTGCAGCTTTTTGTGTGTGGATCCATTAAATAAAAGGCACTGGAAACTGTCAGCCTAAAATATAAAAATGCAGAACAAGAGCATGCAAGCCAAGTTTTCATTCTGGCAATGGACTTGAATGGTTCATAAGTTGCCATGTGCTTTTCCAAAAACTAATCATTCTAACAGAAGCAACATAATCCGTTAGAAATGTTTACATGCTTATTTCTAAAGACTCTGATAAATGCATAAGCCAGAACAAATCTATAACAAATAAATGCATTTCGGGGGAAATCACGAGCTAATCTTGTATGTAAATGTATTTATTTATTTATGAACCCAAATCTAATTTATTCTAAAGAGGAGAGGAATTTGAACATTCTAAATGAGAACTGATTCTATTTTAGGTAATTTACGCACATAACATATTGGCTTAATCATAAAAAATCTTCCCCAAGGAAGTTCATCTCTAAGAAAATACTGAATAAAGCTTTCAGTTGTGTTTATTTTAATGAAAATGCATTTGGTTTGTTTATGGCTCTCAAATTATTAAAAGAGCTCTTTTTAGGGAGATTAATCAGTGAACGAAATAATTAGAACTTGTAACTTATTGGGTAAGAAAATCACCTGGTATCTCCCTTTTCATTTATTTCCCTTAACATGAGATAGAGTGCTTGAAGAATATGAATGAATGAAGGAATGAATGAAAGAATGAATGAAACAAGTGGAGGGCAAATACATAGAATGCTTTTCTTGAGCCCTTGCAGTATACTACCTGAACTGAGATCAGTAGGGGGATCTCTGAGTTGATCATGAGGTCCCAATGATGGAGAAAACTGTCCTGTCTTTTCTCAGGTTTGCCGCTTAAAAAATATACCATCCTGGAACATGCTGAGCCCTTCTGTCATGACATCAAGAGCTGTAATAGCAGTCACTTTTCTCTCCCTTGGCAGTCATAGCAATTTCTCCAACACCAAGCTTGCTTTGGAAATTACAGGGTGACTAAGAGTTATGCATAGGTCACCCACCTCATCCCACAAAGAACAAGGACAGTCTGAAACATAATTGTGGTTAAATGTCTGTCTCCTCCAAGCCTCTACAGGATATCAAGGCTTAGATAATTACAACTTTAAATTCTTAGCTCTTTCCCCTTCAGTTCTCTCCAAACCCACAGTTTGACTGGGAATATTTGGAATTCCAAGTGTAGGGTAGAGGCTTTTCGTTCTTCTTTCACATATCCCAAGAGTCTTTTCTGAACTGTACTGTTTCACATGGGTAGTTGCATTTAAACCCTCATTGCACACAGTCCAGCTCTCTCCCTCATGGGTTATATTTTTAGGTGCAAGGATCTTTAAAAAAACAAACAAACAGATGAGGTGGTCCAAAATAGAATACCCCTCCTGCAATCTGAAGTAATTTAATTTTTGCTCCACCAAAAAGCAGAATAAGGGAGCCTCCAGGCAGAAGTACTGACATATCTATAAAAGTTGTAGAGCCTCATAGTAATTGAGTTTTTACAGGCCTCTCACCAGATGAGAGATAAGTGGGTGGCAAGGTCATGTTATAATGTTCTGTGCCAAGTTCCACAGAGCACAGGACTGATAAATCGGAGGTTCTTTGTGCCAAGAAATATCTTGGTGCAATTCAATCAGTGTTAAGCATTTTTCAGCCATGTTGCCTTAATTGGGAAAGAGAAGCACATGAAACCTAAAAGTCGGTAACTCTGGTGAATCAATCCTCTCATTTCATTTTAGATATACTTTCTTACAAAATGTTACTTTCCATCCAAATTTCTAGTGGGAGCTCTTTTGTGGGATGAGAGATTGTGGCAGTACTAGGAGGACACCAGAACCCTGTCTTTATGTTCTAAGACTGGTTTGAAAAGGACCTGGAAAGGAATTCTCCCCACCACTATAGTTTTCCATGGGAGTTTATGTGGTACAATACTGGGGTTTGGTTTTTCTTGAAGATGTTCTTCTCATGGTTTGGAATCCACATCTTGCCACTCCCACAAAGACTGCAGTGGGGACAATGACTGCAACCCTGTTAAAAAAAAAAGACAGTATATTTTTAATGTACAGCAACCATTCATGACTCAAATTAATTATAATTTGATTCTTTATAACTTTGCTCTAGGCTTTGATTCATAAGACCAGTTATTAAGATGTCAAAAGCAAAAAATGGAGTTACACCCCCCCCCCCCGTTTCTGCAATGTTTCTTTATAAATAGCACATCAATGATGGCCTCAATCAAAATTTGGCTAGAAACCAGCCATATGTCCCAGCCTGCCTTCAATATATTAGCTGCTGTTCAAATACCACTGCAAAAATATGCTGGGGGATCCAACATAGGGCTTGATTTCTCCTCTGCTTTCCTGTCTCCCTGACTTGTTCCTATTAACCCCAGGTATTTAGCTAGAAATTAGTACTGACGCAAGAAGTGGAAGCCTTGGATTTGCTCAGGTGTCCTTTTATAACAGCTGTGCAGAAATAAAGATCCTGAGGGCTGTGTGGAGGACGCTTTTGTAATACAAGTGTCGCTAAGACACGTGCATACCTACCTGATGCGACAGTATGGTATCTTTTAAGGATCAGGCTGAAGTCCTATGGATGTATGGCGGCTTCCTTTTGAAAAAGCAGGATTTTTGTGCATACACAAGACTTGAGAATGGGAACATCATAGGAAGGTGTATTGGGCAGAATCAGATCACCATCTAGCTCAGTATTATCTATGCTGATTGGCAGTAGCTGTCCAAGTTTACAGACAGAGGTCTTTCGGAGATGCCAGGGACTGTAGCTAGAGTCTTCTCCATAAAAAACATATGCTCTTTTACTGAACTAAAACTCTTCCTCAGTATTGAACATGTGAACAGAATTATGTTTTTATTTTTGTGGGGGGGGGGCGGCGCTGTGGTCTAAACCACTGAGCCTCTTGGGCTTGCTGATCAGAAGGTCGGTGGTTCAAATCCCCGCAGTGGGGTGAGCTCCCATTGCTCTGTCCCAGCTCTTGCCAACCTAGCAGTTCAAAAGCACACCAGTGCAAGTAGATACATAGGTACCGCTGCAGCAGGAAGGTAAATGGCATTTCCGTGGGCTCTGGCACTCATCATGGTCCTCTGTGCGCCAGTAGCGGTTTAGCCATGCTGGTCACATGACCTGGAAAACTGTCTGTGGACAAACGCCAGCTCCCTCGGCCTGAAAGTGAGATGAGCACCGCAACCCCATAGTCGTCCTTGACTGGACTTAACCCTCCAGGGGTCCTTTACCTTTTACCTATATATTTAGAAGCCGCCCAGATGGCTGGGGCAACTCAGTCAGGTGGGCAAGGTACAAATAATAATAAAATTAGTATTATTCTGAACGTTATTCTATATTACTCTCATGAAGAAAAGCAAGGGAATGCATGTATTTTAGTCTCTTTTATTCTGCTGCATGTCTGAATTAGCTCAGTATATATATTATCTATCTAGATCTTTTATGCTGTCTTGGACCAAATATACCATGGGAAACATCCTCTAGAGAAGTCAACCACAGAGATTTTGAAGGAAACTCAAGAGAAATTCTATGGATTGCCATACGTTCCTAATACTGTGAGTACCATATTTCATGCAGATTGATATTTTAAAAGAAAACGAAGGTTAATGGACTTAGTCATGTTCATTAATTTCTGAGTAATAATTAGTTGACTACCACCCAAATGATTTTATGCTATAATTTTAAAAAGTTTTTATCTGTGGAACTGTTTTATATCTGTTATTATATTGTAAATTGCTTTGGGATGACTCATGGGAAGCAATTCACAAGTAAAATAAATGCTACTAGTAATAATATAGCTTGAGGTAAGCAGTCTAACATTCAAAATAGGAGGGGCAAGTAAAAACGTCCTTGAATAAGACCAGTGACTTGGATGCACCTAAAGTAGCTGTCCGGACCCCAGGCATAGTTTAGGCTTACTGCAAAGCATAGAAAAAATCTTGAGACTACTTCAAAATGTTTGGCTCTTACTTCTTTTTCAATTTCCTAAAGGGTATAATGTAATCATTAGCCTGCATGCATTTTATACAAGTGAGGCTACAAACAGTTTAAATATGCATTGAACTTCTGAGTGTTTTTATAATGTTGTACAGAAAGCAGAAGTGGGTCATTTTTAAGTGAAATATATGTTGTGGTCAGTGTGGCTCTTTCATTCAATTTGCAAACCCAGAAAATTCAAAAATTCAGATTTTAGAGACGCTTGTGAAAACATCCTTTAGTTTTGGAATGCTTGTAACTTGCTGCTTCAGCCAAAGTGGAAAACCCATTTGTTTATACAAATTGTATACCCTTGGATTAACTTTCAACTGGGTCATCTTAAAGTACACTGTAAAACCAGGTTTTACGAGACTGCGTGTAGGAAGAGGAAAATTAAATGAATGTGTAACAAACCCTTTGTGGATTTTTCTGTAAATAGTCTCTGGTTATTGTTTTATAAAGATGGTTTCATAAACTCAGCATTCATTTCAAAACCATAACAAAGTTAGTACTTTGAAAACCAGCTCATGAATCTTGGATTGCTTTTTTTTTTTTTTAAGAGAAGCCCTTTCATTTCTTCATTTGAACAGAAAAGCTACAGATAATGATCACAAGAAAACTGAATCCCACTTAGGTCCCATTGAAATCAATGGGGCAAGTTAGTTGTGACTAACTGGAGCTATTAATTTAGTAGAGCTTAAGCCAACGATCTTCCTTTGAAGTGAGGCCAACAGTTTTCAGGAAACATTTCCCCCCAGCTATTCACAGTTCTTGAAGCAGAATGTTTGGAAGTTGTCAAATTGTAAACCACTTGAAGCTTTTAAGGAAAAACTGACCTCATGAAATCCAGCCCTTTATGACTAGCATTAGTGCTTTTTTAGTAATAGGGTTGTGCCAGAAGTGGTTTAGTCATGCTGGCCACATGACCCTGAAGCTGGCTGTGGACAAACGCCGGCTCCCTTGGCCTGAAAAGCGAGATGAGCGCCACACCCCATAGTGTGACTGGACTTTGACTGGACTTAATCACCCAGGGGTCCTTTACCTTTACTTTACCTTTTGGTAATAACGTAGCATTTTGCTTACACATTGAGGGGTTGCTGCCTTCCCCCTTCAGATTGCATCCTCCTACCCTAAAGAGTTGCTCAGGGTGGCTGGAATTCCCTGGGATCCTGTAGTGTGGCACAAAGTCTGCAGCCTGTGGAAAAAATTGGGGTCCCCCTCCCCTACCTTCTGTGTGACTGAATGGCCTTCCCCCATAATGTATGGGGAGTTTGGACACAAGTCATATGCATTCTATACTATTTGGGCGCTTTCTTCTGAAGCCTGCAGACCTCATTGACCCGCATGTAGCAGTGAGCATATATAGGACCAGGGATGCAATTAGATTTTGCCAGAGCCTGGCTTGAAATTAATTTCTAGGATACTTAAAAGTGTGCCTTCATCATCAACAGATAGGAGACATTAACTTTTAGGAATCCCTGAACTACTCTCTGCAACACCCGTTGCTAATCTGGATCAATATCTGGGTCACAGAAGAGTTCCTAGTCTCTCCATGCTAGCTACCAAAGTGACCTCTCCTCTCCGTCCTTTACTTGTAGCCGCAGCAACTGCAAAAGGGCTTGCCAAGGAAGGCAGGACCCTTCGCATTGTCTCAATGTGCCACTCTTCCTGGGCACTATGGCCATGTGATATGCCTTGGGAAGACTCCAGTTCCCAAGAGCCACTGCTCTTTCAGCCCTGACATAGAATAATCCATTAAAAAGCTATAATTAATAATTCAAGGACCATATGGTATCTTTCCAGAAACACCTAAGTGGTTAATTGAATGTGAAATTCCTTTCCTCTTCTCCAATATAAACTACTACAAAAATATTTATATCCCTTGTCTTGCTGGGTTTATTTATGAGTTGGTAATAAAAACACAGAAGTGTTATAAATTGAAACTTTAATCTCTCATTTGACTCAAAATCTCAGGGTTCTTTTTTTTTGTTTGTTTTTTACTTTCCTATTCCTGACTTTAGAATACCCCCTTCCTGTATTATTTTAAGCTGCAACTGTACACACTTACCTGTGTGTGTGCGCACAGTTCACATATGTTCACATTAGAGTTGGACTTAAAACATTTATGTAATTATTCATTGCATTTATATCTCACCTTTTCTCTAAGGAGTTCAAGGTGGCATTCTTGGTCCACACGTCCCCATTTAATCCCCACATCAATCCTGTGGGGTAGGTTAGGCTGAGAAGCAGTGACTGGCCCAAGGTCACCCCATGAGCTTCATGGCTGAGGGGGGGATTTGAACCCTAGTCCCCCCAGGTCATAGTCCAGCACTCTATAACTGTTACTCTACACTGGCTATGCATAGGTTTGCACTGTTAAAAGGCAATTTTGCAAGTTAGCAGAAAATGGAAAATAATACTTGGGGCCATATGTATTTGAGTCGGTTGCTGATGACCCATTCTCCCAGAAGACTTAAATGGAGGCTTAAATCCACTGTCTATGACCAAGAGGACATAAAAATGTTAGGAGGGTCTTGCTGGAACAGAACAAAGGCCCGTCTAGTCTAGCATCCTCTCTCCTGCAATGGCCAACCCCATGCTTTTGTGAACCAGGGCATGAAGGCAGCAGCCCTCCCTTACTCTTGTTCCATATGGCCACCATGGCTAGAAACAATCCCAGTGAGTCGATTGCTTTCCCTTCAGGAAAACAAGGCATTTACTGAAGAAGCAGAATTCCCATATTTAAGATATTCTGCACTTATTGCCATCTTTGGGTTATAAAATAGCTAAGAGAAGGTACCTCATTAAACATGTAAGCTTCTTTGAGTTACCAAGAAGACTCTCAGGGAGAATGAGCAACCTAATCACAAAATCTTTACCACTTCATAAACATACAGAACAGGATGACCCACAGGGGATTATAAAATGTTGCAATAACTTAATAATGCTGTTTGCCCATACATTCACACAAAGAGAGCGATAGCATCAGAGGCAACCTTAAGTCGTCTCTCTCTCCCCCCCCCCCCCCGATCAGAGACCAGGAAGCAGTTTGGTTGTTGTCTAGTCTAATGGAATGTTGTACAGGGTGGGATTCTAGGAGACTCAAGGACATTTTCACTCTGGGTGGGTAGGTAGCTCAGTGGATAGGTTTTGCTTCACTTTCTACCAGATTGCCATCTTTTGGCTTGGGAAAGCGGTCCTTGCCAGCAACCGTGGCTTTTATCATTTATTTACTTGTAACTTAACTTGCTTTTACAGCATTTGCCTTATTAGTTCACTTGCCTAAGGCATGTATCTCTGGTCTGATTCATCTTGTTCATTCCTGCTTTCTGAAGCATAGCATTCATGAATTTCATTGAGTTTGAAGCATTCATCTCAAGTTGTTATGCTAGAATGCCTTTTCCGTACATCACATACAGGGCCAGGTTACCTTTAATGAAATGCAATTCTCTTTACAGCCCAAGACGTAGTGAAACAGACCATCCCTTTGCAGGCGCTGCATTGCAAAACACAGGGAGGTATTGAACTATGTTTTATTCAGAAGAGACCCATGGAAATTAATGAATGTGGCTAATGTCCGTTAACTTCAAAAGGTCTACTCTGAGTAAAACTTGATTGAACATCACCCACAGTATTCTACAAGCTTCACAGTAGTATTATGTTGCTTTCACATGCTGGTATGCTTGTCCTTACATTTGCTGTCATGTTACCTGTTCCTTAATGAAAACAGTAAACTGGCCCCAAAACATTTTCATGCATCAAAACATTTTGACATACAATTAATTATCCTGAAGGAGGCTATACACCCGATTGCAAAGCCTTTCTCTTTAAACCATACTTTATGTGGTACAGTACTCTTTTCTAATTACCCAGGACACCCTTTAAGGATATTGTCGAAGTTTTCATTATGAATGAAGATCAATAGGGAAATGTCATGTTAGGAGAAATTATAGCTTCTGATTTACAGTCTTGTTACTTCTGATTTGCCTGCCAGATTAAATAGTTAAACCCCATTCCGTCCATATTAATAATCATTCTACTGATGTGAATAAAGATTTGCTTCCATATAAAAGCATTCTGGATCACCTGAAATTAACAGATTTTTTTTCATTCTAGACTAATTCTCTATAACTTGAAGGGTAGCAAACTCTTTCACAAACATGTTTCGCTAAGAAAAGTTTATTTTTAAATAATTCGCTTTGGAGTTCTAAAATCACAGCAGGCAACTCTCTCCTCCCCTAAATTCTCAAGCCAATTGAGTGAGAGCAGTGCTTCCTGAAGAGGCATACACTTGAAGCAATCAGAAAATTACCAAACATCATTTTCTGACAGTTGAAAAGATTCATGCAAAGCAATTAGTACTTTCAGCACAGCCCTAAGTAGGTCTGTATTAAGTTCTACCATGTTATCTTCAGCTTTAAAATCTCTCCGCTTTTGCAAATGTTAGGTCATAATTTGATGTGGTGATCTCCAACATTTTGCTCCATAATTCCATCAAGATTTGACTAACTCAGACTGCTTACAGCTTTAAAGTTTAACTGACCCCTTTAAGATAGCATATGGCTGCAGTTTGCCTCAAAGCTTTTTTGTGTGCTAAATTGAATGTAGGGTATTGTATTAATGCACTTATAATTATGTTTTATAGTCCTAGAATATAACAAATGTGTGTTTTATTTAAGACTCTTGGCCACAAGAGAGCAGTTAGCTTTTCATCCTTTCTAATAAAAATCATGTATGGGGTTTTTGGAAAACGTTCAGACAAGATAATCATTGGTGGATTGATGGTATGTTGATGGGAAGCAGGCATCTTTAAGTATTAATTTTTGTAGCTCAGTCATGCACCTTTATTTCTGTCTCTTATACTATATGAAAAAAACAGGAAGGAACATGACCTGCAAATGGCATGTTATCACAACCTCTGGGCTATGCTATAGAGCACATCACGATTTAATAAACTCTTGGAATGTTTTCCTGCAGCTTTTTCAAGACTTATTACATATTTAACTGGAGCAGTTGATGTAGTTGAAGACTTCATCAACTTGCTTGCAAGTTAGAAACATGACCTTCAGTAAGGTGTAGGTTTTACTTATTTGTGCATGTAGCTGCAGGCTGGGTGAGTTCCCAAATGGAATTTGAAACATGAGGGTTATTTTTATAGTTGGAAAGATCATATTGTGCAGTGACAGACATGTGGATTATAAGCCGCAATTGAAATGAGAGTTAAAGTGTGAAATGGGAAGAACACCACTCTTTCGCACTTCCTCCTTCAGCTCTATAGACTTTTCAGTGCTAAGCTAGGTGGGAGCAAGTATGTGATTCAACAGCTTGCTCTTGACTGCCTAATCATGGTGACATTAGCATCATATCCTGCAGCTGTGTAGTGAGGGAAGTAAATCCTGCAGCACAACCCATTAATCTGCCATACTCTAAATGAATGGTTATAATAGAAAAGTACATGCATGAAAAAGTTCTGTGATGGTAAAAAATGCCTTTAGGATGTTGTGACATGCAAGATCCCCATCCTGTCCATTTCCATGTCTACACCTAGTTTCATGCAATACAACACTTTTGTGCGATATCACTGGTGCATCTGGAGACTCTGGCTGTTGACGGTGCACCAAACTGATTCAGCTTGCAACACATTCATATTTCACACTAGTGAAGCAGGTGTTGTCTCACATTAATCAAAGGATCAAGCCAAAAGCTCTTCCCTTTAAATCATTCTGAGGGCTTGGTTGCAATCAAGATCCCTCATGGGAATGTGTTTGTCTGGAATCAGTTGGATGAAGTCACAAATGCCAGGACTTCAGAAGTGATCCACTGCTAATGGAATGCAATAGAAAGGTACTCCCTTCTTCTTCTTCTTCTTCTTCTTCTTCTTCCTCCTCCTCCTCATCCTCCTCCTCTTCTTCTTCTTCTTCTTCTTCTTCTTCTTCTTCTTCTTCGCAACTGGAGTATGGAGCTGATCAGTTCCTTTCTTTCCAGTCAGTGCCCATAGAAGCAAACCTGTGGTCCTATTGTTAGTCAAGAAAAAGGAGACTAACACAGAAGAGAAGGAGGTGGCACTCCTACTCCCTTTCAATGCCTTTTAATAACAATCTACAGTCTCTCACATTAAGTGAGAAGCACCACATTAGGGATGGGAGAGTGTTTCCCCATAAATCAATGTCAATTTATAAGAAGGGCCCAGCTTCAAAAAATGTGTATCCAGAGTGATAACACGACTCAACCAATGTCCTCTGTTAACTGTGAGCATGCATACACCTCCCCAAGAATCTTCTGCAATGCTTGTTTGAGTGTAGATATGCTGAGGCTCCTCATAGGCAAGTCAGTATTGAAAGGGGTTCCTGCAAAGTAGGTAGCTGAAAACCACTGCCCCAGAAGATCAGAAAAATCCTCTTTTAGAGGCTCAGAGAGGGAGAGAGAAATCTGAAATAGTAGGGAAAACATCTACAGTGGTGCCCCGCAAGACGAATGCCTCGCAAGACAAAAAACTCGCTAGACGAAAGGTTTTTTCATTCGCGATTTGCCTCGCAAGACGAATTCCCCTATGGGCTTGCTTCGCAAGACGAAAACGTCTTGCGACTTTGTTAAACCGTTTAAACCGTGCTTCGCAAAAAGAAAAATTCGCTAGACGGCAAAAATTGCGGAACGAATTAATTTCGTCTTGCGGGGCACCACTGTATATTCTTTCACACTTTGGTAAGAAGGTCTGTTTGGAAATAATTCAGATCCTGGGCATGTAAAGAATGGTTCCATTGAAACCTTTCAAGCTGAAACTTCAAATCCTCAGATGAAAGACTTATAATAGACTATAATAAAAACCAACATGTTTTATTAATTCAGCCTATATTCCCAATATGTTTTAAATGTGTTTTGTGTGGTGGATTATAGCTAAGGGAGTGGTTTCTTTTGAGGGGGGGGATGTTAAGTTCAAATGTTGTTGCCAAAATACTTCTTCACTGTATGTAGAATAATCGGACTTGAAGGTTAACTCCTTTTCAGATCTAGTTTAGAGGGAATTAGGGTACAGCTTGAAGTTTGGTAACTTAATTTAAAAGCTACACGACCATTTTCATTACATGTTTTTCTTCTAGTGTAGCATATAACCTGCAAACAATTATAGGAATAATCTAGTCCCTTTGTGGTAGAGCATGAATTTTGCTTGGTAGGAAGAGATGCATTTTCCCATTAATTATTTGAGAGACACTGTTTGAGTTCTAGCTTGTTAGCATGTACAATCCTGTGCATACTTACCTAGGAGTAAGCTTCACTGCATAGAATCAGACTTGCTTCCAGTTAAATCTACATAGGATTGTGCTTCACATCACCTAAAGAATAATGTATTAAATATCTATTCTGTTTTAGAAAAATAAATTCTGAATGAATTGACTAGTATACTAACCCAGCTAGCTTCAAACAGGATTTAAAATAAAACCAAATAAGTGCATTAAAATGTATATATGAATTTGTTCTTTATAAATGCCAAGTAAGGTTTATTATAAATCATTACTAAATGTGCTGAAAACAGGCTCCTTAAAATTCTGTCAATACCCAACATGCTTTGAGAGACAATCTGGTTTTTGTTTTGTTTTGTTTCTGGTGGTCTGCTGCAGGCTTACCTTTCTGGCTTTTATGAAAAGAAAACGCCAACAGTAATTCTAACCAGTCATCTCTGTAAATCGACTCCAGTCTCTGTTCCTCATTAAGTGATTCAAAGAGCTCCGGAGCCTGTGTGCAATTTTTGGGGTGCCAGTTTCCTTGTTTCCGCTTGGATTCTGTGGAAACTTGGGCAAGCCAATGAACCTTTTTGCTGGACTCTGCGAAGTCACAATCCAGGAGAGATATTACTCATTTTAATAGCATAGCACTCAGTGCTATTTAACAACAGTACTTAGAGGAAAAATCAAAGCATGAATCATAAATCCCTGACAGTTTATGGACAAATAGCAGCAGAATTACAGATGATGGTAATCTGTTTTAAATATACAAACAAAGCAATGAAAAATGGCATGTTGTGTGTGCATCTCACCTACCTCTGAGCCTGTATTTTGACATGTGGGAAGATGTTCTGGAAAATAGGACATGTCTCTGCTGTGATTTTGTTTTTGGCAGACTGTTGCAGGCTTACCTTTTCCAGGTGCAACCTTATATGTACCTAGATGGAAACTAAAACAGAGTGACACTTATAACATGTAAACTGTGGTTTTTCTTTAATCCCCCAAAAGAAACAATGATGGATATAATGAAATGCACCTGCAGTTCTCAAGCCAATTGATCTTCAGTACCTTTTGCACTGTTTATAATAGTTTCTTAAGATTAGAAAAGCTGAGATGTTGCCATTTTGTTTAAAAAAAAAGACTTAAGGGTAATATAACATTTTTTAAACTGATGCTTTAGTTTCATAACAAACTTTCTGAAGAATGACAGGGTTTATTCTTTTCCTCCCCTCGCATACAGGCTTGGCAACTCAGATTCAACCATCTTGTGGGCTATGGGGCCAAGTATTATTCCTACCTCATGTCCAGGGCTGTCGCATCCATGGTTTGGAAACAATGTTTCGTACAGGATCCCTTCGACAGGTACAAAAAAAAAAGGCGTGTTGCTGTGCAGTTTCCATCTTTAACATGGTTCTTTTACTTACGATAGCATTTTTTGAAATTCAGGGGCAAAACACAGCAAAGCAAAGATAATTTATTCTCAGTAGAAGTCAGATGTGGAGAGATGAGAGGAGTGGTTTGTTTTAAAGAATTGCAAATGCATTGGGTTCTCCAGCTTCCTGTCTGTGTTTATGAGTAGGTAAGGACTGCAGGAAAAGCAGGCTGGAACCTCAGCCAGTGTCTGCACACATTCAGGGCACAGCAGAGCAGGAGCATTTTCTGGATGACCAGGGAACCATACTTGCACTCTTGGTAGATGTCAGCTTAGACCTCTGCCACCAGGTTTGCTTCCCCATCAGAACCCTTTTGTACCTCTTGTTCTGACGTTTGCGGAGTATGATGGAATGGGGGAGCACCAGAGAATAAACCTCCCTCCAATGTCCATGATTCAGAACAGCTAATGACAATAGAGTGCTACAGATTGCCTTCCGCTAGAAGGTTGGGTAGTCGCCATTGTGAAATAAAACCATTTTCAATACGCTTGATTGATTGGTTTCTGAACAGGCCTCCTGTGCTTTTCTTTTTTTAACATTTTTTTTACATTGTTTCATTCATTTACACAGTTTATCATTCTTTACAAGACATTCCACATTATACTACCTATCTGTATCTGTGTGTATTTATATATTTTCCTTATTCCTATCCTTGTGACTTCCCTCCACCCAAGCTTGGCTTCTTTTGTTTTTCATTACTTTTATATTATGTTATACATATTGTTTACATATTCCCCAATAACCATCTTTCCATATTTTAACCTTAACTTTACGAACTTCCATCAGTGCATATCAATATCTTTTGCCATAAATTCTTCTACACATTCCCATTCTTTCCTCAGTTTCTGATTGGATTGAAATCTAATAGCTGCTGACATTTTGGCCAATTCTGTATACTCACAGAGTTTGTTTTGCCACTCCCTTATTGAGGGGACCATGTCCCCTTTCCAATTTTTAGCAAGCAATATTCTGGCGGCAGCTGTAGCACATAAAAACACTTTTTTCTTGTCATTAGGGATGTCCATTGAGACTATACCTAACAGGAACGCTTCTGGCTTTTTCTCGAATGATGTTTTAAACATCTTTTTTAATTCTTCGTGAATACTACTCCAGAATTTTTTCATTTCCCTGCATCCCTGCCATACATGATACATCGTTCCTTCTCAGGCCTGGCTTTTCATAGGTGGCTGCCATTGCAGCACTACAGCCGCAAAAGCAGCACCTACTGAAAGGCTGCATGCCTCCATTACAGTCAGTTGTGAATATTGTAGGAAGTTTGTCCCGTGTGGAGATTGCCATTCTAACCCGTGGAACTTTAGGACTCCTAAGAAACAGGCTTGTTCCACTTCATTTAACAAAGACACATATTTTGCACAGCTAAACTTGCCACATCAGAACTCATCAGTGCACACTTGTTGAAGAACTATCCCCAAATGGATGGGAAATGCCTCAAATCAATGATGGTTTGAGGCAGGTAGAGAATTCTGTAGGGAGTTGAGAAACTTGGAGGAAGTCTGAAGAGCATGTTCGAGGGGCCTCTCTTCCTGCTAGGAGCAGCATGTTTTCCAAGCTCTGGAGGCAGAGTGGGATTCTCTGCCTTTACCCTTGACATAGCATGGAAACCTGCACCTGCTTGGATGCCTATCTGCTTACAGAAATGCAGTTCCCATGTGGTGATGCACATGCCAATCATCCATTCCTTCTTAATCCCATTAACTCAACCTGGATTTTTCTAGGGGATAAGTTGCTGTCATTTAAAGAACTTCCTGTCAGTGAGTAACATCACAGTGTTTAAAATTAAAACCACATGACTATTAATGTTGGAACTGGTCCAGGTCCTTTCTCCGCTGCCTATTTTAGTGTGAATGATATGATTGTGTACTGAAACGTGACATTTCAGCCTCTGAATTTCTTACAATTCTGTAAAGCAAAGATAACACAGACGTGTCACACTTTTCCAATTCAACAATGAAAGCTTACTGTTTGGTGTATGTGTTGCGAGTGGCAACACCAACAAAATGATATGAGATACAGATTTATAGATATATACATTGCTTTGGTTACAGCTCCAATCTTTCAAGCTTAGCTTGCTCCAGTGTAACTTTATTTATAGTGTGCGTTTCTGAAATGGACATGTGAGTTTGAAGCGACAGGCTTCATTAGATCTTTATCTGCAAGGAATCCGGAGACAGGTGTGACAGGAATCTGAGCTGGTTGTGATTGCAGGTGGCTGTAATAACAATACCATCTTTTCCTTCAGGGCAATGGGTGAACGTTACCGTAGAGAAATGCTAGCACATGGTGGAGGAAAAGAACCCATGCTCATGGTTCAAGGTAATATAAAATATTGTCACAGACTGGTTTCCCCCCCAGTACACTTATTTAGACAAAGACTACTGCTTGTACTTAATAAACAAACAAACAAAACCCTGCAAAGTAAACTTCTTTACCACTGTTCCCTTTTCACTGCTCTTTTAGATAGCATTTGCTAAAGGGCACACACGATACAGCCATCCAGTTCTCAAAACTCTTCTTTGCTGAGGAATGAATGGAGCTATCTGCTTTTAGAGGAAGCTGAATATGGGGGCTGGCCCCTAACTGGCCCTCGATATTTTGATAAAGCTAATTAATGCAATTTTGAGTAACATCATGTTAAGATGTTAAGTGAATAGTCACTTCAATGTGATATATTATTTGCAGGTGTAATGGGTAATTGCAGCCTTAGCTGTGAGTTGCTATAACACCAACTTAACGAAACAAGCTAACAGAACCAAAATCATTGTGAAGTAATGAAAGGAACAGGACAGCAACATTTTGCCATGGTTTTTACAGTATACCAATTGCTGGTGTTTGAAGGCTAGGAAAGGTGTGGCTAACCCATGTACTGTAATATGGAAGGTGCAGTACTTCAAAGGAGGCAACTTCCATAGTTGCCCCAGGCTTGGGAGGGACTGAGTCAAAATTACAGTCAGACCTATGCCTAAAATAAATTCACAGGTTTAAAAACAGCAGCTGCCTTTGTTAGATCTCAAGAGCTATGTATTCTGTATATATCACATACATTATAGTCCCTAAGGAACTATTGTCGTTGCTGTAGTCATTTGATCCTTGTGTTTTCAAACAGTGGGAATGTTGGCTTGGAGGGTGTGGATTTTTTTATGTGTCTGGTAAATCGTGAATTTGTAACATTAGCCTAAGTTTGCGAGACTGAAGAGAGTGTTTCGTAAATATGACTATAGTGCAGGCTGTTCATTGCTCTCAGTGTTTCTCTGTTGAGACAATGGAAGTGTTTGCCTTGGGCCATTTCATGTTTTGGAAAGGGTGGTAGGAAATAGACCTCTTAGTGTAGAAAACAGCTATAGCTGGCCAGAAGCTTAACTGGGATTGAGATAGAAGAAACAGGGTTTTGGTTTTGATACATTACTAGAACTAGCAATACAGTCATACCTTGGAAATTGATTGGAATCCGTTCCGGAAGTCCGTTCGACTTCCAAAATGTTGAAAACCAAATCGCAGCTTCTGATTGGCTGCAGGAAGTTTGACAACCAAGGTACAACTGTATATACAAGCCCTTAAATAAATGTGAAAAATATTAACTAACTGTACAGGAAACTCCTGGTTTAGGCATATCTGAATGACACTTGATTGCGCACATGTACACAGTGCCGAACCCAGAGGTTGCCCCCAAATGTCATAAGACGCCATGAAAAGGGGCAAGTGGTGCAGCCTTAAGTGCTCCACAGAAGTGACGGTCCAGAACGTAACCCCTGTGCAAAATGAGGATTGCCTGTAATTCCCCGAAGGGACTGTTGTTAAAACTATGTTATGCTATCAGCAGTTCAATAACTGGAGGCTGCAATTAAGATAAGATGGAGAAAATGTTTGATTTAAGTATATCTGACAAGAGACTAATTCAGTTCAGTTATAGGATTGTAAAATGATTATGTTGATAAATTTATCACTGATATGAATAATATGACATGGTACAGTATATACTTGCAATTATTAGCTGTTTAACCTGGAACTCAGTATGATTTTTAAATTTTTAAAAATTTCATTTTTTTTTAAAAAAAACAACTTCCCTCTCATTCATCCCACTACAGGGCTCAAGACGTCCTCATTTTGGCTGTGCTTGTAAACTCTGTTACCGATTTTTACTTCTAGAGAGAAACAAAGAGCGATGAGCAGTGGTTTCAGGCGCAGGAGAGAAGTGGCTTATTGTGAGAAAGCGGGAGAATGGCTGTGGGCAGAACTAGTATTTGGAAACCTTACAAAACTGTTTTATCAGTGTCAAATGGAAATTTATTGTCCAGACCGCAAAAGTGTTACCATCATCACTGCCATATAGCTGATGCAGGCAGCCGGCTTCTGTAAAAATCTCAAGAGACCATTCCCCTCCCCAGCTTTTTTATTGCAGTTCATTTGTGTTTCAGAAATACGGGCTCCCTTAATATTCTTCCTCAGATAACTAAATGCCTGTATTAAAGCATGCCATATTTTTAATCATCTAGATATTAACTTTTTTTATTCTACCAAAAGGCAAGGTAGCAAGCATGGCCCATGTTCAGGGTTCTTCTTATACTGCCTTTGATGATGAAATATGATCTGACTAAATTTTAATTCTCCGTTTTCTTTTTCTGCACTATTCATCAACTTTCTTTAAGGGCATTCTTGTTCTTACTTGCAGTGTACATATTTTAGGCTTAATTAAAATCACGATGCGCTGAGATCCTAGCAAGGAACTCTTATAGTAACCACTTCAAATTGCCTCAAGATCTGGACTCTTTCTTTCCCTGATTGGGTGTTTCTTTTTTGGGAACTGTAACTGTACATCAAAAAATACCTAATCAAACCAGTTGGCTCTTGTAGAAACTTATTAAAAGGCTCATGTGAAAGATTTCAGTT
This sequence comes from Podarcis liolepis, assembly GCF_965112155.1. Lineage (NCBI taxonomy): Eukaryota > Metazoa > Chordata > Lepidosauria > Squamata > Lacertidae > Podarcis > Podarcis liolepis. Next base: position 82,043,444 of record NC_139558.1, read on the forward strand.
TTCCTAAATGCAGCAAGGATTGTTATTATTATTCCAATGGAAACCAAATAGACAGAGGCATGTTAGGAGTATAAAGTAATTGTACTAGGTACTCCTACAGTAAAAGGGTATTGCAAGGTTATATTTACATTGGCACTTCTGAGAGTGATTTACCTAGAAGAAGAGCCAAGTTTACACGGAGTGTTTTCTTTGTCCAGTGCAAAACAATACTGGAAATTTCCTAATTTGACACTTAAAATGACATGAAAAACACACATCCATATGTTAAACTGCATATATTCAATTGTATATTTTTTCCCTATGGGAAAGAAAACACACACACACAAATTCATCAATGGCTGTTTAAAACCACAGAGGTAAGTACACACATAGGTTATGCTTTCTGACATACAGTGGTACCTGAAGCGCCGTATCTGCGCAGGTGCACAGCGCAATTTGGCACTTGTGCGCATGCCCGAAGCACAATTTAGTGCTACTGCGCATGCGCGAGCGGCAAAACCCAGAAGTAACTCTTTCCGGTACTTCCGGGTCGCTGTGGGACGCAACCTGAAAAAACGTAACATGAAGCAAATGCAACATGAGGTATGACTGTATGTATGTGTATTGTTTAGATATCCAGTAAATGTCCAGCAGATATGTATAAGTAGACATTTCCAAATAGAAACATTGTTCCTTTCATACTTAGGGGAGTGGTGAAGTGCTGATTGATCATGTGGTGCTTCTAAATCAATTCCCATATAATCTGATTCCATGTTTTTTGGCAGATGCTCTTGACAGCTATATCGGAGTGGTTCGACGGGTCACAATTTCCTTCCACTTCAGGGCTGCCTTGCTTGTGAAATCCATTTTTCCCTGACCTGTGTTTCCACTCTCCCCCTTAGGTATGCTTCAGAAACGTCCATCAGTGGAAGACTTTGTGGATGCCCTTGTTTCAGACTTGGATCAGGATTTTGAAACGTTCTTCATGGATTCTGAATAGCAAGAGAAGAAAATTAAGCATTCCGGTGAATAATTTTGAAAAAGGCGTGTACCATCAACAGTGTACACAGAACACTTGTGGGTTGCATTGCTGCACCCTCACAAGTGCTTGGGTAAAATAAATGGTTTACCTGAAGAGCAGGATGTTTTTTCATTATGGAAAGATCATCATAGTCAAGGCTTTCAAACAGGTATGCTTTGCATTCCTGTTAACCTATTTGAAAACGTATTCTTATATGAACACGTGACAGATGATAGGCCAGGGTTACCAATAGCATGGGACAGCCTTATGTAGGTACTAACGGCATGTACTGTAATGGGCATGGCCAGTGGGGTGCCCATGGAGAAGTGCCCAATGGGTACTATCCCACACCCTTCTGTGAGTTCACTGAATGCATTGGGAAGGGTACAAACCTCTTATGTGATTACACTGAAAGCCTCTTTTGTCTGTTTACCCATGACTTTAAACTAACAGAAAGCAAGTAACATTTGCAAATGGGAGTGAAGAATTGCCAGCCAGTCAGAAGAACAAAAATGGCCTGACCTTTAAGGAGAGGTTATGACAAAAATCAGGAAGTGAATGTTTTCATAGCATAAGATAAGCATTATTTATTGCTGATGTCTGTGTATCAAACTGCTGTTTAAACCTTGGAAGCAGGAGCCAGTAGGCAAAACTACAATAGACTCAGGATACCTCAGTCTTTGTTCCCAAAGAACTTGGGATTTTAAAATGCATAATAAATAAATAAAATTCACAATAATTTAGGATACACTTTTCAGTTGTTACAGTGCTATCCTTAAACCATCTTTGCTTTGTGTTTTTAATTTAAAAGTCAGACATTTATCAGACCTTTAAGGAGTGTGCTTCGACCATTATGCCAGTACTAACTCCTGCAACTAAGATGTAATTTGACACATTAATGTTTTGCATTTTGTTTGGCTCTAACCACACGAGTGTGGAAAAGTCATCAGATTGCATCATCCAGTAGGCATTACATTTCTTTGAACAGTAAAATTCACTCTAAACTAATTGCTCTGGATTAAGATGCCAATAAAGAATTGTTACAATAAAGATAAAGAAAAGGAATTATCCCACTTACTGGAATATTAACCCAGGGCTTTTCCTTGCTCTTGGAGAAGTTACTTTCTGTAATTCTCTGTTGGAAGAAGGAAAGTTTATCGAGGCTAACCGTTTTTAAAAGAGCCCCTATACTAGGGCCTGGTTTGCACATCATAATAAACCATGGTTTTCTAAATGCCAATTGATCCAACCATTGCGTAGTGTTTTGTGTGAACCTTTACAAGTAGCTTGATTATGGTTTGTTTACTTCCAACAAATCACAGCCTGAAGCTGTGGTTTGCTGCTGACGTACGGTTTGTGGTTTCAGTTGCCTTGGCATCACGTGTTTGCTTGACCACCTCACCCCAGATGCTCTCTTAACTACAAAGGCAAGTACAGCTGGAAAAGAAACCAAACTTTGGAGAAGCAAACCATGGTTTCTTTGATCATATGTGAGACTACTTGTGATTAAGTCATGGCTTATTAAAGAAGCCAAGGCTTAGAAAAAAGTAGCATCAGTTTACTGAGATTCCTACATCTATATTTTTCAATTTATGAGATGTTCCTCCACATGAATGTATGGCACCTGTTAGAAAAAAATTTGGTAGAGGTGGGGCTCTGTTTTACTTCCTACTATAGTCTGAAGTACAAACTCTACACCCTCATGTATGGAAGGTTAGGCTAGTCCCTTTCCAGTTGGTGGAAGATGGTGTAGACCATGTGGCAAAAGGCCTTCAATATTAGACCATTTGTGCCATCCAACTGGTTTGCTGTTTAGCTCTGCAGCTGGTTGTGCTTTGTGTATATGTGTTGCTTATTTATTATTATTATTATTGTTTCTTTTAAAATCTACGTTTATCTGCACCTCTCTTCCATGGAGCTGAAGCTGGCATACAGAAGGTTCCCAGATGGTCTTCTCCCCATGCATTAACTCAGACCGAAACCTGCTTAACTTTAGCAAGGTTGCTTCAGGACCATATGCTGTCATCTTTCAAATGTTACAAAAGATTTGTCAGTTCAAATTATTTTTATCTATGAAATATGCATGCACTGAAACTAAATAACAACCATGGTCAAATCCCATGCTAATGTATTGTTTTGTTGTCTTACTCAAAAGGAAATGGTATTCTGAAAAGATTTCTCCGTCATCTGCTAGCTTTAAAAATGCTTCCAGCTGTTCGGATGTCATAACTACGTTAGCCATTTATTCTGTGCAGATTTACAGAGATCACTGAAACTGGCTTGGTTAACATGCAACAGAAGCCATGATCTAAAACAATGAAAGGCTTACTGCAAATGAGCAGTGTGCTGACGGACGCTGTTCATTTGCTCCTGCCCCCGTCCCCATGCATTGCAAGGGTGGAAACAAATCAGATGATTGGCTTAGTGCAGGGGTCTGCAACCTTTAAGACAAAAAGAGCCACTTGGACCAGTTTCCGAAGAAAAAAAACCCTGGGAGCCACAAAACCATTGCGACATTTAAAGCATGCGCGCCACTGCCCTCCAATCTGACAGTGGGTGGGAAGGTGACGTCGGGACGGTGCGTGACTAATGCACACACTGCCCCCATGCGACGTCACAGCCAGTACAGTGCCCGCCACAGTGGGGAGTGTCGGGGCGCACAATGTGCCTCCTCCCCTCGCTAGTATCCGCCCTGGAGCCGCGGCAAAGGTGTAAAAGAGCCACATGTGGCTCCGGAGCCGCGGGTTGCAGACCCCTGGCTTAGTGTTATGTGCAAACGGACACTCACAGCTTGTTTGGAGAGAAACAAGCAGTGGCTTGCATGTAACTATGCCAGAGCTCTAGGTTGTTTCTTCTCCCATGCAGTCCAGGGAGGAAGGGGTTGTGTGTGAATGAGCAGCCTGCATAAGCAAGCTGTCCATTTGCAACAAGCCACGGTCTTCATACTACGTATGTTGGGAAATAACTAGGGAATACCAATTAATTCTGAGGTCCCACATGTGTGGGAAGCCACAAAAGAAAAAATGGCTGGCTGCTTGAATTCAAAAAGAGTGGTGTTTGACTCACTCTCTAGTCAAAAGAACTCCCAGCACTAAAATATGCAGCATTTGCAAAGTGCAGGACATCTAGGTTGTTAGACCTTTTAAGTGTCCCAGTATTAAGTGCTCACAATGTGCTCCCCACATCTCTATCCCTCTTGCAATGAATAGACTACAAACTTAAGTAAGTTTAAATGCTTTACTTACAGTAATCAAAGGTCTCACTCATGCATCATAGAATTTTAGAACTGTAGAGTTAGAAGGGACCACAAGGATCTTATTGTCAGAAAGTTCTTCCTGAAACGCCTTTCTTGTAACTTGAAGCCTTTCTTGTAACTTGAAGCCATTGGTTTGATTCCTACCCTCCAGAGCAGAAGCATCGTTCAATGCTACAACAGAAACAACACAAGTAAAAACTTCTTAAGTACAAAAAGTATCTTTAAACATGGAGTCTGGGCATGAGAGCTCAAGCATAATATTTCTGGTTAGTTACATGCTTCAAGAAGAAAAGAGAGGGAGAGAACAGGAAAATTAAAACTTTATGTCCTCCCTCTCTGGGGTTGACGGGTCATGACCAAGCTGAGCCTTTTCTAGAAATTTACAGCTCTGTGGTCCTTAGAACCTACATTTACTAGCTAGCATAGACATGGGTTGTTAGGTTTGACTGCAAAATCTCCCGCAACATGCTAACCAGGTCTTCATAATATTGTAAGCAGACCATGTTACTGAGTAGCTCCATTCAGTTGAAACTCTGCACATGCCCCATAATGGTGTGTGAGATTTAGCTTTGCTCTAAGCAATCCAAGTATCATTGTGGTGGATAGGCAAGCTCTTATTGTGTTAGTCAGAACTGGTGTAAGATGGGGGATTGCATCTTTTCCCAGTTTACATTTATTCACACCTATTAATTTACAGTTGCAGTGCTAGCATTGTTCTGGTCCTCTGGAGCAAGCACACTAATATTGACCTTAATCATCCAGACTAAGCAGAGTCATCAAGGTCAATGCAATTCTGTGTGCACGCAATCATTTCCAGTAAATGTCCTAAGAGTAATATTGAGAATTCTCAGAAATGAGCCTTTTAGCGAATGATCTCGATATGAATCCAAGGCAGACCTTTTAACATAACAGTAATCCAAGTTTATGCACCAACTACTGGTGCGGAAGAAACTGAAATTGACCAATTCTATGAAGACTTACAACACCTTATAGAAATGATACCAAAGAAGGATGTTCTTCTCATTATAGGGGATTGGAATGCTAAAGTAGGGAACCAAGAGATAAAAGGAACAACTGGCAAGTTTTGCCTTGGAGAGCAAAATGAAGCAGGGCAAAGGCTAATAGAGTTCTGTCTAGAGAACAAGCTGGTCATCACAAATACGCTTTTCCAACAACACAAGACACGACTACACGTGGACATCACCAGATGGGCAGCATCGAAATAATTTTGATTATATTCTCTGCAGCCAAAGATGGAGAAGCTCAATACAGTCAGCAAAAACAAGACCTGGAGCTGACTGTGGCTCAGATCATCAGCTTCTTATAGCAAAATTCAAGCTTAAACTGAAGAAAGTAGGAAAAACCACTGGGCCGGTAAGATACAATCTAAATCAAATCCCTTATGAATACACAGTGGAAGTGAGGAACAGGTTTAAGGATTTCGATTTGCTGGACAGAGTGCCTGAAGAACTATGGATGGAGGCTTGCAAAATTATACAGGAGGCAGCAACGAAAACCATCCCAATGAAAAGGAAATGCAAGAAAGCAAAATGGCTGTCCAATGAGGCCTTACAAATAGCAGGGGAGAGAAGGCAAGCAAAATGCGAGGGAGATAGAGAAAGATACAGGAAACTGAATGCAGATTTCCAAAAAATAGCAAGGAGAGATAAGAAGGCCTTCTTAAACGAGCAATGCAAAGAAATAGAGGAAAACAACAGAATGGGAAGAACCAGAGATCTGTTCAAGAAAATTGGAGATATGAAAGGAACATTTCGTTCAAAGATTACCATAATAAAGGACAAAAGTGGTAAGGACCTAACAGAAGCAGAAGACATCAAGAAGAGGTGGCAAGAATACACAGAGGAATTATACCAGAAAGAAATGGATGTCTCGTATACCCCAGGTAGTGTGGTTGCTGACCTTGAGCCAGACATCCTGGAGAGTGAAGTCAAATGGGCCTTAGAAAGCACTGCAAATAACAAGGCCAGTGGAAGTGATGGTATTCCAGCTGAACTATTTAAAATTTTAAAAGATGATGCTGTTAAGGTGCTATACTCAATATGCCAGCAAGTTTGGAAAACTCAGCAGTGGCCAGAGGATTGGAGAAGATCAGTCTACATCCCAATCCCAAAGAAGGGCAGTGCTAAAGAATGCTCCAACTACCGCACAATTGCACTCATTTCACACGCTAGCAAGGTTATGCTTAAAATTCTACAAGGCAGGCTCAAGCAGTATGTGGACCGAGAACTCCCAGAAGTGCAAGCTGGATTTAGAAGAGGCAGAGGAACCAGAGACCAAATTGCAAACATGCGCTGGATTATGGAGAAAGCTAGAGAGTTCCAGAAAGACATCTACTTCTGCTTCATTGACTATGCAAAAGCCTTTGACTGTGTCGACCACAGCAAACTATGGCAAGTTCTTAAAGAAATGGGAGTGTCTGATCACCTCATCTGTCTCCTGAGAAATCTCTATGTGGGACAAGAAGCTACAGTTAGAACTGGATATGGAACAACTGATTGGTTCAAAATTGGGAAAGGAGTACGACAAGGCTGTATATTGTCTCCCTGCTTATTTAACTTATATGCAGAATTCATCATGCGAAAGGCTGGGCTGGATGAATCCCTAGCTGGAATTAAGATTGCTGGAAGAAATATCAACAACCTCAGATATGCAGATGACACAACCTTGATGGCAGAAAGTGAGGAGGAATTAAAGAACCTTTTATTGAGGGTGAAAGAGGAGAGCGCAAAATATGGTCTGAAGCTCAACATAAAAAACCCCGAAGATCATGGCCACTGGTCCCATCACCTCCTGGCAAATAGAAGGAGAAGAAATGGAGGCAGTGAGAGATTTTACTTTCTTGGGCTCCATGATCACTGCAGATGGTGACAGCAGCCACGAAATTAAGAGACGCCTGCTTCTTGGGAGGAAAGCAATGACAAACCTAGACAGCATCTTAAAAAGTAGAGACATTACCTTGCCAACAAAGGTCTGTATAGTAAAAGCTATGGTTTTCCCAGTAGTGATGTATGGAAGTGAGAGCTGAGCCATAAAGAAGGCTGATCGCCGAAGAATTGATGCTTTTGAATTATGGTGCTGGAGGAGACTCTTGAGAGTCCCATGGACTGCAAGAAGAACAAACCGATCCATTCTTAAGGAAATCAGCCCTGAGTGCTAACTGGAAGGACAGATCATGAAGCTGAGGCTCCAATACTTTGGCCACCTCATGAGAAGAGAAGACTCTCTGGAAAAGACCCTGATGTTGGGAAAGATGGAGGGCACAAGGAGAAGGGGACGACAGTGGACGAGATGGTTGGATAGTGTCTTCGAAGCTACAAACATGAGTCTGACCAAACTGCGGGAGGCAGTGGAAGACAGGAGTGCCTGGCGTGCTCTGGTCCATGGGGTCACGAAGAGTCAGACATGACTAAACGACTAAACAACAACAACAACATGTGTCCCCGTGAAAGTGTGAGCACACCTACAGATCTGGGAGCAATCTCTTGTGACCCACAGTCTGTGCTTGCCCAGTCAACTCTTGGCAATAGTCTTACTGTCTCAGTTGGGTTCTCAGAAGGGCATTTATATAACTGTCCTTTACTTTTAATATTATCATTTGGTGCAAAGGGCTCTTCAATGCAGCTTTTCATTAAAAAGGGCAAACAATGAAACACTCAACATCAAAACATGCAAGTCATCTATTAAAATTATGAAACCAATATCACAACCAATAAAAGCAACAGCAGGAATCTTAAAATACAGCAGTAAGAAGTAACAGCACTCTCAATAACCCAACCATATAAAACAGCAGGTGAAATGGACTAAAAATGGTTAAGGATGAATTCTAACTATGTCTACTTCTAAGTTCCATTCAATTCAATGGGTCTTACTCTCACATAAGTGGGGTTAGGCTTGCTGCTGACCACCAAATTTTGTGCAGATCATATATTGATCTGAAGGAAGGTTATGCTGCTGAAACTAAGCAGATGTGGCCCAGTAAGTGTCACCTTGGAATTTCATGTAAGCTGCTGGATCTGTGTGTGTGTTTTACATCCCAGTGATTTCAGTGGGATAATCATCCAGCAAATTCTTAAATCTCTGCATTTGAAACCGCTGGATCATGCTCTTAAAAGTCTCCGAGGTCCTTTGAAAGGACATGTCTTTTTGCAGCAGCCTATATACCATGCCTAAGTGTCAGATCCAGAAGGAAAATTGTTGCAACACTTTCCATTGGAGCCCCTGGGGAATACAGGTGAACTAACAACTTTTATGCCACACTAAAACCCTCAATAAAATAAGTTATAGCAGATTAATTGATACTAGGCAGTGGTAAAAGGTGTTTATTGCAGAGTGGATGTTTACATTATGGTTTATTATGGCCTTTGAAAAAGCACTGGGCAAAGAGAGTAGAGTGACTGCCCTAAATGGCATAGGCTAGAGGGTCCTACCTCTTGTGTATAAATTAGGCTGAACCTTCCATAATGATATAAAACAAATATCTGAATAATAAGGCTTGCAGCCCACCCACCAGAAATCATCTCCCGTACAGCACATTGGGGAAATGGGATTTTGCACCTTGGGCTTCAACCGCAGCATCAAAAAAAGCCAATGAGCTCGTTAGCTACTATGGTTACCAGCTGCTCAAATGCAGGTAGGGATGGAATTTTCTGAAAACCCACATGAAAGCTTATCCACATAGTTTCACCCCCCCCAATCCCTTTCTCTTCCTTGAGCTCAATGAGAAGCAAGGGAGGTGTTTGTTTGTTTGTTTGTTTGTTTGACCAGTTCTGCTAAAGATAGGAATACCTCTCAATGCCTTTTCTGCGGTGGCTCCCCTTTCGTGGGTTGCTCTCCCCAAGGACGCTCACCTGGCACCTTCATTACATGTCTTTAGGCGCCCGGTGAAAACTTTTTTCTTCTAACAGGCATTAGGCTGATTAACATTCTAGGGCTCTTAAAATGTGTTTGTTGGAATGCGGGGTTTCTGTTTGCTTTTGCTTTTTATTATATATTTTGTAATCTGATTTTGTATTTTTCTGTTGCAAACTGCCCTGGGACCTTCAGGTGAAGGGCGGTATACAAAGTTAACTAATAAAATCATAATAAAAATATCATATTTATATGCATTGACACTATAAAGTTTTCTCTGTTTTGGGAAGCAGCCCTGTTTCAGGACGCTTTTAATGTTTGATGTATTATAGTATTTTAATATTCTTTTGGAAGCCGCCCAGAGTGGCTGGGGAAGCCCAGCCAGATGGGCGGGGTATAAATAATAAATTTATTATTATTATTAATTATTATTACTATTATTATTATTATTATTACTATTATTATTATTATTATTATTCTCAAGCAGCCAACACATAAACAGATATAACAATGCATCTAGCTGTATTCAAATATGTATGTTTTTACTACTTTAAAGAATTTGCTGAAAATATATAGTACCACTCAGGGCATAAAAATGTAAGAACTTAAGAGCACGCTGGATCAGGCCCATGACCCATCAAGTCTGGCATCTTGTTCTCATGGTGGCCAACCAGAGGCCTGTGGGAAACCTGCAAGCAAGATTTGAACACAAAACACTCCTGTGGCTTCTAGCAAAGAGCTGCCGCAGCTGTATTTGAGCACCTAAACCCCGCCCTGAGCCTCCCTTCGATTGGTTGGTGGCAGCAGTGACGGCAAGCAAGGGCCGGAACGCCCCCTGCAAAACGCGGGAACGGCTCCCGATCACAACTTCTCCCCTCTGGGAGGAGGAGAGGCTTTCAGAAACATTGCTACTTCCAACTTACGGTGGCAGAGCATAGCCATCATGACTAGTGGTCATCAATGACCTTCTCCTTCTTGAATCTGTCTAATGCTCTTTTAAAGCCATCCAAGATGGTGGCCCTCACTGCCTCCTTGGGGGACAAGTGCCATTGTTTAACTATGTGCAGCATGAAAAAGTCCTCCTATCTGTCGTGATAACTCCCTGATACATATATGTATTGTTTGCATATTGTTTGCAGCTGGACTGGTCAGAATCGCCCAATTCCGTGTATAAATACATTGAAAACAGATTCCTCCTCTGCCCCTACGAACAGCATTTCTGATGTTCAGAAGTTGCTATTTATCTCTCGGTTGTTGAGTAGTGATTTTGAGGTCCCGAAAAAGTCACAAAAGGGAGACCAAGCCAGTTTCTGCTCACCCTACCTGCTACCTGCTTCTCTTGCTGGCAAAACGGTTCAGGGATTGGGAAGTTTCTTGGTCCTGCCAAGTTCACTGCATTTCTTTATGGATATATGCTTTAAGTATGTACAAAAAAAGTTTTCCTGCTTGGCACCATGATTTCATTAGCTGGACTCTCGTTGGGAACAGCTACTGAGAAAGGGGATTCAAAGCTCTTCTGCAATAAAGCAAATTATATGTGTGTAATAACATTGTGGAGGAATATTATGATTCATGCAGCTTTTCAAAGCTGTTGCTGTTCTTTACGTTCTAGAAGTGCTTTGAAGCCCTCCAACTGGTAAAGCTTTTTCTCAGTGGAGTCATTTTTTAACATCTTTAAAAATCCCTTCTGTTGCCATCAGTTGATACAGCTGCAAAGCTAAAGGGAACAATGGCAAAGATCCTGCAAAGATTTAAACAGCTGCTCAGCTTTATGTGCTTTGCGAATAGCCTGTTGGAAAGGATATAAATCAAGCAAGCACCTGTATATATTTTTGCATGCTTAAGGGCAACGGGAGTGCTAGTTAAAGAAATACTAGACTTTTACTGGCTACAGTAAAAGTCTGTTATGTTTAACGCCTCCATCATCCACAGACGTCCTGTTCCGCAGCTATAATTTTGAAATCATCCTTCTCTCACACAGCTTGTGTGCTGGCTACCACCACCAGAACATGTAAATCTGAATTTCCAGTTTAAAGAAATAGCTGCAGTACAGGTGCTGCCCCAGCAGAAAAGTTGTCCAGTGTCCACCCCAGAGTTTACTGTGGGTTTTGCAGCTGTTTGCATTCACATTTACTTTGTGTGGTCCACATGCAACTTTGCAATGGTTTTGCACATGTTTTGGGGTGCATCTAAATTAATTAATTATTAATATGTGCTCACAGCTACCTGCCCTCATGCCTATTGTTATTTAACAGATATAGTAGAACAATCAGATTAGAAGGCAGCAACAAACACAAAAGAGAAAGCCTACTGGTATGAACAGGAAGGATCGGAGTTGCTCCTCATTTACAAATTCAAAAACCTGCGGGTGTGGACTGCTACTTCCTAATCTGAATTGGGGGGGGGGGCAGGGGGTGGATTAGCAGTTAAATAATGCTCAAATGTGGACAATCCTTAAGCAAAGCACTTTTGTCTCCTGCATCCATGGGACTCTTCCTAGCAGTAAATGTTGGGGACAAATGGAAATGGATGCATTGGGAGCACCCTTTAATTTTGCAGAAGTAGTTCAAGCTGTGGGAACAAGGAAGACTCTCCCTCATTGACATGGTTTGAACTCAAGTCGTGGCTTGATCTGCAAAATTAGATTCTTCCCTTTCAACTTGGTCCCAAGGTAGACATGTCATGCACCTGACAGTGCTGATAATAGTGCCTTGCTTTCAGTCACGTTCCTGTGACATCACATGGGGCCTCCACTAGGTCTAAGGCAGGCAAAGGCAAACTCTGCCCTCCAGATGTTTTGACACTACAACTCCCATCATCCCTGACCACTGGTCCTGTTAGCTAGGGATGATGGGAGTTGTAGTCCCAAAACATCTGGAGGGCCAAGTTTGCCTATGCCTGGTCTAAGGTTTGGGCCTTGAAATCTCAGGGTCAGGGATGCTCCTGACCTGGCAACCCTAATCCTGTCTCTAATACAAATTGGTATAAATGCATGTGCATGGACACTAAGTGTGCCATTTCACACCATACGGGTGATAGAAGAATTAGGACATGTGCCTGGCATGCAGAAGGCTGAAGGCTGAATCCCCAGCATCTCCTATTCAAAGTGTCATGTAGCAAGGAGTGCAAAAGACCTTGGAAAGCCACTACCAATTAGAGCTGACAATACGAAGTTGATGTTCCAGCAAAGTAAAATCTTGTATTGTTATTTTTTGGTGGTTATTTTTTTAAAAATGTTTTGTTTTTATTATTTAATTTAAAAACAGTTTTAAACTGCAGACTCAGTTAGTGCAAAGTAAAGAGAAATCATGCCAATTTGCTTATAATATACAGACCACAGAATTGCGAATCCTGCAGCTCGGGTATTTTTACTTTGCTTTAGTGCAAAGAACGGACAGGGTGGTGGTGCTAAGGCTGTGATACTGGAATGATCAAAAGCAAAAATGGGCAGCGGAGCGGCTCCTCTTTTGTTTTGGTAAGTGTGCAACGTTGGCATGCATAGAGGAGAAAAGCACTGGGTGCTGAGATTCCTTCCTCAAACGCAGCTGTAAAAGAGAACCAGACCTGGCTCCTTTTACAGCCGGGCACCTGACATGGGTTAAGGGTGAGCAAGCAGAGTCAGGAGGAGTGGGGGGAGTGTTGGGAATGGCTCCACTCATCAAAGCCCCATCTCTGATTCCTCAAGTTCCTCCCCCCCCCCCAGCATAAAGGAAATTATGAAGGAGCCTTTTCTTGTGGGGCAGGGACTGGCTGGGTCGTATGCATGCCCTGGGATGTTTGAACGATGGAACGCACCATGCAGAAAAAAGCCCTAGGCTTGCTCAAGGCCCAATCCTTTTCGAAAGGCATCACGGCTGGAAAAGCTCCCATTCCCTCCCAAGTCTCCACCACCCTCCCAGAAATTAAAATCAAGACGGATTTTAATTTACTCAATGCAGATACAGGGGAAGGCCCTCCCCACCCATCCTCAGGGGGAAAACATGCTGCGTGAACAAGGAAGCCCCAGCTGTTTCCTCCTCAAATTCTCTTTGCAGGCTGGAAGTGAAAGAAGCATGAGGAGGCCTGTTTTTTTTTGTTTTGTTTTTTTTGAGTGAGACTTTCCAAGGGAAACCACACTGAAGGATGTGCAGATGAAAATGTCATGCATAACACCTGGTGCCTGTGCAGCAGCAGTTTGAAGGGTGCATGTGTCTGCCTCGCTCAGTTAGGGTCCCCATCCCTGCAGAGAAAGCTCTCATCCCTTCAAAGGGGCACCATGCAGATGGCCAAGAGGCTAAACCAATGCTTTTGTTATTTTCATGGGATATAGCTCAACTATTCTCACTAGCTTCTTTCCACATCTGTCACTAAGGATGCAAGAATCATAGAACTGTTGAGCTGGAAGGGACCATGAGGGTCATCTAATCCAGGCATCGGCAAACTCGTACCTCCAGATGTTTTGGGACTACAACTCCCTTCATCCCTACCACTGGTCCTGTTAGCTAGGGATGATGGGAGTTGTAGTCCCAAAACATCTGGAGGGCCGAGTTTGCCTATGCCTGATCTAGTCCAAAGCCCTGCAATGCAGCAATCCTTTGCCCAACATGGGGCTCCAACCAACAACGCTGAGATTAAGAAGAAGAAGAAGAGTGTGGACTTGATATCCTGCTTTATCACTACCTGAAGGAGTCTCAAAGCAGCTAACATTCTCCTTTCCCTTCCTCCCCCACAACAAACACTCTGTAAGGTGAGTGGGGCTGAGAGACTTCAGAGAAGTGTGACTGGCCCAAGGTCACCCAGCAGCTGCATGTGGAGGAGTGGAGACGCGAACCCGGTTCCCCATATTATGAGTCTACCGCTCTTAACCATTACACCACACTGGCTCTCTAAGTGTCTTATGCTTTACTGACTGAGCTATCTTAGCCTTAGGGCACTGATTTCTATTCTGACCCATGTTCACCACATGCAGCACTGTTTCTGTTCCACTGCAATTCAGCTTCCAACAGAAACAACATTATTTATCTGTTATGGCAGAATTCTACATCTTTAATTGTGTTATTGTTACGTTGTTTCGTCGTAGCATTCATTTCAATGCAAATGAAACACACTACAAAGAGGAGGAAATAATCAATTGCACATCAATTGCAGACGGAAAACAACCATCACTGCAAATACCAATTGTATTCATTGAATCACAGAGCTGGAAGGAAGCTCAAAGGTCATCTAGTCCAGCCTACTGCAATGCAGGAATCACAGCTCAACCGATTTTGCTGAATTCATTTCCATTCTGGAAATGGGACAAATAAGTGAACACCAACAGTTCCTGTTCCTGTCTCCTTTTTCGTCGGATTTCTCCAACGACTAAATCTGGCACCCACAACAGGAACTGAACACCTGAATAGGACCAAGATAGCTTAGATTAGGGGTGGTCAGACTTGAGGCTTCTGCAATTTCCCTTGCGGTTTCTTTGATTTAACTAGAACAGTGCTTGGTGCAAAAGACAAAATTAGAATTGAGGAACCCCAAGCCCAAGAATTCATGCTGAGTACCAAGACTGAACTGAGTTAACTTTTGGTGACCGCCACACTTTCAGCAGTATAATTAAAAAGGGAGGGAGTAATTTGGGTGTTGCTAAGTTGGAATCAGAAATATTTGCTGATTTCCTGAAAATCGCCTAGAGATCTATTACCAGTAGATCCAGATCTACCTTCTACTCTCACCCACTGTCAACTAGAAAGGACAAAGCCCCTATTTATTATTTACTGAAGAAGGAAGTCTAGCTTCAGTGCCAAATACCATGGTACCTTCAGGTTACATACGCTTCAGGTTACAGGTTCCGCTAACCCAGAAACAGTACCTCAGGTTAAAAACTTTGCTTCAGGATGAGAACAGAAATCGTGCTTCAGCGGCACTGCAGCAGCGGGAGGCCCCATTAGCTAAAGTGGTGCTTCAGGTTAAGAACAGTTTCAGGTTAAGAACAGACCTCCGGAACGAATTGAGTACTTAACCCGAGGTACCACTGTACAGGAAAATTAACAACATGTACAGTGGTACCTCGGGTTACATACGCTTCAGGTTACAGACTCTGCTAACCCAGAAATATTACCTCAGGTTAAGAACTTTGCTTCAGGATGAGAACAGAAATCATGCGACGGCAGAGGGAGGCCCCATTACCTAAGTTGGTGCTTCAGGTTAAGAACAGTTTCAGGTTAAATACAGACCTCCGGAACGAATTAAGTACTTAACCTGAGGTACCACTGTATATGCAATGGGGGAATCTAAAGCATAGAGGGCCAGAGAAGTTGTGCTCCCCTTGGATTTCCAACCCTCTCCTCTCCCTGGTTTTTGTCAAGTAATGCCAGAACTATTATTAGTACACAAATATATTCCTGCCTATAGGCAGGCTTTTTATTCCCTGCCCTGATTAATACCTGCTCAGGAGTGCACCTGACAATGAAAGAAATGAACCACTCCCTAGATCTAAGCCAGGAAACCCTGAATCTCAGAATAATAATAATAATAATAATAAAACTGTTTAAAACAGAAAAAATGTTTTTGTTACAAACTAGCTGGAGGGAACTGGCCATTACACTATGTTTCCTTGAATTAAATTGAAGGGTTGTGCCTTAATTAAAATTTTTAAAAATCAATTAAGTGTAACTGGAGCTGTCACTCAGCTAGAATATTTTAGTTGATCAATTGCCTACCTTTCAGATGATGGATTATTTCATTAATGGGTTAAATTTAAATCAAACTGTATTATACCCAAATAGGCATAATATTTGAGATCCTGAAGTGTCAAAAGCATTTATAATTCAACAGCAATCAAATGATACCATTCATTGTTAGAAGGAAAATTCACTTAAAGGTTTTATTTTTCATGCCCAACTTCAATAACGGACCAAAAAACATCAAAAAATGGCTTAGGAAATTAAGGTTGTGTCCTTAATTCACAGCTGAACCAATTAAAATCGGGACTGATAAATTAGTTGATTCAACTACTTAATTCAAACCACTTAATAAACCAGTTAAAGCTGGCAGACATAATTATAATCAAAGCAGAGAACACAATTCACTGGAATGCTAACCTTGTAACACATTCATTCATTCAGAGCATTTTTACCACACTCTTCAGAAAGAAAAGCTGTCAACCATGACTTATGAATTGATGAAGATAATAAGAGTCACGGCCCTCAGGCTTACAATGTTTTTTTAAAAGACCTGACACAAAAGGGAAAAGGGAAGAGGAGGGAAGAGGAATGCAAGCAAACCCAGGCACCAGTTCTGAATGTTATGAGAAATGTGGTTGACCTGTAAAAGGGTAAAAGAGTATTGGGAAATAATTTAAAGCAAATTGGAAAAAAAGTTTAAAAGCACTTTTCCAAAAAAACACACAACCAGAGTCCTTTTTGCTGAGGATAATTCAGATGAAAATTCCCAGGTGTCAAAAAAAGGTTATTTATGTATGCCACTATGGCGGCCAATGTTTGTTTCCAAAAATGGAAAATTAGCATGGTCCCGACCAAAGAAGAATGGCAACTTAAACTGATGAAATATGTGCAGCTTGTAGATCTAATGCATAGAATAAGAGAACAAGAAGAATATTCATTGGCTGGGGAGGGCGGGATATAAATAAAAATTATTATTATTATTATTATTATTCATTTAAAGAAATTGGAAAATGTTTACTGAATATATGGGGGGAAATTGTGTACACTTGAAAACATTGGCAGCATTAAGATAAATTCAGCAGTATAAATAAGTTTTGATGGAAGTAATAATGGAATACTGAATGGTTTAGTTTATATAAAATGTATGCAGGGATTTATGCTATGTAAAATGAACCATGGAAAGAGAAGAATATTTTAAGGTTGTATAAATTAATATTCTAAATTGTAAAAAAGAAAATCTAATAAAAATTATATAAAAAAAGAAAAAGAAATGAGATGGTGCAGCAAGATACAGTGGTATTGGAGTTACAGACACTTCAGGTTACAGACTCCGCTAACCCAGAAATAGTACCTCGAGTTAAGAACTTTGCTTCAGGGTGAGAACAGAAATCGTGCAGCGGCAGCAGGAGGCCCCGTTAGCTAAAGTGGTGCTTCAGGTTACGAACAGTTTCAGGTTAAGAACGGACCTCCAGAATGAATTAAGTTCTTAACCTGAGGTACCACTGTACTTGAACTGACATACAGTAGCTATAATGGCGTTGTGAAGAAGAAGAAGAAGAAGAAGAAGAAGAAGAAGAAGAAGAAGAAGAAGAAGAAGAAGAAGAGGAGGAGGAGGAGGAGGAGGAGATGCTAATGTCCAATACCAGGAAAGAAGGTCTACCAAGGTTATGGGTTGAGCACAATGCTTTATGGAAGTGAGACATGAGCAACTTACAACCGTCAAATCGACGCCTCAATGCCTTCCACATGCACTGTGTCAGGAAGATTTGGCAGACACAGCAGAACAGAGTCTCAAACAAAGATTTGCTCTCCCAAGTCCACTTCTGTTTCCACAGAATGGAAGATGGCAGGGTCCCCGAGGACGTGCTCTACAGAGAGTTGGCTTGAGGCACCAGACAGACCAGCTCTGCGTTATAAAGATGTCTGCAAACATGACATGAAGGCTAGCAACATCAACCTTGCCGTGCAGGAATCCCTTGTAGACGACTGCAGTGCCTGGAGATAGACAAGTCCGGTTGTACATCCACACCAGAGGAGGAATGACTGCTGGGAGGAGCACAGAGAGAAGAAACGCCCTGGTGAATCTGCAGCAGCACCACCAGACGCCTTCATCTGCCCCGGCTGCAGCAAAACATGTCTCTCCCCTATCGGTCTCTACAGCCACAGCAGGCGTCATAATCTTCCAACAGTTTGATTTCACCCCAAAGGTGCACTCCTCCATTGTCTCCCGAGGCAGACAGATGCCAACAAAAATCCCAGTGTAAAAGATCACTTCCCAAAACTTATAAATCAAGCTATTTGAATGCAGGAATTCCAACAAGTGCACAGGACTGTTCCTAGCAACAACTTCTCCATTCACCTGGGTGAGGAGGAGGAGATCCACCCGAATGGGGTGTCTGGCCGCACAAAGCAGCTACTATACCAGGGCGGTGTCCAACAAGTTGTGTGCCATTCAGAAACAGCCATTAACAACAGAACAAAGTAATAATTAAAATTACCAGTAGATCAAAAGGTTTTAAACAGTTGCATGTAGGCATAAAAAAAAATCTCCATGAGATGTCTGAAAGTCAAAAGGGAGGATGATTATTGGATAGAAGAGTGTTCAACAGCATTGAGATGGTGGCACTAAATGCCCAGCTTCTAGTTAAGGCTGATTGGGCCTTTGCAATATGGAGGACAACCAGCAGCACTTGTGGATCAATCTGGGATTATAAGACCCCAGGCAGTCCGTAAGGTATCCTGGACACAAGTTGTTCAGGACTTTGTATATCCACACAAGAGCCTTCAACCAGTGAGAGCCAGTGTGGTGTAGTGGCTAAGAGCGGTAAACTCCTAATCTGGGGAACCGGGTTCGCATCTCCGCTCCTCCACATGCAGCTGCTGGGTGACCTTGGGCCAGTCACACTTCTTTGAAGTCTCTCAGCCCCACTCACCTCACAGAGTGTTTGTTGTGGGGGAGGAAGGGAAAGGAGAATGTTAGCCGCTTTGAGACTCCTTAAAGGGAGTGAAAAGCGGGATATCAAATCCAAACTCTTCTTCTTCAACCAAGCCCCATGCCAATTTATGACCCAATGAGACCATTGCAGTCCAGCAAGTGTATTGTGGCTTGTGGCTTATGAGAAAACAACATAAACAACAACAGGAACGAATAAATGATAAATGATTTTGGAGTACTGAAGGGAAGACTGGAGGCCAGTGGAAAAGCACAGGCTAAGCTTCCTTTCCAAGCCAGGGCCTCACCTGGGATAGAGGCATTAACATGACAAAAGGTGTTGATGGCTCATCTGAGGGCCTGGGCAAACAGAGGTTGCCATAGTGATGGGGTATGAGTTCGCAATGACAGGAAAATAGAGTCTTTAGAGCAAGCTGTGCTGGGAAGAAGAAGAAGAAAAGAAAAAAGGCTGTGATCTGACTTGGGTTGGCTGGCTAAAGATGCCATCAACTCCATGTCTAGTCCCTCTCAGAATGACCATGCTATAAGATCTGGACTCCCTCCACACCGACTGAAGGTTCAAATAGGCGAATAAACCATACAGTGGTACCTCAGGTTACATACGCTTCAGGTTACATACGCTTCAGGTTACAGACTCTGCTAACCCAGAAATAGTGCTTCAGGTTAATAACTTTGCTTCAGGGTGTGAACAGAAATCTTGCTCGGGCGGTGTGGCAGCAGCAGGAGGCCCCGTTAGCTAAAGTGGTGCTTCAGGTTAAGAACAGTTTCAGGTTAAGTACGGACCTCCGGAACCAATTAAGTACTTAATCCGAGATACTGCTGTATTTCTTAAAACTATGACAGTCTCCGCCGTGTCTCAATTCTCCAAAGGAACACAGAACCTGGGTGAGTGCCTGGAACCCCCTGGAATCACCTGGCAGAGAGTGCAGATGGCACCCAACATTTGTAACACTATTATTTCACCCTCCCATGCAAGGCAGAAAACATATGACATTTATCAGCCCCTTGGCAAGCTAGTACATTTTGTGGCTAGTGGGCTCTGTTCAACGTCCAGAGACCCACACGTTGTGGAGGCTTATTCTACCCTGCATTTTTACTCGCCCGAGCAGGAAGCAGCTCATGGGATCAAGTCCTTCCTTTTTTTTTTCTTTTAAAAGGGAACATCTCATTCTAGTACTAATTTTGAAAGAGTCTCTTTTGATGTTCTTTTTAGGCAAGATCTTTGATGTGACCAGTTTAAACGTCTTTAACTAGTAATTTACATACCAAGGTATAAACCAATTGCACCTTGAGAGAGACAGATTATAGGGAGAAGGACTGGTAATTATACCTTTCTTCTTTTAACTGCACATGTCTGCTACTTATTGATAGTGCCGGAGGGGGGGCGGGAACAGGGAGAGGGGCTGCTAAGTTCAAAGCCAGCCTTGGATATGCTTGTTCTCTCCATGTCTTTAGCCTTCCTGCCGGCTGGATACTTTTGAATTGTAAGTGAAACCAGGGCGGGGGAGGAATCCACACAAGTCTGGGTAAATAATACACAGGTGTGGCTTGCAGGCACGCCCTTCCATCCTCTTGAACTGGTGTTAAATGTTTTATAGGTTGTCTTATGCTGTGACTCATTCTATGCATGAACGGCAGTGGTCTACTGTTTGATGGAACCACTCCAAAAGCTGGAAATAAGACATTTTAGCCTGTGTAACAACTATTCATTCATATATATATATATATATTTTAAAAAAACATGCTTTCCCTCAAAGAATTCCGTGTGGTTTATACTTCACAGTTTCCAGAAACTCTTCACAAACAATGCAGAGCTTGGGGAATAAATAATGTCTGTATGTAAAGTAGCCGTTTGAAAAGGCGTTTTCTTAATGTGAAGAGAAGATCCTTCCACTTTTTACTTTGGTGGGCTGCGACTCCCATCACATCCTGTGCCTTAAATACAGAGATTGGGGAACAAAGTGTGTCTGTTTCTGTTGAAAGCAGAGACTGGGGAAGTTAACCTGCTTTGTGTCGGTGTCCCTGCTCCCCATTTGTGGCACATTGCTCCCCACTTCTACCCAAGTGCTTTATATGCTAGACAAGTAACGCTGCACACAGAGCTTTTTTTTTCCCCAGCCAGAAAACTCAGTTCTGGCACCTCTCAGGTGGGTGCCAATGCCATTCTAAGAGAACAAGGGAGGCCTTCCATAGTGAGTTCCAGCTCCCCTTTTTCTAGAAAAATAGCACTGGCTGTACAGGTGACCTTTTCTATGTTGATGTCAATGTTCTTATGAACTCCTAAATGTGTTTTTTTTTCCTTTTCTGAAGAAGCAAGGTTATCTTGTGGCACCTTAAAGAGTAAGAAAGTGTAAAGCAGTTTAAGTGTTGGTGTGTGTGGAGTCTGAAAGGGCAGAAAGGTCAGAAGGAAATTAAGTGGAGACAGTACAGGACTCTCAATTGCATCATTAGCACCGGCTGTTTGCAACAGCAGCTCACAACGAGCATAGCAACACCCCCTTCAGCTCAGATTCCTATCTTAATTTTCAACCGGCGGCATATTTGAAGGCAACCTTGAATAGGGAAGTTTTGTTTTGGTGGATGAACCTCACAGAGCATATTACTAGCTCCTTCTTGCACAATATTGTTATGAAAGCCTGCTCATCTCTGCACCGAGCGGTGGGTGGCAAGAACCCATGGGGTCCCAGGCACACACACATGGGGTCTGTGTCACTTTGGAGAACAGAAGACATGACGGAGACTGTCATGCTTTAAGAAATACAGTTTATTCACCTGTTTCACCTTCAGTCTGCATGGAGGGAGTCTAGAACTTAAGGCATAGTCATTCCCAGAGGCAGCAGGGTAAGCTGCCTGTTGCCAGCCTTCCCCAAGATGGATCCCACCCCTTCTTCCTGTTTCTTCCTACCAGGAAACCCTTTTTCTGTTCCCTCAAAGGCACAGCCCATCACCTCTCACACCTTTCAAACCCCGTCACTGTTCACACCTCAGAGCAGGTGTGGGGAGTTTTCTTGCATTGGCAACAACCCACAATGGCCTCTCAATGGCCCCAGCTTGGCCAGTTTAGCCAGGAATTCTTCTTCCGCTTATATCTCTCCCTTCCCACCCCAAATAATCAAAATCCTAGAATTTATTAATTTCTAGGGTTTACCCTAAATCTATAACTATATAACTATACACTGGTTCCTTAGTTCTCGAACTCAATCCATTCTGGAAGTTTGTTTGACTTCCAAAACGTTCGAAAACCAAGGCACGGCTTCTGGTTGGCTCCGGAAACAATCCCGACAGCCGAAACGGGCGTTCAGCTTCCGAAAAACGTTCGCAAACCGGAACACTTACTTCCAGGCTTGTGGCGTTTAGGAGCCGATTTGTTCATAAACTAAGCCCTCCAGGAACCAAGGTACCACTGTATAACTCACTCCCTCTCTCTCTCTCTCTCTCTCTCTCTCTCTGTGTGTGTGTGTGTGTGTGTGTATGAAAGATGTAAAGTTAATAGCCCTCACATCGTATCCTGGAGGGGAGAGGGGAAACCCTCTTGTGGCCACTGTCATCTTGGTTAGTCAATTCTTCCAGTGCTAGTGATCTGCTACCCTCTGAGACCCTCCGACGGAGGCCAGTTCCCTTTGGATTCCCACAGGGGTGAAACGTTCAGTCCCTTCAAAGCGATGGCCTCAGGCAAGAGCTCAGGTCACTACTTGTCCCCTCTCCAGCTATCAGAAGAACCCTAGGAATTCCCCCCAAGAGGGATTCCAGGGCCAAAGGTCTCCTGCTTGACTTGCCCCCATGCAAAAGGCATCCATATAACCCACCCGAGAGCAGACGTCACATAATCCAGCTTTCATGAAGTTGCTCAACACACAATGATTGTCTTTGCCCTTGTCAGTAAATTAATTAAATCTGTCAGGCAGCTCAGCAGTACTTGCAGAGGGGTTTCTCTACTTGTGAATCAAAAACATCTCAAGATATATCGGAGAGATACGGCTAAGATTCTGTATATATTATGCAGCATTTCAGAGGAAAAGTTTGAAAAATTGTATTCAAATAAGCGTGTTAAGGGCAGAAGATAGGAAGAGAGATTGTGAAGGCTTGCAGATGTCTTTTAGATGTCTCCCTCATATCCTTCAATTTATGACATTTATATTCTGATGTTACATCTTTAAAAGGAGCAAATGTTCACCTAATATGTTTGGAATGTACGACAGAGCTATTAAAATGTGGGGTATGTAAAAGGTTCAGGCAAACAAGGACAACCTTCTGGAGGTAAGCAAGAATGAATGAATGAATGATAATAATAATAATAATAATAATAATAATAATAATAATAATAATAATTATACCTCACCCACCTGGCTGAGTTTCCCCAGCCACTCTTGGCAACTTCCAATTGAGTGTTAAAAACAATACAGCATTAAATATTTAAAACTTCCCTAAACAGGGCTGCCTTAAAAATAAGATAGCTGCTTATTTCCTTGACATCTGATGGGAGGGCGTTCCACAGGGCGGGCGCCACTACCGAGAAGGCCCTCTGTCTGGTTCCCTGTAACTGCACTTCTTGCAATGTATACCCATATACATCATTAAGAATATTATTATTTTATTTTATTTCCATTAGTGGTCATATTAATAATTACAATGTATTGTTGTTATTGTCGTTTGTTCATCACGATACAGAGAAAAGTCTTTAGGTAATTTATGGGGGGGGGGGAGATATAACGCAAATACAAAAGAGAGTAAAAGCACAACAAAACATAAACACACTAAAAGCAATCCTACCCTTTTAAAGTGATATTTTTTTAAAAAAAGAAGACACCAAAGCAGTAGCTGACACTCTCTGTTCATATTTTCAGTTTTAAATGAGTCCTTTTCAATGAAGGCTGCCTCTCTCTCTCATCTGCTGATTGATGGCTAAAGGCTGGAAAACAAGGATAACAGGTTACACCTGCAGCTAATCCAAGAAAAAACCCAACTTCCTTTGGAGTTAGCTGCAGTTCTTAAGTGTGGCATGACGCCCAATTGTGGAATTACTCACTTAAAAGGGTGGGAGCCAAGTTGGGCATTCTGGGGGCCTTGAGGGGGGGATGACCTTCCCATAAAGGTTTTATAATAGTGTTATGCCACATTTTGAGACTACACAAGTAAAGGGATTCTTCCTACTCTTCAGCAAGCTGTCCTGGAGGGGTGGAGAGGAGATCTTCTTGGACCTCTTTGCCTGAACCCTGAAGTGTTTATCACTCCAGCAAGGGAAGAAAGAGAAGGCATTACTGCGCAAAAGCCACCACTAGCACCTGTCCTTCCACTCTCAATGCTCTTGAACAGGAGTGAGCAAGCAAGTGATCTATGCCACTTGCTCCTTCGCCATTAATTTTGGTGGGAAGGTGTGCAGTGCAGTCGCTGCCCTTCTGCAATATGAGTGATCGGCATCCCTTGCCCAGGGGTGGCTGGGCACAAAGTCAACCAACATGCAATGTGTGTTACTGCATGTTGGGTAATTTTATGCTTCAACCTTGGAGACAAATTGCTCCTATTCAATGGCAATGGTGGCTGCAGCAGCACAACAACATATGTCTTCCTGTGCATATATCTAGTCTGGGAGAAGGGCAGCGAGTAAGTAGCGAGGCAGGAAAATGCTGCTGCCCCAAATTTGGCACCATGGGCAACTTCTGTATTTGTGCTTCCATAAATATGTACGGTGGTACCTCGGGTTAAGAACTTAATTCGTTCCGGAGGTCTGTTCTTAACCTGAAACTGTTCTTAACCTGAAGCAGCACTTTAGCTAATGGGGCCTCCTGCCGCTGCCGCCGCACGATTTCTGTTCTCATCCTGAAGCAAAGTTCTTAACCTGAGGTACTATTTCTGGGTTAGCGGAGTCTGTAACCTGAAGTGTCTGTAACCTGAAGCGTCTGTAACCCGAGGTACCACTGTATCTGTGTGCACTCATTGCAGAGGGTCTCTGTATGCCTGCAGAGAGCTTGGCAGGGGCAAACCTGCCCCTTGCGATATTTCCACAAGCAGTAAGTCCCAAAACAAGGCGTTCTAGTGCAGGTTGCCGGATGGTCATGCATCTGCTGGAGCCAAAGCTTCTTTCATTCACACAAGAAGCCCATCAACTATATTAAGGCTGGAGCTTACATAGCTAATTTGTGCCCATTGGTTTCAACAGAAGTGGATTTCAGAATGCAAAGATCTCCTCCCGGGAAACAAGCCAGCAGGGATTTGGAGTGGTGGATCATCCATCACTTCACTCCCTCCTCACTTTATTATGGGTTCGCCCTATAGATAGTGCAACGAAAAGTGAAAAACGGATACTTAAACGTGCAAAGGGCGCCCCATATCTCTCCTATGGGGAGATGTTGGGCTCCAGAGGCATGTGCAACGTATGCAACTCTTGCAGAGCAGAATAATACTGTGGCCTGCCACCCCAATCGCTGAGCGGCTGAAGGAGCCAGGCAAGTTTCTTGGTGAGTAAATGGCCCTAAGTATGTTAAACTTTTGCAAAGAGGCAGGAGTCATGACTCTTTGCAAAGGCTTTACATTCTTCATTTGCCTTTTGGGGGCAAGGGAGAATTATTTAACATCCCCCAAGGGTGCCAACTTGAATGAAATATTGGGGGGTGGCAGGTAAGCCCTTCCCTGCATAATGGATCACAAGATGCGATCACTCTCAGACGCTATTTGAGTGGCAATGCCCATGAACTTTGGGGACCTCCAGCCCCCTCAAATAATCTATGGGGCCTTGGCCCCTAGGAGGTGGCTCCTATGAAATCCACTCACATAATTGGGGTGTATGGGGCGTTAGGGGAGGGGTAGTGCCTCTGGTAGGGGACGCCATGCTCCTTCTAGGGTAGTTTTCCCACCATTGGCCACCACCCTGCACTGAGCTCTCACCGGTGGCTCCTAGAAGCTGTTAGCATGTGACTTAGACCACATTCTGGGAAACGGCTTTGACTGGCTGGCTGAACCAGGTGAGGGGAGCTGATGGGTCTCAAGCCATTAGTGAGTTAGGGACTTCTCCTATATGCAAAGACAGGCTCTAGCGGATTGAGTGGATGAGACCGCTAGTGGGTCCAATGGTCAAGAAGGTGGCTTCTGCGCATGTTGTAGAGGGAAGTGAGAGGCAGATGGGGCTCGTCAACCTGGGAAGGTAGCCCATCCAGGACAAGGAAAACTCTGACCCTAAACCTCTGCTGCCTTGTGGGATATCTTTGGGAGAAGAAAAGGCTAAGGAATAAACCTTACACAAATCCAGAGGAGTCCCTAAGATGGTTGGATGGTGCCTTATACAACTTCTGGCGACTTCTTCAGCCAAGCTGTTGCCAAACGTATTGCTCTGCTTTCCTTTGGACCACATCAGTGATGTGTCAACCAGCAGAGCAAGGTGAACATACTGCTGAGACATCCAGGTCTTTTGCTGCTTCTGGGCCCTGGGAATAACCTATGAAGGGGCCCTTTGTGTGGAAAGCACAAACTATTGGTAATATGCTTTGTCACTTTGAAAACTCCCAACTGTTTAGCCTGGCAAAGAGCCCCTCTTCCTACGCCAGTAATGGTGCATTAGCTTCTAAGAAAAGGGCCAAATGAGCAGCCAATTAAAGCTCTTAGCGCCAACAAAGGTTAAATCAACAACAGAGAGCAACACAGTTTGACTGAAGTGTTATGAAAGGCATAATGAAAGCTAGAAGGAGACTCCGAGCCCAGCTCTCTCCATTTCTAATATTCACCATCCAAAAGGGACATACGATCAAAACGGAATCTATTTTAATAGCATGAATAAACATTCTGTAACTGGCACAGGAACAGACAGGAAGTGGCATCAGACCCTATTTTTCAGGGACAATCTTGGATTTACAGAAGCCATCCTGGTTTCTGGTTTGATCCCGTAATGTCCCGCTTTTCCTTAGAATGTCCCTATTTTCATCAGAGAAATGTTGAAGGGTACTAATTCTGAGTCAGAGCATTGCTCCCTCAATATTGCTCAAACTGATTGGCAGCAGCTCCTACATTTGTGGTTTTTGCTTACTAGCAACGGAGGGGAGTGTGGGAACTTGCATTCTCCACCCAGGGAAGCAAGAAGTTCGGTGACACATTACAGTGAGGGAAAAACAGCTAGGGAGCTTGCAAGGTGGGAGTGTGGTGTGGCAAAAGCCCCTAGGGCAGCGGTTCTCAACTGTGGGTCCCCAGATGTTGTTGGACTACAACTCCCATCATCCCTGACCACTGGTCATGCTGGCTAGGAATGTTGGGAGTTGTAGTCCAACCCACAGGTTGAGAAACACTGCCCTAGGGCAAGACAGAAGGGTTTGGAGAGCCAGCATTGGCCTCAGTTCCATTACCCATGATACCTTCACTACCACCAATATTAAAAGTTTTATTTATTTATTATTTATTGCATTTATATACCACCTTTTTCTTCCAAGGAGCTCAAGGTGGTGGACATGGTTCCCTCCCCTCCCCATTTAATCCTCGTAACAACCCTGTGAGGTTAGGTTAGGCTAAAGGATGGTGACTGGCCCAAGGTCACCCAATGAAATTCATGGCTGAGTGGGGATTCAAACCCTGGTTTCCCATGTCCTAGTCCAACACTCTAACCATTACACCACACTGGCTTAATGCAACCAGCTGTAACAATAAGCAGCAAGAGGTCTCTTAAAAACCTGCCCAGGTCGGCCTGTAGCATTCTTGGCACACCAAGCTGAGCAGAAAATGTGCAGCAACTTTACAGAAAACGATAGGATAATCCGTATTGTGGCTTGCCCCAACAGGTAGCACAGAGAAGGTGTTTATTAGAATACTGTACTGGTTTTCACACTGTGTTCCAGGTTCCTTCATCAGTGGAAATATCAGTAATGGTAGAACAGCTTTACTGAAAGGCAGCTTGCCCAGCGACAACAAACTCCCTCTGAAATGCACAAGGCTGGGTGCCTTCTAAGGACACACTCAGTTCATGTTAAGGTGACAGCAAAAATCCAAGGACAGGAGTGGGCAGATGTCAAGCTTGCAGCACCCCCATCTTGTCTTTTTACTTGACCCCCAAAATCTTCCAGCCAGAGTAAGGTGCAAAATACAGAAAGAGGAGGACCTGCAATACAGAATTAACAAAAAGGGTGCCTTTTTGTATTCAATACCAGAACTAGGGCTAAAGGAGAAATTCAATTCAGTTGACATTTAAAGTTGAAGCTAGCAAATCTGCACGTTCCAAAAGCAACACATGAACACAGCCATCTTTCAAAATTTGCGCTTCTTTAAATTTTGCAATGCAGTTCCCCAGCCAAGCAGCGTGTAGGAAAAGTGTGTACACCGGGGTAAAGTATGCATTAAAAAATCACAGAGAACATGCAAAAAATGCATTATATTAGGGAAAATAATATTTGCATATAGTTTGGTAATATTAGCATTAAGATGCTAATGGATTTTCATGTGGAATTTTAAAAAATATTGCAAAGTGATGTGGAAAACTAAACATAAGATGGCAAAATGAGAGAAATCCAAATTCACCCACCCCTAAGCAGAACTGACTTCACAGCTTCTCATTTCTTCGTTTTAACAATCTAGTTTAGGATTAGATGGGAGCCTTACTATCGTTTCCTTTGTTGTTGCTGTTTTTCCCTCACACAGTCATGAATCAGAAACCCTTGCTGATTGCCCAGAATCTACCACTAGATCTCACCCTACCTCCTTTCCATCCTGTCTCAGAGCTCTTTGCAATATTCAAAGTTTCCTCAGCAGATTTCCACAGGGTACCAAAGTCATGGTAGTAAAAGGCTCTCTAGAGCAAGAAAAAGATGAAAGCCATGGAGTCAGTCTGCTACCTCAGTAATCTGCTGCTAGTAGCCAATGCAGAGCCCAAGAGAAGTTCACAATAAGGGCAAGCCAGTTATATTCACCAGCAGTTCCCAGCAGTTGCTAGTTAGAAGCAGATGTCTCCCAGAAAGGATGCTGAACACATGGCTATCAGAGTCCAGTTCACAGATGGAAATGTACCCTATTTCAGATGTTTCCCTACCTTATTGTAACTGTGTGGAGAAGAACGACAGAGCCCCACCAGCCCCACAGCTCTCTCTCTCTCTCTCTCTCTCTCTCTCTCTCTCTCTCTCTCTCTCCTCTCCTCTCCTCTCCCCACCTGCACCCACAATTTAGGGAAATGCTGGTAAAGGGAAGGCTGCAGTATATGTAGGTTTAGAACAACATCATTTGTGCTTGACATGTTTTGAGCAGTGCTGTTCCCCAGGGGCAATAGTAAGTTTTTTGTTTTCAGTCAAGGGAAAGTCCACCATCCTCAAGTCAACATTTTCAAGAACTATTTTTCAACACACTGGAGGTTTATCTTTTTTGTTTTGTTTTGTTAAACAGTGGTGCTTCTCTGTCTCTCCTCTGGTTAAGAAAAAAAAATATTACTCCAGAACATTCTACAGTATTCTAGAAGGCAGGCCACAAAAGCAGTAAACTGAACCAACAGAACGAAACATCGAATCACATCTGTATGATATACTTAAGATGTATTATTTACCTTGGCAGCAGGCAGCTGAGACTTCTTTTCTCCAACTTTCCCCCAGTTGCCTCAAAATCCTCTACGCTCCTTCTTTATCAGGACCAGCCCTACTATTAGACAGCGTGAGGTAAGGGGGGTGGGCAGGGGAAACTGCATGTCCTCAGCCCCCTGACTCATAGTCATCTGTTGGAGGACAGAGCTGTATGTGGCCTGTTGCCCTCAGGCACAATGGAGCACATTGCCAGTACTGAAGTAGGTTTTACTGCTGTTCCAAACGGCTTCTGTATGTGGAACAGTGGTGGCTGTCATCTTGTCCTTCACCTCAGGCAGCAAACTGCCTTGAGACAGCCCTAGTCTTTATTCAGGCATTATATGCACCCAAGAGGTTTGTGCAACAGCACTTTGGCCCCTCCTTTGCCTGTAACACCAGCCCAGGTCTCTGTGGAAGCTGTTGATCAGTTCCACCTGGAACTGAGGTGGAATGTACCAAGTGGTGGTTCAGCAAGGGGGGGGGGGAGAAACTCATCCATGAGTCATTCTTCATCCATGACACAAATATATAGATGAGAATTGCACTCTAATACTGTCAAATGTCACGTCCCCCACTACACATTTAAAGCACATTTGTACCACTTTAACAGCCATTTCCCTGATTAATTTTTTAGGTCTGTAGGGCCATTGTTTTCTATTTCCCTGATTAATTCTTTGGGTCCATAGGACCATTGTTGGCAACCCTTTCACGAGTGCAATCCTACATAGGTTACTCAGAAGTAAGTCCCACAAAATCAGTTGAGACTTGTCAGTACAGAATTGCATCCTAATTGCAGCTGCGGTCATATGCTCTGGTACTTGGGAGTAATCCTGTATCTGGTTACTTGGAAGTAAACTTACTTCTGTGTGTGTGTATGAATGACAGTGCTGGCAAGGTGCAAATGCATGAATCCTAATTGGCTTCCTTGGCTTAGCTAAAAGCAGAAACTTTTGGTTTTAGCTATTTCTTTTAGATTTCACGTATTACTGTATACAGCATTTACAGAGGCTGCCTAATAACAACAGTCCTTGGGTGGTAGTATGTTTCAGTCACTACAGTAGGAGCCTGGAGTCAGTTTCCAGGATCACAGGTACACGATGCAGAAAAGTATATCAAAGCTGTTATTTCCAGGGAGAAATTAAATTGGGTGTTTCTGCAAAGAGCAAGTTCTTGTGTGCTTCAGCATCTTTCAGGATTTCCAGGCCTCGGGGGACAATTATATATAATTTTTCTGAAGCTGAGTAATCTGCGCTGTGCGCTTATGTCTTTGCAGAAGGGAAAGGTAACATGTTGTAACTCATAGCTTGTGAGGAAAAAAGCAACAACACTGCGTGTAATTTGGATACTGATTGACCTGTTCATCCAATGTTTCTTTTTGAACCGGCACCTACTGTAAGGGAACGCGCTAGGCAGTGACGGCATGGCTGACAATAAGAAAAGGGGTGGAGAAGACACAGGGTGGTTAATGAAGACAATTGCCTATAAATAGAACAAGCTTTGTTCAACATACTTTGGAAACATCATCTGGCAGACAGATTTATTGTTGTTGATGGATTTCTTCTTTTCTGACTTATTTGGAATGGAGAGAAGTCTAACATTGCTCTACTTTCTCATCAATTTGCTGGCTTCTGGACTTTCCCAGTGAGAAAATATGAGCATTTTAGTCTTCCTTTATCAGTTTTGCAATGTGGGGAAAAGGATGTAAGTTACTCCAGGCAGGTAGACCTGGAAGGCCTACGAGGACAGGCATGGTTTGCCCAGCACTCCCAGAGGGGAAATGGATGAGCAACGCCCTCAAGCTTTAGTTACAGGGAAGAGTCATAGCTCAGTGGTAGAGGCTTGGCTTTTCATGCAGAAGCTTCAGTCATCTCAAGTTAGGGCTGTGAGAGGCTCCTGCCTGAAATCCTGGAGAGCTGCTGCCAGTCAGTGTAGACAATATTCAGCGAAATGAACCAACGGTCTGACTCAATATCAGGCAGCTTTCTAAAGCTGCAGTGCCTGATTTAGGCTGGTTGGATCAGTCCTGCTGAATCAGATTAAAGGTCAGCCTCCTGTTCTCACAATGACCAACCAGATGTCTAGGTGTTTTCACTGTTAACTTGATCATCAGGAAAAGGTCTTAGTATGTGGGCATAGGTAGGCTGCATTTGTGGACAGCTGCTTAGTATTTTTTTGGGGGGGGAAGGGGGAGAACAAAGATATAAATTCTTATTCTTTATGCTGATCTGTAGATGCAGGTGGAAATGTGTGTTCTCCTACTACTTGTCGCCACATCATTTGCCCATCCACACCAACCCATGCACAGGTCTATTAAAGCATTTCATCTGCTGCATTCAGATACTTTGGGATCAGGGCCGTTATGAGATTAGCAAGAAGACTTTCCTGGAAGCGGGACCTAGTCCTTCTATGGAGCACCATTCGCTAAAAGGTTTCGTTGCTTTTCGTTTACTGAGTTTGCAAACTTTTCGTATTTTGCCTTTATTTTTTCGTGCACCGCTTTGGTAACTTTTGGTTGTGAAGCCCTTTTGAAAAACTGCAAATGAGTAGATAAATTTTGAAGAAGTGAAATGAAGTCAGTGAAGCAACAGCTTTTAGCGGGAGATTATTCTGAACCCTGTCTTATTCTGTTTGCCAGCAGGACTTTTTAAGGTTCAAAGGACAGCAAGGGCCTGTAATCCCCTTTTTATCTGCCGGATGGAAGCTGAGAGGATTCTTTCTTTGGCTTTTCAAAACCTCCCTTCAAAGTTTTATCACAGGCCCTGGACAAATGATGCCTTTGAACTTTTGGGGGGATGCCTTGACACTAATCAGCTCAGTCAAATTGAACGCTATCTCTGTTCTCATCCCTTTGAATTTGGTATGATTGTAATGAAGTGTTCTTGAAATGAGAGAGAATTTGTCTCAGAGCCTTCACATTCTGTTCACACATTCACCAGGCGAGAAGGCTGCTCAGTTTTAAATGTGACTCTGTTTAACTGTTGCTCAGCTGCAATCAGGAAAGGAGGGGGTGATGTTTTTAAAAAGGCAATAGCCCAATATTGAGAAGGGTAAAAAATGTTTCTGAACTTGTCATTAAGTCAAGTAATTGCATTCTGCACAGTCAAACCCCACCGCCCTCAGTTTCACATACTCATGGAAGTCTGCACTTTGTGGTGCAGCATAAGACGATGCAGCAGGATAGCTCAGTCAGTAGAGCATGAGACTCTTAATCTCAGGGTTGTGGGTTCGAGCCCCACATTGGGCAAAGAGATCCCTGAATGGCAGGGGGTTGGACGAGATGACCCTCATGGTCCCTTCCAACTCTACAATTCCATGTTTCTAAGATCAACCCTGCTGGATCAAGCCAAGGGCCCAACTCATCCCACATGCTGTTCTTCTGGGATTGTGCCCTTGAAGTCACTCAATTGGTTTTTAAAACAATTTTTAAACTTAGTTTGTTTTTTAAAAAACCAAATTACAATTTAAAAAATTACAATAAAAAAACCCACAACCAGAAAAATAGAGTGGGGCTTGTAAATATACATCTCAGGTGTGAAAGGCCAGGCTAAAGAGGAGCGTCTTCAACATTTGCCCAGAACTGTATATTGAAGTTGCCTGTGTGAAGTGAGTGCTACAACTTAGGGGCTGCCACAGAGAATGCCCTCTCCCAGGACGACTACCCAGCTTCTGAGGGCAGTGAACCACCAAGAGCTGAAAAGGCCTGAGGAGAGGTAGTTTTTTCAGACAGTTGTGACCTGAGTCATTCAGGGCCCTAAAACAAGCACCTTGAACTGGGCCCAGCAGTGCACATTCCCTTTTGTTAGAATAACTTCCCTTCCCATCAACCCGCCCACCTTGTGTTATCAAAACCAAATTACAGGGAAATCTTAACATTACT
This sequence comes from Podarcis liolepis, assembly GCF_965112155.1. Taxonomy (NCBI): domain Eukaryota; kingdom Metazoa; phylum Chordata; class Lepidosauria; order Squamata; family Lacertidae; genus Podarcis; species Podarcis liolepis. The sequence continues at coordinate 82,076,563 of NC_139558.1, forward strand.
CCTGCTGGAGAAATGATGTCACTTACCCTGATCCTTAGTATGCCCTCAATCAGCTCTCCCTGTCAGTACACTATTATGGAATATTTCCTCTAATCCCATCATTTACTGCTGATGTGAATCACAGCAGGACTGCTGGCAAATCCACCTGCAGCCCTTTTCATTCTATAGATGGGGCTGCCTTGCAGGACACAATCAAAGGAGCTCCTGTGTGCTGCAAGGGCCAAGGACGGTGTGCCAGCAACACTCATGCCTAAAGCAAGTATGGATTAAATTGCACCCTGCTAACACAGTGTGCACATTGTGCTCCTTTGTTATGCAAGTTATACCAGTCGCATTCTCTTGCAGAGGGCATGCACTAGCTCAAATAAGGGGTCTTTGTTTTTTCTCCCCCCTTAAAAAACAAAAAAAACAACCCTCAAACAGTGACTGAATTGGAATGTGCTTCAGGTTGTAATCTAAACCTCTAGTCATAAGGCTCAGAGAGGAGGCGAGAGGATTAATTTAATCTACATGAGATATTGCTCGTAAAGACTTTGGTGCATGCAAAGTTAAAGCCCTCAAAAGGTTCCACAACAAAGGAGAAATGTTAACTGTGCTTAACCCATCTCAGACACTGAAATATCCTTCTTCACCAGCTCATATAAAATTTGCCCCTACAAAAGGCACTGATGGCCATCGACTTGGATGGTTTAAAAGAGGAGACCAATTCATGGTGGATAAGCCCATGGATGGCTACTGGCCACAATGGTTGTGTTGTCCCTCCTCTTTCAAAGGCAGTATACTTTTGAATACAAGTTGCTTGGGAATTGTTTCAGACATGCAAGGCACCATTTGATGTTACTGTTATGTACAGGCAAGCATGAATTCCTTATGGGATTGTACTTGTTTGCTCAGAGTTTCATAAGAGCCCCATAACTGTGTGCATCTATGAATGATATGCAAGCAGATCTGCTGCAATAGTCCTCAAATTATTGGCATCTTACAACCCTACTATTCTATGATTCTACATGCTACTGTAGGAAGGGTCTTCAGACACTTTGGGACTCCTATGTAGATCTTCTCACGGGATATACTTGTTTAAACAAAGGCGCCTGGGGCAAGACTTGTGAAGACTGCTGTCACGAGTTCCACAGAGATGGCTGAGTTGGTCACAGTGGGGAGGGAGGAATGGGCCAAGAGTTCAGAAATGGTACCTAGAAAGGGGCCTAGGAGCTACTGATCTATATGCTGGGGAGCAGGTGGTCAGAGGAGAGGCCCACCTCAGTGACAAGAAATACCCAGTTTCAGTTAGTACAACTAAAAGTTGTTAGGTGAGTGCACCTGCTCCCTGGCAGAGCCTTCCATTTAAAGTGATGTAATGTGTGCTCAAGGAGACCAGGCTGTGCATTACACCAGTTCTGTTACTATTTAGTACAAAATTTTCTCATTAACTGCATTGCTTTTGTATGACAATGATTTATGCGCAGACACGGGTCCTCTTCTGTTTCTAGTTGAGAAAAGCAGTTAAAGGCCACAAGCTGAAGAAATGGGAACACAGGATTGTTTCAAATGTTCACCCAAAGTGGCAACACAGGAAACTAAATGACTTACTTATCTATCGTCACTTCCAGTTTGTGGGTGCGCATATGCGCAGATAGGTTGTTATATTTGAGGGAGAGTGTGCATCTTGACGCAGAAGATACAAGCATCTCCCTCTCCCCTCCTTGCTTTGCTCCAAATTTGGAAGCAGCAACAAAGGAAGCATGGATCAGTCTTATAGCCTAAAGAAATAAAAACGGACTAAACGAAGGCAGAATCATACTGAGATGGTTTGACATGTTTCTAAAATATAACAATTATTTAGGTGAAGATCTATGTTTGAAACACACATATATACAAATAGTATTTAAATGACTATTTATTAACAAATAGAAAAATATATAAACATATACACAGTTGTAATTTACAGTCTTCGTCCACCCCTTTGAATTCCTGCATGTAAAAGAATATTGGGAAAGCATTTTTGTTTGAAAGCAAATAGTATAAAAAATTCAGTGTATGTTTTCTATTGGCATATACAAAATTGCTTGCCATAGGCAACATAATCAAGACCAATTTGGTTGAATCAAACATTTTGTAAACTGCATTTACACAATATGCACATTTTAAAATCCTGTTCTTGCTTCAAATTTTTGATCTTCATTACAATGGGGCACATACCACAGGCCTTTTGAAAGCAGTTTTTAGAGGTAAACAGTAGTCTCCACGCATAGTCTTAACCATTTTGCAGAATACTGAAATGCACATTGGATTATTTTATTTACAAAGTTTACACACATAAATGGTTCTTCATGCAAAAAGTATACGTATTATTTGCAGGTTTTCACTATCGTATAAAAAAACGTGAATTTTGTAACATTAGTTTTCTAACATAGTATAATTCCATTGGATGTTTGCTTGAAACTTGAAACAACACGTATTTTTTAAGCAGAGATTGAATGGCCTTCTGTCATGGATGCTTAGTTGGAAGGGATTTGACTAGATGATCCTCAAGGTCCCTTCCAACTCTGATTCTATGATTCAATGAGGCTTGCTTCCCACATTGGTGTGTATACAGGAATACAGCCTTATTTTTTCAATGATACTAAAGGATTCTCCACTAAATATAACACAAAAGTCTCGGTTCTTTGTTTCAAAGTTTAAAAAATATACAGGATATAGTTTAGCCAAAAGCAAACACTTCAAGTCCTCCTGGTATTATTGTGAGAGTCAGCACTACTCAAAAGCATTCCAAATGAAATCAATAGGACTTAAAAGTATTTAGCTTTCCTGCCAAAGTACCCACAGTTTTAGCACACCATCATAGAAATGCAAAAAAATTATGGGAGAAATATCTGGCTGGGAGTTAACATCTTTTGGTAAGCAAAGTTGCTGCCACATTAGAACTGCACATGTATCTGGGATTATTCATCACTGAATACAGTGGGACTTAGAATTCTAAGTAAACATGCATAGGACTGCACTGTAAATAGCTGTGAAAAAAGCACTTTAGTATAGTCTTGCAGTTTTCACAGCATGTTTTCTCCACACAAGTATTTATGCATTCTGTACTGTAACAGGCAGATCCCAAAGTTCCCAAGTTCCCAAGGAAGTTTCATTTTATTATTTTTAGGTTCTTTTTACTGTTGTATATTTGGCCTATTATGTATTGACTCAGTACAGCTTGTTGAAAATCCTGTTAAATGCTTCCTTTTGCCAACAGAAAAATGGACAAACAAACACCTGCTATTAGTAGCCACACACACACACACACACACACACACACACACACACATTCTATTGCTCTTTATATTTACATAATCTGCTTAGCAGTAAGATCAGTCCACCAAACTTTCCTTGTGTCAATGAGACACAGAAGCTTGCTGTTCAGAAAAGAGACAGAGTAGCATGGATCAGCCTTTGGTCTTTTACCAAGCTGCTCCTTGAAGTTTTCTCATACAGCTGCTGTATTTCAAATGCAACTGCCTGAGAGAGCTTTGAAATGCTGCCAATTTAGTTCAGCTGTTTCTGAAACCTTGTAACATCGAGATCCAGGCCACATTCCATCCACAAGCATTCAAAGAGAAGCACGTTGGGAAGCATTCAGTTTAAAGGCTGCCAAGAAAGGTCGTTTAGATTCCTAAAAGAGAGCAAGATAGCAGGGGTTAGCCATATGCACAGAACCTACAACTAACCACATTCTAGATGTCACTGTCGTAAGAAGATGCCTTTGTCATTTTTATTATTTACTGCTGAACACAAGCTTTTGTATACTAATTATATTCTAATTAAGAGGAAAAGTACTTTCAGTCGGTCAATTCCAATCAGAAACATTGGGAAGAAAAATATTTTCAGCCCACAGAGCAAGTCTATACTGCTTCCCCAGCTCCCTCTGGGGACATTCAAAGTGTCTTATGACAACCGCACCCCGTCTCTGTCCTGCTGTCCCCTGCTGGTGGGATTGTCCAGGAATCAGCCTAATCCCTGCAGCAGCCTTCCTAAGTCCGCCATCTTGTCACTATCTTATTTAATTTCAGGTCCTATACATTATAAGCCTGCAAATGTATTATACAGTCACATTCTTTTTAAAGTTATAATAAATATAATATTGATATAAAGGGCTTAAGTATTATTCAAAAATAATACAATATAACAATTCAAAACAGGAATATGGACCAGTGTTCATCCAGATGAGATGCGTTCAATTTCAGATGCACAGAAATGATCCATGCCCTCCTCGGGAGCTCTTAGTTGTGAACACGTGATTGGAGCTGGGGTCACAGACTAATAGGAATGGCTACGCAAATCTGAGTAAGATTTTAAAAGCGTTAGGAATTTGCATAAATCTGCTTTTATAAAGCATGCAAATTATATACAAGAGGAGGCAGAATTATTAGTGAAGGATCATTGAGACACCAATTGCAACCAGACAATTTACAAACTATCCTAGATAGTATTAGTAAAAGTTTAATTGATACTACATAGTACTTCACCTGGTAGACAACTAATGTTTTGTTCTTACCTGGCCATCAGTTTATAGAATCACTAACTGTTTTGTCAAGCTCTGTTGTTGACAGTGGTTCAGCAGTTAAGAACTGGTTTAATGAAGCAGTGATACTGGAAGGACTCTTACTGGAAAGTTCAGTTGATTCTGTCAAGCTTCCAAAATGAGATGTTGTAGACATGAATACCCTTAAATCCTGTTCGTTATCTGAATCCACAATGGCTGTTTTTTCGGTCTCTAGGCTGAAAGAATTTTCATCTTCTCCCGTTAGCTCAGGGTATGACTCACAGAAAGAAATACTATCACAGCAAGCTGGATTTTGGATAAGAGGCCAGGCATCTGAAAGATCTCCACAGGTTGAATGTGAAAGAGAACCGAGGAATGCTGGAATCATTTCCCCAACAGAATTAGAATTCCTGTAAGAAGTCATAGGAAATAAAGGACGACTTTAATAAGGTTCAAAAAGTAACACTGCAAATCAAGAACTAGTGTTCTTATGTTACTCGTTATTCACAGGTGTCAACTCTATGGGATGTTGATCCCTTCAGCTCCCCCAAATTAGGGTGGGCAGCCCCCTCCAATATTTTATGCAAGTTAGCACCTCCCTCTCTCCCTTGGGCAGCCACCAAGTGTCACCCTCTTTTCCCAGCTTTCCTCCTGACTTTTGCCGCCATTTCCAAGTGCGTCTGAACCAGGGCAGCTGGGGAGAGACAGGTAGGCAAGACGGTAAGAGAGGCAAGCCCGGAGGAGAGGCAAGCAGGTGAGTAGGGGTATGGGGCAGGCGAGGCAGGCAGAAATGTATTGTGAACAGGTGGAGGGGAAGGGGAGGCCTGCACCCAGTTGCATGTAATGGAAGAAGGTGTGCTCCACAGAAGTGTGGGTAGGGGGAAGAAGGGCAGGTGGGGCCCAGCAATATTTTGTTCAAAAATGGCAGAATCTGTGATATGCAACCTTGTTTCATGCAGCACTCTCGGCTGCAAATGTCTGCAAACCACGGTGAGCAAGAGATTTGTATTTTCTCACATGACAAAATCATGTAGCTTTAGTGGTGCAAATATGTAATAGACTTGCAACAGAAGTGCTACATTGAGCTAAGATGTCTGCAACAGTCAGCAAGCAATTCTGAAAATTATTGTTTGGAAACACTCTTAGAACTTCAGTTACCGGCAATAACATTTTTTCAAGCAAGGTGCCTGTTAGAATGAGTATGCATAGTACTTTATGGATCAAGTACTAAGAAATCACCTCAGGGTCTTCAAAGGGGTCTATGGATACCAACCCAGAAACAGATAATTAACTTATTTTAACTTGCTAGCATTCACACCACAGAAAGTGGCCCACAACCAGTTTTTATTTAGTGAGCAAAAGTAATATTGATATTGCCATGAATATGAATTTTCCACGAAGCTGGCAGCAAACATGTGTCAATTCAAAGTTTTTCACTTCACTCTTTTAGTTCATTTAATATTTATTACAGGATATAAGAACAGAATAGTTAGCAGCAGACACAAAGAAAGGTCCTGAATTACCTTTCATGAAGTGTATTCCGAGAGTGAAAAGGGCAGCTATGGCAGCTGTGTTCCAGGCTACATGTCTCATCACAGCACAGGGATGGAATCAAATGCACTGGTCCTAAAAATAAATAAAACTTTTATCTTAACAGTTATAAGATCTTTTGGGAACATGTGTTGGAACACAATGTGCAACAATATTCATATGCACAAGCAGAGCCACTGCTTATAACAGCTCTACACTTTTTGTGGGGGCGGGGGGAGCAGGATACTGTTAGCATGAGTTACATAAAATTGGTCACCTATGACAAGCCAAAGCTCACAACTGCCCCTGACAATGTGTAGGTCTTTGATGCCAGTTACAGCCCTATGTGTGCTTAAAAGTAGTACCTTAACATTTTAAAATTTCATATTGGATTTTCTGTTTAAAAGGTCATTCAGTGTTATTCTATCTACAACCATGAAGGATGACACCTAGCCATTTCTAGATGAAAGACCACATGAGCCATGTACACAACTATTTAAAGGTTCTCTTTAGCCACACTTAGGGAATATGATTGTAAAGCATAACCATAGCCAGGTCATAGCTAAAGTGGCAGCACTAACCAGATAACCCGGAACAAAATGATGTAGTATATCCTATAAGTTTACAGAAGTACAAAAACTCCCTTGCCCTGCCACTGGCAAAGCAATAACAACAGTCCAATGAGGGCTAAGCATGTTTGATGGGCATGGAATGTTGGTGTGGGAGGACTGAAAATCAGGGGACAGGAGGAAATAATGGAGTAACTGGAAACCTGTGCAGGAGAACCACACGCTACAATATTTTGCTGCAGGTTCCACTTGTAGCATATAACGTAACAGCTGTCTCAACATGGCAAACTTTGAGTTTCATTTTAATCAGACACCAGAGACCCAATTTCTTCTTTAATTAAGAGAAGCTGAATTCCAATCCTTAACTGCTAGAAGAAAATCTAATGCACAGTCTCTTAAAGTGCTTGCCAGTAACTTACGTAGTACTATGTCAGGGAACTGCCATCAGAGCATCAGGTGGTGGAGGGACTCAGGCAGGATGAAAGAGACTCAACTGCTGAAGCAGGGACCAGCAGGGGGAGGAGTGGGTCTCTGAGGGAATGCGAGCAGGAGGGAGGGCTCAGGGAGGCTTCCAGCGAGAACAGTGGGGAGGTATCGGAGTCTCCCATAGGCAAACCCACACCTCGCAGGAAACTGTCACGCCGTGAGTCCAGGAGACGCGTTTCCGTTAAGGAACTTCTTTGCTGGAAACGCTTCCGCAGACAGCCACTGTCGGACTCTACTAGTGACTAGAGCAGACATGTCTGAGGAGCTCCGTCACACACGGAGTTTTGTGGGGTCGCACAAACTCTGAGGGAGCACGTTTTCACGCACAAGCAGCTAATCAAACCCTCACAGCAGTCCGACAGTCTTTGTACGCTGCCTGTGCAAGAGAAGGCATCATGAGCGAACCAACCGGAACCGGAGGAGCAGGGGCTGGAGCTGGTCCAAGCTTGGAAGATAGATACCGAGCGTTGGAGGTTCAACTGGCCCTGCAGACGGCGAGGTTGGAGGAGAGAAGGGCTCAGGATGCAGACAAGAAGGGGAGAGCCACGCAATTCCCCAGAAAGGTACCAGGATTGGTGCAGAAATTTGGGGGGGACCCCAAGGACTACCATGCTTTTAGGACAGAGATGCAATATGCCCTTAATGTGCAGTTCGATGAGTTCCCTGATGAGGAATCGCGAGTTGCTTTTGTAATTGGGCATCTTGAGAAAGGGGCTAGAGACTGGGTTCGACCCCTAATGGCAACGCACAATGACATACTAAAGGACACAATGAAGTTCTTTCGTGCAATGGATCTCATGTTTTCCAGCGATATTGAGGAAGGGGTGGTGCGCAGACAGCTAATGGCTTGTAAGCAGGGAAGTCGATCTGTCCGTGAATATTGGACTGAGTTTACCATGCTGATTCACAGACTGAGTTGGGATTTATCGGCGGCTCCCGTTCAAATGCTATTTGAAGAAGGTCTTTCTTCGGGGGTGAAAGACGAGCTGGCACGGAGCCCCAGGGCGGAGTCTATGGATCAGCTGACCAAATCTGCGCTGACCATAGGAGCGCGGCAGGAGGCAAGAGCCTTGGAGAGGCGGGAAGGGAGAGGGGAACGTTGGAAGGAGTTCCGCATTCCAGACATTCCTGAGCCAGCTTTCCCGCCGGCAGAGCCGATGGAAATCGGAACAGCGCGCGCGCGCGCATTTTCAAAAACCAGCGAGGGAGCTAAGAAGGAGGGAAAGGGCCCCCGGAAATGCTATCTCTGCCAACAGCCAGGCCACTTTGCCAGAGTCTGCCCCCAGAGGAAGGAATGGCAAGGGATGGTGGGAGCTGTTGAGGGGGGAGAAGAAGGGGGAGCGGAGCAGGTAAAAGCCAACGCCTGGTTGCCACAATTGGGGCACTGCAGCCAGGCCAAAGAGCAGTGAAAGTGCCCGTGCCAGAAGCTCCTCGACCTGCTCTAGTGATTGAAGTGTCGCTAGAGCTGCAGAATGGGCACCCCCTAAAAATAAAGGCGCTATTGGACTCAGGCAGCTCCTGCAATTTTATGAGCAAGGAGTTTGCTGCTGAACACCAGATACAGACCATCCCTTTAAGCAACCCCCTGCAGGTGACCACGATTGATGGCAGGGAGTTGTTGGGAGGAGGAGTCCGCTTGCAGACTGTCCCAATGATAATGAGGGTGGCAAGGCACACAGAACTGATAGCGTTTAATGTGGCCACCCTGGGAGGCGCTCCCATTATTTTGGGAATGAGCTGGCTAGCTCTACATGATCCGCTGGTTGGCTGGCATCAAAGAGTGGTGTCCTTTGGTTCAGCACATTGCCTAGAACACTGCAAAGGGGAGAAGGGTTCAGCAGGGGCCCAAGCCACCCTAGCAGGGACTGAAGTAATGGAGAAGGTGAAGGTACCACCACAGTATGCAGATCTCAGCGACGTGTTCAGCGAGAAGGAAGCTGACCAACTACCACCTCATAGACCCTTTGATTGTCAGATCAATTTACTCCCAGGAGCACAGCTTCCCGTGGGCAAGTTGTATGCCATGTCAGACAGGGAAATGCAGGAGTTGCGAGGGTTCATTGACAAGAACCTGAAGAGAGGCTTCATCAGAGAGTCCAAAGCAGCAGGGGGGAGCCCAGTGTTCTTTGTGGACAAAAAAAATGCGGACAAGCCGAGACTTGTATGTGATTTTAGGCGGCTGAATGCAGTGACTGAACCGGTGGCGTTCCCTATGCCCAGAATTGATGATATTTTGACCAGGGTGAGGAAGGGAAAGATTTTCACAAAGCTGGATCTAAGGGGGGCGTACAACCTGATACGCATAAGGAAAGGGGATGAATGGAAAACCACCATGTTTACCCCTTTGGGGGCGTTTGAATACCTCGTTATGCCATTTGGATTACAAGCAGGCTCCGCGTGTTTTCAATCTTTTATGAACCACGTGCTGGGCCCTTTGCTCTACAAGAATTGCGTTGCCTTTCTAGATGATGTGTTGGTGTATTCTGAGAATGAGGAGCAACATGTGAGAGACGTCAGAGAAGTGTTGAGCAGACTGCAAGCCAACAGGCTGTGGGTCAAACTGGAGAAGTGTCGGTTCCATACCAAGGAGGTGGAATTCCTGGGGTACCGCCTGTCAGACAAGGGATTGGCCATGGATCCCGGCAAGGTACAGGCAGTGCTGGAATGGAAAACACCCAAAACCAAGAAGGATGTGCAGAGGTTCCTAGGGTTTGGAAACTTTTATCGTAAGTTCATCCGCAACTTCGCCCATCTGACGGCGCCCATCACTGACTGTCTCAGCAGTAAAAAGAAGTTTGTATGGACGGCGGAGGCGGAGCGAGCGTTTGAGGAACTGAAAAGGGCCTTCGCCTCTGAAGAACAACTTCTGCATGTGGATTTACGAAAGAAGCTAAGGGTTGAAACAGACGCATCTGACAGAGCCATAGGGGCGGTGCTTCTTCTGCAGCCGGGGAAGGAGGAGTCAGAGTGGCGTCCGTGTGCCTTCTTCTCGCGGAAGCTGAACAAATCCGAGAGGAACTACACGGTGTACGACCGAGAACTGCTTGCTATTCATGAGGCGTTCCGGAGATGGAGGCATCTGCTAGTTGGTGCACAACATAAAGTGCAAGTGTGCACGGACCATAAAAATCTAGAGTACTGGAGAACGGCGCGAGTGCTCAACCAAAGGCAGTTGAGATGGGCCCAAGAGTTCTCCAAATTTAACTTTGAGATTTGTTATGTGCCAGGCCCAGAGAATGTTAGGGCGGACGCTCTCTCACGCAAACCTGAATATTTGGAGGGGGAGGGAGCACCCGAAGAAACCCATATCATTCCAGAGGACCGCTGGGTGTGTGGGGCGACTTTGGTGGGGCAAAGGGAATTGGTAGAGGGTACGGTGCAGGATGCATACGCCCAGGGGAAACTCAGGGATCTCAGAGGGGAGGAAGACAAATCCGGTGGTTTTGAGGAGAGAAATGGGGCATTGTTTTATAAGGGAGCGTTATATATACCTGAAGGGGAATTGAGGGAGAAGGTACTCAAGCAGCTGCACGATAGCCCCACAGCAGGGCACTTTGGGCAACACAAAACCATGTGGCTGGTTACCAGGGAATTTTGGTGGCCCAAGGTCAGGGAAGATGTGCGGGAGTATGTGAGAGGGTGTGAACAATGCCAAAGAGCCAAGGGGGAGAGGCGGGCGCCGGCTGGTTTATTAGAACCACTGCCCACACCTGAGAGACCGTGGGAAGCAGTGGCAATAGATTTCATGACTGATCTGCCAAGGTCTAGAGGGAAAACAGCCATCATGGTTGTAGTAGACCTGTTAACTAAAATGGCCCACTTCATAGCCTGCTCACATGCGGTTACAGCAGAAGAAACCGCCAAATTGTTTGTAGAGAATGTGTTTAGGTTGCATGGCGCCCCCTTGAGGGTGGTTTCAGACCGAGGGAAACAATTTACTTCCAGGTTCTGGAGGAAGCTCATGAGCTTACTGCATGTAGAGGTTAATTTCTCGACGGCCCGTCATCCTGAAACCAACGGGCAGGCGGAAAGAGCAAATGGGGTTCTCCAACAATATTTGAGGTGTTATGTTAATGACAGAGAGAATGATTGGGTGGAGAAGTTGGCGTTGGCAGAATTTGCCTACAACAATGCAGAGAACGTGTCCACGGGGATGAGCCCCTTTTTGGCTAATCACGGGTGCCATCCCAGAGCCTTCCCAGGGGGGGAGGGGGAGAACTGGAGCGTTCCAGCTGCAGAACAGTTCGTGGAAGAAATGGAAGCGATCCATCGCCAGCTCCAACTCAATTTAAACAGGGCTAAGGAGGAATATAAGAGGCAGGCAGACAAAAACAGAAGGGAAGGCGAAAGCATCAGGGTGGGGGACCAGGTGTGGCTGTCAACCCAAGGGTTGCCATTCAAAGGAGGTTGTAAGAAATTAAGACCCAAAAGGCTGGGTCCGTTTGAAGTCATACAGCAGGTCAATCCAGTGGCTTTCAGGCTCCGGTTACCGAACCACATGAAGCTGCACCCAGTTTTTCACAGGTCGTTGCTGTCACCGTATAGAGGAGACAGTGAGGGGAGGGTCACTAGGGGACCAGCAATGGAGGAGAAGGAACACAGCTACCATGTAGCGGAGATCCTCGATTCCAGGTGGAAGGGAGATCAAGTAGAGTATTTGGTAATGTGGGAAGGGGAACCGGAGTCGGAAAACACCTGGGTTAGGGCAGAGGATGTCAATGACGAGGTTTTAATAGAGACTTTTCATCAGAGGTTCCCACGTAAACCTCAGCCGGTAGCGAGGTTCCGAAGGGAATACTTTGCCACCACCGACGAGGAAGAGGAGTTGGAGGGGTTCCCAGATTCTGAAGAGGAAGAGGATTCAGCTGGCCAGGACGACGATCGATGGAGAGAATTGTTCGAGACGTCAGAAGATGAGGAAGATTCGTTTCGGGGTTTTAGCCCTTCACCTCCCAGGGGGGAGGAATTGGGAGGGGGTGAGGGGGGCCCTGGAGGGGAGGTGGATGTCAGGGAACTGCCATCAGAGCATCAGGTGGTGGAGGGACTCAGGCAGGATGAAAGAGACTCAACTGCTGAAGCAGGGACCAGCAGGGGGAGGAGTGGGTCTCTGAGGGAATGCGAGCAGGAGGGAGGGCTCAGGGAGGCTTCCAGCGAGAACAGTGGGGAGGTATCGGAGTCTCCCATAGGCAAACCCACACCTCGCAGGAAACTGTCACGCCGTGAGTCCAGGAGACGCGTTTCCGTTAAGGAACTTCTTTGCTGGAAACGCTTCCGCAGACAGCCACTGTCGGACTCTACTAGTGACTAGAGCAGACATGTCTGAGGAGCTCCGTCACACACGGAGTTTTGTGGGGTCGCACAAACTCTGAGGGAGCACGTTTTCACGCACAAGCAGCTAATCAAACCCTCACATACTATTATATGCTACAATTTTATTATGATTTCTTTGCCAGATACAGTTTGAAATTACAGCATTCTCCACTACCCTCAGAAGAAATGTGTTAATATTTTTCTTTTTTCCATTCCCTATATTCATATAGAATGTAACTGCTAGGAAAGTTTAAGATGTAAGGCAGGTAAAAATATGCTCCTGAGGATCTACACAGCGAACTGTACTCAGAAGTATAATGCCAATTGTTTTTGTTATGTTAGAATATTAAGATCCATGTAGCAATGTTTGGTTACAGAGATTCAAACTCCTATGAAGAGTATTATTTCAGAATTTGATCATTTAAGTTTTCTCTTTATCTCTTATGTCCCTGCTGCTTGCACTGGTCCTTTCCCCATAAACTTCACCCAAAATGAATGTACTTACGACATATCTGTGATGGGTCCTGCTGACATTGGCAGCATGTTCTATGAGCATACACGTTAAGTTGTGGTCTGTCAAAACATGAAAGCTCAGAGCCTTCATAGTGAATATCCTGTGATCGCACAGACCCTTAAAAATAGAAAAGACATTTCAAATGGTTAAACTGTCTCAGTTTTGTTTACAGTTTTTTCTAATCATAACCAGCATAATTTCACACTCATGTACAAAATTTATTCAGTGACGAAGCACTTCATTATGAATCATTTAGATCTCTCTGCTTTTGGGTCCACAGTTAAGATTCGAAAGCATTGTGAAGTAACTATCTAGGTTGAGTATGCACTATACCTTTAAAGCACATTCAAAGCGCATTTTGCTCCTCAAAGAATTCTGAGTATTGTACATTACCCCTCACAGAGTTACAATTCACAGCAACTCTTAACAGTCTTAAACCAGAATTCTTTAAATGTGCTTTAAAGGTATAGCGTGTACCCAGCCCTAGTCTGGCAGAAGTGTAATAGAAACCATTTGCAGAGGAAGAAAGCTGAAGTTCTTTCCAATCAGAAGTACAGGGTAGACCCCAATTCTAGTGTAGAGCTGAAAGTAATCAAAAGTTGCTGAATAAGAAGTGGTTTTTGTCTGCTTTTTCCCCTATAAGAAAAATCCAGGCATGGATCACTTTTGGTTGTCTGATAGGAAATTATGGTCCACCTGCTGCTATTTGAAATTGCTAATTTAAAGAACATCTTTCACACATGATTTTGGTTTGGGTCATTTTTTGATGCATGTTTAGTCTTGTGAATGGGTTCACCATGTGCCAGGCAAGACTAACAAGCATCTAGACATGCGGTGGTTGGGCGTATGTTCATCAGATTCACACAACAACCTTTCAATCAATTATTGTCTATGATGTAATCACTCAAGGTGAAGGAAATGCTTTGAGAATCAGCTCCAAAGTGTAATAAGATGCTCATTATGAAAATTCAGGTGAAAAAGTTATTGGTTTTAAAGGCAAAGAAAACAAAGGCAACGTTATTAAACATATATTATGGAAAACTTACAGCTTGGCTTCTTTTCCATGAATTGCCTCTTACAATAGATAACACAAAGGATGAGGAGAGCTAACAGTACAGTTGCCAGTGCACTGCATATCACAGCAGCTAAAGCAGTGTCTCGTGGACTGGAAGCAGTTGATGGGATTTTCACCAGATTCACTTTTGTAGTGCCTAAATAAAGATAAGTACATATACTTTTTAGCTATATGAAATCAGATGCAAGGAACATCCAAGAAGCACTTGGTTGCTTAGAGGAACAACATCCTCAACAACAAATATAACATGAGCATATTTAATACAGCTTATTCATAAATGTAATGCCAGACATAAGTTGTTTTGACATAACTGTTTTCCATACAGCTTGGGGGTGCTCCTGGATTTAACCTTGTTACTTCAGAAATTCAAGTGGTCCAAAATATAGTGGTCCAATTACTGATTTGAGTTGTATTTAGAACTCATATGACCCCTGTATTATAACAGCCGCACTGGCTGCCAGTTCAAAGCCCTAAATTGCTTAGGCCCCCAAATACCTGAAAGCCTACCTCTTTCCCTAAAGACCCTCTTAAGATTCACCAGAGTAGGACCCTCTTGGTAGTTCCACTGTTCTCAGAGGTCTGGGGTGTGGGGACCCAGGGGAAGGAATTTTTCTGGCAGATCCTAAGTTGTGGAATTCCCTTCTCAAAGAGGTGTACTTTCATTGTAGTTTTCATCACATGCTTTAGACACACCTCTTTACTCTGGCCTTTGATACTTATTAGGACTCAAACTAGTTGTGACTGTAATTTATTTTAAACTGGTTTTAATGCTGTATTTTATATATTGCTGTAACTCTTCCCCTGGGACTTTCTGGTGAAGGACGGGTAATAATAATAAGAGACGGGTAATAACAACAACGTTATGAGAAATACAGTTCTATAGTGGTATACGAAATGCATGTTCTATTGTGGAATCAACTTATATGAAAATTCATGTCATAGAATCTATCCACTGATTTATATTGCTTAAATGAAGAATCAGCCAAGCCACAAAGCAACTACTTAAATATCAAATACAATGGAAACAAACCTTTGAGCACAAATTCTATTGAGTGAGCAGAACTGAAAATATATATTTGCTTTCTTCTCTACTTTTCTGATGTAATAAGAATTTTTAAACATGTTTTCACAGCAACACTGTAGCAGACAAAGCCTCCTAGCAGCTTTGCCCAATTTACACCATCATAGAACTAAAGAGTATTTAGTGATGGTTCAGATGTATCAAGTATGAACCCTGTTCTCCTTCCTCTCATGTGCTTAGCTTAAAAAAAAGGTAACTTCTTGGGTTGATCAAACCATAGCCTGCTGCTACATCCAAGACAACAAGCCTTATTGTTTGCACAGATTTTCCAGGATCAGGTTACTGATTGCATCACTGGTTTGGATTAAGTAATTAATGGTTATAAATGAAAAATAAAATATTTCAGCAATTAGAACAGTATATCTGCTAAAGGTTTTCTACATCTGGCATATTAAGTAGAGTCTGCCACAGTATGTTTTCCACAGCTTTTCTTTATCACAAATCACTATTTATTAAAACTTAAAAGTTTCATTTTTAAAATGTTCAGATATTTTGCCACAAAGTTAACCCTGAAGAAGAAACAGCATAGAAAAGTTCAGAAAAAGAATCTAAGACAGAAAATGTATTTGCTTTGAAAGCCTGTATGCACAGATACTTAACAACTAGAAGGATTCATAAGCCACATAGCTGATGAGTGTAACATACATATTTTCCATGCTAAGGAAACTTATTAAAATACTTGGGATGTTCCAAGAGTCATTTTGTCTTAAGCTGCAAATAGAGATCAATGTCCTCAGAAGGAATTCATCCAAGGACCTTTTGCCAACTTTGAATACTAATGATCTGGGCCATTCAGGGAGTGGCCAGAAATAAAGGGGGTTATTATTTTCAGCGTGCCACAAACAACAGGGGCTGAAAATGTTTAAAGCTGGGAACAGAGCTTAGATCTGAAGTTGTTCCTCAATTCATGTAAGGGAGCGGCAATAATCTGCCTGCATCCCATACCATTCCCAAAGCTCTTTCAAGACCCAGCATCAGATTTTCAGGGCATGCAAGGGTCTGCAAAGGGAAGGAGCTGGAAAGCTCCATTCTGCAAACGTGAACTCTTCTTGTTGTTGTCAATTAAAATGTTACAGTGTTAAAACACAAAATAGTGTTTTTTAAGAGATCAGTGAAAGTAGTTTGAAAAGCATTCTCTCTCATAATAGATAAACTAGTATACTTGAGAGCTGCAGGCAATGAATCAGACCGAAAAATGGCTTGAATATAAATAGCAAAGGACTTGCTGCAAAGATGACTGAATGTGTGCTAGAGCACGCACACACACACACACACGCACACACATACACACACACAATCATTGCATGCTACTGCAGACTGAAAAGGTCTACTTTTTAGTTTCCTTTGCTTTGTTAAGTAGTCCAATAGAGCTTTTCCAGGTGTAAAGCAATGGACATTGATTTGGTACGTGAGGGTTTACAGACCTCAGAGGCATGAGTGACGAATCCGCAGAGGCACTTTCAAAGGCAAAATTGTTTGTCTCTGTAATGACTTCAATGCCACAGTTGTGACAGGCCATTGAGAGGTGTCCAATGCCCCATTTGCTCAGACACTGTAGAATTATTTTCATTGATTGAGGCTTGAGGCTGTGGATAAGGCTGTGCTTGTATCTGTTCAGCCAACTTGATGTCTTGATCCTTCATTGCTTATTTGTACTTGCTGGGGGGTATTATCCAGGTAGGTCCAGGGAGTTATGAAGGTGTCATTTAATGAGGAAGCAGCCATCTTGAAAAGGTAGTGCAATGACGCCTGCTTAAAAACTCCAACTCTGGACCACTTGTGAGAGTGGTGACAGCGCAGCTCCAGGCACAGGCTTAGGCCTGCTTTTGGGACTGAATTGGCCTTGGTCACTTAGATGAGCTTTACCAGGAGAGGGACAGAGGGAGTTCAACCCCGTAAACTCTTGCTGGCTCTCTCATCAGCTTTTGATATCATTGACCAAGGTATACTCCTTGACTGGTTAAAATAAAAAAATTCCTTCCAGTAGCACCTTAAAGACCAACTAAGTTAGTTCTTGGTATGAGCTTTCGTGCATGCACACTTCTTCAGATGCACTGAAACAGAAGTTGCCAGATCCTTCTATATAGTGAGAAGGTGGGGAGGGGTATTACTCAGAAGGGTGGTGGGAATGGGTGATTGGCAGGTAGCTGAGATGAGCCTGTTGACGACTCTTAACGACTGCAATAGGTCTTACAGGAAAAGGTCTTACACAACCTTGACTGGTTGTGTAACATGGGAGTTGGGCACACTGTGTTACAGAGGTTTGACTCTTATCCACTAGACTGGTATCAAAGAACATTAAGTGACTGCACCTCAGGCCCCTGCCACTTGTATTATGGGGTGCCACAGGGGACTATACTGTCCTCCATGCTACTTAATGTTCATATGTAGTTGCTGGTAATGATCCCTATGGAAGTTTGAAGCATAGAGTCCGCATTATGCTGATGATACCCAGCTTTATTTGTCTGTTATACACTGTGTACTGGCTTTCAGTAATGGGTTGAGTGAGGGTCAATAAGTTGAAAATGAATCCTGGCTAGACTGAGTTCCTGTGGGTGGGTGGTTTCCAGGTTTGGGGGTTGGGTAATGTGCATGTTTTAGATTACACAGGTACATAGCTTGAGAGTTTTCAGTTCTTATTTGTTCCTGGAAGCCAAAGTGGCTTTAGTGGCTGGTATACCAACTATGTGAAGGAGCGTCTCCACCCCCAACGTTCCGCCCGGACACTGAGGTCCAGCGCTGAGGGACTTCTGGTGGTTCCCTCACTGCGAGAAGCCAAGTTACAGGGAACCAGGCAGAGGGTCTTCTCGGAAGTGGCACCAGCCCTGTGGAACGCCCTCCCACCAGATGTCAAAGAGAAAAACAACTACCAGACTTTTAGAAGGCATCTGAAGGCAGCCCTATTTAGGGAAGCTTTTAGTGTTTGACGCACTACTGTATTTTAATATTTTGCTGGAAGCCGCCCAGAGTGGCTGGGGAAACCCAGCCAGATGGGCAGGGTATAAATATTATTATTATTATTATTATTATTATTATTATTATTATTATTATTATTATTTCTCAACCTTTAATAATCTTTAATAATCTAGCCATTGTGTCTGATGCATTCGTAATCTCTAGAAAGGGCTACCTTAAAGTGCTCTATATGGGGCTTCCTCAGAGCTGGGTCCATAAACTGAAGTTGGTGCAGAATGCTGTAGCAAGGTTACTTGGAGGTGTTCTATCAAAAACACATTGAACTGCACCTAAAGGACCTGTACTGGTTGCCAATAAGTTACCAGATCAAGTTCACATTTTGGTTTAAACCTATAAAGTCTTGAACAACTTGGAACCAAATGGCCAGGGAAACCAAGCCAGATGGGTGGGATATAAATAATAAATTATTATTATTATTATTATTATTATTAACCAGGATGCCTGCAGGAGTGCCTTGCTTCCTACTGTCCTGTCAGAGCATTGTGCGCTGCTGAAGAGACCCTCTTACTGGGCTAAACTTGATTGGCAGCAATTGGGGTGGGGGGCCTTCTCTCTGGTGGCCTCCTTTCTACTGAATCACTTGACTTTGGAGTGCTGAAATGTGCAAGGGAGGATATTTTGGCACTTGTTATAAATGTACCTCTGAACGCAAGCCTTTCTGGCATTTCATATCAATAATTAATTAAGCCTTTGGCTTAGGGCTGCAATTTATTATTATTGGGATATTAATGTATTGTTCATTTTCTGTTCATTTATGCATTCATTGTTATTTGTACAGTGTCTTGCTGGTATAAGGTGGTATATAAATACTTTGGGTAGATGTAGATCCACTGAAATTAACAAATGTGACTAGGTTAGGTCCATTAACTTCAGTTGCGTCTCCTCTGAGAACTTAGTTGGATACAACATTTTTGCGAATAGATAAAAAACATTTTTCTTTTGTTCATTAGCCTTCATCAGATATTTAACAGATTCTATAATGTGTGTAGAGGTGCAGTGTCTTGTCCAACCTACACATGTTTATATTTAGGCGTACAGACCACTTCTTCATATGTACAGTTGGTCTCTATACATGTTATAATGAACATTGGTCAAGGGCAGATCCTATTGCCATAATGCCACCCTGTGAATGATGGATGATTGAAGTAGGCTAGCTATTATTACCGCTGTTCACAGAGGTTTCCATAAAAATATGCAAAACCTGTTCACCAGTGGCAGATTAGGATGACTGTGCACACAACAACCATTGCTTCCTCTTTCAGACTGCCTTCAGTTCTCTGGAAGCAAGCTATAATCTGTCTCCAGCCCAAATGGGTTCACTCATTGCAGTAAAAGACATGAGGAGGCTTATTTCTTGCAACTGACATGAATTGCAGTGCTTACAGAAGCCCACATCAGTACAGCAACTTCACAGGCAAAAAACAACAAAGATTTCATGAGACAAAAGATCAGAAGAAAGCAACCCAAACGTATTAGCTTCTGAAAACATGTAAAATCTGCCTGTTCCCACAAGCATGCCTGGACAAGACTGAAAGTCTATAATTTCCTGAAAAATGATCTTTGTAGTCATAATGGCTAGTTAGGAGACCAAGCACTGCCAAAATATGGTAAAATAACTATAAAACTCTTACATGTAAAAAAACAAGCTGCTATGCCAAGCCTACAAAATGTACTGAATTGAAGTGAGGAGTCATTTTCATGCGATGACCTCTATTATGAGCTCCTACATTCCCTGTGCAACCTGGCAGCAAGAGAATAAAAATATATGTTTGGGGAAAATAAGGGTGAAGGAATGACCGGGGTACATGGAAAGGGCAGGCAAGAAAAGGAAGTAACCAGACAACTGCGGGATGTGAAAGGCGGCTCAGGTTAATAACAGAGCATGCCTGGTTCCATCCACACTTATATTGTTCGGATATGTTAAAAGGGATGATTCATGAGTCCTCATTCATCTTGCTCTGTTCATACTTTTAAAATGTTTTTAACACATATACTTCCCAATTCCTTATTTCTTCATAAACTTCTAGCTGTAACTACAAAGTTTACAGCCTCCACAAACCAGCGGACCAGAACTCAAGATAATTTCGTTGCCTGAAACTAATGGAATGATCTCATTAGTGTTAGTAGACTGGAGTGAGCTTTATCAATGCAAAAAAATAAAAACAAAAAAGTGCTGGACTGGATCGAACAGACAGCTGGATCAAATAGGTGCTCCTTCCACTCAGGGAAAGAAATATTCCGTGAGTGGAAGTGCAACTGTGGATCCAAGTCAATGCTACTCCAGCACGAAAGGGATGATAAAATACACTGACAGGGACAAGTAGTTCAGACTGGGGTATAATTGGGAAGACAGTTATGATTATTTTAGTTTATTACAAATGCATGTTTAGTAAATGTATCATTAAAAAAAGGAAAGAAAGCACAGTTTTAGTGAAGGGGACTCATGGAGGAGCCTTTAGAGCATGGTATTCCCATAGCCTGAGTACATACCATACTTTTCTGTGTATAAGACTATGTTATTTTCCTTAAAAATCAAGGTAAAAAATTGGGGTCATCTTATACATGGGTAGTGAATAGGGTGGACGTTTGATTGGTTGCCGCTGCGGCTGTTAGCGGCTATTGTGCATGTTATTGGTTGCTGTGTCAATGGGTGGTGTTGATTAGCTGACGCTGCGGCAACTGGTTGTGCGACTGGCAGCTTTTGCCAGCAAGGGGACAGATGTGAGGTGGATTTTGTGACGTGTGCAGGTGAGCGATTTTCGGCAATCCCCCCCCCCCCCAAGAAAAGCTCTACAACACTGGGTAATCAGCTCAACAACTCTGTGCCATCTCCACATTTTCTGAAATTTGAGTCCCCCAAAATAGGGGGCATCTTATATATTGAAAAGTACGGTATGTTCATGCAAGATGTATACTCTTCTTTGCCCTTTTATTCCCAAAGATGATAACTTTGCAGATTATCTCTTTTGTATTGTGGTCCATGCCTGATTCTGGAACTTTAAGATATAATTTTTATGAATAGTTTATCAATTTGAGTCAATAATAAAAGTGGTATGATTCAATATTACTTTTTTATTTAGGTTCATAAAGGGAACAGAAAAAAAATATGACCAATGGAACACTGGAAAGCTTTTCTCTTTAAGCAAATATATGAGTTGTTATTTCATTATAAAATGAAACTAAGTGAAATTGTGGCTGTAGTGAAATAGATTTATTATTGATGGGAAACATTTTATTTTTCTTTGTATATACATGATATTAGTAATAAATATTTTTCAGACTGTTTCTTGGATTATTTCAAGTAAAAATTCTTTATTCTGTAAGTCAATAATGTTTTTGCAATCTCGATGTAAACTCAAATGCAGGGTGTTCTTTAAACAAAAAAACCTGAGCAATATTTGTGGTTATACTAAGTAATCCCAGCTGCATAATATAAGCAGTTGCCAATATACAGAACTGTTGACATTTCCCCAGCTTTTTTTTTTAAATACAGTATTCATATATTGGATTAGAAATAAAACACACACAAATCCTTAATTTATCTTATTTTCTCTTTCTTTCCCCTCCACTCCTTTGTGACCATGTGCTTTCCAGTATACATAACTTTACACACAAAGCCATTCAAGGAACACAGCCAACTGCTTATTACATCAGGCTATGCTTTCCACTGTCTACTATGTTTGTTTAGAAGTCTTATTTCTAAATTAATTTTTAAAATGTTTTTCATTAATAAAGGGAATTGTAATAATGTTCATAAGAAAATAAAAATGTATTGTGTGTTTGCAAACCCTAAAACACACACACACACACACACACACATATATATATACCGTACTTTTCCATGTATAAGACTATTTTTTTTACTCTAAAATAATGTTCAAAATCTGGGCTCGTCTTGTACACAGATAGTATCTCGCGCCCCCCCCCCCCATTTTCTTAAATCGGAGTCCCTAAAAATAGGGGGCAAAAAGCACTGAACATTTTATATGATTAAATAGAATGAACACAGATGAATATTGAATAACTTAACACAAAAATATTAGAGCCCTGGGTGTAATCCTGCTGGCTCCTCAGACACAATATCCTATAGAATTTAGTACAACTGCTACTTCCCTGCTGTGTTGCCTCTCTGCTTACAGCATACTGTTAGATGTTTCTCACTGTCTGCTAGTCTCCACACACCAAGTTGAGGCCTTCTGCACCTGCCTTAAAGCACCTAGAAAACTTGTTCTTCTTCAAGGATCTGCGTGTTTGTTCCAGGACTAGCCAACGCACTGGGCTCCTGAGGCAGAACAAGCTGCTGCATGCTCCCAAGTGAAGTGCTGAAAGTTTACTTTGGATTCTACTGACTTGCTGCACACCTGGCAGCATATTAGCAGCTAAAGATGAATACAACACATTGCTAAACTAGCTCCTAAGGGTTGATGCCACGTTTGTTCAATGCACATGAAGCCAGTAAGGTTTTACCTTGTCCTACAACTTCTGGAAGGAAAGACTTGAGAAACTAAACAATTTGAAATGTACAGCCTGAGCAAAATAAAATAGATAGATATTAGCTTCTCATGCAAACAAAAATGAAATGCCACTGAAAAATTATGCTCCTTTACTGAGATGGACAATACAGTAAATTCAGAGAACAAACCCAACAGAATGGATGTAGATAAGATCTATGCAATCTAGTTGTTCAATGAGCTGCATCTAGCAGATTAGTCACTACTTAGCCTTCAATACTGCTTTCTAAATTCAAAGCATGAATACTGTAAGTCGCCTTAAGGGTCAGCCTACTGATAAATATACAAGGCCGACCGCAAAGAGCATCCACACAGTATAGGTCAATCATTATCCCATTTTCTCTGAGGAATTTCAAGTTCACTTAAATCTGATAACTGAGCAGCTAGCTCTTTGTTAATAAAAAGTAATGATTAAGTTAAATATCTTGCAGACATATTATACCTAAAACAAACACTCACTCAGCCTCTGGCAAAGAATGATGCTAATTATAGGATTGACTCAAGAGATGAAAGGTTGCTTCTAGTACTAACTTGTGCAGAAGGCTGGTTAAGAGAAATACTGACATTCTCAATCCCTGTAGTTCAAATTAACACCTTCTTCACCCTTTCCACATCATAAAGTTAAAACATTACAGACTATTGGTATAATCCTTTTAGTTCATAAAACTCATGTTTCTACCCTTGCTATATGCCCGAAGATGTGCCTGTTAGGGGAAATGGAAGGACTGTGTATGCATCCCGTATCTCCTTCCAGTTTGACCATGAAATAGTGTGGCTCTACGGTCTTACAGCAGAATGGAGAAAGTTGAGCTGGGATATCAGAGACATGCACAGACCTCCTTTTAGACAGAATTAGGCTCCCTCAGAGGTCTAAAGAGGCCCAGGCTTCTTCCCCCTTTGAAGTCCATATCCGTAATAAAAATAAAAATAAAAATGACAAGTCAACACATAAAAACAAAACAAGGTACCCCCACCATTTCAACAACCAGAACAAGAAATAAAAATGATATGTATGACAGCAAGTCTGAGAACAAAACTCACAGGTAGGATGGGAAAAATTTGGACAACTGAAACTCCTTGGATTCTCACAACTTTAGGCTGCAAAACTAACACATATACCTGTGAGGAAGCCCCACTGAATTCAAAAGAACTTACTTCTGAGTAGACATGGTTAGGATTTCACTAATCATACTGTGAGGGAAGAGGTTAAATCATACCCCACACCCTGTGATAGGCCACAATAGCCGTAAGTGCTTTATGAGAGAGGAGCAATAAGACAGGTATTTGTTGTGGCCTATATGTATCCTCTGGGCTCCATATATGTATCTAAGTAATTAATATGGATAAACAGGAATTCTAACATAACTGAATTTATATGTCAATGGATAGCTATTCAAACACAAGAGGAGTTCAGTTTTCAGTTTAAATATTCCTAAAGAAACTGGAAATTAGCCAGCTTAATGTACGTTGTAAGATATTTGAATACCACACAAAATACCTAGTTTTTAGGGGGTGAAATAAAGGGGGGGAAAGCACGAGCTTCCCCCGACCCCAGCCCCCAGAACAGGTCCGGGAGCGGAGGCAAGGTTGCGCAGCCTTGCTGCCGCTCCCAGAGCTTGCGGGCTGGGGGAGCGCTCCTAAGGTTTGCGGATAGCTTCCTGAAGCCTGGAGGGCTCTCAGCGAAAGCCTGCATTAGCTCCATAGGACGCACACACATTTCCCCTTCATTTTTGGAGGGGAAAAAGTGCGTCCTATAGAGCGAAAAATACGGTATCCATCAGAAAAAGGCATTTTTTACAGATTGAGCAGGAATAATATATTCTATCTTTAAAGCGTTGATATACAAACGACCTTTCTTTTTTCTCCATCAAGTAGTGTGAATAACCATGTACAGAGCTGACTTGCAAAACACTGAGTATGCAACCTGCTTGATAAACACAATGGGACATCCCTGGGGTGCACTGTTTTCAGTCATCTGGAGTCTCCTCAGGAGGGTGAGGCCTAGTCAGAGAATAAAATACTGAGACAGCACTTTTAAAGGTAATTTTAAGAAAAGCTGGAGGTAAAGAAGTCAAGTCAGTAAGCCAAAAGCATGAGTGGCAAAAATATGTTAGCTGATTGTCTTAGAGGTGCTTCAGAGGACTTCTGAGCTCCAGGGAAGGAGCAGTCTAGACACAAAATTTGGGGGTGGGGGTGGGGAGGCAACTCAGTATGATGCATGATAAATAAAGACCTCAGTTGTCAAAAGAAAAGCACTGACTTGTGTTTTTCAGCCTCCATACATGGCTACTTATTAACAAGGGAGTTTGGTGGAAATAATGGGGACAAAAAGACTTGGGCAGCACATTTATTTCAAAGTGTGTCCAGCTGAAATCAACGTGGATGTATTTTTAAAAAAGAAAATAGAATTAAGAAACTAGTAGGAATGGGTAGTATTCAACTTAGTTTGACTCAGAGCATACCCAGTGAAATTAATGAACCTAATTTAGGCATGCTTATTAATTTCAATGGGTCTGTGAGTAAAACATCATCCAATGTTTTGAACATGTTTTTGTTATACAGACACAAACATTTTATTTCTGCCTAATGCTCTCTCACACCTCTTTCTGCCTGATAGCTCTGAGAGGCCAGGCAGATGAACTAGCTGTAATCTAGGCATTACAAGCTTCTGAAGTGTGTACCAACTGATATGGAGAAAGCAACTAGCTACAAACTGCTTATAACAAAACACAGGGATGAAAAAGCAAACGGAAAATTCGCTTCCTGCTTTTGTTATTAATTGTGCACAATTAAGTACAACAACAACAATTTATTATTTGTACCCTGCCCATCTGACTTCTTGTTTCTCTATTTCCTTAATGCATTGAGCTACTCATTTTCCTCCCTTCCTTTACTGGTAATATTAGTTTTGCTTTTTTTCTTTCTCGACTCTTGATACAAAAGGATTAATGCTAATGCAGAAGTCTCTAAGAATACCTTTTACCTTTTTAAGCCCTGAGACAATAGGCCGCGTCTTTGGCTTTTGTAGACCTTTTGAGGAAAACACTAGCAGGAAGGGAGGTTTGTACAGTGAACAAACTAGCCATTCATTGTGCCTTATTTCCTTGAGAAAAATATAAAGCCACCAGTGACTGGCAGGTCACAGGAGAAAGTAAAAAGGAATACTAATGTCACCTAAAAGATAACATCTCAATCTCTACTACCTGCAATTAGTAAAATGAATTCTAATCAAATACAAACCTGCTTCCTAACCCCCATAGTACAATCAGATGGATCCAAAAGGAAGATGGAGAAAAATGCAACATAAATGAGCATCATCCATGAACAGCCAGCATGGAAAGTCTACAGCTCTGTGACAAAGGACATGCTATGTAAGCAGAAGGACCCATGGCGCAGTTCACAGCATTGCTAGTTCAATTTATTTATTCAGTTTCACATTTTAAAAACCCCTCTAAAAATAAACATTTAAAAGCCCATTCCACAAGCTTTTAAAAGCCCTTGAAATAAATACACTTTTCACTTTGCACCACACACCATCCCACTATCACCTTGTAATCTGGCTAATAGCATGAGGAAGCCATGATGGAGCATGATCCTCTAGTGCACTGCATTTTGACACTTAGATGACAAGTGATTGAGGGAAATGAGAAGAGAGGCTTGAAAAAATGCCACATTTTTCTCCTTTGCTGCTACTACACTCAGCCAATTCATCAGGTAAGTAGATGGAAGGGGGAATATTTGAGGCACATGGCTCAGCCATGGGCCCGGTGGAGGTAAGCAAACCTGCTCCAAGGCAATCAAATTTTATTTTGGGAAACCTGGAAAATTCTGAGCCAAACCAAGGGGAGACTTGGAAGATTTGTCCTTCACACACCCACACACCCAGTATGTTGCTTACATTTCATGACATCTAAGCTTTCTTTTCATTTCTGACTTGCAGTCACTGTGAACAAAAATTACAGAATGAAACAAAACTATAAACTTGTGAAGCAATTTCCATAAACCTCGATTCCAGAATATGCCTTTGTCAAATGACACTATTTACATTATCTTGTTTTGCCACCCACCCAAGGTTTCTCCCCAGTAAGTGGCAAAGTTGTGGAAAAACTAGTTGAAGTCAGCTAGGTGCATGCTGTGCTTTTGGCTAGCATAGGATAGGCCTTAGGGAAGGAGCGTACAGAAATTTTGGCAACACTGCAATGAATAGTGAAACTGTACCGTGTATATCAGTGTTGCAAGTGTTGGGTCAAGCAGAGAGCCTCTGAACAGAGAGCCTCAAGCAGAGAGCCTACAGAATTCAGTTCTAGTTTTGCCACTCTTTTTAAAGCATAATAAGAGCCATATTGATTGATTTTATAAGCTGGGATTAAAAGGTCTATGGCCCTTTATATGACTCTTCCAAAATTCAGTGCAGCCCAAATATAAGACTACTGCTACTCCATTCCAGGCATCTTACTAAATACAGACCTATGCAATCCTACCTGAATGTGATAGAACAGCAGAGTAACCGACATAAAATGCTGTGAAAACTCTCTTCTAATCAGACTGATATAAAGCAATATTTATTTTCCACCTTCCCTCCAAGGTGCCGTAGAGGCTCCCTCTCCCCATTTTATCCTCACAACATTTCTGTGAGGTAGGTTAGACTGAAATATGGTGAAATGGGAATTAGAAACTTGATCTCCCAGGTTCTTGTCCTAGTACTAGAACTCTAGGGTTACTGCAGTTGGAAGCAGTGTCCAGGCAGAAATGGGAAAATCTGGATGAATGGCAACAGATATGTTGTCAACTTTGCCAAAAAGAGCTCAAAGCTCAACAACTTTTGTGTCCATATTTTCACTTTTTGAAATATGGCAACCCTAGCTACAACATCACACAAAGGGCAAATATGATTACAATATCTGAGGTGACATTTATTCCTCGTATAACTAAACACTAATGATGTATAATTAAACTATTAGTGATGACAAGGCATGCTTTTAAAATTCAATTTAGTTGCAACTGATTGTATTTATGATACTTTTGCAAATGACCTTCATTTATAAAAGATATAATCACTGTAAGGTAACAAAGAAGGATGTGATAAAATCAGAGAAAACCTGTAGTTAAATTCATTTATAGGATGTTTGTATTAAACTAAGTTATCAAACTGATTTCACTTGTTTAACATTCTTATTTCATAGTTTAATAAGCAAAAGATCTGAAGCTAACACCACACTATTAAACTGCTTAATATTGTTATTTCAACTTTCTAAAAACTCTCTTGCATGCCAAGCTTACCTTCACTAAGACCGCTATATATACTTAATATCTGGCAAAACATTTGTTTACAAGATGATACATATCAACCTCAGAATTCAAAATGCTGGGAAAAATAAACATCACTGCTTCATATAAAAATAGTATTATGAAACTGTATGTCTTGCAAACACATTATGTGAAGATAAAAGGCTTTATCACCAGCAGTCAAAAGCAATGGAATAGAGAAACACACAATGTCTTGATGTCGTGAAAACAGGGAAACTGTACTAGAAGTTACAGGGAGCCAGGAAACTAGACATGCAGCTGCTGTTTTTGGCAAGAGCCATGTGTTAGGAAAACATCTTCTGGCCTAAAGTTCAAAACATTGCTATAGTTTAGTCAGAAAATCTTGCAGAAAATCAATGCTTTTTTATTTCAGACACTGAAACATGAAGCAATCCAGAATGATGGCTCCCCGCATTAACTGAGGGACGGCTTTTGCATGGTCACACGCAGCTCCCCCCCCCGGAGACTACTAGACCCCCAGCAGGGTGGCTGGCTTCACCGCCCCCCCCCCCAAGGTGGATACCTGGAGGTTCCCGCCTAGCCTCATCAATCAGCCAATCCCGGCTGGGGGGGGGGGATGTTGCCAAGGGAATTGGCCAGGTAGAGTTAGGACTACCCACACTCACAATAGAGGGTGTAACTTATCTGTTGGTCCTCAGTCGGCTGCTGAACTTCCCCCACCCTGCCCTCCCTCAGTTTATACCTTCTTTCGCAGTTTAACCTTCTTCCTTACAGCTATGCAGGTGCTGCTGCGGTCCTAGATGGTCGTCATTGAGGGATCGGGAAGGAATTTCCCTGCATTGGCAGGTTCCGCCTTCCCCGTAGCAAACTGTCACAACTTTGGCGGTTTGTAGGCCTTGGGCGGAATCCTTTTGTCTATCTTCTCTCAATGGGGGGGGCATGAAGCAGTGACCCACCCACCCCCTGCGGCGGCAATCCCAGGGTTCCCCGTTAAAGGAGTTATTTTGAGGGGAGGCACTGGCCAAACGCCAATGGGTTGTTAGTACTCTCCCCTACAATGCGGCAAAATGGGGGGCGGGCTTTCTGCTTGGACAGATGTTCTCCAGAGTCAGCCCAATCCCCACACACTTTGGATAACCCTGATGTTGCCCAGATCCCTGGCTGGGGACTGGGAGGGAAAAACGCCCAATGCCTAAGCCAAGGTCTTCCTACATCTGAGAATTTAATAAAGTTGTGGCCAATTTTAATCCTGTAACACATTGTCAGGTGTCATTATCGCAAATGTGGAAGAGCAAACGTTTTATACAGCTTTGGACAATCGGTGGTGAAAATAAGATTAGCCCATATCTTGACTAAAAGAAGCTATGTAAAATAGGTACTGCCAGTGAAATTGTTCAGCTCTCATTCTCAATGAGCTTAATGTTTGCTATTTTTTAAACATTCTGCAACCAGTCTTGGAGAGCCAAGACTTAACAAGGGCTTGATTATTATTTGTTGTAATGAATTCCATCTGATTTTTAAAAGTTTTAAATAAATAATAAAACCCATCAGAAGATAACTGAGTAAAATTTAATGTAAGGTTTTTTTTGCACACTTTCCTACCTTTATTAAAAGTTTTTTTCTTCTCCTCAATACAGAAATAATTGAATATACTGTACATTAATTTAGTATTGTTTTAATTTCTGCTTAAAATCTTGCACTGCCATTGTACAATCAAATTTCTCTGTAAGTAAATGCAAATATTTGGACTTGCTATTTTAAATGAATTTATGCATAGGCTTCAGTTGCTATTATCATATGACACAGAATTTTTTGTTTACCCTATAAAGTTTACCCAAGAACGATAACAATTCTCTTGGCCTTTTACACCCCTTACTTGATCATTACAAAATCCTTTCAACTTTCTGATGGTCTTTTAACAACTCACAAGCAGCTTTTCCATGAGTAAATATTTAAACCATGTTTTAAAGAGGTCTACAGAGAGAGTGAAGATGAAAGCTAGCCCTGAAATTTATAGCCAGCTGGGTAATAATCAACTGCTTCCAGCATTCTGTAGTCCTCATTAATGCCCCACCATATGATGGGACTTTAACTCTGGAAGTGTAGCCTCAACTTGTATTCAAGAGCAAACAAAAATTTGCCAAAGCATACACATTGTGATTAATTTATATAGCCACATAACCTTAATATTTGCAACTTTTATCTACTGAGATAAAGAATTAGCAGTGTACAAATGTATGCTTAATACTTGAATGAATTTGAAGCATTATGCAAAACATTATATGTTCTTACTAAAAATGCATTATGTTATTCACACATTACTATTTTATTTATTATTTATACTGCACCTATGTATACTGTTCTTCGCACAAATAAAAACAAATTAGAAAACTGCACCATGAATGGCATCAAAATACTAGAAAGATAGTTTGATACCAGAACTCATTATTAAACAGAACTACAGGCACTGTCGATTCATGTCAATATTAAAACATAACACGTGACCCATAGCAAAATGTTAGTGTGGGACACAGCCATTCACAGTTCCAGTTGGTTAGCCATGCCCTTCTGCACAGTGCTTCATTTCATTCCTCCTCTTGCCATAAAGAGAAGGCTTCCATTAAAACCACAAGGAAGCAAGGGCATACAAACAACTCCAGGATTATCCCCACAGCCAGGCTCAGCTTCAAATCTGGGATTGTTCTGCTCAGAAGTGAAGAGGAGCCAAGGTCAACAAGAACAAGGGCTGGGAAACCACTCAGAGAAACAATTACTGGTTAACATGCTTGTACACTATTCATCCATTTGTGGCTGAAGCTTGCGCCTCATTCTGCAAGGGACAAAGCTCTCGAGTACCAGTTCTGCCTGGAGAAGGGCTGCCTAGTGCTTGTCCCATGTTAGAACCTGGGACAGTGCACTGGGAAATCAGCAGGGCCTAGGCTAGACAGCCTCTTTTAAAAGGCTAGGATTATCAAGCAGTTTTATTTTAGTGGTATGCCATTTGCTTTTCCAGGCGAGGTATTTGTGGCAACATATCAGTTTCAATTATCAAATTCAATTCAGCTGTACATGTTAAAAAAAAACACCCCCAAACAAACCTGAATTCAATATCATACTATTTTACTGTCAGGAGCACTTACAGTGAGGTTCATAAGGAGGTGGAGGGTCACCACAAGGAACACATTCCATATCCTGAAAGCCCCCAAGCTTGGTTTTTCTATAGAATCTGAAAGACAGAGGAACAGATCACACATTCCTCATGTTGTCTACAAAATTTTAACAGCAGGACATACAGACATCTTTCATAGACATGGAAGAGTGTACCTAGAGAACAGCTCTGAAAAAATGTGAGATCATGCAGTAAATCACTGACTAAGTTAGAGGATAAAATCCAATGTCTATTAATACCAAGGACAGATATTAAAGTTCTTAATGGGAGGGGGAAGGGAGCAATGAAGCCAGCTTTCCTTTTAGCTATTTCCCCACCACCACTTGTTTCACAGTAGTAACAGTCAATTTCCAAGATCACATCACCAAAGAGCAGCATTTTGAGAAAGGTTCTGATGAGTGTGGGGACCTGTACAACATTCCAAACAGCTTATGTATGGAATTTCTGCCCATTCCCCCCCCCACCCGACAACAGTCTGTACATAATGATAAACAATGGTTTGCTGTGTTGTGTGGATGAGCCTCTATAAGACCGTGTGAAGCACTAGGCTAGCATACTCTCCCATCTGTCCTCCCATGCAGCTGGGAAGAGCACTTCTACCAAGTTTCGATTCAAAGAATCTTGGCTAACTGTTATGTATAAGCTGGGAACCGTGATTCATGGCAAATGGTTAGTTAAACAACCATATTAATAAATTCATGGTTTGAAGTTTGCTTGTTTAGCAACTAACCATTACAGTGGTACCTTGGTTTACAACCAAATGGAGGTCCGTTTGTAAACCAAAACAGGTTGTAACCCAAGGCGTGTTTTCGCTAATGTGGCCTCCAAATTTTTTTGGGTATGTAATAAAAAAAAGGGTTGTAATCCAAAAAAAAGGTTGCAAACGGACATACACTTCCGGGTTTGACGTGTTTGTAATCCAAAACATATGCAAACCAAGACGTATGCAAACCAAGGTACCACTGTATATGATTTAATGTTTTTAAAGTAATGCTAAACTGAGATTCTTTGAAACCAAACCTGGGAAAAGTCCTTCTAGCCATGGAACAGGAGTGGAAAGGAATAAATAACAGAGTTTGAAACTTTGTTTAAGGGCTCATGGAGGCTCATCCACATAGTGTTAAACCATGGTTTTGTGTATATGCAAATATAAGACCAAGTCTTATATTTAACCATATATGAGAATATTTTAAGCTCTTGTTCCACAACTGTGGTCACTGAAATAAAAGAGAACTCTATCTTTTTAGAGGTAGTGCCATCTTTCTGATAAAATTCTATGTGTTGTGCTGTGAAATAAACCAACTCTTCAGCACTAGCTTAAGCACGGTAGCATGAAAATTAGAATTTTTCATGTCAGAGTGATATTATGTTTACAACTTTTTTAAAATGACCAGAAACGCATGTGGAATACAGTAAGCCTGCAATTTACATTGGGTTATGTTCTAGGGATCGTGCCTAAAGCCAAAATAGTGTCTAGTCAAAACACATTGGGTTCAATGGCAGGTGGGATTGCCAAAGTCTTTTTTTCCTGGATGCCCACCCTCTATTTATTTGTTAAGTGTAAAGCTGAATGTGCACAAGCTAAATATACGTAATTTGAGGGGTTATTGTACATGTGGTTAACGGATTTCATAGTGCTGGAATAACGTAATGTTTCTCATTGAAGCACTGAAGTATTCATCAAGGACATGAAATCAGTCCTGAAGATATAATCAGCAAAACAAAAAGGTAGAGTCATCAGTCTATGATGGGAAAGCCAGCCAAGTCTCAGATTGTAGGGCTTTCTAAATCTGAAGTGTGTTGTACTAACCCTGCAGACAAGTTATTTCTAGTTTCCTTATGATTCCTTAACTCACCCTGGCAAGCAGTCTCCACAAACAGCATTGCTGGTAGCAGAACAATTGGCTTTCTGAAATCGATTTATTAGAGCGCAGTCCAAACATGGTTTGCACTTCTGAAAGCCCCTGTCCTCCTTAAATCTGTTTGGTCTGCATGTCATGCACTGGGCATCCTCCCCATATCCAAAGCCGCATTCCTGTAGGGATTAACAAGCAAGAACACACTATTCAGAAATTTAGAAGCGTGAATAAAGGGAGATTGCAAGGATGAAGCAAAGACTCAGTGTAATTATTTCCGAGAATAAGACTTTCTAGAGACAAAAGCAATCCTTTCAGCAAGTTCAAATGTGTCTTCCACTACTAATAATCTCCCTTACTTCTATAAGCAATACTTATTCATCTACTTTATTTGAGAAATGGCTAAGCATTAGAATGATAAAGGACTCCATGGTCTCCCACAGCTACATTATTACAGGCTTATGGGAATTATTGAGCTGTCCATTATTAATTAAGCTAGGTTTGTGAAAATGCAGAAGCTCTAAGTTCTTAGACACTTACACCAAAACAGGAAAAATAAAAGCATATCAAATGATAGTAGCTAAACTAAGTAAGTAAATAACCATTTGCAACTGTTTGAAATATGCATCTTTCATCTTTATAATAAAGTACAAAACTCTGCTTTTCACTAAAAAACAAGGCATCATGGATCCAATTTTTTTTAAAACCCAAATATTAACTACCAATATTAACATGTTTTCAATGTTTATTAGCAACACTGAGAACATAGTGAGGAGCTGGTGCTATGTATTTAAAATAGCTAGAATATGATAGTAATTTATTTAGCAAAATTGGAGTGCAAATTACTTTATTTAAGGAATGTGTGCACCTTCCTTCAATATTTCCAAGGTGGTTCACACAAATGATATAATACAATAAAACAGCATCAATGATATTAATAAAATAGTAAAGCAAAACTGAATAAAAACAGCAACATAAAATATACCATTAAGTTAAAATTCTTGAGAAAATAAAAAGGGTATTTGACTGATGTGGAGGATACATTACCTATAGCGCTCTGAGAAGTGAATTATTTAATCAAGGTGCCACTATGAAGAAGGCCTTCTCCCCAGTCACCACCACGTGACTCATTTTAGACGGCTGGGGAGGGCTTCTGAAAATAACCTCCGTGCATAGGCAGGTTTATGTGGGAGTCCACCATGTTGCTATTTTAGAGTGCTCATGATAAAGCCTTACCTTACCCTCTTCCTTGCATATTTTTGTGGCAGTTTACAGCTACTGTTTCAGTACAAATTTAAAATGAATTGGTTTCTTCACTGTGTGGTACCAAATGTTTAGGAGTCATACAGTAAGCATGATGACATCAAGTGCTATGTAGTCAACCAGATAAAAAGGGAGTGCAGGTGTATCCCACACTTTCCTATTTCTTTGGGAAACCCTTTCCCTCCTTGTAATTTTCTATTGCCAAAACCAGCCAAGTGGTGTCTTTCTTGCAAAAGCTAACTCTACAAAAGCCCTCTGCTAGACAAAATGATTAGCTTTGCCTTTAGGAAGCAGCTGAAAGACTCTCTCATTTGGCTTTAGGGAGGTTAAAGTTATGCCTGTTGTTGAAAAAAAAATCACTAAGATCAAATTTTTATTCAGAGTCATAAGAGTGGGTTACAATGTTCATAGTAGTCCCTTTTTGATAATAATAAGCACCAGTATGGCATTACTGCAAATATATTCCATAAACAAACTGCAAGGGATATCTGCATTTATATTGTTCTGGCAATTGGTAGTATATAGGGGTGATATCAGGAACAAGAGTTTTAGAAACACACTTCTCCCACACCCTTCCCTTAAATACTAGATAAACTAAAAACACAGCATTTTTATATGAAGTAATTTGTTTCTTTTTAAAAAGCATATTCTGAAATGTGCATACTGTAGTTAGAGTTGCAAAGCATATTGTTTGAAAGAGCTAATTTTGAAGGACAAAATGTTATCCAGTAACTGCTTCAAAATAGTTCCTTTGAAAGACTTGCCAAAGATATGGAAGATATGTTTTAAATAGCACATACAATAGACCAGTTTCCTGATTACTATGTTAAAAGCAAGCAAGATGATCTAACGTGTATCTAATTTAATGGACAGAGAATTGGACAAAGTAAAATAATTTATTTAGAAATTATCTATAAGCCTTCAGACTGATGCAAGCAATGAGCTTTAAATAGGGTTAAACCCAAATGGCCCCTCAAATTTCACAGACATATTTGACAAGGCATTAAAGGCAATGTATTTTAAGTGGGCATTATTTTTTGGGTTTAAGAAAACACTCACTGGCGCTCTTGAAGTTCTGTCAGGCTGGTGGCTGCCATTCCTCCCCCAACCTCCATATCACTATAAAAAAGGGGCACTGTATTAAGGGAAGGAAACAAAAACAGTGGCTGCCACCTTGATGGCTCTTCAAGAGCTCACATTTCATCAACCACTCCCAAAATGAAGCCTGCTAAAAACAGTGGGAGGGACATGAATCTGACCTTTAGACAGTTTGTAAGTAAACCAATTCTTAACTTACCAAGCCTCTGGTCTTTTCCTATGCTGGGGGTAGAGAGATGTTTTGGAACTCACAAGGGCATATTTTAAAGGTCTAACAGTCCTTATTTCCACGCTTTATTTTGTTGCATATTTTGTGATTTTAAATCTCTGCTAAGGGTTCTCTCATCAAAGAGTACTTGCCCCAAACTTAAGATCTTGGCAACCAGGAATTTTTACCTGTATTTTCTTGAACCAACAGATACAAGCTGTGTATTGCTAACAGTGTACTGCTAACAGTGACTCCATTGAACAAGGGGAAGTATAGTGAATTCCATAGCCATGAGTTAATAGTACAAACACACATGAAGTTTATTTCCTCTTCTTCCCTCACCCCCCATCTCCCAAACAGCCAAACAGCCCTGTCTCTCTTCTCACTACCCCACTTTACTGGCTTCTCTATCAGGGCTTGGTCTAGTCATTTCATTGCTGGGACAAGGGTCCACCCTGGAATATGCCATCTACCAACTGGAGACAGCAGTAGAGGAAGCCACGCAGGGGTGGGGTGAGCCACCCCATTCCTTTCTCTCTGCAACCACATTCTGCCCCTTATCAGTGCTTCATGTGACAAAGTAAAAGAAAACATAAAACCCTGTGTATTCCTAAGCATTTGAGTATTTTACTTGGGGCTATCATGCCCCCCCAAGACTTTCAGATATATTAATCCAACAGAGTGACAGAACTGGAGTAGAGGCATAACCTTTAAGTCAGTCGGCCTCACTGACTCAATCTTCTGCTGCTCTCTTACCAAAATATCCCAGGCCACAGAGGGCTAGCAGAAGGAGGGGGGGGGGATATGATAAGAATATGAAGGACCAAATGTGATATTCCCAGAAGAAGCTCCAGCAAGGAAGCTGGGCAGAGAATGAGAAGTCTTTTCCTGTGAGAACCAAGGCAACAGCCCCCTCCTCATTCTGCCTCCCCAAATCTCTGTTCTCTAGTGAGCTTCCACCTGAGCCCATAGGAGAGGAGAGGAGCAGCAAATCAGCTGAGAAAGGAGAAAGCTGCAGCCTGAATGAAACTCCTGTTCTGCCCCAGCAGGAAAGGGAAGGTATGTTACAAGAACAGCCAATGTTTTGATTTATACTTGCATGTGAACATGTATCTTACATGTGTATTCACTGTAAGATACATGTTCACATGCAAGTATAAATAAAATGTGGTTTTGGAGATCTTTAATATGGAGGCAGTTGTGTACCACAGGAGTCTGGATAATGCAATGGTAGAAAGATTTGGAAATTAGACAAGGTAGAAATTGGAAGGGCAGGTAAAACAGCAATAGTTATCTATTCTGAAGAAGTAGGGAGAGCAGAAAGACACCATTCCATGAGTTCCACCATAGCCTGCAGGTGTGAAGTAATGACTTTATATTTGGGTGATCCTGTTTTGCTTCCAAACGTACAGGCACTTGGCCACCCAAGCAAATGGGAGGAGAAGACTCTGCCCCTGGAAATCTAAGTATCATAGGTTGTCGGACAAAAATCAGGTAAGAGTTTAATGAGCAACGTTGCTCTAAGGTGTCAGAAACTGAAGAGCTAATATTTACCATCTATCTAAAGATAAAAGATGAAAAGAAGCAGTTAACCAAGGGAGAGGCTTTCACAAAAGATGGTTATACAACCCTAAATAAATCTAATCTGAGTCACCACCAGAATATCTCAACTCTCCTGAACTCTCAGTGTACACTGCTTTCTATGGGAAACTTCTTGTCTAAAGGACTATTACCAGAATTCATCCACATTTGGATTTGTTGTTGTTGAGCTCAAATTAGGCAAACCAACCATGGTTAAGAAAAATCCACTGGGTTTGACCACAACCCTAAACTTTAGTTTTAAAAAGACACAATTTGTAAGCTAACAACAAACCATGGATTCACTTATTGGTTTGTTGTTAACAGCAAGCTGCCTGGAGTGGGTTCCGATGTTCAAGCAAGTCACAACAAATAATAATTTAGCTTTACATGCAAATACAACCACTCCATAGCATGAAAATACTTTCTGCTCCTCCAAGTGGCAAAAAGCCCATAGTAGCAGTATTAAATGTTATTTATGACACTCATAAGATGCACAGCTTTTCATTTAACTAAAAGCAGTGAAAAAAGGGTGTAATGTTCTTTAAGAATAAAATCTCCTACTAAATTTTAAGCTTGTGGATGCTCTGAGAAAATCAGTTCAAAGAAAGCAGAAACCACAAAGCTTCTGTTTTAACATTTTTACTCCAGAACCAAATATGGCTAAGAATCTAATCACATGTTTTTGTATATAAAGGAATGGCCTAAAAGTTATGAATAGCCTCATAACTATGACTCTGCCAAAGTGTATCACAGAATATTGGTTGCTGTGAATACCAACTGCTGTGGAACACAAATGTGAGGGTGCTATTGTGCACGTGTCATCTTTGTGGGCTTCCCATAGACATCTGGTAGGCCTCTATGGGAAAGCAATGCTGGATTAGATGGGCCTTTGGGTCTAACCTAGCAGAACTGTTCTTAAGTTCTTAATACTGGGAATCTAAATATTTTTAACAAAACACTTGCTTGTCATTTCTAAGTGCCATTTCACAACCCTCAGAGACTCAATACATAAAACTCAAGTTAATCTCAATAACTGGGAAACATAGGATCAAAAGAAAAAATGGTTTAGAGAATGTGAATATACATGCATACCTTAGACAGTTCCATGCCAGGTCCACATTGTTTGCATAGCATACAGTTTCCATCATGATCCCTGAACTCTTGCTCTCTACAGTCTCCAGTTTCACAAATTACAGTGTTTGTCTAAAAATGAAAATATAAAATTAATTAATAGTGCTTCAGTTAATCTGTTTCTATTGGTGTAATCCTACATGTTTTGCTCCTCCTTCCTGGTGCTTTCAAGGTATTGAGATTGCACTCCCTGGCTGCAGTCCTGTATGCACTTATTTAGGATCAGGTAAATACCATTGAACATTTGGCATGTGGCCCTTCTTAGGATCCAGAGCCTCTGGCACCCCACCCTGAAACACTCCATTTCAGGCCTTTTTGCAGGCTATAGTCAGTGAGAGGACCATTGGCAGTAGCTTCCAATCTTGCTGGTTGAAACAGTAGCCTTACAGTATTGGAGCTCTCTTTACTGGTGGATAAACCTATGCTTTATCCTAATCATCTCCAGTAGGAAAAATCTTTGAAAGCAAATTTCTGATGCAACATATGTGCTTAGATTCATTTTATCATTAAGACATGTAACTGAAATAGTTTTAACTTTTATCTATCTAATTAAATTGGTTTAGAAGCAAAGTCAAATTGGTGATATGTATCTGTGGTACCTTAAAATATAGTTAACATTTGTATTTTTGAAGTGTTTTCCTGGAAGTAGAAGCTATTAACAGAAATGCACCACTCCTCACTGAAGCAAGTTGGATCTATTAGGCACAGCTAGGGAATCCTTAAACTAATTTTTTTAAGTATACAAATATCAAAATTCTATTGACAAACTACGTAAACTAAAATTACAAAAATCTTTAAAAATCACTAAAACAAAAATAATATGCTACATCTTAGTATTTGAAATTGTGCAAAATAGGTCTTTAGTCAGAAATAAGTCTCACTGTATTCACTAAGGCTTACTCACTGTATTCACTAAGGCTTGCTCACAGAGAAATCTATTTAGAATTACAGCCTTACACACAAAACTGCCATTTAAAATCAGTGGTACTTAAATTAACTACGTGTTTAAGTTCTACACACATTTGTGAGACAAATACACATAATTTTCAATATTACTTCATTATTATTATTCAAGAGCGTGGGTGGTGACTTCTAAGTATTGTTATTCTGCCAGTATGAGCTAGAGGTTTGCTAATCTTAACTAAGCTTGTAACAACACCACATTCATGAACTGCTTTGGGATAATTCACAATATCTTAATCAGCTGAATTTTATCAATAATCTTATAGAGCCTTCCCAACCTGTTGACCTTCAGATGTTTTAAACAACAGCCCCAACCAGCATGGCCAACGATTAGGGATGCTTGTTCTGGCCAGTTATTCTGCAATTGCCACTGATTACTAAGAAAAAATATCTCCAATATATTCCAAGAGGACATGAACACTTCCTCTCAAGCTTCCCAGTATTTCC
Source organism: Podarcis liolepis (assembly GCF_965112155.1). Classification (NCBI taxonomy): domain Eukaryota; kingdom Metazoa; phylum Chordata; class Lepidosauria; order Squamata; family Lacertidae; genus Podarcis; species Podarcis liolepis. Next base: position 82,116,127 of record NC_139558.1, read on the forward strand.
ACACTGTTGATCAGTTCCTCCCTGTTGGTGAGGACCATGTCCAAGATAGATGATCCTCATGTTGCTTCTTCCATTTTCTGGGAAATAAACTTGTCAGAAAGCAATGGAGGAATTTGTTGGAATTTGTTGGATCATACATTCTTGGTGGAGTTTTGAGTTCCAACAAATATCAGAGAAGCCTAAGTCTCCCATGACTACTGTGTATCTCTTTGTTGAATGTTTGGTAATCTACTCTAGGAAGGCATCCAAGTCTTTAGTCTTCAGTCTTGCTTGGCTGTCTTTAGCAGACTCCTCCTCCTTTCTTGTTTGGTCTATTCCTTTTGAACAGGTTATATGCTTCAGTTTCTACATTCCAGTCATCAGTCTCTTCCCACCAGATTTCAATAATGCCTATTAGGTCATATTTGCCATCCTGTTTTAAGAGCTCAAATTTGTCTTGCTTGTTTCCCATATAGTGAGCATTAGTATAGGAATAACTGAAATCATGAGTCAATCCCTCCAGCTGCTTCCATCTTGTAGTTTCTTGTCTTTTAAGCAGTTTCTGGACCACCACCTCAGTTACCTATGCATCAATGAAGCTATTATACCCAATACCAGGTGTTCCCCTGCTATTTGTAAAATTGTCTCCCACCCCATAAGGATTTAGTTTAAAGTTCTCCTGATCAGGTTTGCAAGACTCTTAAGCAAATATATTCTTGCCAACCGCTGTGAGGTGCAACCCATATCTTGCCAGATGTCCTTCCTCAAAACAGAGGAGATCATAGTCCAAGAAGCCAAACTCTTCCTGACAACGCCACTTGCACAGCCAGTGGTTTACTTTGAGTATTTTCCTCTCTCTTCCTAGGCCACAAATGTCATCAGGAAAGAGTGTTCAAAAAGCCACCTTTGCCCCAAGGCTCTTCAACTTCCTGCCCAGAGTTTCATACCCCATGCTATATGTCAAAGGCTGTGTCTGGCAGTATTGTTCGTACCCACACAAATCAGAAGGGTTGTGGTCAGTGGGGTTTATAAAATTTGACGACAACTCCGTCACACTGTAAATCTATGCACCTGGAAGACAGCAAACCTCCCAGGACATCTTGTTACTTCTGAACACTGTTGTCTCTGATTCCCTCAGTAGGGAGTCATCTACTACCACCACTTGTGCAACCCACTGGAGCATAAATTCACAGCACACATCAAGAAATTGTCTACTTACAAAACATATTAGAAGTATCAGCAACTTCAGCATGCTAGAATGCCACTGTGACCTTTTTGTATCCATTTCTGAAGTCTTTCCTTTGATGAAGTACTAAATCTGAAAAAAGAAAATAATTTTAAAACTTCAGGGTGGATGAACTAGCAGTGTTGCATCTAGGTTTGAGGCCTGCACAATGGTGAGTAATCACATATGGGAAAACTGGTAACTCCTGAAAATCTGACCTAGTCCTTACAGAACTGTTTGGGCTGTGCTGCTTTAGTCTTCCACGTGCTCCATAGAGAAATAGATTCCTCCACATATATACTAAATGACAGAATGAAGGGTTTTTAGCCTAGCATTCTCCCTGCCCTCCAATATAGTTTTCTACATGCAGTAAATGTTTTCGTACAAAGGAACATTCAGTCATTTGTTCACTCTCACCTGGGATCCAAAGTGGTACATCCTAATCAGCATTACTATTTAAGTTACTGCAACTCTGAACTGTAGCAAAGTCTCCAATAATCCAGTCACAGCCACTGGCTCATCAAAAGTAAATCTCTACTGGCAATGAACAAGAGAATTTGTTTGGAGCTAAGAATCAAGCTAAACATAAACTTGAACCAAACTCAGCACAGAACCTTTCTCTTTCCTGATTTAGAACCCCAATTCTAATCTGAAAACCTACGGTATGTTGGACATAAACTTAGATAGAAAATCTGCCTGATGCACAAGGAACATAGCTAAAGGCCCACACATGCACTTGGTTTGGGAAGCAACTCATTGAGCCAGCATTTGGCTAGACTGGCATGCAAATCTCTCTAATATGTAAAATCTTAAGGATGTTGTCACATTGCAGTTTGGCTACACAGACAAGTGGCACTGCAAATGACAGTGTGCTGAGCTGCTGAGCTGGTGGATGGGAGGATCAAAAGGACAGAGATAAAGACCCAGGAAATGTGAGCAGGAGGGTGATCTAGGCAAGGTGAGGAGGAGGGATCTGGAGGATGGAGATATGGATGGGCAAGCAGCCAAGACAAAATTAGAAGGAGAAGGAAAGAAGAGAAAGGGAGCTATGTGCAAGCAAGTGGCTAAGGCAAGCAATGGCAAGAGCTAAGTTTTTGTTTTGTTTTTGTTTTGCCAAGGTGTAAAGAGGAAGGACAGATCCTGAAGCTGAGACTCCAATACTTTGGCCACCTCATGAGAAGAGAAGACTCCCTGGAAAAGATCCTGATGTTGGGAAAGATGGAGGGCACAAGGAGAAGGGGACGACAGAGGACGAGATGGTTGGATAGTGTTCTCGAAGCTACCAGCATGAGTTTGACTAAACTGCGGGAGTGCCTGGCATGCTCTGGTCCATGGGGTCACGAAGAGTCGGACACGACTAAATGACTAAACAACAACAAAAGAGGAATAGGTGAGGTTGGTGAGCAAAAAGGAGCGGGTCTTGTCATCTGGGCAGCCCTGGCCCTCCATACACACTGTCTTAGCTTGCGCCCTGGGTAGGTCATTTTGGTGCTGCAAAAACTATGTGGGAAGAAGCAAAGGAGGGACAACAAATTTGATACAGCTTTTCTTATATATAATGGGCCATACACTTTAAAAGCTGGGTATGCCAGCTTTTTATTATGATCCAGATATATTACTTTTATATTTTATATATTACTTTTCTAAGGCTGAAAAAGAGCAGCCATATAAATAATGTCTGAATACTAGGTACCCATCCCATTCTTCAGTCACTTATCTCTTCCTCATTCTCAGACTTAGGGCTCTTGGGTTCAAGGTGAGCTGCAGCAGTCACTTCCAATGACTCAACCACAAGTGCATATAACTTCAGATGTGCAAAATAGCCCCCACAAGGCCTTCTAAAAAAAATCTTCATCTCATTTGTGCCCGAAGAGCTATGTGCACAGCTCACATGATTATGTGCTTGATTTCTGGGTCTGCTGATCCCAAGGGCTAGATGACAATTAATGTTACTGTTGGTAACAAGGCAACTGGCAGACTGTAATGCAAAATAAAACAAATCACTATTATAATGTCCAAGTGCACTCCTTTTTTTCTAGGTTTCCAGTTTCAAGAGGCCTTTCATAAAATCCTCATAGCACAGCACGCTGGTGATGCATGCTTACAACTTATATGCTTAATTATGGTGTTTGAAATTTCAAAAGCTGGTAATGATAAACTAAACTAAATAGGAACAATTGTGATATATGGCAATACTATGATAATAAACAACAAATACAACAAATACAACAAATACAACAAAATACAACAAAACAAGAGGTAACCAACTTTTTGGTGCCCATTTGCAGTTATAACTGTCAGTTATTATCTGATCCCATCCAAAGGCTTGGACTAACAAATATATTAAAAGAATCAGAAATTAAACTAGTATAGAAAAAACATCATAGCAAGTATTCTATCAGGTACTTTCTGGAGAGCAGAAAGGATAGGGTATAAATTTAATAAACAATAATCATGCTAAGATAATGGAATGAGTCTTACTGTATTTACCTGAAAAAGACTCATTCCATTGCTGATCCACAGTGCCCCTCCCAATTGGCTAGTCACTTCTCAGGTAGTGGGACAGACAGAAAGGCTCCTTCCACTGGCCTGCTTTGACACATTTGTACTTTTTGTTCCATCTGCTCTAAATTTTTCCAATCAATAACTAAGGGAAAGATCTAAATATAATAAAATTAAAATCTGCCTCTGTACCCAATTATCTCTGGTTAACAAATGCCAGCAAAATAATACAAAAAAATATGTGTACATATTATTTTATATTATTTTATGAAGCTTTCTGCAGAGATATTCTTTTCTTATGCAATTCTTTGAGTATTTTTATATTGAATAGCAAATATAACATTTTCCTATGAACATTGCCAAACCCAATACCAGTGTCAGGAATTTCACATGCAGAAACTAAGTCGTACACTTCAAAAGCCAAACATTTCACATCGCATAATTCTACTACTAGCCTAGTACATCTGCTCATCTTGCTGTGAACTCTAAGTCGATTGCCTCATCTATATATTGAAGAATTACTCAGCCTCCAAAATAGAGCAATTCATCAAAAGGCTCTGAGTTGAAGTTTACAACTGCTGGAACTTCCAAAAAGAAGTCTGAGAACATCTGGATATTAAATTTCAGAGAACTCATTTAGCCTCAAAAGTTGCAAATTCTCTTCAGTACTTTACAGCAAATATGTCTGAACTTTCTAATCACACAAGTTTTATAGGCACTTTTCAATTCACAGAAACATCTCAGGAGACGGCTCAGCTAATATACGTAGGAAGAGTATTCAATGTAGCATGCAGTATGATCCCTGATTTGGAATATGCAGCAATAACATAGTGCTTTTCACAAAGAAAATTAGATTAAAAAATAAAAGGACTGGAACATACAAATAACTGACTGACTTGCCTGGAAGCAAGTCTTGAAAGGAATGAAACTGTGCCAACTGCGTGTTTCCTGTTTCTGTCTCCAGTTCAAACATTTCTGGTTTAAAAACAGACATTACTGCACTTAATAATAGGCTGCTATTGGGCAAATTTGTTCTCTACTGCTATCAAGTGGCACTGTACTGATGTCAGTTGGACACAAGCCATTCAGTCTATCCTTTTCCTGTGTATACAGAGAGCAAAATATGTCCAGAAATGTTGTATCCCAAATCCAACTAATATAGACATTTTGTTTCTACTTATTAATATTAATAATGAGTTTTAATTAACAATATAAAAACTTTTTCTCCTACCAAGGGATAGCCACATCAACATAAAACATTCATTAGAAAATACTGTTTTGCAAAGGAAATGAATGTTTCTGCTAAATTGTCCAAATCCTAACTTAAGTTGTGATCTGTCCCCATCCACATCTGATAGCAGCCAGTAATATACGCACATGGATGCCTAAAGAGAAGTATCTCCCAAGTTTGTTTTAAGTATAACAAGAGAATAATTTTAATGTGAATGTAGCTATATATCTGGGATACATAATCCTTCATAACTTTTAAACCAAGTTCCAAAACATACATCAGTCTGCATGTTGTGGTGGGCAGCATTATATTTTGTTTTTCCATATGTAAACATGCAACAGTTTAAAACTACAACACCTATTGTTTCATCCAGTCAGACTCCATGAAGTTGGACCTCTATTTCTCATTTTCATTCTGTATGGTTTAGAATAACTAAAAACTGTTATTCCATTACATTGCTTTAGAAAAAATGGTCACTAAGTATTTTAAAAACTTTGTACATCCCATATTACTAACAGTATTAACACAGGATGTGAACTGCCCCGAGACCTCCGGGTATAGGGCGGGATATAAATTCAATAAATAATAATAACATTATTTTGCAGTGCATGCAGAAAATTAATAGGCAAACAAATAGGCTGTAAGGTTTTTATAATTATTTTCATAGCGCTGTCAACATGCGTAGTACTTTTCAAAGTTGAAGCAAAGACAGATCTCTTCCTCAAGGAACTAACAGTGCAGTCCTATGCAATACATTCACAAGCCCCACAAGTTCAATGGAACTTTGTCCCAGGTATGTCACATATAGTTTGCTGCCTTACAAACTAGGTTTCTTTTTGGTAACTGGGTAGGGAAGACAAAGAGAGAGAGCAGTGTAGAGGGTGGTAGTATTAAGTTGACATGTTCAATCCCCCTGCCTCTATTCATCTCCCCACAAAGCTGAAGTACCACATGCCATGCCAGTGTGGTGTTTATTGGTCTAAGACCAGGGAGACCAGGATTCAAAACCCCACTCAACCATGAAGCTCACCTTGGAACAGTCACTGCCTGTCAGGCTAACCTACTTCACAGGGTTGTTGGCATCCATCTATCTCAATAGACAATGGAGTATGCCTCCAGGGATGAAGTCAAACTGTGTTAGCAGCACTGAAGTGACCTTTCCAGAGCACAAGCCTGGGCAGTATGTATGGAAGTCCTGGATTGACGACAAGACACCTCCTCCCCTGCCTCGCTGATGTGGTCCAAAGGAAAGCAGAGCAATACATTTGGCACCAGCTTGGCTGCAGGAGTTGCTGGAAGGAGGCACCATCCAACCATCTTAGGGACTCCACTCCAGATTTGTGTAGGGTTTACTTCTTAGCCTTTTGTTCTTCTGAAGTTATCCTGCAAGGTTTAGGATCATTGTTTTCCTTCTCCTAGATGGGCTACCTTCCCAGGGTGACAAACCCCATCTGCCCCTCACTTCCCTCTACAGAAAGTGCAGAAACCACCTTATTGACCACTGGACCCACTATTGGGCTTGTCTGCTCAATCTGCCAGAGACTGTCTTCATAAACAGGAGAAGTCCCTAACTCACCAAGGGTTTGAGATCCATCAGCTACCCCCACCTGGTTTGATGGGATTAAAGAATGGGCAGAACTATGTACTCTACCTTGAGCTCCTTGGATAAAAGGTGGGGTATAAATGCAATAAATAAGTAAAAATAATACGACTAACTATTCAAGCTAACTACTCTTTGTTGCTTTACTATTACTGCATTTCTATTTGTAAGTGGTGCAGTGCTTAGACTATTGGACAGGACAGGGGAAATCAGGGCTCAAACCCCTAAGCCGTGAAACTGACTTGGGCCAGTCACAGTCTCTCAGCCTTACCTACCTCACCAAGTTGGTGTGATAGATATATAAGAACATTCAGGGGTAAGTAGTTTCAAAAGCAGCAACTAAGCTTAAAATATAGCTTACATATAAGTTGTGTGTATGCCAACCCTAATTTCTTAAAATCAAAAGCATCTGTAGGAGTCTGAAATCTTATTTGGAGAATCAGATTTGGGAGAAGAGAAGAGTCTGTTTTTCCACTTAGCATTGTCCTCAGGCTACCCAGGAGTTCTAAATGAACAGATGGGGATGCAAAACCCCCACTCCACCCCAAGTTTAAGCAGTGCATAATAGCTAGGATAAAAAGGAAAAGGTAAAGGTAAAGGACCTTTAAGGACCGGACAGTTAAGTTCAGTCGTGAATGACTCTGGGGTTGCGGCATGCATCTCGCTTTACTGGCCAAGGGAGCCGACATTTGTCTGCAGACAGTTTTTCCAGGTCATGTGGCCAGCATGAGTAAGCTGCTTCTGGCGAAACCAGAGCAGCGCACAGAAATGCCATTTACCTTCCCACCAGAGTGGTACATATTTACTTGCACTTTGACATGCTTTCAAACTGCTAGGTTGACAGGAGCTGGGACCGAGCAATGGGAACTCACCCCGTCGCGGGGATTCGAACTGCTGACCTTCCGATTGGCAAGCCCTAGGCTCAGTGGTTTAGATCTCAAGAAAGAGCTATTTTAGGGATGCCCAAACGCTTTGGCATTCCCAGTGGGATTGCAATTTTTTATTATTATTTATTAGACCCTTATACCATATCACAAAATATTTTTTTTTAAAGTCCCCCTAGTTCTGAAAACCCTGGGCTAAATAACAGGGAATAGGTTTCACTGTTGAGGAAACAGTAAATATGAGCAACTTCAAATGTATTGGAAGTTTGTTATGGCTGTACTGTTTCTTGATTAGTGTTCTGGATAGGCTTAACTACACTGAAATCATAAATTGAAATGGTTGAAATTACTGTACTGTCACTCTAAAATGTTCCTGCTATCATCTAATTTCAGGTATTCATGTTTGGTAATTTGGTATAATTTCACTGTATGCATTTCCTGATCTTACTTTACAGCAAATATATTTTGTATTTATGTCAATTACATACAGTTAACACAAAGAAAACACTATGGATCTAATAAGCCAGACAACACAACACAACACAAACAGCTCAGGTGGATAACATAATACGTATTTATGTAGCTACAAGAAAATATAAACAGATGTCATGGAGATTAGCTTCTGCAATTAGCAAAATACAACGTGTAATAAATCAATAAAGCATTAATCTATCCCACTCAGCACCTCCTATCTGCTTCCCCCAGCCTCCTCAACTTATAAACCTAGTTGCACAAACTTGACATCAATAAAGGCTCCTACATTCATATCACCAATGTATTTTCTTTAGATTTCACATGCAAAGAGAAGAGGAACAATGTATAATAAAAAGATACTTGACTATTGAGTCCTGGCCTCCTTGACACATAAGCTTTTGATAAACCTCTCACACTTTCCCCAGGCAATCCTTATGTTTGAGAAAAGATTAGAACCTCCACTTATCCATACTATTTGAGCACCACGGGGGAAAAGAATACCATAAGACGGCTAAACAACAACAACAATGCAAGTGCAGAAGATGGCCAGTGTCAATAATATAGAATTGCATGAATCTACACTCTTTATAAACAAAAGACTTCAAAATTTTCCCATTTTGCCAATTCTAAATCCATTTTTTTTAAAAAACATTCCCAGCACATCTGGAAGAACATGTCTACCCTACCACATGTTTCCTACACTTTGGGATGGTAGATCTCAAGTAGCCTGAGCTCTGATATGGGGTCACATGAAAAATATATTAATGGGTTATATTGATAGATTGGCAAAAGACTTCTGCTCCTCTTTTTGTTATGCTAAAAAGTATAAAGGTCTTTTGAACAAATAAAGTTTTTTAGGTAGTTAATGAATTACTCCCCCATATTTCCAAATTCCAATAAACTAGGTTAAATATGAGAACCCATTCCAGAAATGAAAGGTAAATGAATGGGTGACTTGGCAAATATGAGGTCTGTCTTTTCTCCCTAACCACACCAACACATCCAAAGGCAAAGAGTCAATTGCAGATTGTTGAATCAACTTCTAATAAATCTGCAATTAAGGGTAATGCCAAGCAGCATATTGAGCCAAAAAAGGAACATCAAGATCCCACACAGCCACAGACCTTTAGAACTTACTTCTATGTAGTCTGATTTATTTTTTTTACCAGCACAGACAAAATAGCTAACCAAGCACTACTATTTTGTTAAGGCTTTTCCTGACAACTTAAGGGCAAAGGAAAAAACTCAGCAGCCTTGGCAACACGTGTACTTACTATTACGTAAATCCATGCCAGCAGATTTTTTTTTTCAAAGGCCAGTGCTTCAAATCCCTTTCTGACATAGTGTATAATGGGCTACAGTTCAACTGGTAAAGTTCTTGCCAGTTAACATACACTCCCAGCTGTTATCATGATTTATCATACCACGAAATAAGGTATAAACCTTGCGCATTGGCCTGATCCAGCAAGCTCTTCTTTTGTTTTTATATTCAAACAATTCTTTCTTACTTTTGAAGTAGTAACATTTATTACTGCTGATTTACTAAAGGCTACTTTATAATTAGAGATACTTTTGAATTTGTCAAATTCAACATTCAAAGTAAGGGAGGTTGCACATGTATATCAGCAACATCTATGTGCATATTTGAGCTTATTTTAAATGTCAACTATTTTGAACCCTTCAATTTAAGGCACAGGGCAGAGGAACAGAAGGCACCCATGTCTGTTATCTTTGTTAAGCTCAAACCATGGGTTTGTTGTTGCCATCGCCATAGCTCTGGTATACCATACCTATGGAAGTTTTGGTAAAATTTCTTCTGTACAGGCATATATTCCTGGTCTCTCTATTCCACTAAGTTAAAGGTCTTCTCCGCATCCACCAACACCATTCCCAGTGGACATCTGGCATGGGAGAAACTGCCCGATTTGAAGCCACCTGTTTGGGAGGCTATGTGCTACAAAATCTCCAACTGGATCGGTTGTTGTTACCCCTCGACACAATTTTGCTAATTTGCACTATTTGAGGGCTATCTGCTATCTGGTTGCAACACTGTCCCATTTGGAAAGCCAAATAATGCTTCATGTATCTGAACCTGCCTGAAGTAATTTTGCCACTTCTGGTCTCCATCCAGGCATTTGGGTTTAAATTAAAGTTCTGAAGTTATCTGTTCTTAAGCATCTATCTTGTTTGATAGCATAGTTATACCCATACTCCAATATTCTGTATTTAAGACCTGCCTTTTCATCTGTGAATTGACAGCCATGGTTTGAGTGGGTATAATTCTGTAAGTACAATTTATATTTTCCTCTTTAGGCTTGTTTGTTACGGGCAGAAGAGACACATAGCATAGTAAAAAGAAGAAAGGACAATTCCACTCAGAGTCTCTTGACTGGAAAGAGAGCAACTTTAAGTGAGAATTCAGCAGGCAGCACCAGCAAACTCCATTGACACACCAGGGTTTCAACTATTTAAGAGCTACACACTGAAATCCTTATCCAGAAGCAAGCCCCACTGGGCACATTGATACTTAATACCAAGAAAACACACACAGGATTGTACCCACATATAACTGAAAGGTGGGGGCATAAGAACCCACAGAGCATCTTACAATTACAGATTGCTGTGGGGGGGTTGGGGTTAAACATTAACACATCCCCAAAAACAAAACCACGCAGCAGAACAATAGTAAGGCCATAGCACTACAATAGCAAAGCCATATAAAAACATTGTCGGAAATTAAAAGTTCATAATAAGAGGAGGAAGTCAAGTATAACTAAGGAAACATCCCTAGGGAGGGGACTTCTCAAGTCAGGGCGCCACCACAAACAAGGCTTTCACTAGGTGACCTTAACAGATTTGAAACAACCCTGGGGTACTGAAACCATCCCTCCCCTGGCTGGCATAACACAATCAGAAAGCATGGTCTGACGACCACCCACCACCTTCTAGGGGGCTAAGCGGGACGAGGTACCGCCAGCGCCCGGGCGGGAGAACTGGACACCGCGTGCATTCCGCCTTGGGTTGCGCAGCGGGAGAAAGGCGGCATACAAAAGTTGGGAAATAAATCCCAATATCGAGCAGCTAGCCACGTTCTCGGCGCTGACTGCTCCCTCAGCCTCCCAGCCAAGGCAAACCCTTCCTATAAAACCCTCCCTCCCGCCTCCGTCTTTCCCTCAGCCCCGCTGCAGCCGACGCCTTTCTGGCCACCTCGCGAAAGCAAAAGGGCTCATCCCTCTCCCTCAGCTCCAGGGCGGCGGGTGCCTCACCGTCATCGTGGCTCGGCGAACTTGGCTCGGCGAACGAAGCAAAACACACCAGGAAAAAAAAAAAAGCTTAGAGGCGGCGGGGTGTCCGTGACCGTTAAAAGTTACGCCAGCCGCCCGCCACCGGCTGCTGCTGCCGCCGCCGCTGCGCGAGGCTCCCATCCAGCCCCACAGCGGCTCCTCCGCCTCCGCCAGCCAACCAGCCCACCCGCCGCCTCTCTTTCTGCCCCGCAGCTCCCTCTCGTAGCCTAGGCAACCACCCGCCGCTCCACCTCCCTCTCAGCGCTGGGAAGCACGGGCCAATCGCAGGCCGTCGCGCCACGTGACCCTCCCGGGAGGCGGCAACGCTTAAAACTCGAGGCGGACGCGGTGACGGTTGAGGGGGAAAAGCCGTTGGGGCCTGCCCCCCACGCGCCGCTTGGCCAGAGGAGGGAGTTTTAATAGCCGGGTATGTGGTGGGGTATGATTTCTACTGAGTGCGGCTGATAAGGGTCCCCTGCTCTCTTCCCCCACCCCCGCCACGAAATTAAAAGCCAAAGGGGAGCGGGGAGCCGTTTCTGTGCTGTGGGCTGCATGAAGCATCGGTCGTTTGTGCGTCGCCACCCTTCACCCCTTGCCTACCACTTTTATATTCGGTATTTCTGATCTTGCAACGCAGCCTTGCGAATTTCATTTCGAAAAGGTCATCTTCCTGGGGCAGGTGATAATTAAAAGCAATATAAAGATATAATTCTTGCCGCAATGATAATCCTATGTAAGTGCACCTGAGAGTAAGCCCATTGTATACAGAGTCAGATTTACTTCTGAGTAGTGCGGGAGGAAGGGATGGGATATAGGAGGGGATGTCTATCTCTCTTCTCTCACTGCTACCTCCCCCCCCCCACCTCCAGTTTTATCTATCTATGCCAGTTGAAAGAAAGCTGGTGCAAATCATGCCAGTGTAAACAGACAAAAAGGGGCATGTGGATGGTGGGAAGTGGGGTTATTATTATTATTATTAATTGAATTTATATACAACCCTATACCCCGACTTCTTGGGGCACTTAACGGAATAAAATCAAAATATAAAACCACAAAATACATCATCAAAATAAAAACAACAACCCTAATAACCCCCCACTACCCAAAACCATATTTTAAAAAGGCATAGGATCATCACAACATTTAAAGTAAGACAATTAACAAAGCTACTGGTTGGAAAGACCATGATCTCAAAAATGTCTTCAGGAATATTTATTGGCAACCAAATTGGCTGGGTGCTTTTCTGATACAGTTAAGCTGCATCGTAATTGTTTACTGGTTCTTCCTGTGGTGCTTGGGATAACCTAACTACCAAAAATGCAGGTGTAACTAGAATTCACCATATAGGAGACAATGGAAAGGAACAAAATGAAAGTCCACATTGCACCTGCTCTACAAACTCTGAATAGTTAGGATGCAAGTGAATTTACACAGGTGATACTGGCATATCTGCCTGGTTGGCATTGCTGTATAAGACTTGCATAGGATTGTGCAGTAATATATTTAAACTGAAAATGCACCTGGGACCATCAGTACGACTGTTGTGCTTTGAACAAGAGTATTGCTCACTGCTGCATGTATCGCTAAAGCTAGTGAACTAGCCATAGTGCATAAATACAGGGCCATCTACAAAGTTTTTGTGCTAGTGCAAATTTGCATTTGGATTTCTAGGACAGAAACGCCATCACTGACTCTCTTTGGTAATATTATATCTTTCATTGTGGAGTAGCAAAGAGAAATTGACTCCGATTGCCGTGTTGTTTTCTATCAGTCTTTGGGATTAAAGTGTCAGTCACTTGCTACTACTGAAATACCTTGCATATGCCCGACTCTTCATGTGATGCAGTGGTTTTCAGATATTCTGCCTTCAGGAAATCCTTTTCATTTCAACTTGTTTCTTAGGGAAAGCTATGTGCTTGCTATGTAACCCCTGCAGAAGACAATGTATCCTTGAACATGACTCTTGCCTTCACCCTCCCAATCCCTTTTGTACTTTCTATTTACCCTATGTGAATGAAGAATGTACCCTACATAGAACATACATAATATTCCATAGGCTTCATTTCAAAGGTTGCTCAGGGTTCTCTGAGTGTTTTGCATATTCAGATCCATTTAGGGCACCCACTCTTACTTCAGACCAGACCTGATGTGATTACTTCAAGGCTTCTCTGTCAATTTTTGTACTCTGAACACTTTAGCTACATGTTACATATGGCATTTGCACAGGTGAGGCCTGAATCAACTATAATTGCACTGAATATGTGTTTCATCTCCCACATTAACAGGCTGGTCCTCTGCAGATTTTCCATTGCACTACTCAAAGAGACAAGGTGTGCTAGAGGTGTACCTTTTTAGAGGGAGATAACTTGAAGAACTATCAGAAGCAGTGACAACCATTGCTTGCCTAATCCCTGCAGCCATCCTATGGAAGCAGCAGCTGTTTCTACCAGGAAACATTGGATGTTCCCTTCTGTTGGTGTAGTGCGTTCTTGCCTACATGAGTAAGGGCTAGTCACCCATGAGCTTAGGAAAAAGGGAATGATTCCTTGAGATTCTAAAAAGTATATTGATAGACCAGTGGATTGATAGTCCTGTATGAGTTGTAGAAAACAAACCAGCTCTTTGTTATATCTGGTGAAGAGTTCAGTGTAACAGCAAAGCTTACTCGCCTGTTATTGTTCCACTTTATTGCCTAATTTTAATCACTTGTGGAAAAGCAAGAATGATCTATTTGAGATGTTAACTGAACTGACCCTTACGAGAAAGCAGAAGTATATAGAATATTATCTGTGTAGCTCAATGGCGGAGACAGCTCTAAATGTTAGAGTCTAAAGACAGATCTGTACTTGTTATGACAGCTGTTGGAAACTGATGTCAATATTATATTACAGAGTGTTTTAGTAATCTTTACTTCTACTAGTCCTAAAATATGTTTATGGTGTTATTTGAGACAGTTTGATTGTAGGAAGGAATCAATAATTGCTCCCATCTGTTGAGTAAATAAATAGTATATGTACATGTGGCTTTTGAAGTCAGTTTTGTTGAAAACATTGTGCAAAGGATTAAAGAATGTTTGTGTAGTGCTTTGGAAGTCTAAAGTATTATAAGTGCCAGGTATTATTATTAAATCCTGTATGAATCAGGCCCATGAAAGACTAAACCACCAGCGGGTTTTTTAAAGTGGCAGAATGCTGCACTGTGTTTCTTTATGTTATGCTTTTGCTTTTTACATTGCTTCTGGTTATTCTGCCTACATATCTAGTTATTTATACCTTTCACATTTGTATCCTGCACTTTGAGGAGTTCTAAGTATGCAGTGACTTTATTTAAACCATTTGTAGTCCGCCTTTCATTATCAAATGCTCAAGGCAGCTGACAACAAAATCAAACAACAATTAAAAATATCAGTTAGAAGCAACACAAAAACCCCTCCAATAATACCAACAGCAATGGTAAAAGTTATTCCATAGCAGTAGGTTAAAACCAATACAACAGAACCACCATATAAAAACCAAAATTCTTCTTTAAACTGAAGTTTTGTTGTGGTTCATGTTGCTAGTTTCTATAAGGCCAGTGGCAGGTGGGGATAGGGTGAGACATATTTTCCACAGGAGGGAATTCCAGATTTTCAGGGGTAGCCATGAAAAAGGTCCTATTCCTCTCCCAACCAAGCATTTTAGGGGATGCTGGGACCACAGAAGGGCTTTGAATATGATCTCAACAGACTGGCAGAATTTATCCCATTTTGTTTTCTTCTTACAACTCATGTGATTTCACAGCCAGTTACCCATCCAAGCACTGAACAGACCCAGGCCTGCTTAGCTTCAGCAAGATGGTGGGCTCATGTTCTTTCAGATCTGGAGCAACATTTGTCTCCAGACCCAATTCAAAGTGCTTGACATAAGGCATTTTCTGGCTTGGGATCAGGGTACCTGACCAGCACATTGGCATAACTGAACCTTAAGATATTGTTTTGGGGTTCTTTGGGATGCCCTGTAGGGTGAAGTGTGACAGAGGCCTTCTATGGCCTTCTCAGAAGTGACAACATCCCCAGTTATCAGCTTTCCTAGCTTGCTATCAAGTTGGGCGTAGGCTTATTTTCCCAGGATTTATTTTAACTGGTTTACATTTTTTAACTTGTTCTTATATGTTGACACCGATTGGAGGTTTTTTCCTAATAATTAATTGTCACACAGGAGGTTTTTTGTTTTTTAAAAAACCAAACAAACCAAAGATTGTTGCTGGTGATGGAAGAATAATTCTAGAGTGGGTTCTAGAATTTTGCTGGAACTCTGTTTAGCTACCATTACAAATGTTTTTGGTGGCTGTGGTGAGATTATTACTTGGTGTGTGAAAGTTGTAGGTATCAATTCAATAGACAAGTTCACTTATGCCTGTTAAAATCAATAGAAAGGGGTGTCTAACTTTGTATTAGATAGTGTCTGGTATGTTTCCAGAGTGACTGTGTTTCTAGAATGTGAAATATTGGAAGGGATATTAATTGCAGCAAAGACAGGGCATGCTTATTTCACACCTGGCTTCTTAGATTGTCCACCTGTTTCATATATCTTCAGAAATTCAAGTGTAATTTATAATAAAATGAGGGCATCCCACTGACATGACCTAATGACAATTTACTACTTTTTCACTTTAAAAATTCCATGCCAGCTGCATTTCAAAAAAGGAAAATATGGCATATAAAATTGTTTATGTCATTAATGGTCACTATATTAACATGTGGTTGCACTAACCTAGTTATCAATATTGCTGATGTGCCAAGAGTTAGAGAATTTGATAATCCACCACTATCTTCTAAATATACTGAATAAATTAAAACTGATGACAGGAATTTTGGCTATTTTAAACAGTCCTTTTAAAGTGAAAAGTTGTTGAAGGAAGAAAAGACGGAGCAAGAGACCTCTATTAGATAAAATTAGAAGTCTTTGAAATATTTATATAATAACCTACAGACCCAAAAGAAGAGGTTGTGAGAAAAAGTTGCTAGACGTATACTCTTAGACAAATCTTATAACAGTCAATTAGGGCAGATTATTGATTATTGATGTAAAATTAAACCCTGGAAAAGCTCAATACTGTATGTATTGCCCTGATAATAGCCAAAAGCAGCCTTGTGGAAAAATAGATTTCATGAATGGATTGTGGGTGGGTGGATTGAAAATTAGTTTGTAATAGCAAGTGACTCCAATAGGTTAGTAAATAAGAAAGAAGATCCCAGAGGCACTGAATTTACCACAGCACATCTTCTGTATCTGATTATACTGTTGCTTCAATATATAATTTAGTAAAATTAAGAGAGCAATATTGATGTTGATCACAATGTGCCTGTGACAATAAAATTAGTGTAAGAAGATGAAAAAATTATTTTTTTTTGAATTTTTGGAGATTGAATACTAATCTGTTATAAAATAAGGATATAAAAGAAATTGAAATGGGGAAATACTGTAAACTTGTTCTAAAAAAAATAAGTTGGGTAACTGTACAGAATCTGTTTAAAGCCTCATGGGAGTCATGTCTTTAAGTTGTAGCTCTAAAAGCAGGAAGAAAAGACATTTAAAATATTGACAGACTTTACATTAGGGTTCTTAAACAACTATCTGGAGACCTAAATTGATCCCAGTTTACTGTATGGGATGAGTTCTTTAAAATTCTCATCTATCCGGTTTTCAGGCATGCAGAGCACCAGCAATTGAGGACCATATTTTCAGAAAGTCTTCCATTTAAGTTAATAAAAGAACTAATATTCTTCAAAGTATATAAATGTTTAGCCAGAGGTCATGGTATAGATTATCAGTCCTAAAAAATATGGTCATGATCTCATGTTGAGAGGCTGGGTTTTCAAACATAACATCCAAAACCCTTTAACAGATGTTCAAGACTAAAATATGTTAAGAGCAGTTAATCCTCAGTTAGCATGTTTTAGGTATTAGCTGCTTTTCTTTTTAAGCAGGAGTTAGTGATCTGCTTTATATTTCATTTCTTTTACTCTCATGTTGAAAAATACTGGGATTTGTTAATTCTCTTTATTTAAAAAAATCCACACCCTGAAATTGTTTGAAGTATGCAGTGTCTGATTAAGATACGGAGATATGAACAAGCATATAATATAGCCTACATTGTTTTTCCTGTTTAAAATTCAAAATAGAATAGAGTGGATTTTTAAGAGTGATCATCAGATGAAAGGCAATAGATAAAATAAATGAAGTGTGTGTTAATCTTATTTACAAATAAAAGTAACATTTATGATATTCCTTTTATGATTAGTAGGCCCTTAGTCTGTAATCCTAAACATAGGGAGTAATGCCTATTGGATGCAGTGGGACTTACTGAGTAAACATGCTTAGGACTGTGCTGTTACTACTAAAACGTAAAACTTTTAATGAATATATAAACATGGCCATAAATTGCCATGATAATTATGCATTGCATCCCAGAGACATGCATGCGTTGTTTCTTGAATGGATAGGATTGCAACTGTGCACACTGATTTTGTGCCAATGCAAGGGTTAGCCCATTGAGTGCTTCCAGCATCTCCATCTGTATATGGAGCTGTCCTGACAATGTACCGTAGTCAGTTGGAGAACCTGACAGCTGGAGAACCTGGAGAACACACAGACACGTGGATTGAAGCCAGAATCTTCAATGCTACGACAAGATACAACATATAATAACTTCTTGGAAGTGTATCATTGAGTTCAACAGGACTTACTCCCAGGTAAATGCGTAAACATGCTTATTAGCGAATAAGCTACACTGAATTATGTGGGACTTCATTCAGAGTAAACATGCAAAGTTAAAGTAGTTGTGCTCTTCATTTAACACATACAGTTTATAATTCAGTGTTTTCACTTCATGGACAACTCCATTTTTTAAACACATTTGTTTAGAGGTGAGCCCCCCGATTGCAATGGAACCCTAAGCATATATAGCATGAGGGTAACTAGGCATGGAGTTACAAGTACAGATCATGATCCTCAAATAATTTCAATATACATTCCATTTATTTTCTGAAATTGTGAGAATGCATACGTGTAAAGATTTCAGCTGCTTATGTACTCACTAAGCGAACCTGAACAACTCTTAAGATTTACATATGTAACTTTTTTATGTATTCCAACTGTGTATTGAAAAACACAGAGTGTACCAAGAACACTAGTTACTATCAGTGCTTTGAATTTCTTTTCTGAACCATGTTTTGAGGTTTATTCTTATTAAAATATCGCACAATAAATTCCCCAAACAAGACTGTTGTTAAAATATTTCCTACATTCAACCATATGCCTTTCTCAAACTGTAATTATCTGCATGGATGTTTAATATCATTTATGCAACTTTCAAGCTAGCTTTTGTTTCATTAAAAAAATCAAAACCAACAGCCTGCCATTTCATTGTAAGATTAATATGAAATTAAAAAATACAGTACCTGATGTATGCTGTTGTTTATCCAATAGCCACCCTTTCTGCAACTGAATTTCACTCTGCCAGAGCTTCTGCATTAAATGCCTTCATCTCCTTTAAAAAAAAAAAAGTATGTCAGCACAAGCCCAGGCAAAATTCAAATCCAGGAAAATAAAATTAAGCACGCAGATCAAAGGGAGACGAGCAGTGCCTGTAATCTGATCAGTGATCTGTTGCCATACATCAAAGGCAGTGCTTGGGAGACTGGAGAGAAGGAACTTTCTTTATAGCAGGTAGTTGTGCTCCATTCTCTGCCTTTCTCTTGTCTCAAATACGGTTAATAAAAAGTCATCGCTATAAGCCCACCTACCCTCCTTTTTTGTTGTGAGGAGGGGAAAAACATGATTCTTGGAGCTGAATGGCTGGATCTGTAGTCCTCTCTCTCTCTCGCTCTCTCTCTTTTCTTTTTGTTCCCAAGCTGTGCTCGTTGTGGATTGTGTGTTGGAAGCTTTCCCCAGTGCCAGCGGGTTCCGCTTTATGCCTTTCATCTTGCTGAGCTGATCCCATGACATCATTCAATGCTGTGGGACTGGTTGGAGAGCTATAATACAGCCTGTGGGGAAACACAGCTGAACTGCAACAAGAGTCTGTGCAGTTTTTAATTGAGTTAGCTGTCGTAAACAGTGCAAGAATGTCCTTCAAAAGTTTCTGTTATTTGGAATTTTCATATGAAGTCACGAAAGAGGCAGTGCATTTTACATGTCCTTGTGTAATAAAGTTATCGGATAATCTTCAAGTAAGGGTATCTTCCAGCATTGTGACTGACCAAAATCAAAATTTCCCACACGGGCTTAAATGATAAACTTGTAGGATGATTTGTAACAGCTGCCAATAAATTACCATTGAAACCACCAAAAGAAAGAACAGATTCCCACACTCAATTCCAGTACCAAAGAGGCTTTAGAGAAAAATGTCCTAATAAGTCTACAAATTTTTAAGCAACTTGAATTCAGTTGGACACCAGTGTGTTCTGAATGGGGGGAGGAAAAACATAGTCCAAGCCTGTGCACGTTTACTCAGAAGTTAGTTCCGCTGATTTAAATGGGACTTCCTGATAAGTAAATCTGCATACTCTCACAGGATTAATGTGAACTGGATGAACTATGACAGTAAGAGGGAGCCTTTGGAGACAATTGCATTGCTTTGCTCATCATGGCTACTGGTACCTTGTGCAACACTGTTAAGTACTTCTGTATCCCTTAATCTGTTCTTCTTTCTTCTGGTCTTGCTGGATGCTGATTTCTTTCCTCTGTTGTCTGGAGTAGAAATTTCACACCTCTTCTGGCTTGGAGAGCTGCAAAGTCTTCCTTTGCATCAGGAGTGGTGCATTGATGGGAAAATACTAGTATGCTTATGAGAAAGCACAGGGACAGGAAGCACATGTCGTCACCAAAGTTACTCAAAGCTCCACCTTCTCAACCACCAACACCACCACACACCTGTGCCCATTTTTCATTACTGGGGGAAATAAATTATGTGAGCAATGCACCTCTACTCACACAGTGAACATGTGAGGGTCTAGATTTACCTTGTGCAACCTAATCCACCCCCAGATGTGTTGGACTACAACTCCCATCAACCAAGCCAGTACAACTGGGCTAGCTGTGGTGAATGGGAGTCGTAGACCAAAACACCCAGAAGGAACCAAGTTGGAGAAGGCTGATCCAGCTAAACAAAGCATTGTCATTAGCAAGGCACAGGTCCTGGTACAAATCTATGGTCCTGTTGACTAGGTGATTTGAATGTGGGGCTCTCTTCACTGAACTGCAGTCCGTGTCATCTTGTAAGTAGGAGAACAAAAGGCCAAGAGCTAGTCTTGGTCTGGAGCTGGAAGCTGGAAAGAGACAGAGGCTAAACTTTACTCCCCCCCCCCAAAAAAAAACAACAACAACGACAACAGCAGGGAGCAAGCAAGATCTGTTAGTTAGTTAGTTAGTTAGTTAATTAATTAATTAATTAATTCGGTCAGTCCTTCCATTTTATTCTCACATTATATATGTGTGTAAATAAAGCCATATATCCTAAAGATGCCCCAGTCTCCAGTGACCTTTATTCCAAGGAAATCAAACCCTGAGTAAGTGCTGGCAACCCTGGAATCTCTCACAGCTCAGGGATTGGGGTGCATGCAACAATACTATATCTTGGAACCACTCAATGAAAGTCACTGGCAATAGATTCAGGACAGACATAAGAAAGTACTTCTTTACTCAACACATAATGACTTTATGGAATTTGCTGCCACAAAATGTGATGATGGCCACTGGCTTAGATGGCTTTAAAGGGGAACTAGACACATTCTTGAAGGATTTGTCTACCACTGGCTATGAGTCATGTCAATATGTAGCCTCTAAGTTCAGCAGTATGCCACTACAAATTAGCTTCTGGGGAGCAGCCATGGGAGCATTGTGAGCTTCCTAGTTGGCCATTTGGACTAGGATCTTTGGTTTGGTTCAGTGGAATTCTTATTGTGTTCTGATCTACTTGCAGGGAGGGTCGGATAGATAAGAGCCAGTGTGGTGTAGTGGTTAAGAGCGGTGGACTCGTAATCTGGTGAACCGGGTTCGAGTCTCTGCTCCTCCACATGCAGCTGCTGGGTGACCTTGGGCCAGTCACACTTCTCTGAAGTCTCTCAGCCCCACTCACCTCACAGAGTGATTGTTGTGGGGGAGGAAAAAAGAGCCAGTGTGGTGTAGTGGTTAAGAGCGGTGGACTCGTAATCTGGGGAACCGGGTTCGCGTCTCTGCTCCTCCACATGCAGCTGCTGGGTGACCTTGGGCCAGTCACACTTCTTTGAAGTCTCTCAGCCCCACTCACCTCACAGAGTGTTTGTTGTGGGGGAGGAAGGGAAAGGAGACTGTTAGCCGCTTTGAGACTCCTTGAAGGGAGTGAAAGGCGGGATATCAAATCCAAACTCTTCTTCTTCATATTCAGAACTTTTATATTTTGCACTAATAATGCACAAATAAAACACACAAACATATATAGTGCAAAACATGCTTTATCTGACCGTGATATCTGAGTGGTTATATAATTGGGATTTTGATTTTGAAAAGGATATGATCGTAGGAAGAAATAACTTTGTAAGTATGAGATGGGGAACTTGTGGTTTTTCAGATATTGATGAGCTCCAAGTCCCATCAGCCCCAACCAACACTTCAAATGATCAGGAATGGTGTGAGTTGTAATCCAATACCGCTACAGTGGGAAGGTAAATGACATTTCTGTGTGCTCTGGCTTCCATCACGGTGCACCGTTGTGCCAGAAGTGGTTTAGTCATGCTGGCCACATGCCCCAGAAAGCTGTCTGTGGACAAACGCCAGCTCCCTCAGCCTGAAGTGAGATGAGCGCTGCACCCCATAGTCGCCTTTGGCTAGACTTAACCATCCAGGGTCCTTTACCTTTACCTTAATCCAATAACATCTGGAGAGCCAAAGGCTCCCCAATAATTGTAAGCAAAAACCATATGTATAAGTAGGTGTGGTTATGAGCCTAGTAAGGACAGTAATTTCACCCCGTTGATAATGTTGCATTTCGCAGCTTTATTTTATTTTATTTATTAATTTTTTCAGTCACTTTATCTTGCCAAGGTTAATCCAAAGTGACTTACAACCATCCAAACAGACCACAAACCCCACATAAATACATTAAAACCAAGAGGAAAGAGAAATACATTAAAAACACCCACTTCTAAAAGGCCACATATAGTTAAAGGCCAGAGGCCTGGTTATAAATGTAGGGCTTTGCCTGTGTGAATCTGTTCTAGGTTTTTTTTAACTGGCTGTGGATAAGTATTTGTTCTTGTGAACTGGGATATGCTAATAAAACACCACCATGATGTGGATGAGCTGCCATGTGGGTGAAGAGGGAATGGGAAAACCTGGGCACTAATTCTTGAAGTTCAAAGTTCTTATAACAACCAGCTTGAATGGAAAGGGAGAGCAAGAGTACAGTGGTACCTCGGGTTACAGACGCTTCAGGTTACAGATGCTTTAGGTTACAGACTCCGCTAACCCAGCTATAGTACCTTGGGTTAAGAACTTTGCTTCAGGATGAGAACAGAAATCGCACAGCGGCGGCAGCGGGAGGCCCCATTAGCTAAAGTGGTACCTCAGGTTAAGGACAGTTTGAGGTTAAGAACGGACCTCTGGAACGAATTAAGTTCTTAACCTGAGGTACCACTGTAAAATGGAGCTGGTCTTTCAGCAGTGATAATACTGTTGCTGCTACTGCTGCTGCTACTACTACTAATATCCCCACACATCTGGCTGGGTTTCCCCAGCCACTTTGGGCAGCTTCCAGCACTTTCCCCTTATCCCATTCTCATGGCCAACTGGTTGGAATGGCTGCATCTAGGTGTCAGCTGAGGGAGAAATGAGCCCAATGGAGCTGGTTGCCCAGCAGAGCCAATGCAGCGGTCCTCCTCCTGCTCCCCATTTCTCTGTCTAGTGCAGCCTGACTGAGATCTTCTGGAGTCAAAAGACCATAAACGACGTTGATTGTTTCCAGCCTCCTGGTGGCCTAGCCTTGACTCCTGTGTTGTGTGAACTTTTATATGACCTCAAAAGTCTCCCCCACCCCCCGTTATGAATTCTTTATACAGAGGAGTGGCTTTAATATAACTCTTGATAGAGGCTCATAAAATTTTTATATGCTTTATTTTTTCCATGTGTGTATCAATGGAAACACTATATATTTTAGAATTAATATGGTCTCTATTAAACTTAGATTGTAAACAGGCTTATTTTTAAATAGCTTGAACTAAAATGTAATCAGTATCTCATTTATTTTCTTTTTAAAAACTGGGGCACGATCCTGCCAGAGATAAGCACTGTTAAGATACAACGACTTTAGCGGATGTGCTAAGAATCTTCTTAGATCTCTCCCACTGAAATAATAGACTTCAACGTGGTATATTTTTGTCAGTTTTTTGTTTTGTTTTTGTACGCTTTGCACTTGACTTGCTCCTATCTATTTTTGTCTAAATGTGCTTGTACCTAATTCCACACAGTACAGCTATGAGAAACCTGCGATTGACTACATGAAGTATAATAATACAACTGAGAAAATTACAATTTGCCAGAGGTAATAATCTTGGAATTAAGTAAAAATCAAAGACCAGAACATTTCAAGTATTTTAATCTAAAACTTTAAGAGGGAAGGTGAAAATTACAATTTGAAAATTGTTAGTATTCCTAATAATACTGCACGCTTACAGAATGGTTTAAAAAGTATACATCTGGAGCCTGGTAGTCTAGCCAGCCCAGTTCCTTGTTATCCTGTTTCTGTCCACTTGGCTTAAAGGTTATTAAATAATAAAAGGTTACTTTGCAGCTATATTTTTTGTCCAAACATCTATGAATACTTTCCAAAATGGGTCATGGCTATTTGTAACACATAGAGAAAGCTGTAACACACACAGAGAGAAATCTGAGATTACATGGTTTCCTGTAGATCTACATGCAGCTTGTAACATAGGCTGAAACAAAATTGCAGGCGTTCGGAATCTTTCCCAGGATCTTTCTACCCAGTCATTCAAATCATATGCTGAGTGCATTTTAGCCTTTGCACAATTCTCCTGCAAAAGACAGTAAAGCGATAGTAGCACATTGTCCTCTCCTATCTAACTATCAAAGCCATTTATGGTCCTTTGATACTGTAACACAACATTTTGTATTTCTTCAGGCACATTAGTAAGATTACTGAGGTGGTCTTACTGAGTAATCTTATACTCCAATTATGCCAGCCCCCGGGAGGGAAGGGGCAGTGAAAGAAGATATGCTGGTGCATCAGCTGCCATATTCAGTACTCATCCAGTTTAGAAGGGGGAAACACAGCACGTGGAAAAGTCCCAAACAGTGCCCCATTCTGCTGGTTTGTCTTTACCGGTGGAACCAACTGCACTGATAGGGTGTTCCACTGGCACATCTAGGATGTTCACCAGCATATCTGTCATGGTAGAAGCTTAACTGGCATCCTGCAGATGTTGTGGGACTTCTACCATATACCATTAACATTCAATTGGATTATCCTGATCATTTGGCTGCTGTGTTATCTATTCGTTTTTATACAGTAATAGCATAGGATCACAGCAAAGTGCCTTATACCAATTCAGACCATTGGTCTGTCTAGGTCAGTGTTGTCTACACTGCCTGGAATGCAGCTCTCCTGGGTTTAATACTGGGTACATTCTCAGTCCTTCCTGGAGATGCTGGGGATTGAAGCCTGGGACCTTCAGAATGCAAAGCAGATGCTCTACTACTGAGCTTATGGCCTTTTTGCTATTCTCTGCAAAGCAGAGAATTTAGAAAATCAAAGAAAAATCAGTGTAACCATTAAAAGTAAAGAACAAACAACAGAAGAGCAGACAGTGGAATCCCCTTCCACAAGAGGCATTTATGACCACCAACTTGGATAAGCTTTAAAAGAGGATTAGATAAATTCATGGATGATAGAGCTATCAATGGCTACTTTTACTTTTTGCCCCACTCTTTCTAGGCAGAGGTCCATGCTATTACGCTCCATGTCTGAGCGTTGAGGTTTGGTTTCCCCCAAGCTTTCTCTATGAAAGCCCATTCTTTAAAGCTGAATCAGAGCAGGTTTTCCATGGATTGACGTTTGCTCTGATTGAGATTTAAGAGCAGGTTTTCATGGGGAAAACCCTGGAGCAAAAGCAAAGGTGCTTGGACATGGAGTTTTAAATTGTCGGCCATGCCTGGAAAGAGCAGAGGAAATGAAAGTTTGGATAAGCCCTACCCCTGATGGCTATGTTCTATATTCTACGTAACTGTCGGAGGCAGTATTCTTCTGAATACTAGTTGATAGAAACCACAGGAGGAAAGAACACTGTTGTACTTTAATTCTGCTAGAGGGCTTCCCATAAGCATCTGGTTGGCCACTCTGAGAACAGGATGCTGGACTAGATGGACCATGGGCCTGATCCAGCAGGCTCTTCTTATGTTCTTAAATTCCCAGATTTCCTTCATGGGAAGCCCAACATATTGTTCAGATTTAACATTGTGAAACAACCTGAAAGGAACTGAAACAAAAACTTTGCTTTGGCCTGGTTTGACCTCTTGATGAATGAGTGTAGCTGATGAAGTTGGTAAAAGGCATTGTTGGCCACCACTGCTACCTGTATATTCATAAACAGAGATGAATCCCTGAAAAAGCCCAAGTGAAAATCTGATGTTTCAATAGGAGGACAACTTATCCATAACAAACTCAATACCTCAAAGGAGGTCATCTAATGCAACTCCCTATTCAATGGAGGATAAAAAATGCAGGCTGCAATTGCAGTAGCCCTGACAGATGGCTATCCATCTTTTGGTTAGATGCCTTCAGCACAGCCATCTCCCTCTCAAGGCAATCTGTTCCATTGTCAAATGGCTCTGATCACTTAACCTTCCCTCCCACCGAAGGGCTGTAGATGTTGTTGGCCAATGGTTAGTGATGGGAGTTTTATTTCAACAATATCTAGAAGGCCACAGGTTCCACACCTCTGGTTTACAGCATGCAGTAGAAATAGAATTTTGTTATGCTCATGGTCATCCTCAATTACATCTTAAATGAAGCTAAGATGGGAATACATAAGGAAACTCTCTTACAACTTCATATCTGATAGTGTTTAAAGAGGCTCTGTACTAGCATGCAAAACTTCAATAATGTAACATTCTTTCTGGAGACTTTGGTGCAATTGAGTTCATAAACTGACGTCCTCAGGCTATTGGCGTTAGATCAACAGTGTCTATTAATATAACAAACAGAGAACGAGCTAGGCTTAAGTTTTTGAAGATGACTTATTGAGTAGCAGCAGACTGCTGAATTTTTAGTGCAAGACACTGCTCTTGTCACCATTTCAGAGCATCAGTATTTGCTACAGAGTTATCTTATTTTTTTTGTTCAAAGGTAGAATATGCCAGTGAAGAAAATGGAAAGGAACTTGGAATGCTTTTCTAATGTCTTTCTTCTTATAGACAAGTTTCACTGTTCACCTTTGAACAGTTCATGGTAGGGAACAAAACTCATGAGCAGAAGGCTGTTGTCCTCATGTCCTGCTTACAGGCTTCCCATAGGCACTTGATTGGGCAATCTGCTAAGCAGGGTACTGGACTCTGTGGGCTTTTGATCTGATCAAGCAGGGCTCTTCTGATGTTCTTCATGCTTATAATAACATTCCTTAACAAATTAATGCCTTTACTTACACAAATATGCTTTATCATGATAGAATTGACTATTTTTCATTGATTGAGCTTGGCTGGATGCAGGCAATATGCTATATAATTTCTCTTTTACGTTGTGGTAGAAGTTTCAACCCTGTAGTGTTCATGGGAATGTTCATATAACCTCTAAAAATGCCAAGTAAGAAGACAATAAGCAGCCATGCTTGTGCTGGCACTTACTATCTGTTTTCTTTCCCTCCAGACACCTGGTACTCTTCTGGCTTTGGTCTAAAGAACTACAAAGAGGTACTTGCTGTACACATTAAATTTATCTTGTTATCTATTTTGTCTGATATGTGTCCTAATTTTTGCTGAAGGTTTACTGCTCTCTTTTAAAAAGTGAAGAAGCTCCCATCTCCTCAGCTTAATCCCCCAGAGAGGTGGAATGGCCAAGATCCTTGGTAGTGCTAACTCTACATTAGGGGTGGGGAGCCTTAGGCTTGGGGGCCAAATGCCTCCAGGTCTCTCACTGATCCTCAGGACTCTTCCAGGCTACACCTCCTCTCACAGACCCTGCTTTGCACCCCAAGTATTCTAGTCTAACTCAGTGTTTCCCAAACTTCGGTCTTCAGCCATTTTTGAACTACAGTTCCCATCATACCTGACCACTGGTCCTGCTAGCTAGAGATGATGGACTCCATTTCCTCAGGGTCTTGCAAAGAACAATGTCAAACAAAAATTGATTATCTCCTTCTACCAGGCCACAATAGAAAGTGTCCTTTCATACTGTATAACAGTGTGGTACGCTGGTTTGACAGCCACAGACAGGAAGTCCCTACAGAGGGTGGCGAATACAGCACATGACATCATGGGCTGCCCTCGGAGTTCATTAGATGACATTGTGGGAGACCGCTACCTCAGGAGACTGAGGAAAATACTTAGGGACGACTCACACCCCGGCCAGCACTTCTTTAATCTCCTACCTTTGGGCAGTATAGTCAACCGCACCAACAGGTTAAAGAACAGTTTTTATCCATGTGCTGTTGGGCTGCTGAATGGAAAAAAATAGTGGTGTAATTGACTTCTGACAAGCACACAGAGCGCGAACAAGATTGAGTGTATGGGGGGGGGCGTTTAATTTCACTGCACACAGGTGGTGAGGTGACAATAAAGGTTTCTTCTTCTTCTTCTTCTTCTTCTTCTTCTTCTTCTTCTTCTTCTTCTTTGTCTTCTTATTTGTAGTCCAACAACAGCTGGAGACCCAAGTTTAGCTGGAATGTGTCCTTGAACTCTGATAATGCCTCTTCCTTGTCCAGATCAAGGACAGAGAGAGTTGTGTTGAGTAGAAACTAGACAACATTACAAAAGGGAGACTTTTGCTGCTCTGACCACTTTTGATTCAGGCCCTGCCCATCACTGGCATGTGGCCCTCGGAAGTTTACCCAGGAGGGAATGTGGCCCTTGCATTGAAAAAGGTTCCCAGGCAGGGTGCTGTGACTGTAAATAAGCAACTGGGATTCGCTACAATGGCCTTTTGACATTGCATTGGCAGAAACGGGACTGTGATGCAACACTTCCAAGAACAAATAAGCTAACAGTAAAAGTAGAGGCGGCATGAAAGGCAGCTTACACAGCTGAGAGCTGAGTACACAGGAAGGCACGATTTGGGGACAGGGACCGGATGGAACATTTTGGCCTCCGTGCTGCCATCTATGTTTACAGAAATGTCTCCACAGGAAAGGAGACTGTTTTTTCTTCTTCTTCCTCTTCAACCCAAGCAAGCAAGCTGGGATTCTCTGATGGCATTATCTGTGTTTGCAGTTTGCAGGATGGATCATGGCAGTACACATCTCAGACCCCCTGTCTCCATTCTGTCAAGTTATTTTCTTAACCACAACCTTTCACAGAAACTAAGTATTAAAATATACATGTTATTTACTTCCCTTTAATTCAAGATGACTTATAATTAAAGTTAATGATGCTGTTCTTTGATACCTTGTGGGAAGATATTTAAGATTCCATGACAGAGGTGCAGAGGCAAAACCTTTTCTGCGTGTTTGAATGGCAGCCAAGGAATTTGTTAACTATCTATCTGAAGTGTTTTAACTGACCAAAAGAAAATATTGGTAGCTGATACTGCTTGCAGCTTGGAGTTCATTGATATTCATCCTCCTCTCTGAAGGGATGCTTATGCAGTCAACTGTAGAAAATTATAGCATCTAGCAGTCATTAAGGATGAACTGCTACAACTGGAGTGAACATATTCAAAGCAATATTCCAGTTTTAGAGGAATTGTAGAGGTGTTTCTTCTAATGAACGGCTTATTGTAGAAGTCACTCATAGAGTTAAGTTGATCATTTTGGATGCCAGGTCTATAATACCCCTTTTGAGCTGAGACAATCAGACCTGTACACAGTATTCCAAGAGTGATTCACCTTGCAAAGCAGGGGGATGTGAAATACAACAAAAGATTTTGCAAAATCACAAAAGTAATAATAGCTTATGGTGGAAAATGCATCACAATCCTTACATGAAAATTAGTCTGTTAGGACAATAATAATGTTTTTTTTTAACCCTTTGAATTTAATGATTTTTTACCATGTGGCTGGGAAAGAGGTAATTGATGTTTCCATGTCAAGAACAGATTTTAATGGCTACTGTCGGCACTTTTCAAAACAGTGAGCATGTCTGCTCTCTCTTGGAAACTGTTCAGCATTCTTGCAACAGTCCACAGAATATAGAGATGTATGGATCAGTCTATTTTCACCCCATGTCAATTTTGCAGGTAAGTCCATTCCATCTCATTTCCACACAAATCTGTGATTATTTGTTTAAAATCCATGTGAAAACATATATTTAAATACACATTTTACTCCATTTTCATTGTTGGGGACAGCTGATTTTTTCTCTGTTTTTTTCTGACACCCTTGGGAATCTTTTTTGTTTTGACTGTGAACTGCTTGACTACAGGGTATTTGTGGAACATGTGGTATAAAAATAAACTGACTCTGGCTATAAGTTTCCTAAAAGCAGACAATAATACACAAAACATTAAGCAAAAAAGCAGTACTTTAAAAATAGAAAATCAGAATCAAAGCCACTAAAATACTTTAGAAGCAGGGATCAAGAAAAAAACACCACCCCAGACTAAAGGGCAGATGAAACAAAAATGTTATTACAACTTGCTGAAAGGCAAGAAAGGAAGGGGCTGGTCAGGCTTCCCGAGGGAGGGAGTTCCACAATCTGGGCACTGCATTACAGAGCTTAATATTTCTTTGCTGTGTTATATCAGGACCTTTAATCTACCATTTCATCCAGCTGTAATAATAAGGGATGACTAGGATTTGACATGTATTCTTAAAACAAACACATGTGAAGACCTCTGTGATCTATCAGTGTTTTCCAGTATATGTAGAACTGCAAATTTCCTAACTAATAATGCAACCTCACCAATTAATCCACAAAAGTTACCAAGTGCACACAAAATTTACTAGCCCAATGGGCCACACATATCTGTGTCACCTGCCATTTGTGGTACATCAACATCCTGAAAGTAAAGTAATAATAATAAGCAACTCCTTTCCAGCCAATTATAAAAGCTTCCGTAACTGGAAGCAAATTCTTAGTCACCACAAGTGATAATCCAAGTGGCTATTTACAATTATGTGGCAAAGAGTAATGAGAATAAGCACATTTACTTGGGGGCATTGGTATGCCACAGGGATATTTAGATTAGGAGCTGGAGATTGCATTTATAAGTGGTCCATGTTTCACAAGCATATAGTAATTTTACACATCACTTAGGAAGGCAGGCGAACTAATATCAGTGTACTGGAAGAAGCAAAGATCACCAGTGTCGAAGCAATGATTCTTCAACATCAACTTCGTTGGACTGGTCATGTTGTGTGGATGCCTGATGATCATCTTCCAAAGCAACTACTCTATTCTGAACTTAAAAATGGAAAGCGTAATAATGGTAGTCAACAAAAGAAGTTTAAAGACTGTCTCAAGGCAAATCTAAAAAAATGTAGTATAAACACTGACAACTGGGAAATGCTGGCCTGCAAGCACTTCAGTTAGAGAACAGCCTTTACCAAAGGTGTCATGGGCTTTGAAGACACTCAAACTCAGGACGCAAGGAAGAAACATGCTAAGAGGAAGGCAAGCTTGGCAAATCCACACCGTGATCAACTCCCACCTGGAAACCAATGTTGCCACTGTGGAAGAACGTGTGGATCCAGAATTGGCCTCCACAGTCACTTACGGACTCATTGTTAAAACTGTGTTTATGGAAGACAATCTTACTAGGCTACGAGTGATCGCCAAAGAAGAATTTAGATTAGGTTACCTTTTTGAATTTTCCCGGAGCTCTATATTTCAATAATAAATTCCACATGGGGCAAACTGTGAAGAAATACGGATTGTATCCAGTGCTAGTCTACTCAGTGTAGACCCACTGGAATTAATAGAATGAAGTTATGTCCATCAATAACAATGGGTCTACACTGAGTAGACCACCACCATATGCTTGATTAGTCATAAGTTAAACATGCCTAAAAGTAAACCAATAAACTAACATGGAAGCCAGCAGAATTAGCCACAGAGGTAAGTTGTCTTCCCCTTCATATTGCCAACTATTTCTTACATGCAAGTAATGGGTTCCACTATGCAATTAAATTTGTTCATAAGTAATGTGGAGTTAGGGAGTGAGCAGTGAGGTGGCCAAGACCACATTGTTCCTGGTGGTAAAAATGAAAATGGATTGCAAAAAACTACAATCGGAGTGATTGGGTTATAGATCCCTGGGATTTCTGCCTATATGTTTGGTGCATGTGGGATAACATTTCTTGAAATTTACACTAGGCATGGCTACGATCACCATTCTAGGAAGGCCTGTCTAAATAAAAATGTATCCAGTACATGTCAAAACCCTAATTGGGTTGACGCTTATCTAATAGCAACCAGAAGGGAGCTCCATAGTGTGGGTTCTGCCTTTCAATGAGACTGTCTACTTACACTTCATTTCTCTACTTTAAGGGATTTTATGGTTCTCCCGCTCTCCTTTATTGCCTTCCCAAAGCCTTTAGGATGGGACAAGCTATATACTTAAACAATTTATAAGGTGGTCATAATTTAAGCCCTAGTTGAAAGGAGAGCTGACTAATAGTTACCGGTGTTGCCATTATACTATGTAATGGCAGAGTCACAAAACTTTCTCTCCAAGGTTATTTCCCCTCCCCCTAGCCAACTTGGCATGAATTCCATGGGGAGCTTAACTATGGAAAACATCCAACAGTTGTTTAGATTTCAGGCCAAAACAACTTCAGGAACATTTAAACAATCAGGTGTGCCAGATTCATGCTGGCACATGATCTGAGGATGCGTTGCCTTCCGTTCCAGTCCTGCATGGATCTTACATGAGGAGAATTGGGGGAGGGGGAGTCATGCGAGCCCACCATAATACCATTTGTTTTATCAAAGAACATGTCACATCAATATTTCTCTTTGCTCTTGGTGACTTGACGCTTAAAATCGCTCATTTTGTGGAAGAATTTTCTAGTTTACCACATGACTACTTAATCACTTCTTTTCACAGATTCCATCAAACTAGAGTTTCTCTAAAGTAGGAGTGGGAAACCTCAGGTTCTGGGGGCCAATAGTGGCCCTCCATCTCTCACTCTGGCCCTCAAAACTCTTCCCAGGCTACAAACCTATCTGGAATGTGTCCTTGAACATTGATAATGACCCCTTGTCCGGATGGAGGATTGTAAGGAGTTTGTGAGTGAGTGTAGAAAATGGCCTACCGTATAAAGGTAACATTTACATTGGTTGTTTTGCTCAATTTTGCCTCTGGCCTCGTCCACCTCTAGCATGAGTATGTCAGAATGGAATTGTCAGGAACAAGCCAGCAATAAATCACACTGAGAAAGTGAAGTTAATTCTTCATTAGAAGGTCTGCCCAGGGGAGCCAGACCTAATGAGCACAGCAACTCTTCTCAGTATGTCTTGTCTCTATGAGGCAGTTGTGCAGACTGAAGGTCCTTACCTTCTCATGGCTGCCTAAGTCTCCTCCTCTCTGTCTTCTTTGGGGGGGGGTTCTTCTGCTGGTGCCTCCCACCATTCCTCTGTGTCCACTCATAGAATCATAGAGTGGGAAGGGATCAAGGGTCATTCAGTCCAACCCCTTGCAATGTAGGAATCTCAACAAAAGCATCCAAGGCAGATGGCCACCTAACCTCTGCCCAAAAACCTCCAGTGGAGGAGAGCCCACAACCTCCTGAGGGAATCCATTCCACTGTCAAATAGCTCTTACTGTCAGAAAGTTCTTCCTGATGTTTAGTTGGAATCTCCTTTCTTGTAACTTGAAGCCATTGATTCAAGTCCTACCCTCCAGCGCTGTAGAAAACAAGCTTGCTCCATCTTCCATGTGACAGCCTTGAGATATTTGGCTATCATCATCTCCTCTCAGCCTCCTCTTCTCCAGACTAAACAGACCCAGCTCCTCCAAGCCTCATAAGGCTTGGTTTCCAGGCCCTTGATCATCTTGGTTGCCCTCCTCTGCACATGTTCCAGCTTGTCAACATCCTTCTTAAATTGTGGTGTCCAGAATTGGACACAGTATTCCAAGTGTGGTCTGACCAAGAGAGAATAGAGCACTACTATTACTTCCCTTGTTCTGGACACTAAACTTCTGTTGACGCAGCCTAGAATAGCATTAGCTAGTCATTCCATGACAGAAATGTGGCCCTCAGGATGAAAAAGTTTTACTTGCTTGAAGGCAGTGTGTTGCCTTACCAAGCTATTAATTTGTAGTAACTTGTTTTGTATTGGAATTCTGCATTTTTAATTCTTGTTGTTGAACCAATAATGCTCGCGGAGGTATAACTCCAGGATCAAGTCTCCATGTCACTGCCTTGGAAGGGCTTCAAGAGCTGGCACAGAACGGGGGAAATCCAGTCTAATTTATTTATGAAGCTTCTTAAATCAAAATGCCAAGAAGTCAGCACTTCAAGTGACATGGGAAGATCAAACATGTTGTATTGTGAAATAACTCTTAACAGTGTACATGAGAGGAACGTTAAAAAAAAACCCATGTATTTGAATGTGGTGTTCATGAAAAGCAGAGATTAAGAACATGTGAAGCTGCCTTATGGACTGTGGCAGCCTGCTGGTCCATCTAGCAGGGCTCTTCTTCGATGAGAGGCACATAAGAACATACACAACAGTGTTGGGATCAGATATAAAGAAAGATGCACTTTTCTGCTTGAGTTCGTCAAGCTCAACTTTAGGAGAGACTAAACAAGAACACTGACTGTGAATATGTGAGCAAGAAACAGAGTTCCAGAAATAACTCCACTGAAAATGATATTTGGAGTGGGTGGGCCAATAAATAAATAAATAAATAAACAATGCCTCAAAAGTTATTGTGCATAATCTGCTGTCTGATTTTTCCACACTTTCCTAGGGTTGTGAGCTCTGGTTCAGTGACAGTATCTTCACGTATTATGGCTACAATACTAACTTGTAGACCGTGAGGTCCCAACATTTATAAATTACCCATGAGAACTTGTGTTTCTGTATGTGTGTGTTCCTTTCTTAACAAAACTATGAGTCTGGATGTCTTTGCAGAAACAAAACAACAGTAAACATGTTTGGGACAATCGGGGTGCCAAGTCAGGAGCATCCCACACCCTGAGATTTTAGGCCCCAAACCTGAGATTTAGGGGTGGCCCCTGGTGATGGTCAGGGGTGTGTGTGGCTAACATCATGTCATTGTCAATGTCATCTGAACCTTCTGTGGCTTACCTCCTTTGTTTCTGTAGCTTGTAAGTGGCACATCCCTCCCTCTTTTCACCTCGTATGACAATCATATTCCTCTCATCATCTATGAAAAAATTGAGACTATGAATTAGGAACCACTAGCACTAACACTGTTTTCTTTCCCTGTTGGATTGAAGAGTTTTGCTGGCATGTAATTGGCTATAGGTCACAGGTCCAATCCCCAACACTGGGCTAGCAGAAGCTCCTTTAGTGAATCGATATAACTCTGTCCTCAATCCAGATTTTAGCTTGTAAAACTCATTTTTTCTTAAGCACACTTCCTGCCCCACGTTCACCACTTTCTTTTCTACATACTAAGCTATTTCCTAAGGTTCCCAACTGGACTATTTCTTTTGGAGGGGGCAGGTGTGAGAGAGTTGCCGTGGAGGTGGAAGGGGGGAAAAGCTGGAATGGAATTAGGAACTTCCTAAACTAGAATTTTGTTTCCTTCTGTCTCCAGGGCAGCCCCTACCCCATCTGCTTACCCAAATGATCCATCTAGTGTCCACCCCATTTCAAATGAAAATATATAATAAATGCCTCTTCCAGTCTCCCCTCCTGTCTCTCAATGTTCCAGACTCCCTTGGCCATTTTTTGTTCTTGCCTCCTTGGACTTGCTCAAGACAAACCAAAGGCCAGAGTTGCCACACGGGTGCAGAGGCAGCAAGGCTCAGCTCCTGCTGTTGTTTTTTCATACATATTGCTTGCTTCTGCAGCCCTACACTTTGTGCCATGTCATAAACCCAACCTCTTGACCCCAACCCAGTACTTTTTACTCCCCTGAGCTCCCTCCCACCACTGAGCCAAGGAGAGGGAGGTGGGCAAACGCCATGGAGTGTCTATGCAATAATTTGCAGAAATGGAGGTTAATTGGGAGAGATGAGAAGGGAGGTGAGGAAAGTACTTGTGAAAGACTATGCAATAATTTGCAGCCAACTCTTGCAAGCTGCATGCACAATCTTGTGTTGTTGTTTTTAAACACCCTCTTGCCCTCCTGGAGAGACAATCCCTTCACTGGGCACCTGGAGAGGGGCAGGCAAGCTTGGAGACTCCAGGTGAGCCCTGAAGGTCTGGCAAATGTAAGGACAATGTTACTAAAACTAGGAAGTATATTGCTCTCCAATGCCTCTCCTCTAAGCACATTCATAGCTAATGAGCTCTTCTAGACGTCCAGAATTTGCCAAGAGTTATTTTGCTTATAGTTTTTTTTATACCCAACACTAAGATAATATTTTTTCCTATGGATGCAGTCTTCTTCCTTTGAAAGTCAATAGCAAAATCCCAACTGATGTACAGGATTGCTACCTAAGATGCCTTGAGATGAAGAAGGGATCTTCTATTGGACTGTATGACAAACATTTTTCCACTACCTTCCCAGGGCAACTGCTAAGAGAGCATATTATTTGGTAATACATAGCAGTCTGTACGGAAGACTATGGAACAGCAGCCTCTTCTCATTCTAGTTCACACTTCTTTGAATTGTTGTAACTAGCTCTGGGATATCATGGTGAAGGGTGGGTAAGGAACAACAACAATCACAACAAAAATTCTATGGGCCTTAGGATGAATTTTTACATGCCTTACAAAGAAATAAGAATTTTGAATCTGCTCTGGGCACATCACAGCTGTCCAGAGTTTCTGGGTTTGGTGTCACCAGTATGCTAATAACACTCAACTCTATTTCTCCTTTCCACCTAAATCCAAGGAAGTTGGTTTGGTTTTAAACTGGTCTCTGTTATCATTCATGGAAAGGATAAGGGTGAACAAATTGAAACTCAATCCAGAGGTGCTCTTGGTCTGTTGGAAGGCAGAACAGGGAAAAGTGATTCATCTTGTCCTGGATGGGGTAACACTCCCCCTGAATACACAGGCTCACAGATTGGGTGTGCTCTAGGACTCCAATTCTATCCCAGCAAGGCAGCCCAGAAGGATACCTTGGTCAATGGTATCAAAAGCTGCTGAGAGGTCCAGCAGAACCAACATGAACACACTCTGCTTTACCAGTTCCTAGCATATGTCAACCAGCAAGGAGACCAAAGCTGTCTCTGTCCCATAGCCAGGCTTGAAACCAGATTTAAATGGATCTAGGTTCCCATGAGAGCCTCCAGAGTCTGGCAGACAAGGGTCTCTCCTGTCTCATCCCTCCCTCCCTCCCTCCCTCAGATGTACCGTATTTTTTGCACCATAACACTCACTTTTTTCCTTCTAGAAAGTAAGGGGAAATGTCTGTGCGTGTTATGGAGCGAATGCCTACTGATGGCAGGGGGATCTGCTGCAGTCGTGAGCAGAGGATCCATGGTTCCCCTTCCTTCCCTCCTCCGTCGCTTGCTTTGAAACAGCAAAGCGGGAGAAGAGCCGCTGAGTGGGGAGGAGAGAGGGACAGAGAGCCTGCTTGCTTTAAAGGAGCAAAGCGGGAGAGGAGAGGAGCCTTCTCCTCTTATACCCCTCTTCAGCATTATTAACGGCATCCTTCTCCACCCATCCCACGCGTGTTCCTTGTCCCTTGAGTGCTTTTCCTTCCCTCCCCACTTAAAACGTGGTTACAAAGCACGGATCCACATGGATCCTCAGGATTTTTGCATTGGGCTACCCCAAACTCACCGTCAGATCACATGTCGGTGGCCACAGCATGAACCACAAAAATCATACATCCACTGTTTCGTTTAGAATATTTTTTTTCTTGTTTTCCTCCTCTAAAAACTATGTGCGTGTTATGGTCGGGTGCGTGTTATAGAGCGAAAAATACAGTAAATAGAGGGATCACTTGGTGATCCATGTAAAGCTGAAATCATATAAATAAAGTCAATGTAAGTTATTAACACCAGGTATTTAATCACAAGGGAAATTCACTTTACACTTAATCAGAGAAACTGTTCTTCATATGTTCCAGATATTCCAGACCCCTGATTCAAATTGAGTCCTTCTCAATGTAAGTTCTACAACTCTATACTATTTATAAGGATGAAAAATTCCCCTCCATCCTGAGAGCTATAGTTGACCCATCACAGAAGGACAGTTCTTAGCACATTTAAGAAAGTACAGTTTCCAGGATACTTTGAGGGGCCAATCTGCTTTAAATGTGCTTTAAATGTGAGGTGTGTGTACAACCTCAGTGCTATTGAAAACAACGATGGAATAAATTTCATTTCACATTTTAGAATAGCAACAGGTCAGGTTTGTTAATCTTCTTACTAGTGGTGACCTACTTTTTTACCTATTGTTGATAGAAAGTATCTGAAGTTGTGCATATATTATTTAGTAAATTTATTATAGCTAGATACTCGTGTGTGTGTGTGTGTGTGTGTGTGTGTGTGTGTTTGCCTTTAGGATGATCTGAACCTAATCCAATTTTGTAAATTAAAAACAGGTGTCCAGATGTTGGGAAATTACCAAATGAAATAGATCAGTGTACATTCTCTTTTTCCTTCAGCATTAACTTGCCTTGCCAAAAAAAGGTTCATAACATGAAAGATTTAGTGTCAAAAATTCGCCCCACCTCAAATTACATTGCAATTAAGACTAGGTTTGTCATTGCATATATTTCATTGGTTAAAATTGAAACAGACTTCTAGCTATTAATAAATCACCTACTGATATAATAATAATAGTGCATTTATTGGAGGAACTGCTTGTTCTGAAGTAGCATTTGAATAACACATAGTATTATAAATAAAAAAGGATCTTATGCCACCTTAAAGACTAACTGATAATGGTCTGTATCCAACATTCTATGTCTGCCAGAGCAAAAGCCCTTTTGCTAGTGGATGCCATTGTTTAAAGGTTGTGCAGCAGATAAATTGAATGCAATTGTTGCACTAGCAGACAAGGACGGAGGAAGGGGGGCGGTGGGGGGGCGGGCTGCTGCGGGTGTCACCACTGAGGGGGGTGACAAAATGCCATGCGGCACTCACTGAGGAGCCTGCAGTGCACCCGAGCCAGGCGTCTCTCCTGGGATTGAAGCGGTGGCTTGGGTGCCCACAAGCTTCACGCTGCCCCAAATGGTCTGCCCGCTGCCTCCCCCTCAGCTGTAGGGCAGATGAGTGGGAGAAGGCAGGCAGATTCCTCAGAGGCCCTGCGGAGTGTCCTGCCCTGGCTGGGGAGGCCCAGCCAGATGGGCGGGGAATAAATTATAATTTCTATTGTATTCTGGCCCCACCCCTGGGCACAGGGCACATGCGCAGCCCCAGGCGCCCGATCAGCTTCTTCCACCGCTGCTAGCAAAAGCTTGTTGTGAAACTGTTGGTTTTGTTGTGCAATCCATTGCACAACAATCTTCTGTAACAGACAACAACCAACCAACACAATAAGTACACTGGTTTTAACCCATAGCTGTCAACGTTTTCCCTTTTTAAAGGGAAATTCCCTTATTCTGAATAGGACTCCTCGCAAGAAAAGGGAAAAGTTGACAGCTGTGTTTTAACCTAGTGCTACATTGGATATAACCTTTAGTACACAATCGTTTACTACAGCGGCACCAACTGAGGGTCTATAGGATTCAACTCACTGCAAACATTGCCAGATATATCGTTGGGTAGAGATCTTAAAAAATGTAGACTACTCTGGACAAAAGGCTGTGAAATGGAGTGAAGACAATTCTGAATTAATTTAGCCTTCTGAGGCAAGAGCTCAGCACTCTTAATTCCTCGCCGCCGAAGTTCAAAGTTATACAAGATAAGTAAAGTAACCACTCACAATAGCAGCAATAACACAGTCTTCTAAGCTTTGCTGCAGTACTATTCTAAACATAGCTGAAGGCGCAGTGTGAGATTTCAAGTGACATTACTCCCTTATCTTTCAAAACGTTGAAGAGGAAGTCTGAAATGTGTTTGAAAATGTTCTTAAGCCATTTATGGGACAGGCTCTCTGCTATGCCTTGGAATGGGTAAGGTTACCGCATTGCAGTCAATGGAAATTTGGATCTCTGCCAAGGTAATAAAATTCAAACAGCCCACCCCACTGAGCATATGCTGTCGCTTGTTCGCTCAACATCTTCAATATTCACTTTTAGACCAGAGAGGGTGTTGTTGCCATCAAGGTTACTCCAACTTAAAACAGTCATGTTCTTTTCCAAAAGAAAGAGAAAGGGTGGGATTTAGAGTAGAGGCTCCTATGTATTTTCCTCTGAACAGTAACCCTAAGTACTGAATCAACAAGGAGGTTGCCTGGTTCAGCCGTGCTTGTTGATATACCGCATTTACATGAATCTAATGTACCATTGAATCTAATGTGCACCTCAAGTTTCAAAGCCTTGAAACCAAAAAAGTATTTGCTAGTGAATGTAAATGCGCTATTGAATTTAATCCGCGCCCTAATTTTTGCCATGTAATTTGGCCAAAAAAGTTGTTCATTACATTCGAATAAATACGGTAACTGTACTAGTAACAACTACCATTGCCCAGTATGGCACAGCAGTTGCTCTGTACATGGGCTATGTAAGGATTGCCTTGTTGAATCTGGCCAACCAAAGGTGCATTTAAGCTAGCACTCTATTTCAAACAGGCCACAGAGCCCAATGCTCCTAGGAAACTTACAAGAAAGAGTCATTCTCAATAGGTTGCTCCTGGCACCTGGTAATGAAAGATGAGGCACCTCTGAATATTGTAATACCTAAGCGTTCAACAAGAATATAGGTAGGGGTGATCTGGAAAATGTAAGTATACTAGAACTTAAAGTCCCTCGCCAATCCCATTCCAGCTGAGTTTGTCTTGTTTCCTCCTTTCCCTGCTAGTCAATCAGATGTCTCCTTTGTGATACATCTCCTTTCCTAGTTCTTACCAGCAAAACTGTGGGTGGATCTACACAAAGGAAAAAAATGCTATGAATAAGTCAGAAAGAAGAAAACCCTATGGAAAATATGTATAAATGTTTCCTGCTCTCTGGCGCCATCTGGTGTTTCTTGTTTATAATGCATTCACATCACTTTTTCGACTAATGTAGCTGAGTCCATAGAGAGCTAATCTACATGATATATTTGCCATTGGAATCATGGTGAGTCCAGGCACGCACACACACACAGCCATATTTTTCTTAAAACTTACCATGTGAACTGGCCTTATCACTTGCTGTGCTTTCCTGCCCATGATTCACATCTCTGATCAGCTATGTAAGCTGGGGAAAAGTGCTTGTGACTTATGAAGAGGGATCTAGTTCTGGGATTCCCAAACTATGAAATCACTAGTGGTTTGCAAACTTTATTCAGGTGGTCTGCATTATGTTCATATTAAATATTCATATTGATTTTTAAATGTATTTTCACTGCTTCCTTTATTTCTTATATTGTACTCCAATTTGAATTCTATGGAATGCAAATTGTAATACAATGCAAGGAATTGCCTTTATTACAGTGCAAGAAATTTACTCACACAGGACTTAAGTTTTGATTCTTTGCATCATTCTTAATTTATTATTGTGGTTATTGAAACATATTTCTAAATTGTAGGTTATATGTGATTGCCTATAATTTAAATCAACGGCTATTTCTAGATTCAGTAGCGAATTAATTTTAATATTCTTTACACACCATAAAAGTGTTTCCATTTGCTCCCTCTTAGCAGCTCAGCCTTTTGTGCTTGCGCTATTTTTATTACCAGTTTTAAAAATAATTGGTTTTTAATTATCATTTTAAAAAATTTCTCCATTCTGTGCTTTTATGAATATCAGATGGCTAATTTTACACAAAGGGTTTCCTGGGGATCAGCGTTACCCAAAAATATTATATTACAGTGGCCAAGCCTTCAAACACAGCCATGTGCTAGCATTCAAAGACATTTATAGCTGAAACAACAGATTGCGCTCTCCATTCTGAGCCATATGGTCTCCTCCTGAGTTCTGCCTTCCTGCTCAGCAACTAATAGTTCCATAGTGATGGCTACAAGCCTGTAATTGACATGCTTTGTTTTTGTTTTGATTCTTGGTCTTTTAAAATATATTTCTTCCACTCCCTAATGCAGGATTTCTGCTGCTGACTGTGGATCACACAGGACATTTTGTGGAGAGGTCTCCTATTGTTTATACCTTGCTGATCCAGTGAAGAAGGTAGTAATGCATTTGTTTGCATGGTTGGCAGGCACATTCACAGAGTACAGTATATAATTTATGCCATAATGAAAATCACATCTATTGCTCCACCCACTTTTCTCTCTCGCCCCACCAACCACCAGCACGTGCTGCCTGAAGGATGCTCATGAGGGAATATGACCTTGAGCTGAAAGAAGTTCCGCATCTCTGATCTGTATTATTGTGATTACTATATTATTAATCTAACTCTGGCTTAAACTTACATGCCTTCTGATCCTTGAAATATGTGTATGTCTGCTTCAGCATAGTACTTCAGTATTTTTCCTATTAGCTTACAATTCTTAGCTGCCACCAGCCTTTGAGATGAAGATGCATTTTTTTTATTTATGTGGCGAAATGTTTTTGCTTCAGCCATCCTGAGGAAGAGGAATTGACTATTCAACTACTCTGATAATCCTAACTCTGTGAGGAGGATAGTGGTCTCCTAAACAACTTTCAGCACCCTTAACAAACTTTATTTTCTGGGATTCTTTGGGGCAAGCTTTGGCTGGTAATAATAATAATAATAATAATAATAATAATAATAATAATAATAATAATTTTTATTATTTATATCCCACCCATCTGGCTTGGTTGCCCCAGCCACTCCAACACAGGTTCCAACACAACAAAGCATCAAACATTAAAGACTTCCCGATGCAGGGAAGTGGTAGAATACTACTTTAAACAATACTAAACTAGGGTGTAAGCCCTATTTGGCACTATTGAACTTACTTCGGAGAAAAAATGCATAGATCCTCATCCAAAAAATGCTAAATTACAGCAAAAATAAAAGTCTTATCTTTTCCAGAAGATATTCATAGTTAGGGCCAAACAGATGAGCGCGCAACCCCAGAGTCGTCCGTGACTAGACCTAACGGTCAGGGGTACCTTTACAAACCAAAAACACAATCTTTCAGTAAAAACAATTACAAATGTCAAAAGCATTGGTTCCATAAAGTTACATGGTCTAGGTTAGCCACCGGCTCTACTTTACAGAGGACATTCCTCTATTTGAAGGGTTGTCTGGTCCAAGTCTGGATTACAGTTCCTTTAAACATAAGGAGGAAGAAAAGGAGAGAACAACCATTAGCACCTGATAGTAGTGTAAGCAGGCACACAGGTCCCCTAGTCATAGTCTGGTCTTTCTATATAAATATCAGTCATGATTTCTAAATTTTGTAGCTATACATATGAAGATGGAAATTTTATTCAAATCTATACCCTCTTTTATCCTCTATCTGGGCTACGTGTATGTTCTTTAATGTTGGCACTTATTTCTCTTCACCTCTCTCCCTTTATCATATTTGAATTGTTGCAAACATTGCACCCTGGCTCAGAGGCATTTGGGGACAAGCCAAAATGCTATCAAATGTATGACTTAACTTTTAAACACTGGCAGTCACTGCATAAAAATCTCACATGTCGATTTGCCTGTGATAACTCTGCAAGGCAGCTTCTGTGGACTTCTTTTTTTTAAAAAGGAAAATTAATACAGTTTTTGTTTGTTCCTGTGGGTTCAAATGACTTCGTTCAGTGAATGAAGATTAATAGCCATCATTACACAACTTAGCTTTTGACAGCAGAATATCTGCACACCGAAAAGGCTGTTTCGTTTATCAGTTTTATGTAAACGCTTGATTGTTTTCATCTAAGACACTAATGGTATTGTAAGACTGTTTATTAGACTCCATCCCAGCAAACTCAGCTTAATTTTCTGCAATCCTACACAGACCTCTAGTGGACAAAAGCTAGGCAGCAGCATTTGGAGATTTCGTTCTCACATCAGCTGTGTAGGGTTAGCACTGCAAGAACATTAGTAGAATTTGCAAGAGAAAAATAATGCTGTGAGTTGGTTTCCCCCCATTGTGTTGCAGATTTTGGAATAAAGATACAAATACATTATTTTTGAGGGCTCAGGAGCTTTCCCTGCTAAAGACTGCAAAATATTTCCCTTTTCTAAGTAGCTAGGCAGGAGAACTGAAGTAAATACATAATTTAAATCTCTAAAATAACCCATGAGTGCTTTTCTGTAGTTGGGACAAAATCATGTATATATTTCAAATTATAGTTTTGCAGTTTAATACTGTGTGTGTGTGCACCACTGTTGCCAGCATTCTTATCCTATAACCTTATGGTCCCTGAGAGGGTAATGCAGGGGCCACAGGAAACCCGAGATCTCCCTCCCTGAGAGTGGAGAGATAGGTCTGACCTCCGAGAGGAAGATCTGCTTCCTCCCCACTGTCATGGAAACCTCTGCAGCAGAGACCTCTCACGTTGGTAGGGCAGAAAGCTGGGCATGCAGTGGAGCAGAAAGGTCAGCTCAAGGCAATGGACTTGAAGGACCCATAGCCTTCCCAGTCCTTCTACAGCCCACCAAACATGGAAGGAATTTATGCCTGGAGTGAATTTCTGACCCATTCTTTCCAGCGGGAGAGAAATTGCTAACTAAAAAAAGCAGGGGGAGGGATATGAAAGGACTGAGTACCTCCTCACCCTTATTTTCACCCTGTTGGCATAAACCTGATTGTGGTGATTCATCCACCTTTGGGTCTTTCTTCCTCCCTTCTCTCTTTAGGATTGCAGTGTTAGTGTAGAATTCAGAGGTAGAATTCGCAAGTTGATTGAGGGGACCCAACGCAACTTCCTGACACCGTGAAGAGCCAGGGAGTGCTGCTGAATGCCCTCTGAACATTGGGTGGGGCTGGCCCCCTTAAAAAAAACAATTGGGGGGCCCCCCTAAACTGCCTTGGCCCCTAGGAGTTGGTATGTATGGTAGAATTGATATCATCCCCAATAATACACTGTAGCAAACAGTTGCGGGCAAGATTGGACATTTTTAATTGGTTATGCAATTCCCTT
This sequence comes from Podarcis liolepis, assembly GCF_965112155.1. Lineage (NCBI taxonomy): Eukaryota > Metazoa > Chordata > Lepidosauria > Squamata > Lacertidae > Podarcis > Podarcis liolepis. The sequence continues at coordinate 82,160,680 of NC_139558.1, forward strand.
CCATGATGATGATGATGATGATGATGATGATGATGATGATGAATAATAATATGTCGCCCTATACCTGGAGGTATCAGGGTGATTCACAGAATAACATCAAAATATAAAACCACAAAATATATAATCAAAATAAAAATAACAGCCCAATAACCCCCCCAAAGAATCCATATTTTAAAAGGGCATAGGTTGTCAATCAAATCAACCAAAGACCTGGTTAAAAAGGAACGTTTTTGCCTGGCACCTAAGGGTACATGATGAAGGCACCAGACGAACTTCCCTGGGGAGAGCATTCCACAGACAGGGAGCCACTGCAGAAAAGGCCCGTTCTTATGTTGCCACCCTCTGGACCTCTCGAGGAGGAGGCACACAAAGAAGGGCCTCAGAAGATGATCTCAGGGTCTGGGTAGGTTCATATGGAAAGAGGTGGTCCTTGAGGTATTGTGGTTCTGATTCTTTTAAGGCTTTATAGGTCAAAACCAGCACTTTGAATTGGGCCCAGAAACTAATTGGTAGCCAGTGCAGTTGGACCAGGATCGATGTAATATGCTCAAACCGTCTTCCTCTGGTGAGCAACCTGGCCACTGAATTCTGCACTAGCTGAATTTTCCAAACCGTCTTCAGAGGCAGCCCTTCATATAATGCATTGCAGTAATCTAACCTTTAGGTTACCAGAGCATAGACAACAGTAGTTAGGCTATCCCTGTCCGGATAGGGGCGTAGCTGGTCCACCAGCCGAAGCTGATGGAAGAAGGCACTTCAGGCCACTGCCACCTGAGCCTCAAGTGACAGCAAAGAATCCCAAAGTACCCCAAAGCAATGAACCTGCTCCTTCATAAGAAGTGTAACCCCATCAATAGCCAGCAATCTCCCACCCATCTGGTCCAGGGAACCACCCACTAACAGTGCCTTAGCCTTATCTGGATTGAGTTTCAGTCTTACATAGGAGGAAAGAACTGAGGATGGAAAACATAAGATCATCACTAGAGAGAACTAAAGGTCCATCTAGGCATGTATTGTGCTCCAGCAGTAGACCCTCCTAGGATATATTTTCCTAGGCTGGTGCTGCCCAGATATTGTTGGACAACAGCTGCCACCAGCCCCAACCAGCATGGTTATGCCAAGATAGATCCCAAGATGTAGACTGGGCCATCTCCTTGTGTAATTATTACTGACAGCAGATTTTAGTGGGGAAATTATGAAATTTACATGCCACCCAGTCTCTGGACAGCTTGCAATAGAATGTTCACACAGTATCTAAGCAGTAAGACTTTCACTATTTGATTTTTGACAGCTGTACTGGTAACTATGCATTGTCAACGTAGGAAGCTTCCTTACATGAGCCAATGGTCTCAATATATTGAACCAATGATTCAATATATCTCAGTACAGTGGTACCTCGCAAGACAAATGCCTCGCAAGACAAAAAACTCGCTAGACGAAAGGTTTTTCCGTTTTCGATTTGCCTCGCAAGACGAATTTCCCTATGGGCTTGTTTCGCAAGACGAAAACGTCTCGCGACTTTGTTTTCTTTGTCTAAAAACAAAGACATGTTTTGTTTATAAAGTTAATTTATTTTCCCTTCAATTTTTGAACTGCTCTTTACAGTATGTGTGACTTTAAAGAGCAGTTAATAAACTGTTGTTGTACCAAATTTGGCTTTGTTTGGACTTTTTTTGACCATAGGAACGCATTAATTGATTTTCAATGCATTCCTATGGGATTTCGTGATTCGCAAGACGAAAAATTCGCTAGACGACAAAACTTGCGGAACGAATTAATTTCGTCTTGCGGGGCACCACTGTATTGTCTATATTGAATGGCAGCAGCAGCTTCTTGAAGGCAGTGGAGTTGTCACACAATAATCAAAATATGCTTCTTGTGAGGGCCTTAGACACCAAATGAGCATTCTAGATTGGCTGAAGTTTCCAGACTGCCTAAAGGCCAACCTCACACAGGCTATGTTTGGATCATCATATTGTGACCTAATTTGCTGAGATATGCGCCTTGTGCTCACACCTGCAGCCCCTTCCATGTTCCCGGTGTGCCACAATTAACCCTAAGAAGATTTCTATTAGCCATAGTTTTCCATCACTTCCCAACTGGGAAACTATGGTTACAAGATTTGCAATAAGCCAAGAGGCAGAGATGAATCAGGCTGGTGACGAGTCATGAGTATCTTCCCCACTTGCTGAGACAAGCTCGCCTCCCCGCTGGTCTCCCAGAATCTGAAAACACATAAAGGGGTGAAGGAGGGTTTGGCTGCACACAGGCACAGTCTCTGATTGCTTGGGAAAACCCCTGGAGAGAAGGGAACTTAGACGGGCTTAGAGGCTGGGACTTACAGTCTCGGCAACTGATTTTCATGGAGGAATGAGTTGCTCTGTTCATTAGGCCTGGCATTCAACCAAGTCTGTAGAGATCATGATTTTGCTAACTCTACAGTATCTTTAACTGTCTGATTTCTGACCAGCACGTTCCAGTGACAAAACCGTTGTTTTGAGCTATACCTTCTCCTTCTTCCTTGGAGGTTTCTCAGCAGAGGTTGGATGGCCATCTGTCCTGGATGCTTCAGCTGAGATTCCTACATTGCAGGGGGTTGGACTAGATGACCCTCAGGGTCCCTTCCATGATTCTAGAGTGGGGCTGGAGAACCTTCAGCCTGGGGGTCAAAAACAGCTTCTCAAGCCTCTGAGTACAGCCCTTGAGACTATTCACAAGCTAAGATGTTGTCCCAGGCCACACCCCTCACCTGCCCTGCTCCGTGTTTTCCTTCAGAAGGTTGCCTATAAAGGAACATGCCCCTCAGACTGAAGGAAGTTCCTAACTCCTCTGTTTGAATTCCAAAGCAAGACAGTGGTACCTCTGGTTGCGAACAGGATCCGTTTCGGAGGCCCGTTCGCAATATGAAAAGCCTGCAACCTGAAGTGCCGTATCTGCGCAGGTGTGTGGTGCGATTTGGCGCTTGTGTGCATGCGTGAGTGGTGAAACCCGGAAGTAACCCATTCCAGTACTTCCGGGTCACCGCAGGACGCAACCTGAAAAAACGTAACATGAAGCAAAGGTAACATGAGATATGATACTGTAATGCTGGAACAGAGCTAAACTGTTGTTAATGTATATAAAAACGATTATGCTGGAAAAAGAGAAAGACACAAACGAAAAGCACAGTTGGTGCAAAATAATTTCCATATGTCATTTTTTAAATACAGAAAGGAGAAGAAGCCTTTCTTTTACTGTATAATAATCTAGTGACTAAATTAAAACCTTTATCGTTCTGGTGACATCTTGCCCTTGCAACTTTAAAGTAACAGATACTCTGGTTGACTGTGATCTGTATAGAGGTGCAAGATTAGTGATACTATAGCCCTTTAAAAAAAAAACCCAGGAGGTGGGGGGAGAGAGGAAGGAAGGGGGAGCCAGAGCCTTTGCTGCATTGATCTACTTTAGATAGGCTAAAGCAGCAGCCGCCTTCACGCATGGCTCTGGGAAAACAGCTGATTTCACAAACGGCATCCTTTCTTCTCAAGTTGCAGTTGCAGTCAAACCGTCCGTGGAAGAAATGATATAACCCTCTGGTCGGTATGTGGATGGCGTTTATAGAGAAACAGTAAAACATTGTAGCCGGCTAGTGCTGATGCTGCCTGTTCCACTGCTGATGTAAGTACTGACTTGGTAGAAAACTGCTCAGTCACTGCAGTTGCTTGGGTGAGATTTTATAGGATGCACCACCAGGCTGCTTGCATTGTCCTTAATGCAAAGGGAACTGCTTATTACTTCAAGCAAGGGCTCCACTGTTTTGCCTGCAAATCCAGGAAGGTTTCTCGCTCTCTTTCTTTTCATGACTTGTAAGGTGCAGGGTGTTCAAGGGTGGGTGGAATATGGGGATTTATTGACTTGCTTTTGTCTTTATTGAACTCCGAATCAGGAAAATGTTAAGATTGTCATAGACTTGTAAATAGATTTTTGTGAAAATATGAGGCAGACACAGCCCATCAGGCAATACTCCAGTGCAACCTCTATTAACTTTAGTGGGGCTTATAGGGGACACATAGCAGTAGTGTTTCATGGATTGGGGCCATGGGCAGCAGCTCAGAGGCTGATGGTTCATCATGCAGCCTTTGTTTGAAATGACAATGGGTACCTTCCTAGACTCTTGATATACTCCTTACACAACTGACTGTAACAATGAACATTTCTCTCCTCCTCTCCCTGGTTTTAATAAGAAGTCATTTTTCTTAGCAGTGACATTGTGAATCTTGGCAGATTTTCTTCATAAATCTTTTCAAAACAGATGTCAAGCATGACTGATGTGACTAGAGTTCCTGAGTTTTTTGTTTCAATTTTTAAAATTGTTTTGAAAAAGCTAGCAATTGTATTTTGGAGATTAACCTTTCCTCGTATGGAAACCTCGCAGTATGCCATGTGTTTTGGCAGCTGTCTTTCAGCTATGGATTTTCTTTTGTCTACAGGCATGAAATTATGTATTCTTAGTAACAGGTGAAAAAAGGATAGGCTTTCTGCTGCATATGGAGACAATTGTTCTGTAATGAGTATTCTAATTGCAGCTGACCATTCCTTCCCCATAGTATGTCAAATGGATTCCCGTTGGCCCAGCTGTATCCTTAGTTACTTAGGAAGGAAGGAAACAAAGGATGGTATCCTATTTTTCCTGTCTTTCTTTCCTCTATAAGATTTTTAAAGGCTTACTAGGAACCCTACCCAAATCCCACTGAAAATTGTTATTAATTTGAGACAGAGTAGGATGAGGCTGTTCCCTCCAGCATTGTCCTAAATAGGTTTAATAGGTCTTTATGCAGATTCCTGGGGGATCAGGTGTCTCAGAGGGTGATGGAAGGTGGCCCTATTCCAATGCATTCATCCTGTTCCACACACATAGCCCCAAACAATTTCCCTTAACATACTGCATGTCATAGACTGGCTGGATGCGGAGGAGTGGTAGAAGACACCAGCTGGGGAACCCCCAGAGGAGGAAGGCTCAGAGCCAGGGCGGTGGGATGACGATGAGTGGTCAGAACGAGAAGAGAGAGCAGAGTGGGAGGAGGAGGTGTCGGAAGATGAAGAGGCTGGGCAGAGAGCAGTTCAGAATCAGAGGCAGTAGCAGAGAGGGGTCAAGAGGCAGAATAGAGGCAGGCTGCTGCAGAGGCATAGCTTGGGGGTGTCTGTGGTCCCGGGCACAATTTTGCGAGGGGGCGCAAACAGGTGCCCCCACAGCAGGCTCCTTCATCAGAGCCTGGCTGCAAGCAAGAAGGAGCTAAGCCTTGACTGGGTGCTTGTATCTGGCTGCAGCTCTGCCCCTGGGTCATGTCTGACCTAGGGAAGGAGAGCAGGACAATGGGCGGCAATGCTGCCACCCACCCAACTTGGCCGTGGCTTGCCTTGCGCTGAGCCGCAGCAGCTCCGCCACCAGGGCAGGCCTGACCTGGTGGTAGAGAGCAGGAGGAGAGTGGGCAGCAGCTTCCCTGCCCCTCTCCTCCCCTGGACTATGGCACCCAGAAAGGCGCCCCCGCCTCACTTGTGGGAGCCCCCCGCACACCTGCCCCAGGCAGCGTTGGCACACCTGCCACTGGGCTGCTGAAGAAGCCACTGTTGCACTCAGTTCCCCTCCCCCCTGGTATCCCATAACAGGGAGAGGAATGAAAAGGGTGGAGCAAAGAGAGAAGACAAAGGAGCCTTAGGCTGCTGGAGAAGGACCTGGGGAGAAGCCTCAGAGAGCAATGGGAAGGCAGGGACCTTCATCCCTCACAACTCGTTCATTGGGGCAAGACCTACCAGGAAGAGTTGCTGTGATCATCAGGCCTGCACTGTTTTGTTTTCTTTGAATAAAGAGTTAACTTCACTGACACCAGGTGTTTATTGCTGACTTGCACCTTCCTCTGGTTATAGCTCTAGGGAACTCAGCAGAACATCAGTCTTCAGCTATTTTATTTATTTATCATAAGGATATTGGGCACTATTCTACAATGACATCGAGCGAACAATAATCGCAGGGGGAACCTGTGATTCTAGTATGATGATGAGGCCGACAAAATTAATTAATTAATTAGTAGCCCACCCAACTGGCTTGTCTCAGCCACTCTGGGCAGCCTCCAACAAATATAAAACCACAGCAACACACCACACATTAAAATATTCCCTATACAGGGAAGTGTTCACCTACTGGCAGTGCACATTTTTCAAGCTTTCTGATGCGTGTAGATTCTGCTACTAGCAGTTGCCTAACCTGAGCCTCATCCCAGGCAGCCTCTAAGGAAAGCTAATAGCCCATCCCTGATGTGAGAGATCCAGTATGCCATTATAGTGCAGGGGTTGCTCATGTGGTGCCCTCTGGGTGTTGCTGGACTTCTGCTACCACCAGCATAACCATTGGTGAGAGATGATGGGAGTGGTGTTTCAACATCTGGAAAGCACTATGATGAATACTAGCAGCAAGGTTGGCCATCGGTCAGGGAGTTCCTAGTTCAAATTTGCCCAGCCGCAAAATTTGCCGGCTGAACTTAGGCCTGTCACTAACCCACCTCACAGCATTTCTGTGAGGATTAATTTTTGATTTATTCTCTTGTTTTTTGATCCTAGGATTTACAGCAGGCATAGGCAAACTCCGGCCCTCCAGATGTTTGGGACTACAATTCCCATCATCCCTGACCACTGATCCTGTTAGCTAGGAATAATGGGAATTGTAGTCCCAAACGTATGGAGGGCTGGAATTTGCCTATGCCTGATTTACAGAGTGTTGTACAGATTGAAAACGTAAATACCTTTAAACGTTATGTTGCTCGCCACCCCAACCTCTGAGTGGTGTGAGATTCCTTGGATATACAACCTGAACCTATGATGGAGGGGTTCGCAGCATTAACACCCTAAGAGGGTCTTCTTTCTTTCATAGCCACAACCTTGGATTCAAACAGAAACCAAACATTGTGCGCTCTCTGCCTTTTCCATCCCACAACCAATTTTCCCCAAGGTCACATCACAGCCAAATCTCAACTCCAAACGCAGGGATTTGTCCTGTGTCTAGGAGCTCAAGGTGGGGTCCCACCCATTTGCCGTCTGGCATAGAACCCCCTCTCCTTAGCTTTCTTAATGGATGATCACATTTCCTTTGTTTCTTTAATGGCTCTTCACCTCGTGTGATTACCTCATCAGGAAACTACCCTGGTTTCTATTTTAACACTTCCTGAATCCAGGGGTTCAGTGTCTGTCACCCAGTTTAACACTCCAGGCCTTGAGTAAAATTCTAACACTTACTAGATCTAGGAATTATGGGTGCCTGGCAACCCCAAACTCATAACAATAATGTAAGTAGCAGCAGCACAGTTTAAGGGCATAAAACATATAGATCTCCAACATTAGACAGAACCAGAAACAGTCAGTAAAAAGCTTGGGTGAATAGTGTGGTTGTTGTTTACGCTTCTCTGAAAAATGACTGAAAAGTCCCTTGGGGGGCAGGGGAGGATGCAACTTCTGTAGAAGTATGACAGGTATGTTTTAAATTGGAAACCTCTAGCCCTCCGGACGTTACTGGGCCCCAGTTCCCATCAACCCCAGCTAGCATGACCAATGCTCAGGATTGATAGGAGCTGCACCCATTGGGGCAAATGGGGCACTGCTCCACCATCTTCAGTCTGCCCTCAGCTAGCCTCCACCTGCCTGCATTCTCACAGCTGTCAGCATCCTCTTTCTTAGACTCTGTTGCCCTTGCAGAATTCAGGACGGAGGAGGATGGGGACAGAACTAGAGCTTGGTGGCTCTGCCTGACATTGGCTCTGGCTCCCCCTACTGTTGGTCTCCCAACCTTCTGTCCTGCTAGTCTCAATGGACACCAGAACTACATGACCTGAAGAGCCAGATGATCCTCTGCACAGTGCACTGGAGAGGAGTATTTTCTACCCACGGACTGCAGTTTCCTCATTCTAGGATTCTGCATGAACACCCCATACCAGGCCTGTTGGCTGGGAAGTGCACAGGAAAGTCCTCTACCCACCACCCTGCTAAATAAAATATGGTCCTGGTCAGCTTCTCCATTTCCTAATTTCATCTTTCCGTGGCTATTTCCAATATATGTCTATATCAAAAACCTTAACCGCGCTTCTCTCCCCCCCACCCCCACCCCGGATATATAAGATTCTTGTAGACCTTCTTTTACAGAGTACGTTTTCAAAAACCAGCGTTATCTACTGCTCCTGTCCTGCTACTCATTCTTCCTCTATTCCCTTCTTTGTAAGAGCTGAGGTCTTTGCTGTGGTTTTGCCCTGAGCTATTTAGCTCCCACTGCAGATTATAAGTGAAAAGTGTCCTGTGTGATATTGTACTAGGTCAGGACATTGATTGGGGACTATGCCACAGGAAATCTGTTACATCTTTAAAATTTCATGGGAGCCTTCTTTGTGTTTGCTGTGGCAGACTAATGTGGCAACGCATCTGGAACCATTCCAGTGTTTAGCAGAAAGTAAGCTCAGACAAGTTATGCAGAGCCAGAGAGTTGTGCAAGGCATGGCAAAGAAGACGTTTTATTTTTAATGAGTGGAAGTGTTGGGAAATAATGTCTATCTGTGTGTTTCACTGGGCTGGGGCACTGAATGTCCCAGGAACCATTCAACAAGGGGAGCATCCCCTCATCTCAGACTCTCTGAATCCCCATTCATCACTCTTAGTACTTAAACTTTGCATACATAAATTTTAAATGTAAATTTGTAGTTTTATATGTAAATTTTAAGGTGAACTTAGCTATTTCACAGTTTCTGAATTTTGCAATGTAGTTCTTCGGGCAAGGAATGTGTACAAAAATACCTATACTAGGATAAAGCGTGCATAGATTAGTGAAAATTACATGTAAAAATGCATTGTACAGTCATACCTCGGGTTGCGAATGTGATCTGTGTGGGAGGTACGTTTGTAAGCCGCAGCGTTCGCAACCCACAGCACCGCTTCTGCGCATGTGCGTGACACGATTTGGCGCTTCTGCACATGCATGCGACGTCATTTTGTGGTTCTGCGCATGCGTGAGCGCCGAAACCCGGAAGAACCCGTTCTGGTACTTCTGGGTTCAGCGCAGTCCGCAACCCGAAAACGTGCAACCCGCAGCGTTCGTAACCCGAGGTATGACTGTATTGAGGAATGTTGCTTTGCAAAAATGCATACACTTGGGAAAATTGCATTGAAAACATGTATATTAGGTAGTGAATATTAGGCACCTCCTGGTAGGGCTGGGAATGTCCCCTTTATGAAAACCTGGAGAGATGCTGCCAGCCAGTGTCAACAATACTGAGCTGGATGGTGCATTTTTGAAAAATGATGATCCTCTGTTTTTGCACCTGTATATTGAGGAGTGATTTCAATTCAGCCCTATGTGCAAAGTTCTGAATTTGTTTTCCTCACTCTCTCCTATGACAAAAGCAAACACTTGGTACATCTAGCATGTGACACCCAAAGCCACTCGGAGTGTTTCTGTCTCAAGAGAATGTGAAATGCCTGCCTGCCAAGGGCTCCGGATTGGTGCCAATCTGTTTAAGAATCAAATTAATAGACGCAGAACTGCCCTCTTTGTGATTGCATATTTAGGTTACTGGCTTAGCTGCACACACTCTTTCTCTGTACACACACCCCCACACAAAAAGAAAGAGAGAGAGATTTCAGAGAGAAAATGATTCCCCAAATATAGAAATAAGGGTCAAATTCTTAACTCTTTTAAACAGACCTTTTTGGATAACAAGTTTACAGAACTTGATGGACACACAAACAATTATCAATCAATTATTTATTCAGTTGCTTAGAAACACAAGGAGATACGCACTGTAATTTGTTGAATGGTCTTTTTCTGCTGGAGATTTGTCTTCAGATTGTTCCCAGGAGTTTATTTTTAATGCTCTAATAATGCTGCTGCCCAACAGACGTTCCCAAAGGGAGGTGAATGGAGTTCGGTTCGGTTCGGCCAGTGTGGTGCAGTAGTTTAGAGGGGTAGACTCATAATCTGGTGAACCAGCTTCGCCTCCCCACTCCTCCACATGCAGCTGCTGGGTGACCTTGGCCTAGTCACAATTCTCTGAAGTCTCTCAGCCTCAGACTCTTTTTCTCTGGAACTGTCACTAATGTCTTGTGGAGAATAAATCTAATGGTGCTCTTCCATACTTTTAAATACTTGGCTTGTGGTGATTTTTTGTTTCTTGAAATGAAAGCTGCAGCCTCTATGATATGAGCAGAAAAAGTATTTTGGGACTCTGGTGCTTTTAATAAAACTTTATTGGTTTTTCAGTTTCTGTTAAAAGTGTTTTTTATCGCTTACTGTTGGCTTATTGGAGAATGGCCAGACTCTTAACTGCCCCCCTATCCATTGTCAGTTTCTGTTCCTCCAGATTATTGGCTGTAGTGAAAGCTTTAACAGCTTATTTCCTCATGCCCCCCCCCCCAATTTTTCTTTTAAAATGAAATAAAACTACTTCACTATAAAACTACAAAGCAAAAACTGCAAAGAAACCAATAATTACAGTCTTACCCTCCACCTCCACCAATGGGAACAGAAACTGACAATGAAGTTATTTTACAGAGAAGGGGCGGAATTTAATGGTATTCACCAGTAATCTCCCAGCCATGATTCATAGGAAGCACTAGAATGTGTAGAACCCGGAAACAGGATTTTTAAGGTTAATATTGAAAAGGATCTTTGCTAAATGCAATATACTTTATGAGTAAACATTATAGAAGGAAGCTGGCTGTAGGAAGGACTGAATAATATAGCTTGATATTTATGATTTTTTGGGGGTGGATCTACACACAGGAGAAAACCGCTATAAAAAGTCATAAATTAAATTGTTTTAACAAAAGGGGGGAAAACCCCATGTAAAATCACATAGAAAAGTTTTCTGCTCTACAACGCCATCTGGTGTTGCATGTTTATAACACATTTAAAGCTAATTTTTTTGACTAATGTAGCTGAGTCATGGGACCATTGCTTTAATTCAACTTCTAGCTAATTACAGAAAAGCAGTGGCTCAGTAATGCTGCATGGCTCTACTGGGGAAGCAACCTAGAAAGCTGGGATCTCTTCTTTATAGCCAGCCATAGCCTGTATATCATTTTAGTTGCTGCCACCAAAACCCAGATTCTTCCACACTGAACTGCAGGCAAAATGAATGAACTTGTCTGATGTTTCTAACTTTATCTTCTCATGTTAAATGTATGCTTGCACATTCAGTTATGGATGCATAGAGTGGCTCAAAATGAACCGCAAATACACACAAGAAAACAAATATATTCCTTCATGTGTTCCGAAAGCTATTGGGTGATTTCCCAAGTAGTTAATAATGACAAGTTAGCCCTTTTCTAATTATTTTGTCGGTTGCAGCTTTCACCATCCCAAAACATCTATTGTGTCCAAAAAAACCAACAACAGACAAACTTGTTTCAACGTCCTAATTGAGTTGGAAAGGTAAGCTTGAGTTGCCCATGGATGAGTAGTAGCAGCTCATTGGAACTGATGGTTCGGAGTTCACTGAAAGGTGAGCAAGAGAGCTATGAACTGGTAACCTTAGGAGGGAGCAGCTGGCTAGTGCATCTGTGAGAATGAGGAGGAGGCCCCCAGTGGGGCACAAGACACAACAGGCCCACATAATGTTGTCTGTTGCTGGTTCTGGTATTTCTAGGATCTGGAGCTGGTGCAGGAAGAAGAGCCAGATTGTATCCCGTTTGTCTTAAATGACTAGGCTGTAAGGGGGACCATGCGTTCATTATTTGCATAGTCTTAGGATGAGATGAGGATATTCCAGAGTGGTAGAAGCTCCCATTTTGGATTTAAATTGCCCATTTCTTGCTTGCATCAGTGTGTACACACCATAACGTCCAAGATCACAGTATCCTGAGGCAACATTTTAAAATACAATTCTATTGGTATTGTTGTTGGTGCTGAACCAATTTGATTTTGTATACTATGCTACTTGGACTAGGATTCCCAAACTGGTTATTTTTTAAAAAGGCAAATGGATGGTTGGTTTATTTTTTATTTTTCTTTGGTGGGGGGTTGAGGGAGTTGTCTTGTTTTATATGTTTTGGGGTGTGTAGGGTCTCCCTGTTTTTGGGGGTGGGGGGAGGTCTGAGCAGTTTTTCCTCTGGAAAGTGGGTATGCTGTAGTGCCCACAACAGTATCTTAGATTTCTAAAAAAAAAAAAAAAATACCCTCAAGCCTGAAAATGTTGGGGATCCCTGTTGTAACCTGTATTCATGAATGCATAAATTCTGGATGGTGTCAAAAACACTGGGTATCTCACCCTTGGCCAAAGCTGAAATAGAATAAGGATATGAGGGATGTTAGCTGCACCAAGTTATTAGCTGTGTTGATTGATCATCTAAATCTACAAGTAAATGCAACAAAGAAATTGTAGATGGTGGTGATGTAATTATGAACAGTACTTAGTGCTAGAAAATATAATCTAGTTGAATTCTGCATTTCTGCTGTGTCCAAACCATAAAATGCAAGAAAATACTCTGTATATCTGAAATACTGCTGTGCTGTATATTTCCCCCTTCCTTCCTAACCCATGAAAAAATATAAATGTAGAAGACATTCCTTTCTAGCACAAACTAATGGTACATGGGTGGCGCTGTGGCCTAAACCACTGAACCTCTTGGGCTTGCCAATTCAAAGTTTGGCAGTTTGAATCCCTGTGATGGGGTGAGCTCCCATTGCTTTGTCCCAGCTCCTGCCAACCTAGCAGTTCGAAAGCATACCAGCGTGAATAGATAAATAGGTATCACTGTGGTGGGAAGGTAAATGGCATTTCCGTGTGCTCTGGCACTCGTCACAGTGTTTCATGTGCCAGAAGCGGTTTCGTCATGCTGGCCACATGACCCAGAAAAGCTGTCTGGGGACAAATGCCCCAGTTCTGCACCCCATAGTTGAATTTGACTGGACTTAATCGTCCAGGGGTCCTTTACCTTTTTTTACCTTTTCTAATTAAAACACTGTCTAGACTGTCCCCCCAGCTCTACATTTGCCCTGTGTCTGCCTACTGTTTTAATTCAACACCCATAACAGTTACATGTACACACCCCTTGGCCTGAAGGGTAAAGTGTGTCCAGATGTTTGCTTTTATTATTATTTCCACATTTAAAAGGTCTAATGAAACGGTTATACAAAGCTATCTATAGGCCTGTTCAGAGGTTATGATCCCTTATTACAAATTATTCTAAATTGTTGATTAAAAGGTTGGAACTAGTCCTGGAACACTTTGTCTGAAGATGTGCAGCTTTCCTGAATGGGGTGGATAGCTGCAGTAAAAATGAGGATCTTACTGAAAACTGTAGTTGTGTTTTGGATTCTGTTAATTTCTATCTTTCTAGCTCTTGACAGTGTCAAAGCTGAACTAGATTCAATAGCATATTGAGGAGTTGATTTGGAATACTGAAATTCCTAGGGTTAAAATTCTGTAGTGCAAGAAAATACTTTTGAAAAAAGAATAAAGGATCCATACTTAATCAAATATTAGCACAAGATTTAACTTCAGGATCGCAATGGATGGAACCTAGCATAGTTTTGCAGTATTCTGTGTATGAAATATCAAGTCACCGCCCATGAAAAAATGTTGTTGTATATTTAAAGAAAATTCTGAGAAGTGGCCTTTTTAGGGTAACGGAGAGAAAAATCAAAGACAATTTATTATTAAAAATGTCTTCTGAGAAATTTCAGCTCTGCTCAAATATCAACAGCACACAATGCAGAACTAAAAATATTTTTCTGGGGAAAAGAAAACCTTCAAAAATATGGCCCAGTTGTACACCCAGAGTTCCTTTTAAGACTTTTCTTTTAAAATCCCACAAAGATTCAGTTGCTGTCATTAATATCGGCTTTCAGCACATGCGACCTGCCATTCTTGGAATGGTGTTTAATCGCACAAGACAAGCAATTGAACATTCTAATCTTTGAGGGGTGGTCGTGTCTCTTTTAAAAATGCATCTGTGGCATGCAGCAAAGTTGTGGCCCTAATCTCCAATATTGCTAGAGACACATTTTCAGCATAGTACAAGTTTCAGATGCCACGTGGAATTCATACATCAAAAGGCGAGAGTCACTCAGCTAAATTTCCTGGCTAAATATGTACACCATGTAGCTACATGTGGTCGTGTTTTTTGGGGGAGTGGGCTTTCATGCCATTCTTCTTATGTCAGCAAATGGTATACAGCTGGGAATTTTCTGGACCCCGTTTGGCTGAAAGGACCTGTGGTTTATTAATAATGAATTCTTTCCTGAGTTCTACTTAGTTTTTTGATTACAAGCCTATGGTAATGCTTACAAAATATTTGCAGCTTGCAACCGGGCATCTTGAACTGTGGTGTGACTCTGTTTCTTCATGGCAGTTTGAATATTTTAGGACCACTTCTTGCAATATATTTCATCTGGCAACTGAGCAAGCCCCCCCAAAGTGGAAATAGTGTAGGTGCACACATGCAATTTCCCATGTGACCCACTACAGAAAATTACAATATAAAAGTAATGAATCTTCCCATTTCTAGTTTCTGACAGTTAAGAAAAGCGAGCCTCACTAATGATGGGTGCACCTTTCTACAACTGGTCTAGACAGATGACTCATGTGGTCCACCATCCTGGCTATTGTCTCATTTCTCCTTCACAGTATAATGGTATAGTTAGGTAATTTTACACTCTGGACTTAATAGCATTTTAGGTGATCCCCTCTTCAGATGATAATCTGCATTACTTTTCCTTTACATACTTTGAAATGTGGCAGACCAGCACTGCTATGCTTGAGGGCTGCTCTGTTCATTCTGCTGAGTGAGGCTCTGGACTTCTGCTCCAAAGCCCTGCCCTGATGACACCATTACCAGCAAAGCCCTTTAAAAAATAGTTTTAATAGTGAAAATGTGCCATTACATTCATGAACCACCAACTCCGCCTGCTACTTTGTTTTCGCAGAAATGAAAGCCAGCTGTTTCATGTTCTGAGGACTTGGCTGCAATACCTTCTCAGAGTTCCCTTTTATTCTACCATGCTGAAGCAAAACAATGGAGGTGTGCATAAATGCAAACGTATATTTGGATGTATGCTATCAAGCTCATTGTGCTTTTGTAGGAGGGAGGAACTCACCAACAGAGTGAGTGCTGACGGACAGGATCCTGCCATCAGGAGGAAAGGCAATTTTTGCCAATTCTTCCTGCCCCCTAAGTCCCTAGCCGCATTTGTCATGCTGATCCTCACAGTAATTCACAGCAGATTATCAGAGGGTAAAAGGGACTGAGTGGGGAATTCAGTGAAAGTTACCTCCCCTTTCTGCTGCCCTATAAGTGGAACTCAGTTCAGAGGATGCTCAGAAGCTTACTTGGATTCAAGCCTAATACAGACCTAATACCGAACTCAAACACGAAGAACAGATTCCATATTTTTGTCTTCTATGGATGGGAAGGCAATTTGATTCCATGGCAAAACCTCTCATGTTTTATTGGTTCCTCCTGTCATCTGAACAATTCTTCCTTGATCATTTTTCTTTGTTTTAAACAGATTCATCTAGAGAAAAATTGCTGTAAGCAATTATGTTTCATATTCTATATTTCATTTCATTATAACCACTTTCCTTCCTCCTTTTCTTTTTTTGGCTTCTCATTATTGGGTCAGCTGTCTTGGATGCAAGAATAGGGTTTCAGTGGGGCTAAAGGCTGGTTGGCTGGCAGCCAGATCATTATGAGGGAGAGACAGTGAGATGCGATTCCCCGGCCCATGAATGAATGGAATACTCATTACGGTTGGCAGCTCCGTGTGTCTGAAGTTTCTTTGGTCTGACCCAGGGGTGCTGGCACATGTTTTAATGAGCAATGTAGTTTCATCCAAAGTTTCTGAAAATGAGTGATTTCTGCTTAGAATAATAGCAGTCAAGGCAATTATCTTTACATAAAGAGCACTGATGTTTCGGCAGCACCATTTCCCCCTTTTCAGACCAATCCAGTGGGGGTTTTCTTTATCCCAAGAGTCTTTTGAAGGTAGTGTGTATATATCAAACCTTTGGGCAAAATTGTCTCCAGGCAACAAGTCCCTTAAATAGGCCTGGTCTGCTCAGGCTGGGGAAAGCGCATGTTAGAACATTGCCAGCCCCATCAGTTTGCTATACCATCCCCTCTTTTAATCCAGCATATATGTTTTGAATTCCACCATTCCTCCAAGGAACTGAGGTAGCACACATGGTCTCCTTTCTCACTGCCCATTTCATTCTCAAGTGATAAACTCCCTTTCTGATAAGACCACTGAGAGCATACTTTTTATCTCTGCAATCCCTGAGGGAGCTACATGTCTCCCAGCCTCAACCTTGGCTTACATCATGATCATGACCATTTATTAGTTATATGCTACCCATTTGACTGGGTTGCCCCAGCCACTATGGACCTGATTAGATTATTGGGCTTACATGCTCCCTCTTCTCGTCCCAGCCCCTTCAGATGGAACAATCCTTCTCAGTTTAAAGCCAATCATAGTTTGCTCTTTCATCTGAACCAGCAAACAATGTTTACCACTAAAAACCAGGATCAGAAACTAGGGGAAGTGTGGTTTGCTTCAAAAGGGTACGGTAAGGAAGCAGTGCAATACTGTATGCAAGGGCTCATTTGGAAGGAAGGGTGGGATATAAATTTAATAAATAAAATAAATAAGGGTAAGAGGGAAGGAAGTGTCCAAGCCTGGTGGTCTAGCCTTATATCTATACCAACTCTGGGTGAACTGGCTGCATTGGGTGTATTGAACTACTTGCAACTGATGGCACTGAATAATGGAACTGAGATGCTTTGATTGTGGAAGAGAGATCACTCAACAGTGGGCTCAATAGTATATAGTTTGATTACACTGCTTAGTAAATATCACACTTGCTTCATGTCATTTCTGACACTTGTTATCTAATCCTCTTCTCTAATTCTTGCTGACTCTAATAAGATTGCTACTGCTGAATTTGAGTCAACCCTGCATTTCTCTGGCACTGGGTTATTCTGTGCAAAAGTTTCTGTGTGTGCATGAAAACAAAAATAAACATAGGGCGAACAATAAAATGTGTGTGTGCATGTGGCATATTGAGGAGAATTACACAGAATTTTTTTTTATCAGGTATGGTTGTCCAAAAATTAGCTTAAGAAAAATGTCCTGAATTAATGTTTGGCTAATGCTTGTAATGTGAAATCTTTATATTTGAATGGAAAGGTTTTGAACATATTGCACTTTCCCAAGTAAAGCTATATTCTTAAACATGCTGACGTTAATGTAATTTCCACTTAAATCAATTGGACCGAACAACGTATGAATGGCCCTCTTGGATGAGACTAAAGGCATCCCTGCCCCTATAACTAAATACCTATAAGAAGCTCACTTAGCCCCCCTTAAAGCTCCCATTTGAGTGCTTCACAATCCCTTTTTGTTTTTAGCACCCTGAATAGATAGAGTGAGCAACTTGGCCTTCCTGTTGCTCACTCCTAAGTGAATAAGTTACAAAGCACCAATCGGAAGACCCCATTTTTTACATTCTTCTGTGATCAGATCAGACCATATACCCACAAGCAGTTTTTCTCCCTGTAAGTAAAAAATATTCCTTCTTTCCCCCATGCAACAGAATGTTAGCAAGGGTTAAATAGTATATCACCTGGGACAAGAAGAAAGTAGATCTCTAGCTTTTAACTAATACATAATGTCTTCTACAGAAAGTGGATACTTGCATTTTCCCTGTGATTGCACCGTAAAAGGTAAAGAAAAGTCCTTAACTTTTTTCTTGCTCTCCCTCTGCTTACAAGCACAATACTGTGTGGAGGAATTTATAATTAGAAGCATGACTCATAATAGCCAGAAACTGCAGTGATGTCTTCAGAGGAAATGACATTTCCATACCCTTCAGAGGTAGTTTCAATCTGCATTTCATGCCAATCTTCTGACATACTCGTTTTCTTTTTTATCCATCAGGACCACAGATCTAATGTTAAGACATGGCCATTAGCGAATCCAGAGGAGGAAACAGGGCATACTCGAGTGCAAACATTTGGATCCCAGAAAATAAGAAAGTAACAGCTTCCACATTCTCACTTACTTTCAGCAAGAGATAAAGTTCACCTACTGTAAGAGAGAGAATGATGTGACGTTCCTTCAAGCTGTGGAACAAATCCATATAATGCTCCTGGCACAGCACCACTCTGCTTAATCTGTAGATGAATGCAAGAAAGCCAAGCCCTCTGAAGAGTTACTCACAGAGAAAGATTTGAAGGAAGCTGAAGAAGGAGCGACAAGGGGAAACTACAGCGCGATTTTGGGTCGAAAGGCTTAAGAAATTAGTGAAATGTTCCACATGATCAGTCTAAGCTCTCTTTTTTTTGAGATGAGAGACTGATGTACAGTCACAGAAGGAAAAAAGGAAACAGCTGCATCTATGTCTGCTTTGTATTCTAGTGGGAAGATATCATGGCCACAGAAAGCATGAAGAACAATGACAGCCTCAGGTAAATAACTAATGTAAAACTTCCCGATAAAAGTAGACTTGTGAGCATTATCGGATCTTCCTCCTTGTTTTCCATGGGAAGAAAATGGGGCAGATGTGAACACACACACACACACAAACACAAACACACAGGATTGGTTTGCACGTAACGTCAAGCTATGGTTTGGTACCATGGAGACAAACCTTGGGCCTGTGCTTCTGCACTGGCACTTTCCCCTTTTATCCCTCTTCCCGACCTTTTGCACTTTGCTTAGTTAGTTACTTCCTTGTTTGTGAGAAATTACAATTTCCCATTACACTCAAAACACCAAACTATGGTTTTGCACTTGCCCTGCAACCCAGGATTGTAAACCAGGGCAAATCCGTGGTTTGGGAGTATATGTGAGTGAGTAAATGTATGAACCCTCTGCTCTCAAGGTACAGCTGCAATATGAGTAGGGCTGGGCAATATCTGATTTTCAACATTGTGATATATCATCATCTAAACATTGCAATATACTGATATATCACGATGTCTGAAATAAGGAATTGAGCTATGTAGAGGCATTGGCTGGTATCACGGTTTTTCCTGCTCCGTGATTTTTGCTGGTGCCTGCTCTTGTGATTCGCTGCCTGCTGCATGAGGCAGGGAAGAGATGAGCCAGCAGAGATAACAGGGGCTGCAGGAATCGAGAAAAGCATTGGCTGGCTGCGCACATTGTGATTTTTGCATAGCACACACACACACACACACACACACACACACCATGAGTTACGATATATTGCCAGGTCAAAAATTATGAAGCAAGATCATGATATGGACTTCAAACTGGTTTCGGACAATTTATTGATATATTGTGCAGCCCTAAATAAGTGTTTCCAAACGGGCTGCTTCTTGGCTATTTGATTGCTATCCCACACTTTCCAGTGTGATTATACCATCACTTTTCTAGCTGCAAAAATTCTGATAAGAAAAGTGACAAAAATGGCCATGGAAAGTGTACCATTAGCTGTCAGTTTCATCCAACCTCTGTGTTGACATATCAGGATGAATGCTCAGTAAACAACAGGTCTGGAAGCTCCCCTAGATTGGGTTAAGAGGCATAGGAACATAGGAAGCTACCTGAGTCAGGCCAAGACTAGAAGTGGCTCCTCTGGGTTTTAGATAGGAGATACTTCAAGCCCTACTTGGAGCCACCTGGGACAGAATCTGGGCCTTCTGTATGCAAAGCAGATGCTCTACCACTGGGCTATGGCCCTTCCTGGTCATCTCCCTGCCCCCCCCCAAATCCTAGGAACTATAGTTTTGTGAGAACTTATAAGCTTCAACAGCACCTTCTCCAGACTACATTTCCCACAATTCTTTAAGGTTCTTGTGTAGCTTGCAAGTAATCAATCCTCAGTGAAATCATAGAATCATAGAACTGTAATGTTGGAAGGGACACTGAGGATCATCTAGTTCAACCCCCTGCAACACAGGAATATGCAGCTGTCCCATACGGGGATCGAATCTGCAACCTGGGTGTTATCAGCACCATGCTCAAGCCAACTGAGCTATCCAGTGGGTTTTAGCTTCCATATCTTGCTTGAGTATTGATCAGAATGTATGCCTCCCTAAAAAGACAATGAATCTACATCACAATCCTAAACATTGCACGTTAGCCTAAAAAACTAGTATAAATGTCACATTTTTGACATATTGATGCATAGTTGGTATAACTGTTCTAAGCACTCACAGCTGGGCTATTAGTTCTAAGCATGCAGGGTTGAATCCATTAATAATTTCTCATTGGTTTCAACAGGTCTAATCATATTCTCTTGACAGTAAATTGTTTAAACAGGTTTTAATATGGTATTTTTATATTTATATATCCTGCTCTGGGACTATTATTATTATTATTATTATTATTATTATTATTATATCCTGCCCAAAGGATATTCCAAAGAAGCCCAAGGTGACAAACACACAAGTGATAAAGCAATTAAAGCATCTAAAAACTGTTGCAATACAGGTGCAGGCTGGGATAGATCTCAGTGATGAAGGGCAGGTAAGAAATCAAGTGATTGTTGGTATGGAGACTGCAGAACTACAGGCAACTCAAGCCTCCCAGGGTTTCCTAGTTGGTCCCGAAAGGGTTGTTTTGAAAGTTTGTGTAATCTGGGACACCAACTCTTCACAAAAGGGGTGCTTTCTTGTCAAATGTTTTCAAGTCAAATGGCCATTTTGGAAGAACTGCTTCGATTTCTACAAGATTCATTTCAGTCCCAATTGTGGTGCTCAAATTAGGCCCTGCCTACTTGTTGCAGCAAAAAGGGACATGGGTGGCGCTGTGGGTTAAACCACAGAGCCTAGGACTTGCCGATCAGAAGGTTGGTGGTTCGAATCCCCGCGACGGGGTGAGCTCCCGTTGCTCGGTCCCTGCTCCTGTCAACCTAGCAGTTCAAAAGCACCTCAAAGTGCAAGTAGATAAATAGGTACCGCTCCGGCGGGAAGGTAAACGGCATTTCTGTGTGCTGCTCTGGTTCGCCAGAAGCGGCTTAGTCATGCTGGCCACATGACCCGGAAGCTGTACGCCGGCTCCCTTGGCCAGTAAAGTGAGATGAGTGCCGCAACCCCAGAGTCGGTCACGACTGGACCTAATGGTCAGGGGTCCCTTTACCTTTTTACTTGTTGCAGCCTGACAAACAGAGATGGCCTTCCTTGACTTCACTCTAGGGTTGTGCTATTATTTTCCCCAATGCTTATTACATTTACACCAGCATTGCTGGCGTAGTGTGCGCACTGCTCCTTGACCAGTGTTGCTTCACAGCATTTTTTAAAACTTAATCAAAAAGGCCCGTGTGTTGCCTATGCAAATATTTCAACTTGAGGTTGGCTATCAGAAAGAGGGCAGTAAAAGAACCTGCAAACATTTCCAGGCAACCACTTCTGTGATGACATTAATCAAATTTAAAACACCATTGATTTCAAGCCCGTCTCTAGTCTGTTTTGCTGTGATTGGCCCAATTCTACTGCACAACCCCCCCCCCACCACCACTGCCAGCAAGGATTTAATTGCCTTGCCGAAGAGCTTAATACTTTATAAATACCCCCCCCCCCCGTTTTAAGGATTCTCAAATTTGAGGAGACAGCTGAATGATAATCCATGGTTTCTGTTTCACTCCAAATATTCAATTGTTTTCATACCACTGATGGGATGACACATTTCATTTTCACATAACATGCATCAGAAATGATATCATTACTGCTGCTGTTATTTTTGCATCATAAATAGCTCCATCCCTTTCACATTGCTGATCGCAGTAAACTTCCCCCCTGAATTTAACGCATGTAACGAAAATGGATAAATCAATATGTGGGTGGGGGGCAGCGGGGGGGAAATAGCTGACCTTGGGCAAGCACAACCTTTGGAAAGCATTAGCTAGCTCCGTAGTTTTATAAAAGATTGATATAACGTTAAAGTGCTTGTTTTATCTTATTTAAATATTTAGTGGGGGGACTACTTAACTAGTTTTATGGCTGTATTTGGAAGGCTTTCAACGATAAAAGCTTTAGATCCATGTGCTGCTCACCCACCTTCTAAACTGACAACCAGAAAACAGGGTATAGTGGTACCTTGGGTTAAGAACTTAATTTGTTCTGGAGGAGTGTGCTTAACCTCAAACTGATCTTAACCTGAAGCACCACTTTAGCTAATGGGGTCTCCCGCTGCTGCCACGCTGCCGGAGCATGATTTCTGTTCTCATCTTGAAGCAAAGTTCTTAACCTGAGGTAATATTTCTGAGTTAGCGGAGTCTGTAACCTAAAGCATATGTAACCTGAAGTGTATGTAACCTGAGGTACCACTGTATCTGGAATTCAGAATGAATAGTAGAAATTGTAATACATAAAACAATGTGAATGTTTTGTTACTGTCACAAGGTCAGAGAAAGGATATGTATACCTTGGATGTTTTGTTCTTCTTGGGACCAAACTGCATATTGCACCGGACTTCTGTGGGCATATCTCCCAGCATTTTCTTTGTTAATAAAACAGAGATGTAGTAGTCTGCCACTTTGAAAAGAATTGTTGTGCTTAACCTACTTTTCTCCTCCTGGAGCAAAGAGTAGCAGGGAAGAAAATAGTGCCTGGGGAAAAGGGTCAAACATCTCCCCCAGCACAGCTTCTCTGATCAAACTGACATGGTTGCCTGTCATTTAAAAACAATAACAAATGGTCTAATTGAGGATCTCCCCCATAGCATGGTTTAGTCCTTGGTCATGGACTGAAATAGAAGCTGGCCACAGAGGCTGGAATTCATGGGGCACAGATGTTGGAGCAAGGGGGAGGAATTGGGAACTGTGGAAAGATATTTTCTCCCAGCCAATGGAAGGCCCTCCTCCTGCTTCAGGTCCACATGCTGTTTTCTGAATCTTCAGAGGTTCAGTCCTGGAATTGATGCATTGCATTTTTGTGATTCAACAGATCTATTGATAGTTCTATTAGATCACAGGCATGTCCATGACACCCGGCCGTGAAGAATCTGCACCAGGGTAGTAGGCTTTGGCAGCTGTGAAAATGCTAGCTGCAATAATAAATTAATAGCCACTGTGAGATATTAAACCAGATATTGGCTCAAGCCCCAAGACAACATTTTTTAAAAACACACACGAATGAATACCTGACTAGGGAAACCATGAATTCTTATACTAATCCCACGTCAAACATGTAAAAGCGTTTCAGTTCTGAATGAGACTTCAGCTGTCATTTCTGCACTCGGGTTTGATTTCAGTGTCAATTTATTTTTATATCACATTTTCCACAAATATATCTGTGCTAAAAGCAGTTCACATTAAAAAACTAAAAAAATAGTCTGTTACAGTATAAGAATGCAATGTAATAAAAAGTATACTATCACTGTAACATCACAACAAAAGAATGATCAACAATTAAGAGTTTATTAACATACATCAAATTTTAAGTAAGCATTAAGTCAAATAAAAATATCCATTGGCTTCACATACAAGAGTAGCCCCAAAGCTGATGACATTGGCTCTTTCAAAAAAGCTGATTTCAAAAGCTGTTGGAAGACCCCCAAACTGGAGGTACTGTAGCTCAGTGGTAGAGCACATATACAGTACTGCATGCAGGCAGTTTCAAAGTTCAATGCCCAGGCAGCACCTCCAGTTAAATGACTTAGCAGGTAATGTGAGAAACCTGTGCCTGAGAGCCTGGAGAGTTGTTGCCAGTCAGAGCAGCTTAGGTGGATAACCTCCTATGCAAAGGAAAAGTCTTCTATTAATACTTCACATTCGGAAGACCTTCATGCCACTTGATCTCAGAGACAAAACCATGGGGATGTTTTATAAATTAAGCATTCTAATGTAAGCTGTTGTTGAGATATATTATTTGCCCAGAACAAAATGGAAGCCAATCTGTTAACCTCTAAAATTGTTTTGGGAGGTAGTGCAGTAGTTGTTTTGATGTTTTTCATAATTTTGTTTGTATTCTAGTAGCTCGTTGCTGTGTGTGCTTAAGTGTAGGCTATTTTCTGCAACTTGACATTTTATTGTGGTATGACAATTGAAAGAGTTACACTGGTAAACAAGCTTCAACTACAAGTCAGAATAAATAAATAAATAAATAAATAAAGTTATAGTGCCCTGTGAATGTACTAGAAATGAAGGGCACCAGATTTCTTCTGCCTTCTCTGGAATCTAGGGCAGAGATGAGGAACCTGTGGTCCTCTCTGTATGTTACTGGACTCCAAATGCTGTCAGCCCCAGCCAGCATGGCCAATGGTCAGCAATGATGAGAGTGTAGTCTGACATATATACAATCATACCCCTGGTTGCGAATGTGATCTGTGCGGGAGGCACGGTCGCAACCCGCAGCGTTCGCAGCCTGAAGCGCTGCGTCTGCGCACGCGTGTGATGCGATTTGGCACGTCTGTGCATGAGGTCATTTTGCGCTTCTGTGCATGCGCGAGTGCCAAAACCCGGAAGTAACCTGCTCCGGCACTTCTGGGTTCGGCGTGGTCCACAACCTGAAAACGCGCAACCCGCAGCATTCGTAACCCGAGGTGTGACTCTAATGCTTTAGCTGGGATTCCTATATTGCAGGGGGTTGGACTAGATGACTCTTGGGATCCTTTCCAACTCTACAATTCTATGATTCTATGATCTGGAGGCCAAAGGGTCGCCATGAATCCCCCCCTCCCCCCGGATTTCTGATCCAAATTGTGGATAACCAAATCCTGTCTTCTCCAGGGCAATTCTATTTTTCAAACAATGTTCTAAGGAGTAGAAGTTTATATTGCTGTTTTATTGTTGATGATGAATGTGCACGCTGACCTACATATGCCGGGTAGGGTTGACATGCTATGTGAGTTGAGCATGCATCTAGGGACTGCCAAGATTGCTTGCATTGACAGCAAATGTTCTGAGTGATTATTTATTTAAAGTATTTTTACCGTGCTCTTCAGCTGAAAAGGCTCCCAGAGTGGCTTACATGAGGTCAATAACAAATACAGCAGCCCCACAAACAAGACATACAGTGGTACCTTGGGTTACATATGCTTCAGGTTACAGACTGTGCTAACCCAGAAATAGTACCTTGGGTTAAAAACTGCTTCAGGATGAGAACAGAAATCGTGCTCCGGCGGCGCGGCAGCAGCAGGAGGCCCCATTAGCTAAAGTGGTGCTTCAGGTTAAGAACAGTTTCCAGAACGAATTAAGTACTTAACCCGAGGTACCACTGTATAGGCAAGAGGATGGGAAGGCTAGAAACTGCCTTACACTGTGTTAAACCACTGGCCCATGCAGCTCAGTACTGTCTCCAGTGGCTTTCCAGAGTTTGAATTTGGGGCTTTGAGCATGCCAGGCAGATGCTCTCTACTGAGCTATGGTCCTTCCCCTCTCCTGCTACCAATGGCTATTGGCGTTTGGTGCCTCTGAATCTAGAGGATGCATGTAGCCACTTCTATCACAGCCTGTAGGTACTTTGTGATTCAAATAGTAACTTAAATCATCATGAAAATCTTCTGCTGCTATGAGTATGAAATTTAAAAATAGTGGCATTAAAAGCCATTAGAGAACTTAGATATATACCGGTAAATGACTGAAATGTATGCACTGTTTATTGTAGTACAAAAAAATTCCATAATAGCAGGACATTGTTTCACATTTAAATGTGGTTGCTGAGTCATTGGCATTTTCCTGCCAGCACTGCAGAAGCAGCTGCAGTTGTAGGTCTCTTACTGCAGTAGATGTTTCGTTGCATTAGTAACCCCCAATTTATTTCCTAATGCTCACATTTATTCAGCCCCCGGATCTTTCCAATATGCTTATTTGCAGACATGTCCAGTAATAATTAAGATACAGTTGCAGATTATTGCAGTACATGGTTGATCTAAATAAGTACAAAACCCCCTAGTCATTAAGAATTTGCTAACGCCAACAAAAGGTCATTGGGCTCTTGGTTTTATGATAAAGCCCACAAAATTGCAGAGGACTCCACTCCCACAGTTCTGAGTCGTGATTCAAGCTAGTGATTCAAGATGTTTAATTTCTACAACAGTGGCCAGCACACTTTAAGTCTTAAAGGAGCAGGTCATTAAATGAATATCTATAAATTAGGGTACCTTTGCATTTGAAATAGTTATTGGGAGGGGTGGGATAATTCTTTCATCCATCGCTGTTGCATTTATGTATATTACTTCAGCCCTGGGTATGTGTACTTCTTGTACTTGGCATTTTCTCAACAGCAAGAACACACATACTTTGTTTCATATTCTGTTCTTTATAAACTCTTCTAAGTACTCCAAAATGTCTGAATACAAGCAATAATTCCTATGATGGGCTATCAAGTATCTTACTTTTGAACTAAAATATTGATCTGTTTACAAGTTTTCCGAATTGCTGAGACTTTAAATAGTTCCCAGCAAGAGGGATCTATGGCTGCCTCTTCTGGACCTACTCTGTTAACACTGCAAAATAATGCAACAGGGAGAAAAATCTTTGTATCCACCACTTGAAGGGCATGTGTGGTACTCCTGCATTGTGTAAAGAAAATCTGAGCTGTCAGCTCTAAAATCTGCCAGATAGGGAGGCGGGAACAGAAGCCCCCATCAGTGCAAGTACTCCCTCTCCCCCACCTATCCTCTCAATTCCATCTCAACCTTATTAGAGCTAATAGGTGAGAGGAGAAAGGGGGATTCACAAGACACTGTGCACATGATTCCTGCTTTAATCAAGGACTTTGCACAGAAAATCATGGCATTCTTAGTATGGCACAGGAAATCAGTGGGTGTGCTAAGAAAAGAACCCGTGGTTACTTACTCATTTTCCCCTGATTGGGTAGCTTGGTAGTTGGAGAGATTTGCTGTTCTTTGCTGAACATGGATCCAAGTGTAGAATGCTGTCCATTACAAACATGATACTAAAAATATAAAATGCAGTGTAGAGCTGATTGATCTATTCAGCAGTTTGTTTGATTTTTGCAACCTATTTTTTATTCATTTGCATCTTTAAACTGCTTAACATTGTTGCATTGAGTTATCTTTGTTTACATTAGAGCATATGACATGCAACAATTACATAAAACAAAAACCAAAAACCAATAAGCACTCGGAAAAACGTTTCTGAATACTTTAACGAAGTTGTGTTGAAGTGTACACAGATGGTAACCACTTTGCATGTGTCATGTTGACACATGACTGCTGATGCATGGCTCCTTTTGAACCCAGAAGAGGAGAGAATGGAAGCGGAATGGGCTTATGTGTGCTCCACTGACATGCGCAGTGGTCAGGAATAGAACCCTCACACAAAATGGTTGCCGCTTGTATATCAAAATTATTACAATTTTTACAGATATTATGTATAGTAATGTGTACTGCTTAGGTGACCATAAGTAAAAGGTATTTCAGATAAGGTTTCCTTAAGTTGTGGGGGAATATGGAAGAATGTTACTTTTGATTTTTGAAAATTTACCTTAAGTCCAGAGACATTAAAAAGGGTCTCCAATTCTATACTCAATAACCTTTCAGCATTAACTGGGTCTGATGTGCATAAAACAGTATCATCAGTATAGTATCCCAGAATGTATCCCCTTGCATTGTATTCAGCAGTTTTCTTAGTCCATTTTACACCCTTATAAAGACTGCCTATTAATTGATCTGACTGATAACCACTTTATAAAGCTTTCTATAAAGCATGAGCTTTACAACTGCTTTTATTCAAGACAACACTCAGATGCTTGGTCACTTGTGTTCATGTTAAATCCCATGGCAATTCATATGAATTAGTTTCTTTGTTCCATTCAGTGACTTGGACAAATTCCAGCTCAGGAAATCACATTCTACTTACTTTAATTCCCTTGGGGTTTCACTTAGATTAAAAAAAAAAGGCTGAAACTATTATTTAGTGAGAAGGTAAAAACATCCACAACTTGTTTTTAATATTGCAGTCTATTTTTTTGGGTGGGGATACACTAGAAAAGATTGGCCATTGAAATTACTCTTTCTTAGGTCAAAAAGGGAATGTTAGAAAAAAAGGTGTTTTTAAGTTTGCAAACATAGAAATGATGTATCAGTATTTCAAACTTTAAATGTTCTTTGGAAGACCCAATTGTATTTTCAAAATAAGATCCTGTATTTTGGATTAAGAATGCCTAACATTTTTCAAAAGCATGAGTGAAAGGATTATGTATTTATTTTGCAGTTATACGAATGGAATAAAATTGTGCATGCTTGCTCAGAAAGAGTGGTTTTAAGTATGGAATCAAGTGGTGGGAATTAATTAATGTGATGTGAACTTTGGCAGGATATGCTGCAGTCAAGAGGATTTTGATTTTTGAAGGATGTGATTTTTGAAGAGAGTGAAAATTAATTTACTGTACGTACCATTTGCTCCAGTAAGGATCAGTGCCCCTACTCTTTGACATGTTTTTAGTTTCAAAAGTGGTATGAACAGTTCATAATTCATGATAATGTGTTTCTATATGGGGGTATACGCAAGAGTGCAAAAAAGCACATTAAAGTTAACTTAAAATGGCTCATATATGTACAAAGATACTGCTGCCCCTTGTCTGAATTGTTTCAGAATTGTGCTCTTTCTAGGGCAGCACTTGCTAAGGATGCAGGTTGATACTGGGGCTTATTCACGAACATAGGAAGCTGCCTTTGAGCCCTCATACCGAGTCAAAAGACTGGGCCATCTAGCTTAGTATTGTCCACACTGACAGGCGGCACCTCTCCAGGATTTAAGACTGGGGTCTCTCCCAGCCCTATTTGGAGATGGCCAGGATTGAACCTGGGCTCTTCTGCATTCAAAGCAGATGCTCTGCCCCTGAGTTATGGCCCTTTCTCATATTTACTTCTGAGTAAACATGCTCAAGGTTTTGAAACTTGCACACTACTCCCACCACCAAATTATATCTGCAAAGATGTCTAGATACTGAACTGAAAAAAGAAATACTGTTCTTTTGTCAGTGGTAGTAGTCCTGGGGAAAGTTGCTAGCAGGGCAATTTCCATGTACACCCTCATGAAAAGCAGGCTTAAAAAAAAATGTTCCTGCTGCAATTAAGGAGCTCCCTGTGGCGACAGGAGCATTTGTCTGACAGAGCAGAGGCGGAAGCCACTTTCTGAGAAGAGGGGTGCCTGCAGTAAGGAGGGTTCTGGAAGGGAAGAGCATCACCTTAGCATTCAGGTCTCTGGCTCAACCCTCGCTCGGCATCGCCCTAGTGGGGTCGGGAGAGACCCCTTGCCTCGAAACGCTGGAGTGCTACTGCCAGCCAGGGTCGGCAACACGGGGCTACACGGACCAAAGGCCTGTGCTCTGTATGCGGCAGCTCCCTACGTTCTTAGCAGCGTCTGCGCGCGCATTTCCCGCCTTTGTTCACTGGGGACGAGGGTCCTCTGCGCACGCCGCGCCGCAGGGCGAGCGCTTCGTGAGGAGATTTCTCGCCACGATTACTATTGTTTTGAACGAAGCGTCCGCGGCTCAGTCTGCGGGGACGGGCCTTTCGCTCTCATCCTGCGCTTGCCCTCCCCGCCCCTTCCTTCCACGCCGGCTTCCCACTCGACCCTCCTCAGCGGCGGCAGCACCCGCCAGCTTTTCCCTCCTCCCTTCCTTCGTCCCTCCCCTGCGGCGGAGAATCGCCTCGCGCCTCCCTCCGCCGACGGTTGCTGCCCGTCCTCCTCAGGGCAAGTCCCCACCCCTTCCCCATGTGCGGAACCGGCGTCGCCAGGAGGAGGAGGAGGCGGGCTGAGAGAGAGAGAGAGGCCTGGCAGGCGTCGCGGCTAACGGTCTTTTTCTAATCTGGCGGGCGCGAGCGGCGCCGCTTCAAGCTGCCTGTCACGGACCGAGCGGGCCTGGCTGGCGCGGAGGCGGCCGGGCGGCGGGGCATGTGAGTGAGGCCGGGCGGCGCGCGGGCTGTGCGCCTCGGGGCGAGGGAGAAAGGGGTGGGTCGGGGGTCGGCTGGCTTCTCTCCGCCCCCTCGAGGCTCTCCCTGACCCTCTTTTTGCTCAGGAAGGAGTGGGACCTAGGATTGGGTTACACGTGTCGTGCAATGGGGGCGGGAAGCACACACCACACACACGGGTCCCGCGTGGTGCCTTGCAGTCTTGCATCTTGGTTGTGTCATGAGCTTTCACGGGCCGCAGACGTGATGGATAATGAATGTCGATCGTGTGCCTGCCTGCCTCCCTTTCTGCCTTGTTTATCCCGTGCAGATGTGTGAGCATCCACACACACCTTACACCCCTCACTTTCCGTGTCTGCTTCGTGCAGCTGACGTTATTGGCAGTGGACCAAGAATGCTTCTGTTGCTATAAGTGTGTTAAACTTCTAGCCTGACGCAGGACTTGCTGAGTATCCCATTCTTGGTTGGGCAGCAGGACAGCCCCCCCCCCCCGGGTGCTGAGCATAAGGGGCATCACAGGGCATCGCAACTACAGTGGTACCCCGGGTTACATACGCTTCAGGTTACAGACTCCACTAACCCAGAAATAGTACCTCGGGTTAAGAACTTTGCTTCAGGATGAGAACAGAAAGTTAGCTTAAATTAGCTAAAGTGGTGCTTCAGGTTAAGAACAGTTTCAGGTTAAGAACGGACCTCCGGAACGAATTAAGTACTTAACCTGAGGTACCACTGTATAATGTAGTGAATAGAGCAGAACAAGAGGTGAGAAGTTGGGTGGTGCCGAATTTTGGCCTTGCACAGGACACTGCTGAAATTTGAAAGACCAGATTTTGCCCCTCGTGTATTGTGGTAGTGTAAGGGCCAGATAAAGTAATTCTTAAGAAGGAAACTTAAAGACGATAGCTATCATAATTATATAGGTTTTCATCAACTGACTTTTACTTAGAGTAGTCCCATTGAAATTAATATACCTAAGTTAATAATGGCCATTAATTTCTACTCTACTTGTAGGAAAAGTTAGTTGAAGGCAATCCGTAACATATAACCATGATGTACCACTGTTAGAATACAGCCTCTGTGCTCTGTTTCAAAAAGGTATTAATTAAACTGAAGAAGGTACAAAACAGCTGCTAAAGTGATCAAGGGTTGGGGCATCTTTCCTGCAAATAAAAACAAACCCTTTTGGTGCTTTGGTAAACAGCTATGGAGTTCAGTGGCTGTAGGCTTCTGAACATTCATAATTTAAGGGGCAGAATTTGTAACCCCTTTCTGATAATATTAGAGTCAGTCAGGGAAATTGATTGAAAATAGGTTTATGACAGGTAGAAAGAGATACTTATTCACACAGTGCATAGAGTTCTTTAATTACTACAGCATGTGATGAGGGCCGCTACCTTGGATGGTTTGAGTAGTTCATAGGTGATAAACCTATGAACATAAGAGGTTCTAATAATGTTCTAATAAGAAAGGATGTCTAGCTCTGCTTGGCTTTGTATTGCTGTTTCCTTTCTCCATTCATTCAAATAAGATGCCCTCTCCTTTATTTTTTGGTGTAGGACAGCCACAGTGACTGTGCTTCATGACTATGTGGGCTGCAGGACGTTTGAGGTGCCTTCTTCAGTGTCTGTGGCATCCATAAAAGAGTTAATTTATCCAGAGACAGGTTTTCCTGTAGCTGAGCAGTGTCTCTACCACAAGGGAAGAGAGGTAAGCTTCCTTAGTCTTCTGGAAAGCTTCTAGATACCCTTTTTGAAGTAGCTTTGAAATTGTTACTTTCCTTCTGAGAAATACAGGAAAGCATTAATTGACAGACTAGCTAAATTATAAATTGTTGTATTAGTAAGGAGTATATTTTAATTATGGTTGTTACTGATTTCAACATATAATCTCCTAAAAACTTGAGCCCAACCTTCCTCCTTGTGTTTCATATTAATATATCATATTGGCTAGGAACATAGGAAAAGCTGTTTTGTACTGAATCAGACCACTGGTCCATGTTGCTCAGTATTGTTCACACTGACTAGCAGCAATGCCCCAGGGTTTCAGATAGGGGACATTCCCAGCCCTACTTGGGCATGCTGAGAATTAAACATTTGCATACATAGCAGATGCTGTGCCATTGAGCTATGAACCTTCTTCACATAGTCTTAAGAGACCTGGACATCAAGTCATTTGTTAGGGTAGTTTGTGATGTGCTGGTGGGTCTGGTCTCCTGCTCTTCCAGTGCAATAAGTAGGTCTTTACAATGAGCAGGGAAATGAGTGGGTGGTGTCCAGTGATGCTGCTTCATGTGTGCAGTAGACTTCTGTGTGCCTAATGGAACTGATCTCCTGTGTAGCCCTCTGTGCACCCTCAAAATCTGCTCCAGAAGGTTGGGGTATCTTCTGGAGCAGACTTGGGTGGGGGTGGGCATGGGGAGAGAAGAGGAAGAAGATGTCTTCTTGTGTGAGTGTAATGCTGCTTGCATAGGGTTAGATATAGCCAGGTATCTCCAGAAAACCTGTGATGGCTGGGGGAGAGTTATTCAAATCTTAAGGAGTATTGATTGAGGGCCCAGTTTTTTCGAACTGATGCTTTGGAGCTGGTTCTTCAAGAAAGCATGTCTTTGAATTTTTTTAAAAGTGTAGATGATGTTTACATAATGAGGATCTGCTCCGATTCAAATTATATGCAACTGTATTTCATATAAATAGATACAATTATATATTTTATTGACGCAACTTACACTGCTGAAGAAGAAAGCTTTTCTTTTTCTATGTAATATGTGGGAAGATAACCCCATAGGCCAAATTAGGACCCTTACTGGGCCCAATTTGATCCAGAGGCCAGAAATTCCCCATGCCTGATAAATATATCCTGATAAATATTTATGGTGGCACATGTGGTCATTTGTTGACTGGTTGTCTTCACAGGTTGAAGCAGTTTATATACTTTTGATACATTGCATATTCAAGAATGCACAACATTAAAAAAAACCCTTTCCCTTTCAGTTATCAGACTGTGTTGAGGTTGGGGACCTTCAGACTTCTCAGAATCATGTATTTCTAAATCTTTTGTCAAAGGGCCTAAAAGGAGGAGGTATAGTAAATTACAATAAATCTTCCCTTTACCCTTGCATCTCTCATTTCTCCTCTTTTTTTTTACTATTTTTCATCTCTGCATATATTCATTTTTAAAACAAATTACAAAAACAGATTTCTATCTAAAGGAAAAAATTGCAGTGTACATTCCTGTATGAGTCAATTTATCTGATAGTGCAAATGATTTAAGACATACATTTTTCTTTCAAATATTTTCAGCAATTTTATCCTTTTCATCACTTTATAGTGTTACATTCCTAGCCTGTAATCTATGAATTAACAATCTGCAATACAAACCTGAAACTAATAATTGCAGTCCTGAAGAGTAACAATTATGTGTCTTTTCTCCCTAAAACAAGTACATGACATTTTACTTCTTCTGCATTTCTAGGTCGTTTTGGACAAACAACTCCACCGCTTGTTGATTTCCTTAAAGATATTTTAAGAAGATATCCAGAAGGAGGACAGATTCTTAAGGTACAGTGTAACAACATATTTTAAAATAAGGAATGCAAGGAAATTAAAGTAAGGAAAACATTTTAAAGTAAGAAAAACAATACCTTGCTTTAAATTTGTTAACGAACAGTGCTTTGCACATTTTTAAATATGGAACTGGGGTACTGAATAACATTATTGGTTCTGTTTTTCCTCCTGGTTTAATGACAGAAGGAAATGAGAAACTTCCGTTTGTTATTTTACAGTACACCATGATTCAACTGTTCATGGGAAACTATGGTTTGTCCAAACCATGGGGTTAGTTTTGTGTATGTGTGCCAACCAAGATATTAGACCATGATTTATTGACAGAAGCTGGAGCTTGCAATGCCTTCCCCTCTTAAGTGAAGAACAGGGTAAGAAGAGTGGGATACTTGGAAGCCTGAGGCTTGCTTTTGCTTAGGTTCTTATTGAAAAACCATTGCTTTTTGTTGTATTTGAACTGTGCTTATAGTTTTGTTGACAAATTTTATATTTGTATATACAGTGGTACCTCGGGTTACAGACGCTTCAGGTTACAGACTCTGCTAACCCAGAAATAGTACCTCAGGTTAAGAACTTTGCTTCAGGATGAGAACAGAAATCATGCGGCAACAGCAGCGGGAGGCCCCATTAGCTAAAGTGGTACCTCAGGTTAAGAACAGTTTCAGGTTAAGAACGGACCTCCGGAATGAATTAAGTTCTTAACCCAAGGTACCACTGTATATGGTAGTTTAAGGAGGTGTCACTATATAGGTTCCACATAAGATAAGAATCTCAGAATTTGAAATGCTGATAATTTACACAAAAAATATATGTTAACTATATATTGCCCTTAAGTATGCTTGACCAGCATGGGAATAATGCCTTTAACAAAAAGTAATTGAAACATTTGGAACTTGAATGAGATATTAACGCCACCATCTTCCGCTATGTTGTATCTTAGTCTATATTGCATCTAATCACTCCATCACAAGCAGAGGTGAATACAGTAGTCGAGTAAGATATCTGCTGATGTTATTTAATCCCATTTGTTAATTATTGCATGTTATTACATAGCTCTCAATATTTGTTTTGTTTTCAGGAATTGATTCAAAATGCAGAAGATGCTGGTGCCACAGAAGTTAAGTTTCTATATGATGAGACTCAGTATGGGACAGAGTCTCTGTGGTCTAAAGACATGGCACAATATCAGGGTAAGTTATCTTTTCCATATCTAATTTTCTTCCTGAATTATTAGTTTTCTTGTGGTGTAGTGATATACTGAGGAGCATAGCTAACTCTAGAACATTGCAGCTAGGCTTACATTTTACATTTGGCTTTCAAAAAGAGCTATTTGGTTAGTAATCCAGTTGTATCAGTTTGTGGCTCAAGATAATTGACTCTAGGCTTAAACTACAATTTAATCAATCTGTGCTGTTGCTAGTTAGGTTTATCATGAAAATGAGTTAGAAACAAGTGTTTGGATCTTTAAAATATGTAAGACTAGTCCAAAATTATAGAATCAGTTGGGGTTAAAGTCAGTTTCCGTTTGTATCTGTATTCTTTATAGTACTCAGTAATTTAATTATAAATATCTAAATATCTATGCTGTTTCCAAATCAGCCTATATTTTTACATTTACCATGTCTCCCCCACCCCCTTTAGGTCCTGCACTTTATGTATTCAACAATGCAGTTTTTACCCCCGAAGACTGGCATGGAATTCAGGAGATAGCAAGAAGCAGAAAGAAAGATGATCCTCTTAAAGTTGGAAGATTTGGAATTGGTTTTAATTCAGTTTATCACATTACAGGTAGTTACAATGCATTTTTTATGCTGCAGAATTAATGTTGCATGGGGGGGTGAACACCATCTGTGCATTCACTTAAGGCTTGCTCCAAGTTTAAAATTTGTTTATTCTAAGATTGAGCTTGTATAAAGGGAAGAAAAATCTGCCAAAAGTAGTTTCATTTAAAACATTTATTGGGTTCTTTGTAGAATTTTTGTCTCCTGAGCATTGGAGGAAGACTGGGGGTTCTGTGGTGTTTAATTTTCCTCTTTTTAGTAGTGGTTTCTTCTTTTCCTGCTTAATTTAATGTATGTGTTAGATTGTTGTATATGTAATAATTGAAGGGATTTTAAGGCTTTTGTTGTTGTTGTTGTAGACTTGTAAACAAGCTGTTCATACTTTTTTGCTTCTATTTTGTAGATGTTCCTAGTATATTCAGTGGTGACCAAATTGGAATGCTGGACCCTCATCAAACACTTTTTGGACCCCATGAATCAGGTCAATGTTGGAATCTAAAGGATGACATCAAAGAAATTAATGAGTTGACAGACCAGTTTAAGCCTTTCGTTGGTGTGTTTGGAAGCACTAAGGAAACCTTCAATACTGGTCATTTCCCTGGTACATTCTTTCGTTTCCCTCTTCGCCAGCAGCCTTCCCAGTTAAGTAGCAATCTGTACAACAAGGAAAAGGTTCTTGAATTATTTGAATCCTTCAGAGCGGATGCAGATACAGTACTCCTCTTCCTTAAAAGTGTGCAAGATGTCTCATTACACATTAGGGAAGCTGATGGGACCGAGCGACTAATTTTTAGAGTCACTGCCAGTGAGAATAAAGCTCTGAAGCACGAAAGACCCAACTCTATCAAGATTCTGGGAAATGCAATAAGCCAGTATTGTAAAGGAGTTCCGAGTAATAGTATAACATGTGTGACATACCACATAAACATAGTTTTAGAAGATGAGTGTGTTAAAGATGCACAGAAGACATCGTGGTTGGTATGTAACAGTGTTGGAGGACGAGGAATATGCAATGAATTGGACTCTTTGGCTGATGACTTGAAGTATATTCCGACTATTGGCATAGCAATGTCTTTATCAAGTGATGGAGAGGGAAAAGGAGCTGCAGCGCAGTTTTCAGGAAGAGCGTTTTGTTTTCTTCCATTACCTCCTGGCGAGGAAAGTAAGACAGGACTTCCAGTTCACGTGAGTGGCTTTTTTGGCCTTACAGATAACAGAAGAAGTATCAAATGGCGAGAGCTGGATCAGTGGCGAGATCCAGCAGCCCTGTGGAATGAGCTGCTTGTGGCCAATGTGGTCCCCAAAGCCTATGCAACCCTCGTATTGGAAGCAATTAAACGAATGGAAACAGAAAAGAATTCAGATTTCCCACTGTCAGCTGAGAGAATTTATAGATTATGGCCACAAAAAAACAAAACAAAAGTTCACTGGCAGCCAATTATAGAACCTCTTTTGAATGAATTGTTCCAGAATGAAGTTATTTACTCCATCACTGATAACTGGATAAAGGTTGAGGAGGTATATTTTTCAGAAATGGATGAGAGTTTGGAATACACCCAAGCTGTGCTAAACTACCTCCAGGACTCGGGGAAAGAGGTTGCTAAGGTACCAGACAATATTGCTAATGCAGTTGACCTGATTGTTTCTAGTACAAAACCTGTGAAAAAAGTGACTCCTGGTACAGTGCGGCAAGTATTAAGGCAATCTGGACACAAGGGACCAGCTGATGAAAAGCTTCATGTCTTAGATTTTGTGCTTAGTGATGGAAACTACAGTGAGCTTATTGGACTGGAGCTTTTACCATTACAAAATGGAAATTTTATTTCATTCTCTTCATCTACATCAGATCAGGATGCAATTTACATAACTTCAGAAAGTTTCCCAAGGTATAACATGCATTTTATAGCATATTTTATAATAGTGTAAGTTTTTTATTTAAATGTTACTCTGTATAGTTCACAGAGTATAACATATACAGTTCTGTACAATGGAGTCACAGAACTGTGCATGTCTTCCTTTTGTGAGCTGGGAATGGAGGCTGTGGTTTGGCATTTGGCCACATACTCAGATGCAGCACATCTTTATGACCATATTCCCATGCATGCTTAGTAAGCATCTTGTAATGTACTTGCCTATCCACTAGACAATACTAGAAAATCATGAATGCATTCCACTTGTCTATGGCTGGTGGCCAGGGATTGACTGTGGTATACGAGGGAAGGGTTCTAATTGTCTCCCCCCACCCCATCCCCATGCTGCAGTCTCAATAGCAATTGCTTCCCCTCTCCAAGAGTTGCTATTCCTCCTAGGAGAGGTGTGACACAATGGTGTTTTTTGTGAAGTGTGTGGCCACAGTGGGGCTGTCTTGCTGCACAATCTTGGCTGAGGTATACCGTAATCATTTGCTTGGGAGGGAACATGGAGAGGATAAGAACTTATTATTCACTAAAAATTTAATGAATAATATTACTACATTTACAGTATTTGTGCCTTTGAAAAATGGCACAAGTTATATGGATGATCAACACTCTCTTTTTAATGACATACTAGGTCCCTCTTCCCAGGTCTTGAAGGAAGATTACTTGCTGATGATCTGAAGCCACAAGTTCTGGCTGCTTTGAAAGATGCTGCCAAAAGCAGAGGTAAAATATGTTTATATGGCTTATCATGACACAAGTACAGCCCACTAAAATGCATATACTGTAAGCTAATCAGGACACAAAACACTTAAGAGTGGACATAAGTAAAGGCAAAAGGAATGAAATACAGTGGAACCTCAGGTTATGGTGGGGATCCATTCCAGAGGCCTCGCCGCAACCCGAAAATGATGCAAACCAAAGAGTCGCGTCTGCTCATGCATGCGGCACGATTTAGCACTTCTGCGCGTACGCGAGCGGCGCAAACCCAGACGTAACCTGTTCCAGTACTTCCGGGTTTGTGCTGGTCACAAGCTGAGGGTGATGTAAGTCGGAGGCAACGTAACCCGAAGCTCCACTGTAATTCAATTTTTTTTTTAATGTTCCATAATCATTTTATGTATCCATGAGAGTCAGGTTTATTACTGAATCAGAAAAAAATGAAAATTTAGAAGCAAATATCCTTCTTGGAAAAAATATATCCATTGTGTACTACAGTTAGTATGTGCTGTTGTTCATGTTGATCAACATAGACAAAAAAAATCATGTGTGAGACATTCTTCAGATTTAAAACTTTTGCTGGGAAGAACTGGCTCACTTTATGTCAACTTGTACGGATCTTCAGTATGCAATATTGAGATTAAAATATTGAAAAATAGCCACATCCTAGTGAGTGCTACCCTTATTTTTCTTGTGTTCTGTGTAGAAGTAAAGTTAGCAAACTCTGACGAGAACTGTCTTTATTTATGCCTAGCTTTGCACAAAAAACTTCCAAAAGAAATAACAGATGCATTGATACAATAATGATGCAACATGCTGAATAAAAGTAGAACTGCAACAGAGATTTCGACAGTTGTTGCTATATACAAAAGGTCACTCATTCCTTTAGTATAACAGGAAAATTTTCATTCTGGTTATTTGAAAGAAAATGGTTAATGTGCGTATGGAAGAATCCCTTTTATCCAACCAAAGCAGCCATTTCCTTATATAGAAGAATGGACAAATCACTGCAGTTACAGTTTGCTCTGGCACACATCATAGTTGTCATGTGTCATTATTATCATCATCTTTATTTCCTCCTTAAAATGCATTTCATTATATTTTAGCCCAACAGCTTCTCTGGGGATTTTCAGGTAGGACTGTTGTCTGAGTAACTGCTGAACAAAAGTCTAGCATTTGTGTGCGTTTGATTACTGGTTGTTCTGCTTGACTCATGTTCCAGAATGGTAATGGTTACAGCCCTGGTTCCCTTGTGTTTTTTCAGATTTTAATTACTTCTACTAATACTGCTTAAAGAGATATTTGAAAAATAATTTCTGTAAGGTTATAAGAAGAATATTTCTCAGGAAGCTGAAGAAACTTGTGAATGCTATCCAATATGTGGTTCATACTTAGTTTTATACACAACAGTTTTCATTATGAGCAACTTTGAATTAGTAAAGTGTTCTACTAGGAACATAGATTTATAAAAGCTTTGTAAAGATTGTATGTATAAGTTGAGCTGATGCAATAGGACATGTATCTTAATTAAAAATTATATTGCAATTTATTCATAAAAGAGAAAGACACCAATAAACAGGACACACAAATAAAAAGCAAAAAAGTTCCTATCTCGCTTCCTATACCCTTCAAGTTCTCTAGACAATTATTTCATAAAAGTCATATGCCACACCTCTTATTTACAAAAAGAATTAAACTTAAAATTTGAAACATGTATTTAAAATGTTCAAACGATAATTAAAAATTACAGTAAGCAAAAGAGATTGAAATACATGGAAGTGCTCTATTTGTCTGGATAGGCTTACCTGAACAAAAATGTTTTAAGCGGGTGCTGAAAAGAGTATGACAAAGATTTCTGCCTGATCCCAGTACACGGGGAGTTCCAAAATGTAGGTGCTGCCACACTACAATATTAATTTATTTTTTAAACAATTTTTATTGTTTTCAGAATGAACAATCAACATCTTCCTGCCTTCAAGAGTGCTACATCTTGCCAAACAAATACAAATACAATACAAATAATAAATAAAAACATAGTCTCATAAGTCCCGGTGAGAAGTAGGTGGTCTGTATCCATGTTTTTTTTTTGAAGTTCATACTAAATAAAATTGAACCAAGTTGCAGAAAATCTGACGTTTTGTTGGTTCTTTGCTCACGTTACTTGTCTATCAGGTTTTTCATGAGAATTAGCTTCCAGAACAAATATACCAATATTCCATTAAGTTAGGATCTACAGTTCTATGATTCAAAGATCTACAAAATTTAGCAATGGTAAAAATAACAATTTCTTACGCGTGTAGAATGAATATAATGTGGCACATGTGACAGTGCAAGTTTATGCTAGTTTAACACTTCAAGAGGAATCATGGTATTAATAATAAGAATAAGAATAATAGAATTTATATGCCTCCAATAACCGGAGGTCTCAGGGCAGTTCACAAAACAAAATCAAAATATAAAAGCACAAAACCACAAAATATATAATAAAAATAAAAACAACCCAATAACCCACTGCCCCCCCACCCCCACCACATTTTAAAAGGGCATAGGACGTGCCAGTTTATCATGGCTGAATCATGTTATAATCCTAACAAGTTGTAGCAGGAGATTCCATTCAAACCCCTCAGGTGGTCTCAGTAGTGTAAGAAATTATAAAATCTAGGGTTACCTTTATTACAAACTCTTAGTGCAGGGGAGAGCAGAAGAGTGACCGCTCTTCCCCTTAACCGGAGGGCACCCTTTGCGTGCCCACGTCCAGCATCCCCAATCCTCCGAGACTCCCGGCAAAGCGCTCCTGGTCCACCTCAACTCGTCACAGCCCTTTGAGGTTCCCGCCAAACCTCAGTTCAAAATGATCCCAATTGTGACGGGCGGAGGCAGAGCCAAGAGAGAGCAAACCAAGAAGGAGTAGTCTTCACTCCAGGCTGCTCTTTGTGTACGTAAGTGGGCAAAGCTTATTTGGTCACTCAGTCAGCTCAAGAGCTTCACCTGCCCTACCTTCCCTTTGTTTATACTCTTTATTGCAGGTTCACTTCTTTACAGGTATGCGGGCGCTGCTACGGTCTTACCATGGTTGCTGTTAAAGGACCCAGAAGGAATTTCCCCTGCATTGGCAGGTTTTGCCTTCTCTGTAGCAAAAGCCCCCCCCCCCCATTCCCAGGGTTCTCCGTTAAAGGGGTTATGTTGAGGGGAGTCACTGGCCATACATTGAGAGGCTATCAGTGCACCCCTGTGTTACAGTGAAATAAGGGGCAGGCTGTCTGCGTAAATATACGTGTTCCAGAGCCAGCCCACTCCCCAGACAGCTATAATAACCCTGATGTGCCTCAGATCCCCGGCTGGGGACTGGGAGGGATAAATGCCCAATGCCTAAGCCAAAGTCTTCTTGCACCTGAATGTTTAAATAAAGTTGTGGTCAATTTTAATCCCATAACATGTTACAAGTCATTCATTCCACCCGAGTGGCTCCTGGGGTCGGGGGGGTTTCCTCCTGGGCACGCAATGGGATCTACCCACATATCTCTGAGTGATTTGCAGTGGATCAACAAGGATTCTGACTTGCAGTTGTTTAAAATGGCAATCAGGCTACCCCCCCCCCCTTTCTAAATTAGGCTGTTGAGATAAAGAAATGTGGGGGAGGGAGGGATACTTTGTGTGTGACAGGATTGTGAGCTCAGTTCTGGTAATGCGTACAAATTCCTGAGTTTAGTATGTTCCTTAATTCTGAGTATGCTGCTCCACCTCCACGACTAATTTGCACCTTCCTCTGTTTGGTGGATCTTGGGGTTTTAGTAAAACAGATCTCATAAGCCTGAAGTCTGTTTGCCCCTGCCATAATTTATCTTATGGCAACTTCCAATATTTTTACATTTAAAACTCACCCATGGGTAGAGTTGTAGATAGTAAATATGTAGATATTTTACAATTTTCATTTTGTTTTCCTTTCATTGTTTTTCCATGCATCTATGCAAAGACACTAAAATAGTGGTTAGGACAAAAGGAAGTGGTGGAAAAGTACTTTGAAAAGGTGGTTCACTTCTACAGTTAAAATGTAGAAGAAACAAATCTTCTGTAGAAAAGTCATTTCCTCTCTTCAGATCTTCCTTTTAGATTGCATAAGGAATGCAAAATAGCATGCAGGTGTGTAGTGATAAAATGAGTCAAATGATTTTCTGCAAAGAGGAGTTGTTTGCATATCTGTCTTTGCATGATTGGAATGGTAGTTGCATGGTGGATATTGAAAACAATTATACTTCTGTGATTTTTTTTGTAAAAACAGGAGAAGAAATTCCACTGATCCATTAGGTGGAAAAGTAGTAGTATTCTGGTGTACATTGAGAGACCTTTTCAAATTGCAACCTGTAATACAGTATTAATTTCAGTCTTGATTTAAGAGTTAGAAATGCTGGATTTGTCTAGTATTGTCTGCATTTTGTGTGTGTTTCTTGTGCTGATCTGGACCAAACATCAGTCTATACTTTAGGTGCTTGTTAACAGAGTGCAATATTATACATGATAATAGTTCTGTGATTGAACTACCTTTTTAGGTTTTTCAAATAGCAGGGGAACTAATATGGATTGGTACCACTGTGTTGGGAAGCGCTTTTAAAAATCATTTGCCCTTGTAGCATTTTCCCAATGAAAAGTGCCCCACCCCAGCTGTTTTTTGCCCCATTAAGGACAACCTTTTGTGTACAGTCTGTGTACAAGTAAGGTTTTCCTAACAGAGCAAATAGCACTGGTGTCTTTTTTCTTTTTAATTTTCACCAGGAAATCAGCATGGATTGGAATAAATTTGAAACAGTGCTAAAATCAAATAAATCATGGTGTTTCTCAAAGATCTATTGAATGATTGTTAAAAAAATAAGAACACAGTTAACAATTGTATGCTGAAATAAAATAAATATATAAATAGTGACATCCAAGAGAGCTGTGGCAATTTCTGTTTCAAAAGGGCTCCAATTTCTCAGTTGCTGTGATCTATAAAGAAAACTATTTTAAAATGGCAACTCAATGGTACTAGACTTTATCAAAAAGTAAAATGACCAGTAAATCAAGAGAGGGAAAATGCTGGATTTGTCTGGAATTAATTTGATTTCTACTATATGTGCTGGCAGTGTAAAAAAGCAAAGTCATATTGGTAAATGGTGATGGGAATGCTTAGAGAAGTATTTCAGAGACAAATAGAAGCAGATCCACTGCTATACACAAGAAAACAGAGTGTTGTGGAATATTAAATACAAGTTTTACTTATAGTGATCATTGAAAGGACAG
Source organism: Podarcis liolepis (assembly GCF_965112155.1). Classification (NCBI taxonomy): domain Eukaryota; kingdom Metazoa; phylum Chordata; class Lepidosauria; order Squamata; family Lacertidae; genus Podarcis; species Podarcis liolepis. The sequence continues at coordinate 82,203,788 of NC_139558.1, forward strand.
TATACTTATACCAGATCCCAACTATAGTAGTGGGGTTTCTGCTGGCTGAGCCAACCTGAGCCTGGTAGATGGGAAACAAGCCTTTAAAATATGGTTCAAGTAACACCACCCCTTTTTTCTGGCTTAACACACTGGGTTAAATGGCTGCTCTGTACAGATTTAGGAGTGCAGCAGCCGTAATCCTTACTTCAGAAGTCCATGCTTGCTCATTCCTGCTAAGCCATGGTTTGGCTTAACGTTAGACGTGAGCTGCGCCAGTGTGCAGGACTAATGTAGAACAGTACCACACATGCTGTGTACTAAGAAAGGAAACAATAATGAAGTGGTAGACTACTTGTCCTATTGTCTGCCATCTGAAGATAATGTAATTAGTCGGTAGGGTGTCAGGGTAAGTACCAGCAGCTGCCTCTTTCCATGAAGAAGTGTGCATGCACACGAAAGCTTATACCAAGAACTAACTTAGTTGGTCTTTAAGGTGCTACAGGAAGGAATTTTTTTTTATTTTGTAGTAAAGGTGTGCCTCAAAAGGGCAAGTAACCTTTTTGATCAGAAGAAGTCATGGCTTGTTGTTAAAATACTTTGCACACTATCCCATGGCCCTTTGTGGATCATAGCAAGCCTTCAGCAAGGCCAAGTGTGACGGTTTCCTAGCAAGCAGAAGATCTATTAGAGAACAACTCTAAAATAACTGGTGCCCTTTTCTTTTTTACTGGCAATATATGGTTTTAACAAAAATCTTACTAAATGTCACTCAGTTTAACACCTTTTATTTTTTATTTCAGGAAGAGCATGCACTCAGCTGCAGCTCCTCAACCCTGAACGATTTGCACGGCTCATCAAGGAAGTTACAAATTCTTTATGGCCTGGTAAAGACATCGTGGTACAATGGTTTCCACTTTCTGAAGATAAAAAGCACCCATCTGTTTTGTGGCTTAAAATGGTATGGAAGAACCTGTATATACATTTCTCTGAAGATTTGTCAATGTTTGATGACATGCCACTTATCCCAAAAACAGTACTAGATGGGGATGAAGAAGTCATGGAACTTATTAGATTAAGGACTCCATCACCAATTATTCTAGAAGATGGATCTGAAACTCAGCTTCCAGAATTTTTACCCGACATCATTGAACAACTTGGTGGGATTGTGCTTAAGAAACTAGACTCATCTATACAACATCCACTTTTAAAAAAATATATACATGCCCCATTGCCAAGTGTAGTTTTGCAAATAGTGGAAAAACTTTCCATACAGAAATTGACCAATAAGGTTGCATCATTCCCTGTATCATACAAAAATGCTCTTAGAAACTTCCTTGCTAGTTTAACTGATACTACGGAAAAAGAAAAATTAATAATTAATGAGCTAATCATATTTAGGAGAATTAAACAATCACTTGATGAAGAAATTACTTTTACTGCATTGAAAGGCTGTAAGGTACTGCATCACACTGCCAAACTTCCACCTGATATAAAACTCTCTGTTTCACTAGTTGACAGCAGTGACGAAGCTACCATTCGTTTAGTAAACATACTAAAAGCAGACCAGCTAAAGAGCACAGATTGCATGAAGTTTATTTTAAAAGATATTCAGAGTGACTTTTATTGTAACGATGAAGCAACGAAAGTTATGCTATGGATTCTGGAAAATCTAACTTTCCTAAAAAATGAAAATGCAGAAGTGCTGGATTGGCTGACGCCACTAAAATTCATTCAAATTTCTGAAGGAAAAATGGTGTCAGCTAGTGAACTTTTTGATCCCGAAGTAGAAGTACTACAAAATATGTTCTATGGAGAGGAGGAACATTGCTTTCCCCCTAATGTTTTTAAAACATCTGCTGATACTCTTCATTCTTTGAGATTAATAGGCCTAAAAAGTGAAAGCAACTTGGAAGAGAAAGACATTTTGAGCGTAGCTCAAAAAATTGAAAGCTTGAAGGACTGTGCTAGTACAAATCAAGATGCACTTAGAAGGAAAGCCAGAACTTTGTTAACGATTTTGAACAAAAATTATCCATTACTTCATACACCTGAAACAAAAGCAATGTTGAAAAAAATCAAATGGATTCCAGCATGCAAGGAAAGACCTCCAAATTACCCAAGTTCCTTAATTTGGAAAGGTGATCATTGCAATTTGTGCTCGCCACCTGAAATGTGTGACTTATCTCAGGCCACCTTAGTAGGTTCCTCTGTTCCTCTTGTGGAAGGTGTCCGACCAAATGTTGAAAAAGCACTGGGGATCTCAATCAAACCTAACATAAAATCAGTGTTAAAACATTTCAAAGTAGTCGTAGACTGGCACAGTTCTAAAAAATTTAGTGATGAAGATTATTATCAATTTCAGCACATTTTGCTTGAGATTTATGGCTTCATGAATGATCACTTAGATGAAGGAAAAGAATCATTTAAAGCCTTGAAATTTCCCTGGGTCTGGACTGGTAAAACCTTTTGTTCGTTTTCTCAAGCAGTGATAAAGTCAGCACATGATCTTGATCTTCAGCCGTATCTACATAATGTGCCAAAAACAATGGCTAAATTCCACCAGTTGTTCAAATGCTGTGGGTCAATTGAGCAGCTGACACCAGACCATGTTTCCATGGTCATTCAGAAAATATACCTCAAAAGTGAACAATCTCTTACAGAAGAAGAGAGCAAGCAAAATCTTTCTATTATGTTGAATATTATAAGGTGGCTGTACAGCTGTCAAATTCCAGCTAGTTTAAATACACCTGTTCCTGTATATTGTAGCAAAAAACCTTACAGGCTTACAATGAAACCAATCCATGAATGCTGCTACTGTGATATCAAGGTTGAAGACTTAAATGATTTGCTAGATGATGCTGTTGAGCCAATAATTTTGGTTCATGAAGATATACCCATGAAAACTGCAGAATGGTTGAATGTGCCATGTCTTAGTACCAGGTTGATAAATCCAGAAAACATGGGATTTGAGCAGTCGGGTCAAAGGGAACCTCTCACTGTAAGAATTAAAAACATTTTGGAAGAATACCCTTCTGTATCCGATATCTTCAAAGAGCTGCTTCAAAATGCAGATGATGCTAATGCAACGGAGTGCAATTTTTTGATTGACATGAGGAGAAATAATGACATAAGAGAAAATCTTTTGGATCCAGGAATGGCAGCTTGTCATGGGCCAGCTCTCTGGTCTTTCAACAATTCTGAATTTTCTGACTCTGACTTTCTAAATATAACTCGATTGGGTGAGTCTCTTAAAAGAGCAGAAGTTGACAAAGTTGGAAAATTTGGCTTGGGGTTTAATTCTGTGTACCATATCACGGATATTCCGATCATCATGAGCAGAGAGTTTATGATTATGTTTGATCCCAACATCAATCATCTCAGTAAACATATAAGGGACAAGTCTAATCCTGGGATCAAGATTAATTGGAGTAAGCAACAGAAAAGACTTAGAAAGTTTCCTAATCAGTTCAAGCCATTTATTGGTGTGTTTGGTTGTCAGCTCCCGTTGACGGTGGAGGCTCCTTACAGTTACAAAGGGACACTTTTCAGGCTTTCTTTTAGAACACAACAGGAGGCTAAAGTGAGTGAAGTCAGCAGTACTTGCTACAATACTGCAGACATCTATTCTCTCGTGGATGAGTTTAGCATTTGTGGACATAGACTGATAATTTTTACTCAGTGTGTAAACTCCATGGTTTTGAAGTATTTGAAGTCCGAGGAAACCAACCCTGGTGTAGCTCAAGAGACTGTGACTATTAAAAAAAATCTGTGTTTGTCCAAAGCAATAACTTCCCCTGTTACAAGTGTTCTCAAGGAAGCTGCCAAACTCATGAAAACTTGCAACAGTAGCACAAAAAAGCTTCCTACCGAATCACCCAAGTCATCGTGCATATTACAGATAACAGTGGAAGAATTTCATCATGTGTTCAGGCGGATTGCTGACTTGCATTCTCCAGTTTTTAGAGGCCCAGAAGATGACACAGTTTCTTTCTTTGAAATGGCTAAATCTGGACAGACAAAAAGGCCTGCTGATGAACTGCCACAAAAAACAGTAGACTCTACAACATGGCTTATATGTTCTTGCATGGATACTGGGGAGGCCTTAAAATTCTCATTACAGGAAAGTGGAAGAAGGCTAGGACTTGTCCCATGTGGATCAGTTGGGGTTATGCTATCTGAAGCACAGGATCACAAATGGACTGTGAAACCCAATTGTAGCAACTTAGGAGAAGTGTTCTGCTATTTACCTCTTCGAATCAAAACAGGTCTGCCTGTTCACATTAATGGCTCTTTTGCTGTTACATCAAACAGAAAAGAGATATGGAAAACTGACACAAAAGGAAGGTGGAACACAGTATTTATGCGGCATGTTATAGTAAAAGCTTACTTAGAAGCTCTTGTGGTTCTACGCAACATGGTAGTTTGTGGGGAGCTAAATGACTACAATTACTATGCAGTATGGCCTGATCCTGACTTAGTGCATGATGATTTTTCGGTCATATGTCAGGGGTTTTATGAAGAAATAGCTCACACAAAAGGCAAAGAAGGGATCAGAGTGTTCTCTGATGGTTCATCTTGGGTGTCTATGAAGAATGTGAGATTCTTAGATGATTCACTCTTGAAACGTCCAGACATAGGACCTGCAGCTTTTAATATTTTTCTAAAGTACCTTAAAAAAACTGGCTCAAAAAATCTCTGTGCTGTAGACCTTCCATCTTGGGTCAAAGCAGGCTTTGAAGAAGCAGGGTGTAAACAGGTGTTACTAGATAATACTTTTTCAGAGAGGCAATTCTTTTCTGAAGTCTTTTTCCCAAATATCCAAGAGATTGAGGCAGAGCTTCGTGATCCTTTAATGCACTATGTTCTGAGTGAAAAGGTTAGCGAGTTCTCAGAAATTCTCTGTGTTACACCGTGTATTCCCTGTTCTTTGACTGAGCACCCTCTGGTGGAACCTTCAAGACTGATCCATCCTGAAGGTCGAGTTGCAAAGTTGTACGATAAAGAAGATGGAAGATTTCCCTATGGCACCAGTCAAGATTACCTTAATCCCGTGATTTTGGTCAAATTAGTTCAGCTAGGTATGGCTAAAGATGATATTTGTTGGGAAGACTTGGTTGAACGTGCCGAATCTGTAGCAGAAATCAACAAGGCTGATCATGCTTCAGCTTGTCTCAGAAGCAGTATTCTGTTAAGTCTCATAGATGAAAAAATTAAATGCAGAGATCCTAGAGCTAAAGAATTTGCTGCAAAGTTCCAAACAATACCATTTTTGCCATTTCTCACAAAACCAGCAGGCTTCTCTTTGCACTGGAAGGGTACTGATTTTGGCCCTGAGACAATGTTTTCAGCGATGGACCTTTTCACTGCTGATTATCAAGATATAGTTTGTCTGTTAAAACCAATCCTGAATGAAAATTCCCATTCCTTTAAAGGTTGTGGGAACATTTCTCTGGCAGTCAAAGATTTTTTAGGCTTGCTTAAGAAACCAACTGTTACTATGGTTATAAACCAGCTGAAAGAAGTTGCAAAGTCCTTTGATGGAATTACCTTGTACCAAGAAAACATCACCAATGCTTGCTATAAATATCTCCATGATGCCCTGCTACAAAATGGAGCAACAAAAGCAATCATAATTGAAGAGCTGAAAAACTGCAGTTTCATTCTTGTTGAAAATGGCTATGTTGACCCCACAAAGGTGTCTTTTCATCTTAACTTTGAGGCAGCGCCATATCTCCATCAACTGGCTAATAAATACAGAAACAGCTTTCGTGAGCTATTTGAAAGCGTAGGCGTGCGTCATGCTTTTACAGTAGAAGATTTTGCTCTGGTTCTTGAGTTAATCAATGAGGAAAGAGGAACTAAACCACTGACTGAAGAAAATTTCCAGCTTTCTAGGAGAATCATCAGTGAAGGAATATGGGGCCTCATTAGAGAAAAGAAGCAAGAATTTTGTGAAAAACAGTATGGTGAGATATTGTTACCAGATACTCACCTTGCCCTTCTACATGCTAATACTTTGTGTTACAATGACTGCCCTTGGATCAAAGTGAAAGATACAACTGTAAAGTACTGTCATGCCGACATCCCTAGAGAAGTAGCAGTAAAGCTTGGAGCAGTACCCAAGCGACATAAAGCCTTAGAAAGGTATGCATCAAACATTTGTTTTACTACCCTTGGGACTGAATTTGGGCAGAAAGAAAAACTGACAAGCAGAATTAAAAGTATTCTTAATGCATATCCATCAGAAAAAGAAATGCTGAAAGAGCTCCTTCAGAATGCAGATGATGCAAAAGCTACAGAAGTTTGCTTTGTGTTTGATCCTAGACAACATCCAGTTGATAGAATATTTGATGAAAAATGGTCTCCACTTCAAGGGCCTGCACTGTGTGTCTTCAACAATCAGCCTTTTACGGAAGATGACATTAGAGGAATTCAGAATCTTGGAAAAGGCACTAAAGAAGGCAATCCATGTAAAACTGGCCAGTATGGTATAGGCTTCAATTCCGTGTATCACATAACTGACTGTCCTTCTTTCATTTCTGGTAATGATATTCTTTGTATCTTTGATCCTCATGCCAGATATGCACCAGGTGCAACATCAATTAGTCCAGGACGCATGTTTAGGGACCTGGATGCTGATTTCAGAACACAGTTCTCAGATGTCTTGGATCTCTATTTAGGAGATCACTTTAAACTAGAAAACTGCACCATGTTTAGATTTCCACTTCGAAATACAGAGATGGCAAAAACATCTGAAATCTCCCCAGTGCCATGCTCAGACAGAATGGTGCAAAATCTTCTAGATAAGCTGCGTACAGATGGAGCAGAACTCTTGATGTTTTTGAACCACATGGAAAAAATTTCTATTTGTGAAATAGAGAAAACAACAGGAGCACTTAATGTGTTGTATTCTGTAACAGGAAAAGTAACTGATGGCGATAGACTGAAACGAAAGCAATTCCATGCTTCTGTAATTGACAGTGTCACTAAGAAGAAAGAGCTTAGCAAGATACCTGTGCAACAAATCACTTACACTATGGATACTGAAGACTCTGAAGGTAACCTCACAGCCTGGTTAATTTGCAACAGGTCAGGTTTTTCCAACATTGAAAAGGTATCCAAGAGTGTTGTATCAGCTCATAAGAATGAGGACATTACTCTCTTCCCCCGAGGGGGAGTTGCTGCATGTATTACTCACAACTACAAAAAACCTCATAGGGCATTTTGTTTCTTACCCCTGTCCTTAGAAACTGGGTTACCATTTCATGTGAATGGACACTTTGCCCTGGATTCTGCCAGGCGAAATCTGTGGCGTGATGATAACGGAGTTGGAGTACGAAGTGACTGGAATAATAGTTTAATGACAGCCTTGATTGCACCGGCCTATGTAGAACTTTTGATTCAGCTGAAGAAACGTTACTTTCAAGGTACCGATCCAACAGTGTCTGTGCTACACAACACATCTATGCATACAGTGAAAGACACTTTGAAAAAGTTTCTGTCCTTCTTCCCCGTTAACAGACTTGACCTGCAGCCTGATTGGTATTGCTTAGTGAAAGCAGTTTACAGCTGCATTCATGAGGAATCCAAACGTCTCCTACCTGTTGTGCGAGCTCCAAATGTCGATGGCTCTGATTTGCATTCTGCAATTATCATTACATGGGTTAATATGTCTACCTCAAACAAAGCTAGGCCATTCTTTGACAATTTGTTACAAGATGAGTTGCAACACCTCAAAAATGTAGAGTACAACATTACAACACGCAAAACAGTAGCAGAAAATGTGTATAGACTCAAACATCTCCTCTTAGAAATTGGCTTCAACTTGATCTATAGCTGTGATGAAACTGCAAATCTTTATCACTGTCTTGTGGATGCAGATATTCCAGTGAGCTATGTGACTTCAGCTGATGTCCGATCATTTTTGATGACATTTTCCTCTCCGGATTCTAATTGCCACATTGGAAAGCTGCCTTGTCGACTTCAGCAGACAAATTTAAAGCTTTTCCACAGTTTAAAACTTCTTGTTGACTACTGTTTTAAAGACACAGAAGAAAATGAAATCCTCATTGAAGGATTACCTCTGCTCATTACACTTGATAGTGTACTGCAAATTTTTGATTCAAAGCGTCCAAAATTCTTAACTACCTATCATGAACTGATTCCGTCTCGTAAAGATCTGTTTATGAACACACTGTACTTGCGCTACAGCAATATTTTACTGAAATGCAATGTAGCGAAAGTCTTTGATATTACCAGCTTTGCTGATTTGTTGCCTTCTGTCTTGCCAAGAGAATACAAAACCAGAGGTTGTGTGAGATGGAAGGAGAATTTTGCAAGTGAATCATGGCTGAAGAACACGTGGCATTTTATTGGTGAATCTGTAAATGTGAAAGATGACCAGGAAGATGCAAAACCAACATTTGATGCTGTTGTTGATACTTTGAAGGACTGGGCATTGCTTCCAGGTACAAAATTTACTGTATCCTCTAATCAGCTTGTTGTACCAGATTGCGATGTCCTGCTTCCGCTCAGTCTTATGCATATAGCTCTGTTCCCAAATTCTCAGACTGATAAAGTTTTTCATGCTTTGATGAAAACTGGTTGTATTCAACTTGCTTTGAACAAAATTTGCTCCAAGGACAATGCTCTAGTGCCCCTTTTGTCAGGACACACAGCAAATATAGACAACCCTTCAAGCATTTTAAAAGCCATACATTACATGGTTCAGACATCAACATTTAAGACTGAAAAATTAGCCGAGAATGATTTTGAGGCCCTCCTGATGTACTTCAACTGCAACCTAAGTCATTTGACATCTGAGGACGACATTAAAATTTTGAGGTCCCTTCCGTGCTACAAATCTATCAGTGGACGATACATCAGCATTTCAAAATGTGGAGCATGTTATGTACTCACAAGAACTATCCCCTCTGTTGAAGTGGATAGATGGACACAGTCATCTTCAGCTGCCTTTCTGGAAGAGAAAATCCATTTAAAAGACCTGTACACTGTACTTGGGTGTGTTCCAGTAGATGACCTTGAAGTTTATTTGAAGCATCTTTTACCAAAGATTGAAAGTCTGTCTTATGACGCAAAACTGGAACATCTGATTTACTTAAAGAACAGGCTCTCTAGCATTGAAGAATCTTTAGAAATAAAGGAACAGCTGTTTGAGAAGCTAGAGAGCTTTTTGATAATTCACGATGCGTGCAATAGATTAAAACCTGCAAAGCATTTTTATGATAGGACCGTAAGAGTTTTTGAAGTTATGCTTCCCGAAAAGCTGTTTATACCCCAAGACTTCTTTAAGAAACTGGAGCAGCTCACAAAACCAAAAAACCGTGCTGCATTCCTTGCATCATGGGTAGCATTTCTCCGAAATATGGGACTAAAATACGTCATTTCCCAGCAGCAGTTACTGCAGTTTGCTAAAGAGATCAGTATGAGAGCCAACACTGAAAACTGGACTAAGGATACACTGCAGAATACAGTGGATGTCCTCCTTCATCACATATTTCAAGAAAGAACTGATTTGCTATCTGGAAACTTCCTTAAAGAATTGTCTTTAATAACATTCTTGTGTCCAGAACGTGCTCCGGCAGAAATTGTAAGATTCCATCCACAGTATCAAGAGGTTAATGGAACACTCCCTCTTATAAAGTTCAGTGGAGCCCAAGTAAACCCAAAATTCAAACAGAGTGACGTTTTGCAGCTCCTTTGGACTTCGTGTCCTATCCTTCCAGAAAAAGCTACGCCTTTAAGTATCAAAGAACAAGAAGGAAACAGTCTTGGTCCACAGGAACAACTTGAGCAGGTTTTGACAATGCTTAATGTGAACTTGGATCCACCTCTAGACAAAGTTATAAATAACTGCAGAAATATATGTAATATAACAACTTTGGATGAAGATATGGTAAAAACAAGGGTTAAAGTCCTAAGGAGCATCTATGAATTTCTTAGTACAGACAAAAGAGAATTCCGGTTTCAGCTTCGAGGGGTTGCTTTTGTAATGGTTGAAGAAGGTTGGAAGCTGTTGAAGCCTGAGGAAGTCGTAATAAATCTTGAGTATGAATCTGACTTCAAACCTTACTTGTACAAACTTCCATTAGAACTTGGCACCTTCCACCAACTATTTAAACACTTAGGCACTGAAGATGTTATTTCAACAAAGCAGTATGTTGAGGTTCTGAGTCGCATATTCAAGAACTCTGAAGGAAAACAGCTTGATCCTAATGAAATGCGTACTGTTAAACGAGTTGTCTCTGGCCTGTTTAAAAGCCTTCAAAATGATTCTGTTAAGGTTAGAAATGAGCTTGAAAATGTGCGAGATCTGGCTCTTTATCTTCCAAGCCAAGATGGTAGATTGGTAAAATCAAGCATCTTAGTTTTTGATGATGCACCACATTACAAAAGTAGAATACAAGGAAACATTGGTGTTCAAATGCTTGTTGATCTTAGCCAGTGTTACTTAGGAAAAGACCATGGTTTTCACACCAAACTGATAATGCTGTTTCCCCAGAAGCTGCGACCCCGTCTCCTCAGCAGTATCCTTGAGGAGCAGTTGGATGAAGAGTCACCCAAAATTTGTCAGTTTGGAGCACTTTGTTCTCTCCAAGGCAGGCTCCAGTTACTGCTGTCTTCTGAACAGTTCATCACGGGACTAATTAGAATTATGAAACACGAAAATGACAATGCATTCTTAGCCAATGAAGAGAAAGCCATAAAACTTTGCAAAACCTTGAGAGAAGGCTTGAAAGTTTCTTGTTTTGAGAAGTTGCAAACAACACTGAGAGTGAAAGGTTTTGCTCCTATTCCTCACAGCAGAAGTGAAACATTCGCCTTTTTAAAGAGATATGGAAATGCAGTAATATTGCTCTATATACAGCACTCAGATAGCAAAGACATCAATTTCCTTCTAGCATTAGCAATGACCCTGAAATCTGCAACTGATAATCTGATTTCTGATACATCCTATTTAATTGCTATGTTGGGTTGCAATGATATTTATAGAATTAGTGAGAAGCTTGACAGTTTAGGTGTGAAGTATGACTCTTCAGAACCATCAAAGCTTGAACTACCTATGCCTGGCACTCCTATACCAACTGAAATCCACTATACTCTTCTTATGGATCCAATGAATGTTTTCTATCCTGGTGAATACGTTGGCTATCTTGTCGATGCTGAAGGTGGTGATATCTATGGGTCGTACCATCCCACCTATACATATGCTATCATTGTGCAAGAAGTAGAAAGGGAAGATGATGAAAATTCCAGTTTCCTGGGCAAGATTTATCAGATTGACATTGGATACAGCGAGTACAAGATAGTGAGCTCTCTTGATTTGTACAAGTTCTCAAGGCCTGATGAAAGTTCTCAGAGCAGGGGCAGTGCACCATCTACTCCAACAAGTCCCACAGAATTTCTACCGCATGGGCCAAGAACAATTCCTCCTCATTTTCCCGGAAGAGAGAGTCACAAATCCTCCTCCTCCTCCTCCTCCTCTTCATCTAAACATCATTCTCCCAAAAAGGCCAAAGCAAATTCTTTATCAGATATTTTGAGGGAAGTTACATCTGTGATGGAACAAGCTTGGAAGCTTCCAGAATCTGAAAGGAAAAAGATCATAAGAAGGCTGTATCTTAAGTGGCATCCAGACAAAAATGCAGAGAACCTTGATATTGCCAATGAAGTTTTCAAGCATTTACAAAATGAGATCAACAGATTAGAAAAGCAGGCTTTTATTGACCAAAATGCAGATAGGGCATCCAGAAGAACATTTTCATCATCAGCTTCTCGATTTCAATCAGACAAATTTTCATTTCAAAGGTTTTATACTTCATGGAACCAGGAAGCAACGAGTCACAAATCTGAAAGACAACAGTCTAAAGAAAAATGTCCATCTTCTACAGGTCCTTCATATTCCCAGCGGTTTTTTATGCCACCTACATTCAAGTCAGTTGGAAATCCCGTTGAGGCTCGTAGGTGGTTACGGCAAGCTAGAGCAAACTTTTCAGCAGCAAGAAATGACCTTCATAAAAATGCCAATGAATGGGTTTGCTTTAAATGTTACCTGTCTACCAAGCTTGCTTTGATTGCTGCCGATTATGCCGTAAGGGGCAAGTCTGATAAAGATGTGAAACCCACTGCACTGGCACAAAAGATTGAGGAATATAGCCAACAGCTTGAAGGCCTTACAAACGATGTCCACACACTGGAAGCATATGGAGTCGATAGCTTAAAAACTCGCTATCCAGACCTCCTTCCTTTTCCGCAGATTCCAAATGACAGGTTCACTTCTGAAGTTGCTATGAGAGTGATGGAGTGTACAGCATGCATTATAATAAAACTTGAAAATTTTATACAGCAAAAGGTATGAGGTTAAAGACATGGTGGTTTCATATAGACATGCCATGTTTCCAGCCAGTTTTCTCCAAGCTATTGTTTTTGGGTGGCATGCTACTGTTTGATGTGTCATGCAGCCAACCATACAGCTTTGTGTGACGGGTTGGAGTCATCCTCTCACACAGTGGGGGTGGGGGGAGGAAATCACGGTCACAGATGCGGTAAGATCTGAATTCACTTTTGCTAGCAAAAGCTACATACTAATGTGATGGAATAAAATGTGACTTATGCAGTTACTGTACTTTGGAAGCTATGCAGTTCCTAGCAGCTTATAAATAAAATGCATATATTTCTTTGGCAATGAGGGCCAAATTAGATGTTCCATGGCAAACCTGGATTTGGGAAACTCGACTATCACTGAACATGCTTTGCTGCAAAAGCAGCCAGAGAATGGCATGATTTACAGTAGAAAAGTGTTTGATGGGAGAGGAGTTTTTAATCCTTCCTTGGCCCAATACTTGTTTCTTGTGACCTCCCATTTTCTCCTATAACAAAGCAAATGAGCGCCTGGGACCTGACTGGGGAACATGAGGGCATGTTGCAAAGGGAAAGTGATAGGCAGAAGGATTAATTGGCTCCTTGCTCTCGGACATTTCTCCATTGTAAACTGTGCTTTCCCACTGCTGCTTTGCAACAGTTTGATGACATCCCTGGATCTGGTAGTGAACATCTTGTTCAGCCCAAGGTACACAGGATTTAAATGTTACATAATCTTGTTTTAAGCAACAGCTTCTTATTAGCAAAACTGTAGAACATGTATTTAAAGATTTGCAGGGAGACTGAGCTGTAAAATATAGTTATGTACACAGTACAACGGTAAAATTCACAGGGCTGAACTGCACTTTATGTAACCAAAGCCTAGGACTATGTCGGTAAAATCTGTTTGTATGTGCAGAGATATATATGTATGTATCCCCAGATTGCATCCATTCAGTTTTATGGTATGAGGTGGTGTCATTTTTCAGTGTACTAATATAAGACTGAGTATGTTACTCTCTTTTATGAAATTGAAATGTTTGGAGAAAAGTCACTTTGAAGCATTCTGTATTCATTTGTTTGCTATGGACATTCATTTCACTCACAGTTATACGATCTGCAGGATCTGATTTATAGATTTGCTGCAGTTTTACATCAAACATTACATCAGAGGTTGCCAAGGGACCTTTGACACAGCACAGTATTTTATTCCTTAATGTTTGATGACTTAAACGCAAGACTTATTTTCTTATAACCTACTTTGTGTTTTTGACATTGTTACATCTTTTGTTGAATGAGAATTGCATGTGCATTACCTAGTAAAATACTTGATTTTCTTTAGGGTTTTTGAAACGGAAACTGCACACCAAAACTTTTTTTTTAAGTAGTCTTACTTCAGCTTTTTGTTTTGTCTATATATTTTTCTCATGAGCCATCCCTGGAAATAGTATAATGTCATAAAATATTTTGGTATACAGTGGGATAATTTTTTATTACATATTAAATGGTGCTGCAATGTTACGCTTTTTGATTTTGTCTCACACTGTGGCACATGAGATGTCTGATTTTTAGTTCATAATTTTTCTTTTATAAATTGTAATACTTTTGATAATGCCATGTAAATTATTCAGTATTTGTAAAGAAAATCATGACAACATGTAAAATAAAGCTGCTGTGGATAGTATTTATGTTCCATTATTACCTAACTGTCACAATTATTTACTTGGTTAGTACACTGAAACTATAATTTTATGTAAAGAATGTAAAATAAAATAGGGGTATGATGAGGTTAGATAAATTACAACCAAAATTATTGCAATACAGAAGGACAAAATAGTTGACAGAAGCTCTTCAAGAAAATGTGTAAATAATAAAAGGGCTTTCAGTGTAGAAAATATCTCAAGAAAATGTAGGCTTTGAACCTTCTGGTTGCAAAGCCGTATGATTATTTCTGTTGTTAAGTGCCATAAAATGATTTTAATAATAAACTTGAAGATTCTTCAAATTGGTGTGTTGAATATTTATGTATATTTATTTGAGACTTCTTTCACCAGGACCTTTAGCAGAGGGGGAGAACTCACTTTGGTGAATCTTTCCCATCCCTGATGCTCTTTTTGTGATGATAAAACGTGTATGCATTGATTTACTACCCCAATTGCTTTTGGCGAACCATTGCAGATTTACCTTTTCACGCAGAGGCTATTTCATTCTAATGCCATCATGATCTCAAACTAACTAGTCCAGTATATTCATATTTTTCTGCCCACATCTTTTTTAAAAAAACAAAAACAAATAATTTCATCATAGGATGTTCATAGTAAATTTACTTTGTGTTTTTTTAATATAAAAAACCAGCAGTATTAAAAATGCATGTTTATTAACCTCTAAAGTTCACAAATCCAGGGTCGATGCAAAATCTGAAGTATGAAAGAAACTTATTCCATGTGTGCTGTGATAAATCCATTTTGACTGTGTTTCATTTTATATGCTGCGGAGAGCACTGCCTCACAAGGATGAGTAGAAGTTATTTTTGGGGACTAACGGATAGAAAGAGTACTCAGGGCTAACCTTCTCTTCCTTTGTGGTCCATGAAGCAAGCCAGAGCAGGGGACCTCAGATGGCCATACCATATGGAGTACCATAACAGAGAAGGGGAATTGTGCAGGGAAGAACTGCCCAGCTCACCTGCCTTTCCCTTTCTGCATTTACAACAGGGTTAGAGAACCTTTTTCAATCTGAGAGCCATATTGCTTTGTGGGCAGTCTTCCAGGGGTTGCATGCCAGTGGTGGATGGGGTCAGAGGCGAAACGGGGCAGAACAATGGGCCTGACTCCCATCCTTTGCATAGTAAGCTACAGTACATTCCACTATGCATGCGACAGTGGTCTCTGCATCCACCCACCCACTCCTCTCCGTCCAGGCCTTTGTACATTTCAGCCATCCATACATCCCTCCATCCAGACAGACAAGCAAAAGGCATGATCACAGTTCAAGGACACATTTCAGCCAGGCAAAAGATCTCAAGAACATGGAGTGGCGCCAGCAAAAGGCCTGGGGCACTGTATTTGTTTCTTGGGCCTGGGGTCCTCTATTTCTGCTGTAGAGCTCCCCCTGCACACTTTTGGTATACCTGCTTCCATATATTTTGGGTGGTGTTCAGCTAAACATTTGCATTGCATTAATGCTGTTCCAATGGGACTTTGTCACTCTCTCCTGTGTGACCTGCACTGCCCCACATCTGCTCTGGAAGGTTGGAGGAATGTTCTCCTTAGTGCTATGCTGAACTCAATTTGATGCATTTCGATTTTAAATGTAAATGTTAAGTTGTATTTCTGTGCTGTGTAGTAGCACCAGTGACTCTAGACGCTACTACAAAACCTGACTAAAAACAGCCAAAGAAAGTAGTCCAGACAAGCTGTTTATTGACATTCATTCTGATTTGTTTGCGGGGATATTATACGAAGCTACGGCAAGCGTTATCTCACACTTTCCAATGCATTTTCCCATTGCTTTCCTTGTCACAAGAAGTCTGATAGTTTTGGGGAAATGGGTATGTGTGGAAGGGCAGCAGATCAACTTTAACTGCAAAACCTGAGTTTGCCTGTATGTGACTGAATCCCACCTGAAAATAGCAGCAGGCTGGGAGCACGCAGCGTGGGGTGTTAGCTGCTCATCTCGCAAGCCTGACTATAATACAGGCAAGTGGAAACGACATCAGCCACTGCCAAGTACAACTTTCCATCTGTGCAAACACAGACTTCATAGAGCCCAAAGGATATCTCAGAATCTCCGCTTGTTCCTTGAGGCAATTTGGGCAGCCGCAGTCCAGCATTAAGCATAAGCTGCATGGAAGAAAGACAGACACAAATGGATTTGTTTGTGTAGCAGTAACTTAGGAACAAAAAGTGTGGTGGCACCTTAAAGGTTAATTTATTACGGTGCAGGTTTTGTGGACCTGAGAGCTCACTGGAGCCAGCCCTACACAGAACTGTTGACATGTGCTAGGCCCAGTAAATTAAACGTTGACTCAATTGTGGTGATTAAATGTACATCAGAGCTTCCCTTTTAAAACTAATTTCTACTACAGCCACATTGCAAATTTAAACAGAACATTTGAATCTATGATTGGCGATTCCCCAAAGTTGGGGAAACACTTAATTTTTGTGTGGTCGCTGGCACCTTAACAAACAGCCCAGACGTGAAACATGGCTGAGACCTCAAGGCAAAAGACAAATTTCAATAGGGCTTTGTGTCAGTGGACTTTATTCCCATAGCAGCAAGCTCCTTCATGGAGGGCAAGATAACAGAGTGCAAAATGCTCTATGATTGCCGGGAAATGAAACAAATGAAAATGTTCATATTTTAAAATGGGAACTTGATAACAGCTGAATGGAATATTAGATAGTTCTGAATGTGTTGACTGGTAATTTCACCATCAATATATCGTGACTATACATTTAGATAAAATGGAGTCACAGGCACTGCAAGGGATTAGTTGGCTCTTCGTGAAAATCACCAACTACTTAGGGCCAGCATAGTTCTCATATTTTGCTGAAACTAAAACCAGCAGGAAACTGGTAGGAAGACAGCCCAATGTCTGAAATGTCAATGCTGTCGCTCTGAATACCAATTGTAAATGGATCGTTTGTTGATGGTAGATTAAGAAATAATTAAAATCTCACCATGCTATCGCTGCTCTGCAACTTGATATCCAGATGAGAAAGAGCCGTAATAGTCCCACTTTCGGCTTTAATATTAATCCCTCGTGGAGCATCCATGGTGAGAGACCGAGTTGGCGATTCAAGCCTGAAAGAAACCAGAAGGAAGATCTTAGCATCTTAATAAATTGTGGTTTTATTTATTGCATTTATTTATAATTTATAAGCCTGTCCATCATAATATAACAACAACAACAACATGATGCCAAACAGTATTGTAAAATCAATTACCATAAGGCAATTTTAAATATAAACTTCAAATATAAATTTCAAACAGAATGCAGCAGATGAAACAACCAGCAACAGGCCACAATAGCTTCACATTATCCAAAAGCCTAAGTTAAAAAGAGATGTTGATGACGGCTATTTTAGTGCAAGTGATATTGATTTAATGGTATTGACTTCCAAGTGAGAGTTTAGAATTCTAGGCTGGCAGCTGATTCTTCCTAGAAGTTACTGTTAGCTAGCAAGACAATGTCCCATGATGTGGTGGTGGCCTGTGTCAGATTCCTGGTGTAGTTATGGCCGCCGAATCATCTCTACTGCCTGAATAGTCCTAGGACTGTAGCAGTGTGTGTGTGTGTGTGTGTGTGTGTGTGTGTGTGTGTGTGTCACATGCCTTTTTAAAGAAGCTAAACTTGAGTAGCATAACTCAACGACATGGGTCACAGGCTCTGTAGAGTAGCTAGCTACCTGGATATATTTAGAAAGTTGTTCCTCTGTGAGCAGATTGCCCCGCACTACTGAGTATGTTCACAAGGTAAAAAAGGGTTTGACGATAAGGAACAGAGCTTAGGGGAGTGAACATACAACCATCTTTAAAAGGTTCAAATCAGCTTACCGAAGTTGCAGGCAAAAGCCTATTTCCCACGCCACATTAATCCAATACATTATGTTTAACATGAAGCAATGCAAGGATAGAAGAGTGGAAAGGCAATGAGTGGGTGGGATTCCCCTGAAGTTTTGCAGTATCGCAGCAAAAGTGTGGGCTTGCTGCAATGAGCTTGTTCCATTAAGGCCAAGGCAGCTAACCCTGGAGAAGCTGAGAGAGATGGAGGCACACAGAGTCTTTCAGGGAGCTCCCTTACAGACAGACAGACAGACTAAAGAAGCTACTCCCTCAAATGAGGGCTAGCAAACCTCAGGCCTAGGGGCCAAAACTGGTGCTCAAGGTGCATCTATTTGGCTTTGGTTGCCGATGGATGACTTATGTCAGGAATTGGATAGGGGGAGAGTTGGTTCTGCTGTAAAACATGTTGTACAGGTTGAATGAGCTTTGAGAATTAAAAGGGCTACCTCTGTAAAGAGAAGCCACAAAATTAATTCTTACTTTGTAAACCTTAAACTCAAGTGAAGCCAAGAAACAAATCATGATACACAAGAGCCTTGAAAACCAGTACAGTAGTACCTCGGGTTACATATGCTTCAGGTTACAGACTCTGCTAACCTAGAAATAGTGCTTCAGGTTAAATACTTTGCTTCAGGATGAGAACAGAAATTGTGTCTGGCAGCACAGCGGCAGCAGGAGGCCCCATTAGCTAAAGTGGGGCTTCAGGTTCAGAACAGTTTCAGTTTAAGAACGGACCTCCGGAATGAATTAAGTACTTAACCCGAGGTACCACTGTAGTGCCACAAGGTGGCAGCAAAGGACAGCAGTCACTTTGACATCAACTTAGAATCATAGAATTGTGGAGCTGGAAGGGACACAAAGGGTCAATTAGCCCAACTTTCTGCAATGCAGGAATCAATAGGAAGTGCATCACTTCTGAATGCAAACAAGTATTCACAATCCAGCCAAATATAGGCACCACTAGTACTGGAATGTAGCCCGAAAGCAAAGGAAGCAGCAAAACTAAAAATGCATGTGTTTGGTCAGTACCACGATGGGAGAGTGTTTGGAAGATTGTTACGTATGTCACACTGAGCCCCATACTGGAAGAAAGGCAAGAAATAAACTTATTTTGTTTGGCACTCTGCTTCTGGTTTTTTAGGGCAAAAGCTATGCCTGTAGGCAACATTGTTCTGTGATTCATCTAGTCCATGGGTAGGCAAACTAAGGCCCAGGGGCCAGATCTGGCCCAATCGCCTTCGGCCCGCAGACGGTCCGGGAATCGGTGTGTTTTTACATGAGTAGAATGTGCCCTTTCATTTAAAATGCATCTCTGGGTTATTTGTAGGGCACAGGAATTTGTTCAATTTCCCCCCCCCAAAATATAGTCCAGCCCCCCACAAGGTCCGAGGGACAGTGGACTGGCCCCCTGCTGAAAAAGTTTGCTGACCCCTTATCTAGTCAAAACATTTGACATCCTTTCCTTTAATTTTTGTCTCTTTCATTATAACCAGTGTATTTGTTTTGTTTCGCACTAAATTTTCATCATTGTACCTGTGCCCCATTCACCTTGTTCATTTCTTTGAGAGCCTTTCTTTGAGAGTCTTAGCACAGCTACTACTTCATGGCCCTGGAACCTAACTTACAAGGCAAACAGCTTGAGGTGGCTCATGCAAGTGAGCCAAGCCACACCTGGAAAGAGAAAGGGGGAGGAGGGAAACCCCAGAATCTCTGCTGCTTTAAACATGAGAAAAATCCTTTCCTAGATGTGGTGAGTAGTTGGATTCTGGTAGCTACCAAAAGCCATTTGCCTAAACATGTGGTGGAATGTAACTGGGTGCATTTCCTCACCAGCAAACAAAACTGCAGGGCAGACATGGCAATTGAGAAGGACAGAAGCAAACTTGCTTCTTCATGCTGCTGCTTCTTGCCATAGGGAATTTATGTAACAGCCCAGCCCAGTTCAGATCTGGATCTGGACATTGTGTGGGCAGCCTGCAGCTCTGAGACACACATTCCATTGTGTTTCTGGCTAGCATGACCAGCCTGTGGGTGGGTGTCTAAGAAGTTGGTTTGCATTTCAGGCCTCTTCAAACTGGGCAGCTCTTACATGAGCTTATTTTCCATGCTTTGAAATTGTTTTACAGCTTCTACTTTTTGAGACAACATGTTTTTGCTGAAGAAGTGCATTATGCACCTTTAAGCAGGCATCTCAGCTCCAGGGGTTTCTGGAGGAGATGTATTATCTAGATCAGGCATAGGCAAACTCGGCCCTCCAGATGTTTTGGGACTACAACTCCCATCATCCCTAGCTAACAGGACCAATGGTCAGGGATGATGGGAATTGTAGTCCCAAAACATCTGGAGGGCCGAGTTTGCCTATGCCTGATCTAGATCCATTTCAAGCTGCCCTCAGGCCTGGTTGTGGAACAAAGATGGCTTTGGTTTGCCTTGGTGGATGACTTACGCCAGGATTTGGATTGTGTGTCCTTATTGGTGCTGTTGGACATCTCTGTGGCTTTTGATGCAATCAACCATAGTATCCTTCTGGGCCATCTTGCTAAGACAGGACTTGGAGGCACTGTTTTACAGAGTGGGTCTGATCCTTCCTGGAAGGATGAACCCAGAAAGTGGTGCTGGAGGTGGGGAACGACTCCTGCTTGACACTTGGGTAACTGGCCTGCGGGGTCCCTTGGGATTCTGTTCTGTCTCCTGTGCTAATGAACATTTACATGAAACCACTGGGACGTGGGTGGCGCTGTGGGTTAAACCGCAGTGCCTAGGACTTGCCGATCGTATGGTCGGCGGTTTGAATCCCCGCGGCGGGGTGAGTTCCCGTCTTTCAGTCCCTGCTCCTGCCCACCTAGCAGTTTGAAAGCACCCTTAAGTGCAAGTAGATAAATAGGTACCGCTTTATAGCGGGAAGGTAAACGGCGTTCCGTGTGCTGCTCTGGTGCAGGCTCGCCAGAGCAGCGATGTCACACTGGCCATGTGACCCAGAAGTGTCTGCAGACAGCGCTGGCTCCTGGCCTCTAGAAGGAGATGAGCCCACAACCCTAGAGTCTGTCAAGACTGGCCCGTATGGGCAGGGGTACCTTTACCTTTACTGGGAGAGTTGTCCAGAGTTTCTGGGTTTGGATGCTGATGACATCCAGTACTATTTCTCTTTCCTACCTAAATCCAAAGCAACTGTCTGAATTCTAAACCAGTGTCTGTCATCACTCATGGATAGGAAACAGCCACTGAAAAGGCCTTTTTGGGACAACGCTAACTGGGGAGAACCCAGAGTTGACTCCAAGAAGAATGTAGGGCCAGTGATGGCCGATATTCAGGGAATTGCTCCTTTAGGTACTTGGGTTGCTAGCTTCAGAGAAATCCCGATTTTAACTCTGGAAGAGCAGCTTAATATGGTCATGTTTGTGGCTTTCGCATAAAACTAATTCCATTCCATGGACAGAGCTATCACATCAGATTCCCCCCCTGTTACATGAAGCTGTAGTTAATACACCTATACAGATCAATTCTTTTTATTTGTCATTTTAACATACTGTGTATATGGCCATGCAGGGCCTGATAATACATAACACATAATTTGCTTTTGAGACAAATCCTTACCTCAGCTCTTTAGCGTTGTCAAGACCTCTAACACCTTTAATGAGTGGTGTTTCTATAGAATGTTCACAAAGAGCTCCTTCTGGCCCTGGAAGAGAGGAAACAAACCAGTTGTGGCTGTTAGGTGTCAGAGGGAAGAGACAGCTCCCCTTTCCCGTTACAAGGGGGAAAACAAACTACGGTAGGAGATCCTCATAATGGTCTCACAAAACACCAGGTTCACTGACCTTCGTGGAATGTGTGTACAAATTCAAGCCTTAAGGGAAGGCATTTTCAGACTGCATATGGTCTTGGAAACCTCTGATACTTGTTGCTTCACATGTCATAAGGCGTGTCTGTTCAAAGTGTTTACAGGCTGTAAATTGTGATGATCCTACGATCCTTTGTCCTATGTAGATTTGGTATACAGGTAAATAGCGTTTCTGTGCGCTCTGGCTTCAGTCACGGTCCTCTGTGTGCCAGAAGCGGTTTAGTTATGCTGGCCACATGACCCAAAAAACTGTCTGTGGACAAACGCCGGCTCCCTCGGCCTGAAGCAAGATGAGCGCCGCACCCCATAGTCACCTTTGACTGGACTTAACCATCCAGGGATCCTTTTCCTTTACCTACCTAAACATGTGTTGGAAGCTTCTACCTACTGGTGCTTTGACCGTATGCGGAGCTTCTGAGTATATGAGCAACAGAGGAAGTTGTCTTATACCATTTTTACAGACCCAAGTGACTGAACTTGAGACCTTTTGCATGCAAAGCTATGGCCCATCTGCGAAAAGTGCAAGGGGAACAACTCCCTCTTTATTTGCAGCCCCACAACATAACCCATAAACAATTTCCAAGGGACCTCCAACCCCCAGGTAGTTTTTCTTTGTGGGGGGATGATGCAGAGATAAGGAGGAGGATGGGGAAATCCCATTCTGTGTTGCATTGAGGGAAAGTTCCAAGCAATCAAAAACTCGTTTGCAGGATTGTGAGATGTTAGGATCTTACACGGATGTCATGTTATGTTGAAGCTGATGTGGCCTGAGGGTGGGTTGTTAACATAGGATGATGTGGTGTTTATGTCATAAGGATATATGCTAATACAATCATTTTGCTTATTTCACGTTGATTCTACCTCTAGTTAAATGGTTACTGTTTACATTTTTTTGCATTTCATTTTCCTCTGACCTCAGTGCTTACCGTTCCTCCTGCCTCCCCTCCCTTTGTATATATACCTGAAACTACATGCATCTGATGGACTCTCATCCAGAAAAGCTTGTGCTATTTGTTAGCTGCCACAATACTCTTTCTTGTTTTTGCTAGAACAAGATTGTTAGTCAACTTGCATCATTTTCCTATGAGCGTCAGCTTATTGAAATTTAATTAAGAAACTGTCATCTTTATTCTACCAGCAAATTAATAAAACTGAAATAAGTGCTTTCATTTAACAGTGTGGGTGAAATTTTGAAGATGATATTTTGTCTCCATCAACTAAAGTTGGGGCCAGCAGTAAACAAAATAAGATAGAAAGTGAAACCTATGGTTAATGAATGACTGTTTTCTGCAGCTGTGAGCTTGTTTTGCTTTTAGAAGAATGTCTTCTTAAAGGATGTTTCTGAGCTGTTCCTTACACTTGCATGCAAACCTGTG
Organism: Podarcis liolepis; assembly: GCF_965112155.1. Taxonomy (NCBI): domain Eukaryota; kingdom Metazoa; phylum Chordata; class Lepidosauria; order Squamata; family Lacertidae; genus Podarcis; species Podarcis liolepis. Next base: position 82,226,936 of record NC_139558.1, read on the forward strand.
ACTCGAAGTCTGTCTGTACCAATTGCAACTTCATCTTCATCCACTGTAAACAGAGGCTTTCCATCCAGATTCATGGACTTGATCTGAAATTCCTGACCATCAAATTGTACCATGTCCGGACCTAAGAAGCACACAAGCATTATTAGTATTTTTAACAGAACCATTATCATTTGCGTTTTCTTAAGTTGCATTTATGAGCTGCCAATGATACAATATATTGTGACACACCACCTCTATCTCCGAGCAGGTGTTATAAATTCCAGGGGTACCAGGAGCACTTTAACCCAGGATCTGTTTCCTGTGGGACAATAAGGCACAACAGAGACTGTAGTGTCTTTATGATATATAGTTCATTTACACACATATATAACTTGAAGCCTACAATGCAGGGGTCCACAGCATTCCTACCGCAAGAACACTGGTATTGTCTTTTAAATGAAATCCTGTGTTCAGGGAGGGAGGAAGCCAACCCATTTGCGAATGGGATTTGCACTCTCATCCTCTGACTTGCTAACAGCTCATTACCCCAAAATAAATTAGGCTGAGTTCAATAAACACCTGATTCATGTTGATTCCCCAGGATTAAGGAAGGGTTACAGTTTAAGACAGGGGTCTGCAACCTTTAAGACAAAAAGAGCCACTTAGACCCGTTTCCGAAGAAAAAACAACAACTGGGAGCCGCAAAACCATTGCAACATTTAAAACAAATATATCTCCGGAGCCGCGATCTGACAGCGGGCGGGAAGGTGACGTCGGGACGGTGCGTGACTAACGCACGCACCGCCCCCATGCAACGTCACAGCCAGTACAGCGCCCGCCACAGTGAGGAGTGTCAGGGCGCACAATGCGCCTCCTCCCCTCGCTAGTATCCGTCCCGGAGCCGCAGCAAATATGTAAAAGAGCCACATGCGGCTCCGGAGCCACAGGTTGCAGACCCCTGGTTTAAGAGATCTGCCTGACTTAATTAGTTTTCATATATGCTAATAACAGAGGCTTATAAGTGGGTCTACCACTCTTCCCGGTTCTAACGTACCAATTCTAATTAAATTCTAACATTTATTAAATCTAAACATTGAGCACCCATAGATCTATAACAATATGTTTATAAAGTTTAGGGCATTGGGACTGCAATCCTATTCCTTCTTACCTGGGTATAAGCCCTACTAAACACAGTGGGACTTATGTCTGAATAGAGATGTATAAGATTGCACTGTAGTTTATGGTCCCAGTTTCCAGCTTTCATTAGGAGAAAAAGTATAATTTTCCTAATCAAATAAAAAGGAAAAATACTTTGGGGTTGAGCTAGGTGGAACACACTATGCAAAATTGTGCACATGTGACTCTGCTGTGAAAAGTGGAGAAGAATGGATATAGTGTAGAACTGAATCACCCCTTAGAATTACAGGTTGCATATGATCCTATGCATCTTTTCTCAGAAGAAAATCCCACTGTGTTCAATTTTTCCTATTCCCTGTGTATAAAACTGCATGCTTAATTTCTAACTAGTCCATATCTAATCCACATCAGTGTAGCATGCTTATCACGTAAATTGTTGTACAAATTGGACACTGGTATCCTCTCTAGGGCTAAACAGCTTGGGGAAGATCTGCAAAGGAGGAGACAAAGATTAAAGCAATCAGCTCAGGTTTTCTTTTCCAGTATTTGCAGGTCCTGCAGTTTTGTGTTCCCTGATAGGAAGCGTCAGATCTCCTTCCAAGGGGGAAGACAGAGGCCTGATGTTGGATGCCAAGACACCCCAACCAGGGAAGAATTTATGTCAGTTCATGAATCCCCCCTCCCATTTTGTAAGGGGTGTGGGAAACCTAATGCTCTACCCCTTATATCTGGATGTGGCTATTCAATTGCATTTGGCGCTCTCTCACTCCTGCTCCTTTTGGACAGCAGCCCTACTTGAGTTGACTATCCAAGACCATTTGTATGGCCTCTGGATAGACATGGGATCATCACAATGAACGTGCATATTCAAAACCTTCAAAATGCAAACTGAAGAAACGTAGCTTAAACCTACCCACACTTAATCTGCCTGTGACGTTCCCATCAGGATTGCGTGCATTTAGAGTCACGTTATGAGTGGATTGCAAAAGCAGAGATGAGTCCTAGTGTAAGGGGTGAGGGGAAAGAGATGCAAATTTAGAAAACTTTCAGATATTCACCACAGGAAAAGCTAAACATCTTAATGCCTCCAAGGCTCTCAAGTAGCCTATGATAGCCTTGGTAAATGAGTAACTTCTTACTCATGGGTAACTGAGCAGGCCCTGCTTGCCTCAGCCTTGTTCAAAAGCATTCAAACCATTCCTGAATATACCTGTCAGGGGTGCCAACTTGAATAAAATATTGTGGGGGCCCGGGTAAGCCCCGCCCCACATAATCAATCACATGACACAGTGAACACACACCATTTGAATGGGAATGCTCATCAACTTTGCAGGAGCCCAGCGTCCTCAAATATTTTATTGTGGGGTGTGTGTGTGTCAATGCTCCCACAGACCCTAGGAGTTGGCTCCTATGATACCTGTCTCTTTTTATTTTCCTCCATTTCCCCAGTCCTTCACTTCTGACACCCCCCCGCCCCCAAGAATCATAGGAAGTGTAGTTTACTTCTCACAGAACAACAATTCCTAGAGCCCTTAACAAACTATGGATCCCAGGATTCTTTGAGGGGGTGCACTTTAAATGTACACAGCCTCTTAGAAAAGCCAAACACAGTAATGAGCTATCACTTCCTTCATCCTATGGTCCAAGACAGGATCACTCTTGACCTTGTCTCTGGTTTCAGCACCACCTGATGTGACTGGGTGTATTGAAAAATGAATCCAGACTGACAACAGCTCCCTCTCTAGACCCACAATGCATTGCTGACTTTAACCTACATAAGTCTTGTAGATGATAATTTATGACATGTACCCATTGCGAATTTTCAGACGACCTGTTGATGACCTGACTTACAGCCCAAATCTAAGCGTATTTACTTAGAAAGCCTCGCTCAACTTAGTGGGGTTTAAGCCCGAATGTGTGTGCGAGCAGAATATTGCAGACTTGCTTACCTTTCTAGAGTGAACTTCTTTGGCATATAAAGGATATAAAAATTCTGACTCCCGTTCTAGCCGAAGTCCTTCGCTTTGAACATAAAGGTATCCCATTCCAATCTGTAATGACAAAAGACTCCAAGCTTTTAGATGCACTGCATTTCTTACTCAAGTGATTTTAAAATTCTCACCAGAGTATCATGCCCACCTTCTTCAAACAGTGGATAAAAATGCACAAGAGGAACCCTGACCAGATGAGAAAAGAGGGGAAAGATTACGACAACATTATGACAAGACAGCATCAGGGGTGTGGGGGTGTGGGAACAACCACAATAGGCACTTCCTTATAGTGGTGTTCAGTAGAGATGTAAACTTTCCAGACATTCTGAAGCTATGAAAAATAAGTTCGACCCCCTAATTTCTTTTTTGTGGGGAGGAAACAGACATTTCTGTGGAAATGAGAAAATCTGCAATACTTCCTTTCTTAGCACCCTTTACGGATCAGAAGTTGCTTTATTACCTTAGGGACATCAATTGCATTATGTACAATTTGGTTTGCCATGAAATTATCAGTTTAAAAGTGCAGTTTATTCAGACAATAGTTACACATGCAAAAAAAGATGATGAAGGACTCTTACTGGAGAAAACCACATCACTTTAAGAATCCAAATGGTCAGAGCAAGATCCACAACTAGGATGATGATTAGGAGGAGGACGAAGAGATAAAGGCAGCGCTTCCTCCAACCGTAGATGCCAACGTTGTAGACATATTGCGTTTCTGGTCTCTGTAGGTTAGTACCTGGTGTTGTTGTAGTATACTGTTCACGTACCATCTGCTAGAGAAGAAAAATAATCATTAGAAAATCATTAAAATGTTTTGGACTGCAATGCATAACCAGTTACTTAGCTACATTAATTGATTTTAAAAATTGCCCCTAATGAACTGGAAAGCAATTAAGAAGGAAAAACCCACAACATTATTTGCAGATGGCAAGCATCTTTTAGAAGAAGCACTCTGCCTTTTAGGAGAAAATACCTCTTCTGAGATGATGTCTGCTATGACAATGCAAGCATCATTAAAAAATACAAAAAGTTAATTGATGGAATAATCTAGAATGATATGATTAAGATTTCCTTAATAGCTCTAAAATTATGCTTGCTTTGTCCTTCCCGTCCCCCGTCCCCCGGTAAAATGCTTTAACTGCTGGCTGTAAATTTTAGAAATGACGGCCTTTGGTCTTTTTTCTAGATAATGAGCAATTGCCTATGGTTTGAATAAGAGAGTCTAGGTCTAAATTGCGCATATCCTCAACTCTGTACTGTTCAAACTCGGGGCTGATCCAATAAATTTTGTGACCTGAGGCAAAGGACAAGATGACACAGCCCTATACTGTGTACAGAAGCTGACCAGGCTGACAGCTGAACCTTACTTCAGCAATGGCAATGGGACAACATTCTCCACCACACCTGAGGGAAGCAGGTTAGCTTTTAGGGGTACCTAGCAGGTTGTATGGGGGCACACAGCTCTGCTCTCTAGTCTCTCCCTGCTGCTTACTCAATCTGCCTAATGGGTGGCTGGCCCTGCCCAAAATGCTGACAGCTGAAGGCAGGTGTGGGAACCTCTGACCCAGGGGCCAATACTGGCCCACCAGGAGGTCAAATTTGGGCTGGGACGCCAAACCACACATACCTGCCCACCAGCTGGGTGATTTCAGCTGATGGATAGCAGAGTGGTGGTCAATCCTGTTGGGTGCTGCTTTGCCAGCACGTTCCCACCCCTCTGGTCAATGTTTACATAAAGGAGGGAACACCCAACTTTCAGTCTCCTGATATCATGATGTCAGATGACTGACAGGTGGGTGACCTCATTCCCTGTCAAAAGCTGACCTGTGGGGTGGGGAGAGATACATATCTGGTTCACTAGGAGACCAATTGAAATTAATGAATTATGACTGATTTGGACCCACTAATATCAATTTGCCTACTCTTAGTTTCCGTGCGCTGCTCTGGTTTGCCAGAAGTGGCTTAGTCATGCTGGCCACATGACCCGGAAGCTGTACGCCGGCTCCCTCGGCCAGTAAAGTGAGATGAGTGCCGCAACCCCAGAGTCGTCTGCAACTGGACCTAATGGTCAGGGGTCCCTTGACTTTTACCTTTAGTCTTAGTAGAACTTAGATGGATGCAACCCATAAATCAGATGAATTCCTTCCGTGATTCTTTATACATTCAGAAATATGTAATTTATAGGATTTGGTTTTATTTATGGATATATTGATGCTATTATGCACATCCTATTTAAAGTGAATAGGAATAGTAGAAGAATATGGAGAAACTCTACCCCACAACTGGAGTAAGGAATCTGCAAAATCAATGTAACATGATTTGTAACGTTGAGCTGCAACAACTATTGTTAGCTCAAAGATTCAACAACTCCTATGGCTGAACCTTTATTTTACAACCATGCCGCTATAAAAAACTGGGTTGAAAATTAATGGCAGTCTAGAGGCATGTAGAACTCCTATCTTTAGACATTTACATTCCAGCATGAATTTTGCTTAACCCACATGCTTTGAAAGCATGGGCTTTCTTGGATTATATTCAAAATGAACGAGACTCATAGAATTGTAGAGTTGGAAGGGACCCATTGAGGGTCATCAAGTCCTTGAAGAAGAACTTCCTGACAGTAAGAGCTGTTCGACAGTGGAATTTGCTGCCAAGGATTGTGGTGGAGTCTCCTTCTTTGGAGGTCTTTAAGCAGAGGCTTGACAACCATATGTCAGGAGTGCTCTGATGGTGTTTCCTGCTTGGCAGGGGGTTGGACTCGATGGCCCTTGTGGTCTCTTCCAACTCTATGATTCTATGGTTCTATTCTATGATTCTAAGTCCAACCCCCTGCAATGCAGGAATCTCAACTAGGTCATGCATGGCAGATGCCCATCCAACCTCTGCTTAAAACTCCCCAAGGAAGCTAAGTTTGCGTAGTTTAAAACTTGGAAATTGAACAACTAATGATTAAAAGTAAATTTCTAGAGTCTGCGAAGTCAGTAGACTTGACAACGTGTTTATTTAATGACACACTGAGAAAATAGCCAGGCACATTGCTGGTTAATAATAGCCACAGCAGCTGCTACACAGTTTGAATTGACAAGAGTAGAACTTCACTACTTACAGTGTGTCCAGAGAGCAAGGAAATAGGCTTTTTAAAGCAAATGTTCAAAAGTTTTGGGGGCAGGGGGAGGAAGAGGTAATTCAATTTGGTGGCTAATAAAGAAAACCACTGCTTCCAGCTTCTTTTCATTGCTCATTAAGAAGATTCTCCCTTTCGTTTTCCATTCATTAACCTGTACATTACTGTTCATTCATTAACCTGTAGCCATTCAGCCATCACAACAGGCATGGAAAGCATAAAAGGACCCAGCAGTCAGGAAGCTAGGCAAGAACTTCACTTTCTCTCTTTAAAAGGAAAAGAGCAACAAGAAGTACTCCTATCATATGCAACCAAGTCCAGTGCCAACCATATGATGAGACTACCCACCCACCCAACAAGATCTAGTGCTGACTTATCTCAGCCCATGTTCCTCTCACTTCTTCTCTCGCTTAAATGAAAACTCCATTTGAATGTACATTTGACAGCACTTCAGAACTGAATAAGGAGAGCTTGAATTGTTCTTTCTTTCTAAAAAACACAAATCGGATGCTGGAGAGAAGGAAAGATGAGCAAGTCAGCAAAGTGATTCCATCACATTTACTTTGTTTACAAGGTGTGACCGGAAAGTTTGGTGAATGGTCGCAGAAATTGGACAGTGAGAAATATCTGAACATACAATCGGCATTGGAAACCCACGAAATGCTCACAATTGTGTACGGAGCCGAAGCTGTAACTCATAAGACAGTGTATGAGTGGTTTAAGCATTTCCGTGAAGGGTGGCAAACCATCAAAAATGACCCATGGTCTGGCAGACCGTCAATGAGCAGAATGGCGGCAAATGTCAACAGATTCAGGTAGGTAGCCATGTTGGTCTGACACAGTCGAAATATATAAAAAAATTGCTACTGGACAAATTTTTTATATATTTCAAATGTCAACAGAGTTTGTGAGTTATTGATGCAGGATTGGCATTTGTCTGTACGAATGATGGCGGAAGAATTGCATATTCCATGTGCAATCATTACTGAGGTTACTGAGTTGTCCCACCCTCCATGTTCTCCCGAACTGGCCCCACCGGATTTTTTTCTTTCTTTTTCCAAAACTGAAATCTGCACTGAAAAGGCAAAGATTTTCCAACTTTTCATACGTCCAAGCTGCTGTGATGAGGGAACTGAAAGCAGTATGAAGAGAGGACTTCTCCAGAAGTTTTCAACAGTTCTATGAACGTTGTCAGCAGTGCGTTGTATCAGAGGGGGCCTACTTTGAAGGCCTGTAAGGTATGTAAGTTCGAATACTTCTCGCTGTCCGATTTCTGTGACCATTCACCGAATTTTCTGGTCACACCTTGTATTTTTTTTTAGAAAATGTATACAGTGGTACCTCAGGTTAAGTACTTAATTCGTTCCGGAGGTCCAATCTTAACCTGAAACTGTTCTTAACCTGAAGCACCACTTTAGCTAATGGGGCCTCCTGCTGCCGCCGCGCCGCCAGACCACGATTGCTGTTCTCATCCTGAAGCAAAGTTCTTAACCTGAGGTACTATTTCTGGGTTAGCGGAGTCTGTAACCTGAAGCGTATGTAACCCAAGGTACCACTGTATACCACTGGATTGCAAGAGAACCTCTGAACAGTTTACAAAAAAACCACCCATATAGAAGGTACAGAAATCCCAGCTTTCCCCACGCTCTCAGTCTCATGCCCAACTATTCAAATAACAATCACCAACCAATTTTACAACATAAAGATGATTCCTACTGTGTACTACCTGCTGTTAAAAGTTAGCACTGTAAGCTTGCACTGCCTCTGCTGCTAGCACAACAATAAAGGAGGAAGAATACTTGCTTTCAGAACACTGCCAATTTAATGTGAAATATTTACGCACAACCATGCTGTTTCATAGTACTCTTTGAGATGCTACTCTTTTCAGTCATCTAAAAGAAAGCCAGGCTTTGGAGCCCTAGCCACTTTGCATAATGGCCCACCTTTTGGAGGGGATCAAGTGCCCACAGCTGTTTCTGATCCCTCTGGTGCACCATCTCCATCTGTACTTGTGGCACCAGTCCAGTTTCTAGCTATGCACGTACAAAGTGCATGGATTGTGGGGATGTTTCCCCCCCTATGTTTGTATAGATGGAAGCAGGGCAATCCGTCCCAGTGTGCATAAGAAGGGAACAACACGCTAGGTGGGTGGGTGGAGAGATGTGTCTGTTCACTCCCATCCATGCATCAGGGCTGTCAGACAGGCAGGCACATATCATGCAAACTAACCTATTGTCATCTACAGTAGGAGCCTTGAGAAGCCCTAAATACAGACAAGCAACTCCTTGTGTTAATAAACGTAAGCTGAAAACAGCTGCAGACTGCTCACCGCAGGGATCGTGCGAGACATGAAAGGGCTTTCCAAGGCTCCCGAGCTAAGGATTTAGCGCAAGGAGTGTTGCAATCAGTTAACATCACCACCACAATGTTATTTGTGGTGTCACTCAGAAGAAGAAGAAACAACTTTTCACCACTACAGAACTCAATCAATATGGACTGGATGTAATCCTTGTGTGAATTTCCCCCGAGAGAAACTCATCAGCAAACAAGCGCTGAGTCTTCCAAACCCATATTTGAATTTCTAGTAAATATTTATGAGGCTCAACAACAAAGTGAGTATGAGTGCAATCCTAAGTGGGATGTGGAGGGGTACGAAGCGTTAAATAGCCGCTTTCAAAGCCCTGCTGGCTCCTGGCAAGTCAGAGCAGGAGGTGGCATAGCAGGGGTTTGCGGGTTGCCGTGCATCTCTTTTTCCTTTTCTTCTCTTCCATTACAATAATGTGGAGAACTGTTATACCAGCTTCAGGCTGCCACAGAGGGAAGGTCTGATCCTGAGACTTCTTCTTCAAGGAATAAAGGGGTCGTGGATCCACCAAGTCCTCTGTCCCAACCCTGCTCCACCTACAGAATGCCCAATTTCAGGGCCTACCCCCAGCCATAACTGTGGAGATATTCATAAGCACTTGGGACATGCCCCTTCTCCGAAAAAAGCTCTTACATCCTGGCAGAGGCATGTTTTTGCAAAGGATTTCATTGTGCCACTGCCATAGGCGCCGACTCCATGGGGCCTGAGGGGGCCCGAGCCCCCTCAAAAATTTGTTTGGGGGGCTCCGCCCCTCCAATAATCTCGGGCGCCCCTCCAGCAGAGCGCCACCGCCGCCCCTCCCCCAGCCCAAAATGCACAGGGTCGGGTTGCATGCCTCCTGCCCTCCCTCCCGAGCAAAAGCTCCACCCAATTTCCTTCGGAGCTGATTAATAGGCGCAGCACGCTCTCCCCTATTCGCTCACGAGGAGGCGGCGCCACTTTATCTGCATATTCATGAGCTTATTTATTATTCATAAGCTTTCCCGGGCCCCCCCAATATTTTTTTTAAGTCCGCGCCCCTGGCCACTGCCCCAATCCAAAGCCCCTTTCTACCTGTGGCTCCTTTTAGCAAAGGGTGGGGGGAGAGAGAGAGACAACGGGGGATGCACATCAGATCTTGTTTGGTCTTGGTGAGCAACCTGGCTGCTGAATTCTCCACCAGCTGAAGCTTCCAAACCGTCTTCAGAGGCAGCCCTATGTACAGCACATTGCAGAAATCTAACCTACAGGTTACCAGAGCATAGATGAACAGTACTTACACTATCCCTGGCCAAATGGGGCACAGCTGGGCCACCAGCTGAAGCTGATGGAAGGAACTCCGTGCCACTGAGTACACCTGAGTTTGCAATCCTATACTTGTTTATCTGCAAGTACCGTAGGCCCCATTGAACTCAATGGGACTTAATTCTGAGTAGGCATCCTTAGGAATAGAGATTATATGATTGCACTGTTACTGACTAAGCAACAATAAATTCCAGTTAAGCATATGGGGGTGAGGAGTTTGCTAAATATCAGTTTTGCAGTGACACTGCATTAATAATGTCTCACGGCGTTTCACTACATTGGAAATGCATTTCTACCTTTATCAGTGTTCCACAAAAGAGTGGGATGTGATTATTAAATGCCTCTCACAGGCTACTTTGAAATAAGAGGCTACAAACTACAATATATTACTGGAGCATGCTGTTCTCTGTTTAAGCAAGATAGGGCTATTTTAATTATTTAAAAGCCGGGAAGACAAACATTACCAAAAATAAAGAATTGCACCCTAAGTAAAGATTAAGTACTTTAATTTGTCAGGATTTTTTCATTTTCTAGAGCACAATTCTAGGACTTAGCTTACTGATACAGTGGTGCAAAACTTTTGCTTGTGCAATGGAACTTCCTCCTCCTCCTCTCCAGGCCCTTGCAGCCCTCCTGTCCTCCTCAAAATCTGCTCCACAGGGTTGGGGAACCCTCTGGCGCAGATTTGGGGGAAGCAAATGGAGAGAGACGTTCCATTGTCCAACTGCTGGACATAATGTAATAAGCTTAACCCTACCAAAGAGCCAGGGTCTGTGCTCACCTGATCTCCTGCAAATAGCTCAATGCACAAAAGCTAACACGCAGTGAAGTAAACTGAAGCTGAATCTTGGCCATACTATTCAGGAATTACAGTGGTACCTCGGGTTAAGTACTTAATTCGTTCCGGAGGTCCGTTCTTAACCCGAAACTGTTCCTAACCTGAAGCACCACTTTAGCTAATGGGGCCTCCCGCTGCTGCCGCATCGCCAGAGCACGATTTCTGTTCTCATCCTGAAGCAAAGTTCTTAACCCGAGGTACTATTTCTGGGTTCGCGAAGTCTGTAACCTGAAGCGTATGTAACCTGAAGCGTATGTAACCCAAGGTACCACTGTACTGAACTAAGGGAGAACATGATCCTGTCTGGCTGCAGAAGCATGTTTAGCCCCACCTCCAGAGTCACAAAAATCCCACATGAATACAAAAGGCTCCTTGCTTAAATGCCTGGGAGAGTTTGTATGTCATTTGTGGAAACAGTTTAGATCATTGGAGATCAACTGTGGCTGATGCATCACATACAACAGAATGAGCCTTACTGATATATATGTGTATATAATACCACTGGATTAAAAGAGCATATAACCGAAGCACAAGATTTTATATTCACATCCATATGTGACAAGAACGAGTGAAATTCTGTTATTAAATAAAAATGATATTTTTCTCAGTAAGAAAATTCTCCATGTAGTTGCAGCCATTTGTTTTAGGGGTGGGGAGGAGGTGGGCAGGGGAGACAGAAAACTATCAGACAAAATAAGCCAGAGTTTTCTTGGAGAGTGCAGAGGCCATTCATCCTGTGTAAATCAGACTGTCCCCAAAAGAAAAGAGTAACATTAATAATAATAATACTAATATAATATATTGCTAATCTGTTGTGCAAATGAATGCAATGAAGAAAACTTGCTTTGCTAAGCTGAAGCTCTACCAATGTTTAAATCAGTAATGATATACAAAACATTAAACGTTTGGTGCTTGAAGTCAAGATAACAGGCCCAAAGGGAAGATTAACAGAAGTGCAAGCAGTGTTAACAAGAAAAGGACACATACAATTTAGTTACGGTTCATAACATATATAGATCCAAGCATATGTAAAAGACTTACCTTAGAAGATTTTAAAGCAGTACGATTTGCTGAACTAACTAGGATCAGACTCTCTCTGCCTTATAGAATGATTTTCTCCACTTGAATCTAGAGTGGAAGATATTCGAGGCGTGGCTGGGCTTGTTTACATGGTTGGCCAGATCTCACATTCCACTGCCTTTCACTGGCAACACAGGCAAGGCTAATTTTAATCTATGACAAACTAGCTAGTGCTGCACTAGTGCTTCAACAAGGGGCGAAAAACTTAAAATAATTATTATTTGCAGGGGAATTTACACGGGTTTCTTTGACTTCTGTTCATCCCACTGTTACTGAGAAGCTCAGATCAGCTGGAACCATGCAGGTGCCCTGAAATTGTGTGTCTATTCTGGCTTTGCTATGAGCAGTGAGCGCAGTGCAATTGCAAAGTAACAAAGCTATATTGGTGTGATCACAACTCAGAGCAGCAAGCGGTGCATGGGAGCGAGCAGTCACACAGACAACATAGTTGCAAGCATTATTATTATTATTATTATTATTATTCAGAAGAACAGGACAAGTCCAGGTGTCAAATGCTAGGTTAAAATAGGTGTGTCATCAAGCATATGGTGGCTAGGCGCATCTCCAGATTTTTTGCTATATCTAATGCAAGTATACACTCTTATTTGGCCATTAGTTTTCTCTAATTGTTTCCTCCAGCGAGCTGGTAATTAGATTAAACACCCTTTTTGCATTCCACTCTTTCCTGAGTAGTCACTTGAGAAGGATGCTGCAAGTGGCCCAGGAATTTTTTCTTCCTTCTCTTAGTCATGTTTGCTGCTTTCTTTGGGTTTATTCAGGATCCTTGTGAGACGCATAAGCCAGAATTTATTTTGTTTTTGGAGCATTGTTAGAAGGATTTATAGAAAGCAGGGTGAATTCCTCCAGTGGATAAAAGAAAATAGCTATGTCCTTGTCCAGAAACACTGGGGGACAGATCTGGCTTTATTGGCCTTTATTGGCCACCCCATCCACAACTGAACCAAAAGTTTCAGAAAACAGAGGCAGCTGGCTGACTCTTTGAAAGACTCAAATCACCAGATAATTTTTTATCAAGACTCAAGTCATGACTGTGCACCTGCATGCTGAAACCCAGGAAATAACTTATCTCTGCACCCTCTTCCTTCAGGTAAGTTATTATTACCATCTCTTTCTGACCTCTATCTCTCATTTCCCCAGCCTCACTGTTTTTCAACCATTGTGTTATCCCAATTCCAGTTATTTGCACTGGAGCATATTCCTCTTATACATTTAAGCCTCCACTGCAGCCCTTTCTGTTCCCCAGTGCCCTCCCAGCCCCTTAAAGGCAAATCTCTCCTCTCCATATATTTGTATCTCTACATCAGTAACTAAGCTTAAGGTCCAGGCAATGTGGATTTTGGGTAAAAACTAATCATCTTGCTATTTTGCATTTTTGTCTTGGCACTTTAAGCCACAAAGCCATTTTACTTATGGCCCAAAAATTGATGTAAATACAGTATTCAAGTAGAATAATGTGTGTGGCTCTTGCTATTTTCCCCATATCAACAAGACTTGTGTTGGCAATATTAAATTAGGAGCAGCATAACAGAAGAGCCTCTGTGGCATGAACTGTGCCCAGATTAAAGACTCCCAAAGTGGTACTGTACTTCCATAAACATACATGTGGACATGTAGATAGAACATGAGCAGATCCATTAGCACTACACTGAAGGGAATCTAGCAGTTAACTAGTCATACCTCGGGTTATGAACGCTGCGGGTTGCTCATTTTCGGGTTGCGGACAGCACCAAACCCGGAAGTACTGGAATGGGTTACTTCCGGGTTTTGGCCTCACACATGCGCAGAAGTGCAAAATGATGTCACACGCATGCGCAGAGGTGCCGAATTGCGTCACATGCATGCGCAGATGCGACGCTTCAGGCTGCAAATGCTGCGGGTTGCAAACGTGCCTCCCGCACGGATCACATTCGCAACCTGAGGTCTGACTGTACAGGAACCTCTAAGAACCCCCTGTCTATCTCTTGCTTGCTTCGATAAAAATATGCATGCTTTTTTCCCTATCCTTGGGAGGAGAGAGTTTCAAAGTCTGGGAATCCGCAAAGGCAGAAAGAACTGCCTTATATACAACATATGGCTGCAACCTAAAATGGGACCCCCCCATGTTCATTTCTTGCCTCTCCCCTGGTAATATACAGGATGAGTAATCCCGTGTGATGACATCATAATACCAGGAATTCCCTTGCACCACGTCACTGGCTGCTGTTTGAGGAGCCTATGGGATTATATCAAAAAATGTGGCAAGTGAGCTAACATATTGAAATTTATCTAGATTTCCAAGCTTTTATATGATGTAATCCATATGGAAATGCCCACGCAGGATTGGTAGTGCTGGAGTGTTACAGAAAATCTCTCAAATAAATATAGAAGAAAAGGACAACTCAGTACAGATATGCCATTATTTTTAGCATGAGCCTTATGTCAAGCATAACATTCCTCTTTGAGAATGTCTGTGCACATGGTTTCATTATGCAGACTTGGAAGTAGGAGGGACGCTGTGTGACAGCCATAATAAGCTACTTGCAGAAATTAAGATTTGGTGCAGAGAAAGAGGCAAATTTGAAGGTGGGTGTGTTGTTAAATATCTTGCACATTGTGTATTAGGGCTGGAGCTTCAGATTCTATGCTACATTCTGAACTATACAAATATTTATTTGTTGATAAATAAAAGAAGATTTTAGGATCTCACCTCCTGAATGCCAGAACTTTGAACACATGACACCACTGTCTTTTCACAATTGTTTTCAAGATTCAGGATTTGTTTGCTGGGGCACATCCAGTCCTTCACTGTCTACAAACACCTGTATAGAATCTGGGCTGCCTCTCCCGATTCAGATAGAACACATACATGAGCTGTGTGTCTTCCGCATATTGGTGACACTTCACTCCATTATTCCTGGTGACAGCTTCCAGTGGCTTTATATCCACAGCGCTAAAATGGACTGCCTCTCTTGGAGATCAGCAGTATCAATTGTCTGGTATGGGGTTCGCCAGCATCACTCTGAGTATAATTTGCTCAGAGTATAGCATTGCCCAGAACACACGCAGCACAATAGAGATCTGAGTGCTGCTTCCAACCAGGCTGGCTCTCTGTGCATGAAGTAACATGCCTAGAGGCTGGAACGGTTAATGCTCTACATACAGTGGACACTAGCCATGCGCTCCCCATCCTGCACACCGTACACTCATCCATACACTGAACAGCTCGGGAGCACATTATCTTACTCCACAGTAGCCCTAAATTTTGTTTTTCATTAATGTTACACATTTGATGATGAAAACTGCTTATGTTTAAATGTGCGTGTGTAAGTGGGGAACGACAACATAAACTTGGCGTGCGAACACTACCAAGCATTGCTCACTTCTCCCTAATAACCCCCCCCCAAAAAAACCCAACAACAATTCTGTGCTTCTTTTGCTGAAGCCTGGAATTACAAGATTAGTAGGATGAGATGAGGCTTCTTGCTTACAGTTTTAGATCATAAATTGAGGACTGGCACATTCCCAATTAAATATGAAAATCTGAGGTACTTCTTTGCTTTCACTGCCACTGATCCTTTATCCACTTTAACATATATGTTAAATTAATATTTTTTTGCAACCCAGTAAATAATCAGGGAGACAGGATTAAGTGGTTAAACTTAACATATATACAGTACTTAAAATATTATTGGAAGTGAGAGCTGGACCATAAAGAAGGCTGATCGTCGAAGAATTGATGCTTTTGAATTATGGTGTTGGAGGAGACTCTTGAGAGTCCCATGGACTGCAAGAAGATCAAACCACTCCATTCTTAAGGAAATCAGCCCTGAGTGCTCACTGGAAGGACAGATCGTGAAGCTGAGGCTCCAATACTTTGGCCACCTCATGAGAAGAGAAGGCTCCCTGGAAAAGACCCTGATGATGGGAAAGATGGAGGGCACAAGGAGAAGGGGACGACAGGGGACGAGATAGTTGGACAGTGTTCTCGAAGCTACAAACATGAGTCTGACCAAACTGCGGGAGGCAGTGGAAGACAGGAGTGCCTAGCGTGCTCTGGTCCATGGGGTCACGAAGAGTCGGACACAACTAAACAACAACAAAATATTATTACATTTTACAGAATGTATGTTGGGGATTCACAAATAGTCTCCGCTACACACCAGCTGGGGTGAAGTCCTCTGGCACATTATAGAAAGCTGTGCCCACCTGCAATTGGCCCCTTAGCATCCAGATTTCCTTAGCAGAAGCAGCACTGGCAGCCTAACCTAGAGAGAGTGAAATGACAGGGAGGTGTGGCTCTGAAGCAGACACCCCCCCCCCCCAGTTTAAATAACCTGATTAAAATAAACGGTGACAGAAGTGAAATATTAGATTGATATAAGTACAACAGATATAAAGTCTGAGGTTGGTTTGTTTTTTTAATAAGCTGAATTTTTGCCTCTTGAGCTACAGTGACCTCTACTGGATTAAAAGTTTGAATCACATGGAATAATTTTATTGTCACTGGGCATAGTTCTAAATCCAACTGTTCTATGATAATGTTCAATGAAACCACCATTAAGAGCATTGGAAGCTGCAGTCCTATACCTACTTACCTGGGAGTAAGCACCACTGAACTCAACTTCTGAATAGGCACACTGTAAATCCCATTGTTTTGAACAGAAGAGTTAATTTTACACCCATATTTCCTTAGTTTGATGATTTCATGAAGTGCTCACAAAAAATGGATATGAAAGATAAATTAATAAGAATGCACTAGTTTGCTGTCGCTGATTAAAACTGCCTTTCAGTGAGTGTTTCAGGCCTTTAATATGACAATGCATCTACGTGCTGTAGAATAGCCAGCTTTTTCTGATACAATTAAATGTTTCATTATAGATTGCTAAAAATATGAGGATAATTGCTCCCCTGCAATTCAGGTAACAATGGGGTGATTATACATTGTTACAAAGCATTGAAAAATGCAACAGTAAGTTTAGGAAAAAAGGAATTTCTGGGCAATTCCTGTTTTTGTTTTGAATGGCTTGAGGTTATATTCTGGCTAAATATCACCTACGAAGAGAAACCATGCCAGTTTGTGCCACCTACCTATGGTAGATAATCTTTAAATTACTATTTGAAGCATGTTCAGTAGAAGACTTTGTGGCAAAAATAAATTAAGGTTAGGACACATGCTAACTCCATGACTGTTTGAATGCAGATGTGAGTTCAATAGGACCCCACATTATTTTCTGGCATGGCTTGAATATTTTAGGCTAGTTTTACCAAGGCAAGTCTATCACCCCACCATGATCTCTTTGCTCATGGTATGCGACCCGATATTCAGCCCTACGCATAAGACATGGGCAACGTGAGTTTGAAAACATGATTTAGAAAGAAGTGATGGATATGAGACAAAGCTGGAAAAGCATTTTTGAATGCAAGATATTTGCAGCTCAATATACCTAGTCTGTCCGAGAAAATGCTAGAGCTGGAATTAAATCGTAATCTGTGAGCATTGTGGGTGGGTGAACAGTTCACATCTTGAACCAGGCAAACAAATATTTGATTGAAGACTCAGCCCTAAAAAGATGAAAGAGATGCTTATTAGGATATGTAAAGTAGTTCACTCAAAGCAACATCTTTGAAATATATCCAGATCACCTGATAGGATCAAATCTTTATGACATGCTTGCATAGCAATAAATCTTACCATTCTAATATATGAGAGCTGTGAGAATATGAAAATGGAATGTTCAGATGCTTATAAAAGTAGTGCTTAAAAACAGCATTCCCTAAATTCAAAAATTCTGCAAGAGCTCTTTGCCACTGCCTCAGAACAGACATACCAGTGCTGATTTCAGCTATTGCCCCAATGACATTTGATTTTGTCTTGTTCTGGCAGTATGGGTGAGTTCCCACATGTCATTACTCAAAGGCTGCAACGTCCAGTGATTACTTCTAACCATTACATTCATGATTCAAACACCATGGGCACAAATTTCACTTTACCTAACTCTGTTGGGCAAAATGGAGGACACTTAAAAAAAAAACCAGCAGCAAAGAAAATTACTAAATTCACTAAAATGCATGTTATAAAACACCCAAATCATATTCAGTTGATGAGTCAAGGGAAACAAGCTGCATGCATGTAACAAATGGCAGAATGCGTGTTGTGGGAATAGGCTTGAGTTTTTGTTGCTGGGTGCAACAAATACAAGAATGGGGGCCACACAATATTGTGCCAAGCGATCTGCTAAGCTCAAGATGCTCTTCTGTCAAATTATTTCAATCAACGGAATCAGGCATTCAAATTCTGTGTCTCCTCATATTCCGGACATGGTGTAGAAACACTGCACACTTAAGGCATGATGCTTCCAAAGGAAAGATGAATGTTTAGATTCTAAGCTATGGGGAAAACGATACTAATACTTCTGCGGTGATTAGTGTGAATGGTCAAGGGATACTGGGAAGTGGAGTGGGGAGAACTCGACTTACAGTGGTACCTCAGGTTACTTACGCTTCGGGTTACATATGCTTCACACTCCGCTAACCCAGAAATAGTGCTTCAGGTTAAGAACTTTGCTTCAGGATAAGAACAGAAATTGTGCTTCGGCGGTGCGGCTGCAGCAGGAGGCCCCATTAGCTAAAGTGGTCTTCAGGTTAAGAACAGTTTCAGGTTAAGAACGGACCTCCAGAACGAATTAAGTACTTAACCCGAGGTACCACTGTATAGTATGCCCAAGGAGCATCATCTGAATGTTTAGAAATAGTCCATATACCTCAACAGGAAGGATAAAATAGGAAGGTGGGGAAAGTAAAATATAATAAGCTCCCCAGAAGAAAGGTGGGATAATATATATATATATATATATATAAATTTTTATATATATATATATATATATATATATATATATATATATATATAAAAATCAACAGGGGTGAAACTAGGCTTTATTTCACCCAGGTCCAAGAGCCAGTTTGACATTTGTGCACACACACAAACAGAGGCTGGGAGCCTCAATGGCGCCCTCTCTGGAAGCGTCACATGGGGCATAAAACACAGCTAGCCCCCCACCCCCGAGGCTACGGCTCTGTAATATAAAACAAGCCATCTGTGGGACTGCTGAATAACGAGGGACAGCTGTGTATGCAGCTGAGATGCTTGTCTGTGTGTGAAGGGTTGAACGAGAGGGAGGGTGCAGAGAAGACAAGACATCGTCAGGATGCATGCAACACGCGTGCGGTGCAACCCTAGAAACACGTTTACTCAGAAGTAGGCGTCCTCTTAACCCAGCGGGGCTTTCTCTCTTGTATTCCGTGCTTGGGACTGCCCTGTTATAAGGAGAGCGAAATGTGCCTCGGGGACGCAAGAAGAGGAGAGTGTCGTTACCTGCCGCTCCTCCTGAAGCCTTCCTGCGAGGAGTCCCTTCCTTCCTTCTCTGGGAGGCTGGCACAAGGGCGACCCGGGGACACTAGCCTCCTTCTTTTATCCCGTCTCCCCGTCGGAAGCGGCGCCTTCCCAAAACGCGCGCCAAACAACAACGCAGCAACCCCACAGGCAGCGTCTCTTCCGCCCGCCGCGGCGCCTTCCCGCCACTTCGGAGCAGGATCAGGCGCGGCGGCTGAGAGACCGAGCTGGCGGCTGCTCGCCTCCCGGCTGCGCCCCGGCGCGCGCGCCTCTGCTTTTCAGGAGAGCGAACCCCGCGCAGCCTCCGCCGGCCTGTGGGGGCGCCGAGGAGGAGCGCGCGCATTTGCTCGCTCCCTCGCCGCCAGTTCCATAAGCCGAAGGGGAGTTGGGGGGGGGGGGGAGACGAAGGGTCCTATTCTTTGGCCGCAGAGCTGTAAAACCCAAGTTTCAATAAACTTAACCTGTGTTGATAACGAGGGTGGGATTTTTAACCAGGAGGCGTGTGTTTGTGGGTGTGTTCAATGGATATTACATTACACGGTGATAAGTCAACTAAGTCCTAATGGGCACAGACACATTAAAATTAACCGATGCAAGTTTGTTTTATTATTAAAAAAGAGATTTATATACTGCAGCACGATCAGAGTGGTTCACAGCAATTGTACAGTTAAAACACACACACACATGAAAGCGTTTAAATCAGAACTAATCAACTAACTATTAGGGAACGAAATAAACAACTAAAACCAGCTAACTGTTATGGAAAGATGGACTGCATCAGCCTGACGAAACAGAAACCTTTTCAGCAGGTGTTTTAAAACTTGAAACTTCATCCATTGATTTCAGTTGGTCCACCTGAGGATGATTAACAATGGACACACAATAGGTATATTAACGTGCTAAGAGGAAGGCAAGCTTGGCAAATCCACACTGTGATCAACTCCCACCAGGGAACCAATGTCCCCACTGTGGAAGGACGTGTGGATCCAGAATTGGCCTCCACAGTCACTTATGGACTCACTGTTAAAACATTGTTTATGGAAGACAATCTTACTCGGCTACGAGTGATCGCCAAAGAAGAAGAGGAAAGTTTAATATATACATATATGTAATAAGCAATGCTTCACGTTTGTAAAATGCATACACCCATGACATATATTATAACAAATATATGATAAGAAACACTTTGCATATGTGAAATACATACAAAACCTGCAGGGCTACAAGACTGATTCACTCTGTTGTCGCCATACCAGGATTTCCAGAAGAACGCAACTGAAAATTGCACTCAAAGTGTTCATGATATTTTATAAAGCTCCAATAGACCTTTGTGGGAGGCCACTATCCAAGGTAACGAGTTAACAAAATATTTGGATAACTCGCTCTTTGTTTATTGTCTACTGTTGATATAAACTGTATAACCCCTGAAACCAACAAGATTTGGGTTCCAAGTTGTCTGAGTACCAAGGCATTTGAGAACCAAGGTGCCACTGTATTGGGAGTTTGAGCCCACTGTTTTTAAACAGAGTCTCTGACCTGATATGCAGCTTTGCATGATTTAGATATGGACAAAAGTAAGTATTAGAAATGTTTCAATCAGCGCTCTCCCCTTATCCCTATTATGTATGTAATTGAAATCAATAGGATGCATGAATCTGCACTGCTGATTATATACATCATAGTGTTGTAAGTTTGGGTGGGAGTTAGGCTGAATGATGCCTGAGCCAAGGGTGTAGCCAAGGGGGGGGGGGCAGCTGCTTTCCCCTAAATAAAATTCGATAAAAATACATAGCAAACTGAGGTTCTTCCCCACCCCCCAACAAAAAATCCTGGCTATGTCCATGTGCCTGAGTCCTTTCTAATTCTTGGATCCAGCAAGAGTTAAAACCTAATGGATCGTTCCACTTTTAATGGCCCCTGATTATGGGTCCTTAGTGTAAGAAATGAAGTGGCTCTGTGCTCCCTCTCTCACCTGGCTGGTAGTGAGGACAATAGCCACAGAGTGTGTGTTTGGGCTGGGCTAGAAGCAGGCAGCAACCTGAGCGCGAGTGGCATGCTTGATTTCTGCTTGAATCCAAGGCTGGGTCTATGGGAGAAGCAATACCTTCTGGGGTGTTAATGCTGCGAGCCCCTCCATCTTAGGCTCAGGTTGTATACATGTATGTAAATAAACCATATATCCTAAAGACACCGCAGTCACTGCTGTCCCTCATTCCCAGGAAACCGAACCTGGTTAGCCCCCTGGAATCTTGCACTGCTCAGAGATTGGGGTGGCATGCAACAATATTGTCCCAGACTTAAGCTTCAGTTCAGCTTCTTGCATGTACTTTCAGACCATGCCCAGGGGCTAGTCATCAATACACTTTTAAGATATAAGTCCTGGGGAAAGATCAATGTGTAAATGAGTAGTCAATGCTTTCTGCCCTGATCTCCTAACTGTATTTCAAACCTCCCTGAGTTTCTAGTGATTGCCTGTTTTTCTTCTAGATGCTATTAGATTTTGTCTTTTAAAAAATCAAATTACTTTCTAAATGAGTTGTGGGCATTGATTTGTAAATCCTCACATCTTTTTTCTTGAAAAAATAAAAAGTTCATTATTTCACCTTCGCTGGAGATTTTTCTACAGTACTGTTTTGCACAGATTTCCAAATGCTAATGGATATTTTCACTGCTGGTGCCTTCAGCACCCTGAGGTGTAAGTCAGCAACTTTTGCTGTCTAAAAATCATTACAGTTGGTCAAATAGTTTCACTCTGCTTTTTTTCTGTCAAAACCTGACTCCTTCTCTCCAGTTGTCCTAACTAGTATTTTCATGAAGCTTAGATGCAAGTCCTTTCTCTAGTGCCTGAATCTCAGATCACTGTATATGCTATTCAGCTGAAGAACTGTGAGCTAAATTCTGTTATCTGCAAAATAAATTAGTATTTCACGGGGGAAACCAGCAGAAAGGAACAGGAATACAAAAAAATGCAGATTTTTTTTTTTGCCTTGATATAAATGATCCATGATTGGGCACAATAGCTTCAATTTTGATTTCAGGCAATATTAAAGTTTCTCTTGAGTGCTCCCTTGCAGGGCTTCTGCTTCACTCGATTATGATTCATGGACGCTAATGGATTTGCCTATCATCTCTCCTCAAATATCTAGCCAATATGAACACAGAATTCAGTATTAGCCAAATAGTTGCACTCCTCTGTTTTGCAGACTGCGTTTCTCAGTATAGAGATCCTTCATACATCCTTTTTTATTGTGCATGCATGATAATTTGTGCTCGTGATGCTATTGGGGTGGTCATAAGCAAACCCCACTTTTAATACTGTTTGCACCAGCAAAGGTTTTGGGGCAGTCCTACTGCTTCATTTCCAATCAGTGCACATCCTATAACTTCCTGATGAAATCCCACGACTTTCTACACCACAAATATTCTGGTCTTTTTTTCTTTTTTCTTTGTCTCGCTTTTCTTGTGCTATACCCCTCCAGACGGCAATAACTTGGGGAAGCACTGGAGAATAAAGCAGAATAAATCCACTACTAATCCACCATTACTGTGCATTCTACTAGGTCTTGACAATAATGTATAGCTGTAGCTAGCCAGGGGTCAGCAAACTTTTTCAGCAGGGGGCCGGTCCACTGTCCCTCAGACAGATTTTTTGGGGGTGGGGAAATGAATGAATTCCTCTGCCCCATAAATAACCCAGAGATGCATTTTAAATAAAAGCACACATTCTACTCATGTAAAAACACGCTGATTCCCGGACCGTCCGTGGGCCGGATTTAGAAGGCAATTGGGCCAGATCTGGCCCCTGGGCCTTATCCTACCCACGAGCTAGATGCAGCTTCGTCCATCCTTTGTAGCATGTGGTGGGATTTAGGTTGGGGCAGAGGAGCCATGTCCATTGTAGAAGCCCTGACCGTGCCTGTGGATGGGGCTGTGGGTGCAGTTCTACTTCTGGTGGGGGTTAGGCAATTGGTAGCCAGTGTGAGGCCCCAAATGTGTTTTTTTTAAATATTTTTTTTTATTAGGAATTTCAACAAAACATTTTATCAAAATACATATCATCCTTCATTCCCCCTCCCCCTCCCCAAAATGTAACCCCCTCCCCCCCAGACTTCCCTCAGCTCCTCTCTCTAGTTTATCAACAAATGTTATTCTCTGCATGTTACAAAATTGTACGGATCCTTAATTTATCTAACTAGCTGTTATCAATACAAAGTTTGTGAATGTTTATTCAAAACCTGCCAAGAAGTCCAGTTCATTTTGTCCAAATGGGGCATTTTGGGGACAAGGCATACGCAGCCTTGGATCCACCAGATTAAAAACCACTCCATTTCCCTTAGAGACATTTTACCCATGGAATTCTGGAGCACTGGTTACAAAAATAAACGCTCCTCCCCTATCATGGCTGGCGCAAGACATCAGGGCTTTGGAAGTAGTCACTCACCCATCGCTTCCCTACCCATCCTGCTTTGCAGGGGTGCCAACTTGAATAAAATACCATGGGGCCCAGATAAGCCCTGCTCTGCATAATTGATCACATGACATGGTCATGCTCACCATTTGAATGGCAAAGCCCATCAACTTTAGGGTATATGTGTTGAAGAAGAAGAAGAAGAAGAAGAAGAAGAAGAAGAAGAAGAGGAGGAGTAGTAGTAGTAGTAGTAGTAGTAGTTTGGATTTGTTATCCCACTTTATCATTACCCGAAGGAGTCTCAAAGCGGCTAACAATCTCCTTTCCCTTCCTCCCCCACAACAAACACTGTGAGGTGAGTGAGGCTGAGAGACTTCAGAGAAGTGTGACTAGCCCAAGGTCACCCAGCAGCTGCATGTGGAGGAGCAGAGACACGAACCCGGTTCCCCAGATTACGAGACTACCACTCTTAACCACTACACCACACTGGCTCTTGAAGATTCCTTGGCCCCTAGGAGCTGGCTCCTCTGCTGCTTTGGGTTGCTCTGTATAAACCAGGAAGTACTAGAGTAGCTCTACTGTACTCAAAATGCAAGTCTTGCATTCCACACCAGAGCACCTGGGTGGCTGTGTTAAGATCAGCTTGATGCGCAGATGGGTTTGCCCTCTGCAAAGTGCTTCTTTGAACCATATCTGCATTAGATACTTGCGTTACATATGGATTTGGCTAAACTGGTGCCTTGATCGCTGCTGCTACAGACATGAGGAGGTCGCTCAGAAAATTCAACAAGTCCTAGGCTAAAAATAGCCTATAAAATTCTAGTATTTAAATAATTTAGTTCAATCAAAGTTTATAGGTATTTCAGAAGCTCGATTTCCTCTTACTCTGATAATAGCTAAGCGAGTGAGGAATGGAAGGATTTGCATACTCTTGTTAGCACCTGTCAGACAGCAACCTGCTAAGCTATTAGCCCCAAACTGGCAAATCTAACAAAATCATAGCAATATTCTGACTTGCCATGTCATTACTATTGTCTTCAAAGGAATCAAGGAGGGCATGTTTTTCGAAAGTTTGGGAGGCACTGTGGAATAAGCACGTCTTCTCTGTAGGGCATTCCTTGCAATATCCAATCGCTTCATAGCACACACTGAAAAAAAACCCCTTATATCTTCGCACAGCTATAACTTCAAATTGCTCCACTGGCCAAGGTGACTGGCAACGGAGTCTTATTACCTTAGTTTCCCTGTGGTGGCTCGTTAGCAATTAGATAGAGCCCAGAAGGCAGCCAGCACTTCTAAGGGGGAATTACCTAGGTCATAACTCTGCTGCTCTCTTTCAATGCTAAGCCAAAAAGCCCCTGAAAAAAAGAAGCTATGGTTTGAGTGTTAGGGTAGAGATAGTACCTCTGGTGGCGGACATGTCGGGCTTCTTCTGGGGTAGTTTGTCCACCTTTGTCCCCACTTGCACTCAGCTCTCATCTGTGGCTTCTAGAAGCTGTCTGTATGCAACAGCAGCCACACACTGGGAAGCAGGGGAAAACAAAGGCTTTGTGACACCAGGGTGTTAGAATTCCTGATCCATGATTGCAGTCATGGGATTTTTGTCTATCATATGACGGTATATGTTTTGACTCTACGGAGTGGGAAGGGACGGAGACAGGATGTTTATGTTACTGTGTTCCGTGAAGTGGGACTATTGTCCTTTGTTCTTTCTCTCTTTGCTGTCTGATGCTAGAGAGAGAGGGAGCCATGTTGCAGTGCTCTCTCTGTGTTAATATGTAAATAAAGTAGATTAGTCAAAATGCTGAGTTGCTGGGGTTCTGTCACGTGCATGGTGAGCAAACTCTGCAGATCCCTAAGTGTGCCAGTGTTGGTTGGCATCAGTCGCTGTGATGTTCGGGCTGAAGAAAGCTTATGAAGCTCCCGAACGATCGACCAGGAGGGAGGGAACATGTCACTCGGGCATGTGTCTCTGCCAGGGTCCTACTTGAGTGTAGGCTGAACTCCTGACACAGGGGTGGGGAGTCGCTACATAGGGTACATGTGTGGCGTCGCTATGTATGACGTATGCACCGTACATAGCAATGCCGCACATGCACTATACATACTGGTTTGCCGCCGCCACCACTCCAGCGCCGTATGGATGGTTCCAGGATCCCTCCGTTGCCACTACAGCTGTGAACAGAGGATCCTCTACGTGCAGCTGTAGCAGCAACAGAGGGATCACAATGCCGTCCATACAGCACTGGCGGCAAACCGCTATGTACAACGCACGTGCAGCAGCGTTACGTACAGCGCATGCGTGTGATGCCACACATGCGCTGTACATAGCGGTTCACTGCCAACTCTGGGATCCTCTGCTCGTGGCTGCAGCTGCGGAGGATTCCCCACATGCAGCTGTGGCAACGCGATGGCTGCTCATGCCACTGCGAGTCCCTGCGGGGTGCCTTCTTGTCACCCCCCCCAGACATGGCACCCGGGGGGCACTGCCCCCCACCCTCCCTTGCGACGCCACTGCTGGGAAGTGGCTTTTGCTGGCTGGATAAACCAGCTGAGGGTAGCCAATGGGTCACAAACCCTCAGTGAGGCTCTGGTGAGACCAACAGTGAGTTCAATGGCAGTTTCTGCACGTGCTGTAGAGGAAAGTGGGGTGCAGATGGGAAGGCAGCCCACCCAGGAGAAGGAAATATCTGATCCCAAACCTCTGCTGTCTTGTGGGACATCTTCGGGAGAAGAAACGGCTAAGGAGTAAAAAAGAAACCCTATACAAATCCAGAGTGGCTTCCTTAAGACAATTATGGCACCTTGTCTGCCTTCTTTCAGCAACTCCTGAAGCCAGGCTGGTGCCAAACATATTGCTCTTCTTTCCTTTGGACCACCATCAGTGAGGCCAGGAGGGGCATCTTGTCATCTGGGCAGCCCAGGACCTCCACACACACTGCCCAGGTTTTGTCCCCGGAGAGGTCACTTTGGTGCTGCTAATGCAGCAAAAACAACAGAGTTTGACCCCCGCGGTGCACTTCATTGTCTCTCAAGGCAGACACATGCCAACAAGCTCATCATAGCCACAGAGTCAGTGCAGACAGAACATGGTTAGGAAACAGAGATTTCCCCCCAGTGTTCTAGTACACATCCCTGTCCCTCCATCCTCCCTCGCCCAGGACGTTTGGTATCTCCATTTGTTTGCTTCAACCATGGTGTAGCGCAAGGGTGACTAATCTCTAGGTTCAAGGGTCGCATTCCCTGTTAGCCAACCCTCTGGGAGCCACATACCAGCAGTGGTTGTGTTCAGCCACTCATAGGCATACAGCCCATACTTCCCCCCCAACATTCCTCAGATGGATCTCACTCCCCTCCCCAACTAACCCTCCATTTTGGCCATCTCCCCCGCAAAACATTTCCTATCAGAAGAAAGGTGAGTGTCACCATCACTTAACCGAGGGTCCAAAGAACACACACCCTCCACCGTCCTGAGAAAACCCATTAATCCCAATTTTATTTTATTATTTGGTAGATTTACAAAAAGGAAAACACACACCAATAACTAACTATCTATAATCTACCTACCTACCTACCTACCTACCTACCTACCTACCTACCGCCAACCTTCTGATTGGCAAGTCCAAGAGACCCACGTCCAAAGATATATACACACCTAAGAAGTGTAATAGGTTTGAATCAAGGCTACTGCTAGCCCGGCTCCGCGGATCCTCCTGCTATTGAATTATACTCTGCAACTATTATGCCATGAAAGCTATGGAACCAATTTTAGGGCTGGAAAAATGTGGTGGCGACGATTATGCAGTGAAATACGGCAACTGATTTCTTTAAACACATTCACTATAAAACCCAAAATACAGTGCAGAAGATTACCTACACTTTCCCTCTTAGCTTCAACTCTCATCTGTCTTTGATGCTAGGATTGACACAGTATTGTGTCCAGTCATGCAGTCATTCGCTTAATAGCTTTCTCAGGAAAATACTTCATTAGTTGGTTGACTGTGTAGCACAGTTGCTAGTAGATATCTCTCATAGATGCACTCCATTTCCTCCCCCCCCCACCAGAAGAACAAGGAAGCTGATACACATCATCTTACAGATTTATGACTCAAATTTGCACTGCATTGGGAAACAATCCATTATAATATAAAACAGCCAGCCCAGAATTTACAAAAAGAATGAACAGCCCTTTGCAAAGCTAAACGCACCCACGCAATCTTATGCATGCTGATGTCCAAGGAGACAAAAGTAAAATAAAACCCAGTTTTTAAGTGACAAAAATGTAGGTGACCCCAGTAGTAGAAGCAGGATTCTGCAGAACTAAACACAATTTAAGGAAAAGGCTCTTTCACAGTTTGACATCAGTTTCCTTATGATTGTAGGAGAGGGAGCAAGAGCAGAACAAGGTCGTGAGATAAATGACATTTCTTCCTTGACCTGAAATGCTGGTTCTTTTGAAAGTGAACAAAGATTTGTCAATAGGGAGAAAAAGAAAAGGAAACAGAACTGGTTAACAGGAATGTCACAGCGAGCAATGCAATCATTCTGAGCCAGGATTAGATGTTACGTTGGACACAGGTCTGCTATTGAAAACAGCAGCTGCGTGTCTCTTCTGCTTCCTTTAAGAGCACTCAGTGTGTCATCGCATTCCCTGCTCCTGCCCCATTTCATTAGCCGCACTTGAGCAGCGGGCAGAGAAACCGACCCATGGGAGGAGGAGACCTGGGCTGCTGCTTTCAGAGGCAGCCAGGCATCAAATGCAGCATACTGATCTGAGAATTGGGTGTGATATATTTGGAATCATGGCTGGCTCCAGAGGGGGGCTAGGATGAACATTGGCAGGAGTTCCACAGGCTCATCACCAATATTCTCTCTTGCACAGGGCACCTGTGAAGGTTGGAGACAAGTGTGAGAATCCTTGATCTGTGTGCTCTGTTTCCTCACCGACCAGCCCTGTTTATTAACTCTGCTTTCCTCTTCCTGGCAAACTGCAGTGGTGACAGTGACAGGAGGTCAGGGAAGTGCCATTGCCCTGCCCAGCCAACAACTTCTGAATACATAATGAACAAGCTCTTCCACCTTTCCTGGGCCACTTAAATGACCGTTTCTACAGATAAAGGTAAAAGTAAAGGGACCCCTGACCATTAGGTCCAGTCGTGGCCGACTCTGGGGTTGCGGCGCTCATCTCGCTTTATTGGCCGAGGGAGCCAAGTACAGCTTCCGGGTCATGTGGCCAGCATGATTAAGCCGCTTCTGACAAACCAGAGCAGCACACAGAAACGCCAGAGCGGTACCTATTTATCTACTTGCACTTTGAGGTGCTTTTGAACTGCTAGGTTGGCAGGAGCAGGGACCGAGCAATGGGAGCTCACCCCGTTGCGGGGATTCGAACCACTGACCTTCTGATTGATAAGTCCTAGGCTCTGTGGTTTAACCCACAGCGCCACCCGCGTCCCTGTTTCTACAGATATTCTACCACATCTCCCATCTCAGTATTCTCTGGGCAGCCAAGTTCTCTGACTTTTCCACCACCTTGCTTCCTCTGGGTTGCCCATAACTTCAGCAGCTGCATGAGAAAGTTGGTGAAGCAGAAACTGGAGGAAGGAGATGGCTTACTTTCCAGCCAGTCCACCTTACTCCCAAGGAGATCTTTTCCTGTCCTTCCATAGGAGCTGCAAAAAAAATACTGAAACCATTAAGCTACCTTCTTTGTGCTAGGACCCTATTGAGACAGGTCTTTTGGGCGTGGGTGTGACTGGTTTGAGGAAGACAGTCCCAGGTTGATCACAATCATCCTATGGCCCCTTAAGTGCGTGGACACATCACAACCAGGCAAAAGTGATCCAGGAGGGTGTGAGTTCAGTGGCAGAGACATGTGTGGCTTGGGCAGAGTAAAAACCCTTGTATTGACTACCATTATCGCATGGCTAATATTAACAGCTAAATTGTGTCCATACATTTCCTCCATTCATCCACTACTGGAGTCAATGATTTATTTACAGCATTTATGTACTGCTTGGTTATAAACAAACCACAAAGTGGTTTACGAAAAGAATAAAATAATGAAATTATCAGTAAAAACAACAACCACAGACACTGGCGGAGGAACGGGGGGGGGGGGGGAGGAGCGCACCGCCCCTGGCACCATCGGGGAGGGTACCATCAATGCTGCTGCCTGGCCACGCGCCGCGTATCCCCCACCATGCTGGGCGCCACGCCTCCACAGGTGGCGCGCCACACCTCCGGGACGCACACCAGCCATGCCCCCACCTGCTCTCCACCCCACCCCACCCCCGATGCCAGAGCATGCAGCTTCGCTACTGACCACAGGGGGTCTGCAGCACCATACACATCACAAAAACTACTCTAGAGATATCCACATTTTCAAAAGTTGGGGGCAGCATGGCTTTTGAAAAACAGGGGTTCTGTGGTACTTAGCTAATTGGGAACCATTGACTGAGAACATTCACAAACAATTAAAATCACCAATAAGCTAAAAACCTGTTCAAAACACATGCCAGTGTTCTGGTTCAGCTTGACCAAACAAATAAGTTATTAGCAGGTGCTCAAAAGATGACGGTGAAGGTGTCTGCATTATGGCATTTTGTGGCACCTGTAACATTTCCATTTCAGGATATATATATATATATATATATATATATATATATGCAGGTTTTGGTGTCTTCGGGTGTCTTCCCGTGTAAGAGTTGGGGTGTCTAGGCGACGTTTCGACGAGGTCTCACTCGTCATCTTCAGGCTGGTGCTTTCGGCTTCTTGTTACTGGAACAGAGCAGGATCTCAGTGTTTGAGTTCCTATAAATACTGTTGAGGGGGTGTGGTGTATAGCCTCAAACGTTCTGGGCAGAGAGGAAGTTCCCACCCCCTCAACAGTATTTATAGGAACTCAAACACTGAGATCCTGCTCTGTTCCAGTAACAAGAAGCCGAAAGCACCAGCCTGAAGATGACGAGTGAGACCTCGTCGAAACGTCGCCTAGACACCCCAACTCTTACACGGGAAGACACCCGAAGACACCAAAACCTGCATTCCTGTACCCGTGAAAATCTACGAAAGCAAATATAGATATATATATATATATATATATATATATATATATGCAGGTTTTGGTGTCCTCGGGTGTCTTCCCGTGTAAAAGTTGGGGTGTCTAGGCGACGTTTCGACGAGGTCTCACTCGTCATCTTCAGGCTGGTGCTTTCGGCTTCTTGTTACTGGAACAGAGCGGGATCTCAGTGTTTGAGTTCCTATAAATACTGTAGAGGGGTGTGGTGTATTGCCTCAAAAGTTCTGGGCAGAGGGGAAGTTCCCAGGCTAGTGTTCTTTTCTTCTTTTGTTCCTTAATTACTTGAGGGATATCTTGAGTGATTTCTTGAGTGATATTCTGAGTACCACTTAGGTGGGTCATTAGGTGTGGATTAGTTGCTAAAGCCTTCGTGTCTTGACCTCTTGAATTTGTGAAGAGTTTTTCTGGGAAGATGGCTGTACTGCACTTAGTTGTGCTTTGGCTTGGCTTCGTGTATAGGGGCGAGCTGTGGTTTTGTGCCCTGTGCCAGCCAGATCTGTGTAGGGATTGCAGGGGGGTGCAGCATCCGGAGTTGCCACTATGGTTTGGTTACTGGATGGTGTCTGTAATTTATCTGTGGAGAGGGTCTGGGTTTGGGTCTGGTGTGGTTGATTGGTGGTGGCGTTCTGTGTGCCTCTGGATCTGGTGTCGGTTTTTGTGGGGAGGGCTAATTTCCAGATGTCTGGCAGGCGGGACGTGTCGTCACGCTTGTTCATGTTGTGAGGGTGTTTCTCTATCTCGATGGCTTCCATGATTATTCTCTTGTGGTGATGTTCCATGTTAAAGAGCAATTTGGAATCTGCAAAATTAATTTCGTGTCCTGTTTCTTTCATGTGTTGGAAAAGAGAGGAAGATTTTTCTTCTTTTTTGACGGCATTCTTGTGTTCTGCGATACGTGCATTTATTCGTCTGTTTGTTTGTCCAATGTACGTGGCTGGGCAGACTTTGCAGGGTATTTCATAGACCCCTTGGTTTTCCAACTGGATTTTATCTTTGGGGTTTCTGAGGATATTGGCTATTTTTTGGTTGGTGCAAAAGGCTGTTTTGATATTGTGTTTATGGAGGATTTTGCTAATTTTATCTGTAGTGCCCTTGATATAAGGAAGGAGGGCCATGCCATTGTTTTCTTCCGTGTCTTGGTTTTTGGGGGGTGTTTCTTTTTGGATTAGCTTCTTAACCCTGTTTTGCTGGTATCCATTGGCGATTAACACATTTGAGAGATTCTGTAACTCAGTTGTCAAGTGGTCTTTGTCAGCCAGGCGTTTGGTTCTGGAGATGAGGGTCTTGGCTACGGAGTTTATTTGTGCAGGGTGGTGGTGTGATTGAGCATGTAAGTAGCGGTTGGTGTGTGTTTTTTTCCGGTAGATAGTGTGTCCTAGGGAGCCATCAGGTTTTTTGTAGATTAGGACGTCAAGGAAGGGAAGCTGGTTGTTGGCTTCTATTTCCATAGTGAATTGTATTTTGGGGTGTAGGCTGTTGAGATGTGTGAGGAAGCTATCTAGTTTTTCTTTCCCGTGTGGCCAAATTACAAAGGTGTCGTCAACATATCTGAGCCAAAGTTTGGGTTTGTGTTCTGACTTGTCTAAAGCATTGGTTTCAAAGTGTTCCATGTACAGATTTGCGATGACCGGTGAGAGGGGTGATCCCATAGGTGCTCCTTCTATCTGTTTGTATCTTTGTCCATTGTGGATGAAGTACGTGTTGGTTAGGCAGTGGTTGGTCAGGTCCAGGATGTATTCGGGGGGATTGTATTTGTTTTGAATGGCTGTCAAGGCTTCATTAATGGGCACTTGTGTGAAGAGAGATACAACATCGAAGCTCACAAGTAGGTCATCGGGATGTAGGTTTTGCTTCTTTATTGTTTCTATGAACTGGAAGGAGTTTGTAACGTGTGAAGAGATGGATTCTGCATAGGGCTGAAGTTGCTTAGCGAGAAATTTAGCGAGATTT
The DNA here is from genome assembly GCF_965112155.1 of Podarcis liolepis. NCBI lineage: Eukaryota > Metazoa > Chordata > Lepidosauria > Squamata > Lacertidae > Podarcis > Podarcis liolepis. The sequence goes on from NC_139558.1 coordinate 82,259,566, forward strand.
TGTAGAGGTGAGCCTATGGAGCTGACTATTGGTCTGAGTGGTGTTCCTTCTTTGTGTATCTTGGGGAGGCCGTAGAGTTTGGGGCATCTGGATGATTTTTCTCTGGGGATGATTCTTAGCTGGATTTCTTCACTAATAGGAGAGGCTTTTATTTTGGATTTGGTGGTTTTTTCCAGATAGGTGGTGGGATCTGTTTTTATAGGTTGGTAGGTAGGGTCTTGGAGTAGATTTGATAGTTTTGCTTGGTAGTCCGATGTGTTCATCACAACAGTGGCATTACCTTTGTCTGCTGGGAGAATGATTATGTTGTTGTCTTTCCTCAGGTTGGTGAGTGCTTTCTGTTCTTCTTTGTGTAAATTGCTTCTGGGTGGTTTGCTGGAGCAGAGGATGTTGGTGACTTCAAGTCTGATTTTATTGGCTTCATCTGGGTTGATTTTGGTTAGGCTAGCTTCGACTCCGCATATGATGTTTTCCGTGGGGATGCGTCTCGGGGTAACTGCAAAGTTGAAACCTTTGGAGAGTACTTTGGTTTCAGTTGAGGTGAGGATCCTGTCTGATATGTTATGTACTGTTTGTTTCATGGGTTGTTGTGGAGGGTGGCTGGGCTTCTGGCGTCTCTCTAGTTTGTGGAGTTTGTTGGTGTGTGTGTCTGTCTTATGTGAGGTCTCAGTTTCAGCTCTCCAGACGGCTAGTTGTTTGCATTTGTCCCAGAGTGCAGGGTGGATTTTGTTACAGAGTTTGAGGTGAAGAGTGAGCAGATCTTTGTTGGTTTGGTTTAGTAGGTATCTTTTCTTATGTAGTTCGTTTCTGATTAGGGATAGTTCAGTTCGTTTCAGGATCCTTTCGGTAGCTGGGGTTTTAGAGTGGAATTTAAGTTGGAAGCATGTGGGAATTAAGTTGTTGTCTCGGCAGTTGCGTAGGAACAAGAGATCACATAAGATGGTGGCTCTTCGGATTTCTAGTTTCTCGTAGGTTCTTGTCAGCTGGAAGGTTTCCTCCCCGTAGAGGTGAGATATTTGTTTTCGTAGATTTTCACGGGTACAGGAATGCAGGTTTTGGTGTCCTCGGGTGTCTTCCCGTGTAAAAGTTGGGGTGTCTAGGCGACGTTTCGACGAGGTCTCACTCGTCATCTTCAGGCTGGTGCTTTCGGCTTCTTGTTACTGGAACAGAGCGGGATCTCAGTGTTTGAGTTCCTATAAATACTGTAGAGGGGTGTGGTGTATTGCCTCAAAAGTTCTGGGCAGAGGGGAAGTTCCCAGGCTAGTGTTCTTTTCTTCTTTTGTTCCTTAATTACTTGAGGGATATCTTGAGTGATTTCTTGAGTGATATTCTGAGTACCACTTAGGTGGGTCATTAGGTGTGGATTAGTTGCTAAAGCCTTCGTGTCTTGACCTCTTGAATTTGTGAAGAGTTTTTCTGGGAAGATGGCTGTACTGCACTTAGTTGTGCTTTGGCTTGGCTTCGTGTATAGGGGCGAGCTGTGGTTTTGTGCCCTGTGCCAGCCAGATCTGTGTAGGGATTGCAGGGGGGTGCAGCATCCGGAGTTGCCACTATGGTTTGGTTACTGGATGGTGTCTGTAATTTATCTGTGGAGAGGGTCTGGGTTTGGGTCTGGTGTGGTTGATTGGTGGTGGCGTTCTGTGTGCCTCTGGATCTGGTGTCGGTTTTTGTGGGGAGGGCTAATTTCCAGATGTCTGGCAGGCGGGACGTGTCGTCACGCTTGTTCATGTTGTGAGGGTGTTTCTCTATCTCGATGGCTTCCATGATTATTCTCTTGTGGTGATGTTCCATGTTAAAGAGCAATTTGGAATCTGCAAAATTAATTTCGTGTCCTGTTTCTTTCATGTGTTGGAAAAGAGAGGAAGATTTTTCTTCTTTCCAAAATCAACCCAGATGAAGCCAATAAAATCAGACTTGAAGTCACCAACATCCTCTGCTCCAGCAAACCACCCAGAAGCAATTTACACAAAGAAGAACAGAAAGCACTCACCAACCTGAGGAAAGACAACAACATAATCATTCTCCCAGCAGACAAAGGTAATGCCACTGTTGTGATGAACACATCGGACTACCAAGCAAAACTATCAAATCTACTCCAAGACCCTACCTACCAACCTATAAAAACAGATCCCACCACCTATCTGGAAAAAACCACCAAATCCAAAATAAAAGCCTCTCCTATTAGTGAAGAAATCCAGCTAAGAATCATCCCCAGAGAAAAATCATCCAGATGCCCCAAACTCTACGGCCTCCCCAAGATACACAAAGAAGGAACACCACTCAGACCAATAGTCAGCTCCATAGGCTCACCTCTACAAAATCTCGCTAAATTTCTCGCTAAGCAACTTCAGCCCTATGCAGAATCCATCTCTTCACACGTTACAAACTCCTTCCAGTTCATAGAAACAATAAAGAAGCAAAACCTACATCCCGATGACCTACTTGTGAGCTTCGATGTTGTATCTCTCTTCACACAAGTGCCCATTAATGAAGCCTTGACAGCCATTCAAAACAAATACAATCCCCCCGAATACATCCTGGACCTGACCAACCACTGCCTAACCAACACGTACTTCATCCACAATGGACAAAGATACAAACAGATAGAAGGAGCACCTATGGGATCACCCCTCTCACCGGTCATCGCAAATCTGTACATGGAACACTTTGAAACCAATGCTTTAGACAAGTCAGAACACAAACCCAAACTTTGGCTCAGATATGTTGACGACACCTTTGTAATTTGGCCACACGGGAAAGAAAAACTAGATAGCTTCCTCACACATCTCAACAGCCTACACCCCAAAATACAATTCACTATGGAAATAGAAGCCAACAACCAGCTTCCCTTCCTTGACGTCCTAATCTACAAAAAACCTGATGGCTCCCTAGGACACACTATCTACCGGAAAAAAACACACACCAACCGCTACTTACATGCTCAATCACACCACCACCCTGCACAAATAAACTCCGTAGCCAAGACCCTCATCTCCAGAACCAAACGCCTGGCTGACAAAGACCACTTGACAACTGAGTTACAGAATCTCTCAAATGTGTTAATCGCCAATGGATACCAGCAAAACAGGGTTAAGAAGCTAATCCAAAAAGAAACACCCCCCAAAAACCAAGACACGGAAGAAAACAATGGCATGGCCCTCCTTCCTTATATCAAGGGCACTACAGATAAAATTAGCAAAATCCTCCATAAACACAATATCAAAACAGCCTTTTGCACCAACCAAAAAATAGCCAATATCCTCAGAAACCCCAAAGATAAAATCCAGTTGGAAAACCAAGGGGTCTATGAAATACCCTGCAAAGTCTGCCCAGCCACGTACATTGGACAAACAAACAGACGAATAAATGCACGTATCGCAGAACACAAGAATGCCGTCAAAAAAGAAGAAAAATCTTCCTCTCTTTTCCAACACATGAAAGAAACAGGACACGAAATTAATTTTGCAGATTCCAAATTGCTCTTTAACATGGAACATCACCACAAGAGAATAATCATGGAAGCCATCGAGATAGAGAAACACCCTCACAACATGAACAAGCGTGACGACACGTCCCGCCTGCCAGACATCTGGAAATTAGCCCTCCCCACAAAAACCGACACCAGATCCAGAGGCACACAGAACGCCACCACCAATCAACCACACCAGACCCAAACCCAGACCCTCTCCACAGATAAATTACAGACACCATCCAGTAACCAAACCATAGTGGCAACTCCGGATGCTGCACCCCCCTGCAATCCCTACACAGATCTGGCTGGCACAGGGCACAAAACCACAGCTCGCCCCTATACACGAAGCCAAGCCAAAGCACAACTAAGTGCAGTACAGCCATCTTCCCAGAAAAACTCTTCACAAATTCAAGAGGTCAAGACACGAAGGCTTTAGCAACTAATCCACACCTAATGACCCACCTAAGTGGTACTCAGAATATCACTCAAGAAATCACTCAAGATATCCCTCAAGTAATTAAGGAACAAAAGAAGAAAAGAACACTAGCCTGGGAACTTCCCCTCTGCCCAGAACTTTTGAGGCAATACACCACACCCCTCTACAGTATTTATAGGAACTCAAACACTGAGATCCCGCTCTGTTCCAGTAACAAGAAGCCGAAAGCACCAGCCTGAAGATGACGAGTGAGACCTCGTCGAAACGTCGCCTAGACACCCCAACTTTTACACGGGAAGACACCCGAGGACACCAAAACCTGCATTCCTGTACCCGTGAAAATCTACGAAAACATATATATATATATATATATATATATATATATCCCTACCCTGTTCACATTAACAATTTTATATTACCCCTTTTTCATGGTTAATGCAATAATCCTGCATCTGTTAATGGATTTGTTCTTTAACTACCTTTGTAGCTTTCAGACCTCTTTTGAAAATTAACTGACACATATATAGTATAGTAACTGATAGTAGTATAGTAACTGCTGTGGAACATTAAGTAGGGGGGGATCTGTATCCTTACATGCGCATAAAGTAAAATAATGGAAGCCTGGTTTGGATAGAACATTGTGTGCTTATATGGTTTATAACCATATAAAACAAGCAGAGAGTGAGTGAGTAAAATAAACTGTTTCACATAGCAAAGTGGAAAACAAGAGAATAACCACAGATTGTTAGGATACAGAATTAGGGGGATAAATTATATTAAATACACAGAGAGGCACATAAGTCCCTCTTAAAAGCATTGTTCGAAATGACAGCATAGAGATTTCAATGTACTAGAATGGGAAAATATTAGGGGGAAGGAAAACAATGGAACTCTGTGATTATTTTTGTGTGTTAAAATAAAGCAAGGAAACCCTCCACGCCCCCTGGGATTTGAGTGAGGAGAATGGAACTTTATTAAAAGGCACTTTCTGTCTACAGAAATTGGATCCATCACTGGAAAATATCTGGGTTCCAGTTTGTGCCTAGCCAGCCACAACAACTCACTGGGTGACCTTGGACCAGTCTCCATGTCTCTGTCTAAACATCATGTTGCAAACATCAAGTTGCTTTGAGGATAAATGGTGGGATGGATAAATGTGAGAAATAAAATGGTTTTGGATAGAAAGCCCAAGATGAAATTTTGAAATGACAACAATTATAACTAAATTTTACCTAATCATATATGAACATGTGTTTTAAGCATTTTATCGCCCAGATCTTATTAGCAGCCAGGCTAGTAATAACTAAATATTGGAAATTCTTAGAGCATGTGACAGTGACAAGTGTGGCAATTAGCATTGATAGAAAACTTAACTACTAAAAATTAAAAATAGCAAGGGAGGTGAAACAAAAAAGACACATTTTCTGTGGATTAGCATAGTGCAAAGAAGGAGGTTTATTATCATCATCATCATCATCATCATCATCATCATCATCATTGGTTGCTATGATTGCACGTGGTTAACAGGAACTGCCACACAACTGTAACATGATAATTTAAGGGATGTGAACTCTGACGAAAACTGACCTTACCTCTTCAGAAAGCTGGGAGGATGGGTTTTGCTGTAGTAATAATAAGAGACAGCTGCAACTTAATATTTATTTATTTATTTATTTATTTATTTATTTATTTATGGCAGGGATGGGGAAGCTGTGGCTGTGCAGATGCTGCTGGACTACAACTCCCATAATCCTTAATCCCATAATAATCGTAATTTTAATGGAAATACGATACCACAGTGGGACAGGCAGTAACCAAGCAACCTGTGTGCCTGCTTAGTCTGATGTCTAGGTGCTAACTGTTGACGGGCAACTTCAAGACCCCTTCCGACTCTCCCTTCTTATGGGTCTTTATCTTTAAAATGGACTTTGACTACCAGCTTGTTGCACACATCTCTGGGAACTCACCTGTGCACTTCACACATTTACAGTCACATGGGGGATACCTGCCGACTCAGCCATTCTTTAACTTAGAATTCAGCACTCAGCCCCAGACCACTCAATCCAGCAGTCCCCTTCCTCATAAACCACCCACTCTTTCGCATGTTCAGTTACCAAAGATCATTTGGGTGAACTTGAGTTGAACATGAAATGAACTCATTTATTTTGGAAATGGATGGGCGTGAACTGAAGTTCATTCCATTTTGGACATGTTGAATTGTTTGCTGTAAGTACACAGAAGTAAGACCTGTTTGTTTGTTTGTTTGTTTGTTTGTTTGTTTGTTTAAAGTTGCAATGTGCCCATGTTCACCAGCCCTGCCAGCCAACACGCCCTCTGTCAGGATACTCCATTGTACTGGTTCAAAATTCTGAAAATGTCCTTTTCATTTCAGGATTTGCACCATCCAGCCCACCTTAAAACGTAAGGACTAAACTTAGCCACTTGGGCTTATTCTGAAAATAGCAATTCACCTCAAGACATGCTACGATGGGCAATATGGAACCAAACAACCCTTTAGGAATGCTGATTGACAGCACTAGCAATCTACGGCTGCACAAACTAAGCTACAGTGACGGAGTGCAATTTGTGGGATTGTTGCCTTCTAATTGGTTCTTTTGAGCGACATTGCCATTTAAGAATGCATCAGGCAAAGGACAGGAAAGCAAATCAGTGCAATGATTCTCAAATATTATAAACAAATGATTCATTCTGCTTTCGCTGTTGGGACGAGATAAGAAAGAGGAGCCATAGCATTGCAAATGTTTTCAGTTACGGATGTTCAAATAAAAAGGAGTGGGAATACAATGTTATATCCAGATTCTTTTCGGTATAAATATATTTGTAGTGAAATGGAATAGTTCAGCATTGGTTATTTCCATTTTGGCAATGCCTTCTTCTTTGTCATATGGTTGCATATGAGCAAACTCCAGGGGGATGTGGGTGCTTGGGCACCCCCGATAATATAATAGTGGGGGACGAGCACCCACAAAGACAATGAGAAAAGCGAGGCACCCTTCTGCGGGGTGGGGGTGGGGAGAGGCTTGTGTTGGTTTCTGTTTCCCTCACTGAGCAGCTGCTGCAAGTCACAGGACTATGTTTTCATTCCACAGTCCAGATACTGTTGGATTCCCACGGGAAAGGGAGACGGGATGTGACGTTACTGGTTTCCTGTTTCCTTTGTACTGTCGTTTCTTTGTTGGAGTTGCTCTCTGCTTCTCACAGAGACAAGATGTATATTTGTATGCTCTCTGCATAGCTTAGTAATAAAGCTTAGCAATGTAGCCATACCTGCCTCATCCTTTCGTTGCGGACTCTGGGTGTTACTCTGCTGGGCTCAAGCCAAGATGAGCCGTATCAGCTCGGAGGACCGGAGCTGAATTTATCTACCAGCTTGGACTCTGTCAGAATCCCATACCCACCAAGCATGTTCCATCCCCATTGGCCTCACCCATAGATAATACATAAAACATTACAATGCAGTGGGTTGACAATGCTGTTGTCTGGATGCTTCATTGAAAGAAAAGAGTTAAAAACAGACAGCAATTCCAAATAAAAGTCTGGAAGTTAATCCTCCCCCTGTTGCTGTATATGTCAGAACATTTTTTTAATTTAATTTCAAAGGAGTGGCTGGGGAAACCCAGCCAGATGGGCGGGGTACAAATAATAAATTATTAAATTATTATAGGTGTCTTTATGTGTGCATGTGTTTTCCCCCACCTATGCAATACAGAAGCAGTTGCCTTATTGGCTGCCTAGCATCTGAACTACCCAAGCCAAAAGTAGGTTTTTCTTTTCTTTTTTCCAAATAACATTTGCTTCTACACAAAATTCATGGAGGAGGAAGAAGAATGAACTTGCTGGTCCCACTCTGGAGTTCAGGCTGGGAATCTGAGGGTTTAATGCTTTAATTATTTAATTCCATGTGCAGTGGCCCTTAATTGATTTATTCTGGGTTTGCACAGCTGTAATTGCCTTCAAAGCGTTGGGTTGTCATCTCCCAGTTTTTCAAGCTGCTCAGTTTTGGGCAATAAACATATGTTATGATGAAGGCAGTGTTTTTGCTCCACTTTATCTTAGGAAATTGACTGGGCAGTGGTCCCAGTCTTAGCTCAATTTCTGTTTGAATGTTAGCCTGCTGTGGCAGACAGTGTACAGAGATTATACGTTTGCATAAATCATAATATTTCTGTGAATTAATGAAATAGATAATTGGGATGCAGGGATGGCGATTAGATTGTCATGTTTGTGTTTTGAAATATGAGTTCTTCCAGTGTTTCGTGCTGAAAAATATTTCAGTAAAGGATCCAATATATTGAAATGACATTCCATTAGTATCCTGTTCCCCAATAAAGTATCCTAATGGGTTCCTGAACACTGTGGTAATTTGAATCGATTAGTCTAATAGTCGGGGGTTAAAACAGCAAACAAAGCCATAATTAACCATGAAAGATAAACACATCTGTTCATTTTCACTCATTAGAAGAGAAAATATTCTATCAGTGAAACACGGTGGATCTCAGTACAGGGAAATGTTGTGTTATAAGTGTCCTCCTTCGCTGATTATATCAAAAGTCATGGTAGAATTGTCTGGTTGCTCCAGTACTAGAAATCATTATTGCACCTAAGGACTTTCCACCATGTCTTAATGCTTTTATCCACAATATCCATGCAATTTTTGTCTCTATAATATTTATTTAGGGTGAGATCCAACATCACATCATCAGATGCAATGCTACTTCCCATCCTCACCTCCCCCTTGTATTCTCCATGCCTCCAATCTCCTCTGGTGGTTCCCCAAACCCTCTGGAGTATATTTTGGGGGATGTCAGGGCTTAAGAAGCTGCAGTAAGCTCTGCCATAGAATCTCCCACCACCACTATAGGATTGCTCTGCCGCCCATCCCCAGCCACTCTGGGCGGGATGACATACAGGACTTGGTGTGAAATGGTTAACATCTTGCAGTGGCGGGCATGCCTTGATGTGAAAAGGATAAGCTATTGTGAGAATGCACGTGTCACAAGAATGCATAATTGTCATCAGTGTAAATGGTGAACAGCAATGAAGCTTCCTGGTCTAGTTTAAATCCATGGATAATTTGCTAAAAACATGGCGGATGGTCTCTAGAATTTCCATCTCAGCCTTTGGATTTACTAGAATGCTCCTTGGCCCGGTGCGCCAACTCTATTAGGCTGAGGTGTCTTTGGCCCCCTCAAGATTTGTTGGAAGGGGGCCAGGCCCCCTAAATTTTGGCACCTCTGTCCTTGGCTGAATTTTCGTGGCAAGTCTAAGTTTTAAAGATTAAAAGTTTTGAAACTTAGTTAAGTGGGAAAGCTTTAAACACACACACACACACACACACACACACACACCCCAGTTGGATATTGCTAGGACACTGTTGACCATGTACATTCTAAAATCTTGTAGGCAGGGGGCCATTTCCTTGCCAGAAGCATGGAGTAATATTTACCTCAGCAGTTCAAAGCCTGCTGTGAACACTGACTAGAGCAATATCCAAACCTGGTTGGACTCTGAAATAATCACTACGAATGAGGGAGCCCGGGTTGTTTCTCTATTACTTGATATCAAAAAATATAGTCCGTTTTCTGAACAAAGGCCACCATGCAGTTTTAAAAAGGTAGCTGGCAAAGGAAGGATCAAATGGATGTTTATTTTCGACAGAGGTGTTGGATGTAATTGGCTGCTACTAATTAAAAACAACAATGCCTTTCAGCTTCAGCGGTTTTGTTCACAGCCGTGATTTCTGGAGCCGATAATGCCTTGGCAAATGACACAACAGCAGATGTAAATAGGCAAGCATCTTTCTTTTCAGTCCCTTGCGACAAGGTCTTTCACAAGCAAGTTAAAGAGGCGGTATCAAGCATCTTTAACCAGTCTTCTGATGTTCAGCAAACCAGCCATGGATGGTGCTAAAAAGACTATGGGAACAGAAAAAGCAAGTGGGTTATTGCTACGAGACTCCTGTTTCCCTCACAGAGCTACAGTCCCCTGTGTGGTGTAACCGTCAAATCCTCTTCTCAGGGAACTCTGGGAATGGGTTTCCTAATAACTCTCAGACCCCTTAACAAATGACAGTTTGCATAGCTGTTAAAAGCGGTATGTTATTGCTTTTAACGTATAGTGAAGATGAGGCCTAATGCTGCCCTTTTGAGTTTAATGGCACACTGTTTAAGGTTAACATAATGTGGTATTCTTACAAATGAAAAGGGAAGGAAAGAAAATGTGCCTCTCTTTTTAATATCTAAAATGGAAAGAAAGGACGAGAATACCAATTTCTGCTCAACTCTGTTGTAACCTATTAGTTGCTTCACAGCCATGGCTTACCCTGACATTTACAGAAATATGCAGTGATCACTATCCCTTCCATTTTGAACATTTTCTGGCCTTTAGTTAATTCAGCAGTCCACCATTACCTATATCAACCCATTCCCACTAGCTTTTATTATGATTGCTGTCAGAAGTAATTTAGCAGTTGCATTCAGATCTGGAGAATAGTCTGGTATGTGCACAACGCCCCCCCAGAAAACCTTCCTTATATTAAACATGCCAATTCTCCATTAGTTAGATAGACTGGTAGTCTCTTGTAGAACAACAACAACTGAAATAACAAAAACAACTGAAAGGAATATCCTACAAGAAGTGATATAAGAACTAAGTTTTGCCTCCTCACAGAATTGTTAAGCTGCAATGCAAGAATCACAGCCATGATTTGTAGATTTACTGCAGTGTGCAATTTACGGCTAAAAGCCAGAGCACCCATCCTTGGATTTAAGCCTTATTACTGCTATCGTTTTATTATTCCCGAGGGTAGTGCTGTTACGCTGTAGCAGAAAACAACAATGAAAAAACACACCCCACGACACATCAAACACTTAAGAAGTTTATTATAGTTATCATAGTATTTATTGATAAAATTTCTAATCATTAATGGGAGGGAATCAATTTATGTATTTTAGGTATACTATTCCATCCTTACTCAGGAGCAAGCTCCATTAAACTCAGTGGGATTTACTTCAAAGTAAGAGCTGTTTCCTCTGTTTCCACGGAATCCTAAAAGTGCTTACCTGGCAGTAAATGTCACTGAACCCAGTGAGATTTGCTTCAAAGTTAGGTTTGTACTGTGAGCTTTTGAACTCTGCCATGCGCAAACCCTCCCCACCCTCAACTCCTTCTGCCATTCCCTCACCAGATCAGTGAGGTTTACTTCTGACTGGCTTCAACAGGCTGGTTGAACCAGGTGAAGGTAGCCAATGGGTCTGGTCTTAAACCCTCGGTGAGTGGCTCACATGGTCAAGAATAGGCATAGGCAAACTCTGCCCTCCAGATGTTTTTGGGACTACAACTCCCATCATCCCTGACCACTGGTCCTGTTAGTTAGGGATGATGGGAGTTGTAGTCCCAAAACATCTGGAGGGCAGAGTTTGCCTATGCCTGGTCAAGAAGGTGGTTACTGCACAGTTGCTGTAGAGGGAGATGAGGGGTGGATGGGGCTTGTCCACCTGGGAATTTAGCCCATCTAGAAGAAGGAAAACTCTGACCCTAAACCACCACTGCCTCACAGCTATACTCATTCGTCAGAAAGGCTTTGGAAGCTGCAAACAGTCATTAAAACTTAAAAGGTAATTAACATTAATAGTATAGACTAAAAAGAGATTAAGATATGTCAACATCCACCTGTCTAGATAGATTTGCCTAAACCAAAATCTTTTAAGCAGGGGCCTAGAAGAGTATGACGAAGGCGCTGATAAAATCATTCTCTGTTGAAAGCATTCAGTGGCGGATGAAGTTTGCTTTTAATAAGTCCTTCCCCCCCCCCCCCATTCTGTATTCATTTCTCTTGAAAAAAAGAGCACACACAGCTGTTGGGCTGAATGTCATTATCACCAGTCTTTTGAAGTATCTTCCACTCAGGAAAGATACAGTATAGGAGGAATAGTTTAGATGTTTTAAATATGCTGAAAATATTTGGATGTTGAAATAGAACACTGGTGCTCTCTGGTGGTGATGAAGTCAAATTTTGTTTCTTCAATACAGAAGAAACCACAGGGGGGCTGCATAACCACACTAATTTGTATTTGAGCCTCATTCCGTAATCTCATCCATCCACTCGTGCGTCTATTATTCCTTTGCATCCAAAAGTCATCATCTCAATAGTGAAAGCCATACACAAATGTACAATTGTTATTATTTTTTAAAAGCTACAATTGCTTCTAGATAAATATGGACATTTGAGAAGCAAACAATATTAAACTGTGTTCCACTCCATCTTAAAATAAAGATGCTTTAAACAGAGTTCAAAATAGCATAGTCTCTAGCTCACAAGATCAAAACGGAACACACCCGACTCACTTTTCAACAGTAAACATTAACAGAAATCATATTTCTTGTTCTGGATCTCCAGTAACTTATTTTTCCCCACTTACACTGGGTTTGTGTGAAAGGATATATCCCAAATGTCAATAGCTCTCCTGAAAGATTTGTGAAAATGAAATAAATCTCTTTTCTAATATTGTTGTGAGGGGGGTGGGGAATGTGGGATGGGAGCTGAAGCCTTGTAGCGTTGTAGATGCCTTGCACACATCCCATTTGCTCAAGTTTTTATTATGAGTTTGAGCCCTAAGTTGGGCAAAAAAATCCTACCTTGCAGGGGGTTGGCCTAAATGACCTTCATGGTCCCTTCCAACTCTACAGTTCTAGGATTGCAAGGCAACAAAGACTGGGGGGGGGGGGGAGAGAATTTGGAAGCATTAAAATTGATTTATACCTGACTTCCCAATCCAGCCTCCCCCAACCTGGTGCCCTTCAGATGTTCTGAACTACAACAACTCATATCAGCCCCAGGCAACATGGTCAATAGTCAGGGATTATAGTAGCTGAAGGGTGCCTGAGTGGGAAACTTTGATCTAATGCATGGATCGCCTTTTCAAAGGACACACAAGGTGACACATTGGTAAATTGCATGGATTGTACCCAGCAAAGGCATACTGTACTCAGAGTCAACCCATTGAAAGCAATGGACTTAAGTAAGTTGCGTTACTGAAGTTAATAACAAATAACTTAAATCCACTGGGTTGTATCCAACGCTTGTCAGGTTGCATCCAAACCTGAGTGGTGTAAATCCTCTAGGTCCAATGCATAAAATGGATTTACACCAGTTGGGGATTTTCAAATCCCTTTGCATTTTCAAAAATGCGAATCGAAATGAAGAAACGCGTATAATCAAGGGTGACGTAAGAAATTCTCAAGGGACATGTTAAACACATTTAGGTTCACATTCAGCTATAAAATAATGCCAGTTCCTTCTGAGTACAGGGGGAATGTGGTGTACATGTGTCATCTATTCCTATGAACTGCCCTAAGACCCACAGGAACAATTCAGGGCTTTACCTTCCTCTCCCCACCTCCCCTGGGCCCTCAATACACTATCAGACCTGACCCAGAGGTTTTGGGGACCCCCTGGAGTAGATTTCAGGGATGTAGAGGTGAAGTCCCACTGTGTGTGGACGTCTGCTCAAGCAACATTGGATTATGCCCAATGATTTCAAAGTGGCTACTCTGAGCTTGACTTGCTCTGCGATTACCCTGCGTATAGGAGTGGACAAGTGTTTGCGTACGCCAGTTCTGCATTAGGAACACACTTCTTTTTATGAGCAAAAGCAGCATTTAAGGGGGTGGGGAGGGAACACTGCTGCTCAACCCCATTGTACATTATTCAAGCCTTCAAAGAGGATGTTGACACGCTGTCACCCAGACTAAAGGGGATACTTCTCCCATGACAACTAGAGGCCACATATGTGTTTGTGTGGTCTGAGAGAAGGCAGCTTTCAGACATACTGTGGGAGGCCGAAAGCATTGTAACGCTACAAAATTTACTGCGAGGGTCTACAGGGCTTTCTTTGTAGCAAGGAGGGGAAATATCTACAGATCTAATCTATGTTTTGTCTGCACACATTCTTTTTAGCTTTTAGTTGACACTGAGAGTCAAGGAGCTTCGTAAAGCAAGGCCCCAGAAGGAAGACGGAACTGAGAGTTGCAATTCTCACATACGCACAGCAAATCTAATGACTATGGAGGGTAGTCGACTAAGCTTTAACCAGAGTAGACCCATATACAAAAATAGCTAACCATTTGCTGCCCTTTCGTGACATCCAACATCAGTTGCATGAGGCGGCTACATCCCTTTGCCTAATGAGAGGGTTGGCCCTGTGTGGCTGCCAGGCCAATGAAATTGATGCAAAGCTGCGCATCTCTGAGAATAGGATAGAGGTGAAGCAGTGCTCTATAAGAAACATTACCCAATATAATGAATATAATTCTAATATAATATAATTAGGGAGGAAGAAAGCACAGGCTATGGTTAAAATACATAACTTAAGAAGCGCTCTTAGTCCAAAAAGTGTGATTTAAAAAGGCGTTTTCTTAAAAAAACCACAAAAACCCCATAGTTTTGTAGAAGTTATTTCTAATGTTTCATTAAAGGGGACTGCTTTATCGAAATTATGTGTTTTTGGTATTTTGCAAACTACAAGGTGATACTATATAAAATAGCCTTTTGTCACTGAATTTCAGCTTTTAGAAGATCCCTTAGTCTGATTTACTTTAGATATTTTTGATACCATCCTCTGCCCCAAAGGTTAGGAAGGAGGTGAACAGCCTTAAGTCCCATTAAAATTTTGTTCTGCATGCAAATATGGAACTAAATCAAGTAAACATGGCTAAATGAAGCAGCCTTTCTGAAACAGAAACCAACTTGTTTCCAACCTAAAAGATTTATTATTATTATTATTATTATTAGCTGCCTCACTTGACCAAATGTATGGAAATCAACTGAGATCCCATCAGAGATCATGTGAGTGGGTAATGCACTTGATTTGCCAAACAGGTAATCCAGAGGGCTATTCTTCGGACAGTTTAAGTGGCTTTAACGTAAACTCCTCTTGCAAGAAACTTGGAGGAAGATAAAAAGCACCATTTGTCTTTTGGAACACTTGCTGAAAATTTGCCTCATTACGCAGAGCAGACCTGTATGATGATGCCTGCTGGTGCCTTTTTGATGTGGGAGAATGCTTGTCTTTCTGTGAAGAGTCAATGACCCAGCTTTTCTTCTTCGCGGGCAGAATGTGGGGGCATTCACTCAGGGAACATTCCAGCTCTTTCTGATAGATGGCTTGGCTGAACTTGGTTGCCACTGAGCTACGTAGCTGTAGTAGGATCAAAACTCGGAGCAAGTCTTTGTTCAGTCACAGGATGTTAGCAAGTGGTGGTAGCCAGTCAGTTGACCCAGAATAATTTTCAATGCGAGGACAGATCTTTTAGTTCATATATGTGTAAACAAAGGTTTCAATTATGACTGAGTTTCTTCCCATGGATGTGTGTTTTTGCATGCCAGGATATTTATCATTTACTTGGTGGTGGGAGTGCTGGGGGAGGGGGCGAGTTCCTAGCCTGGCTCTTACATGGAATCTCTTTGCTTTTTATCTGCAAATGTCGACCTTACTTTGAAGCAGACCAAAAAGAATTAAAAAGCAAAGAATTCTAATTCCCACAAGGTTACCCATAGGAGAATTGGACTGACTTTGTGAGCATAAAGGGCAGAGGAAACCCACACACAAATATTTTGCAAGCTTCGCTTACAAAGCAATGCCATACAACCTTTAGAAGACATCTGAAGGCAGCCCTGTATAGGGAAGTTTTTAATGTTTAATGTTTTATTATTATTATTATTATTTTATGCTGGAAGCTGTCCAGAGTAACTGAGGCAACCCAGTCAGATCGGCCAGGGTACAAATAAAATAATTATAAGCAGTTCTGTGATTCTATGACTTTTTGCAGTTTGGAAAGAGATGGGGGGGGGAGTTTAGGAAAGGTGAAAGACCAGCAGGAAAACATGTAAATAACCCCACAAACCTATCAGAATGAAGGCAGGTTGAATGCCCATTGTCTTATAACTGCTCCGTAAATCAATCAAAACAAATGCTTGAAAAAGACTGGACATGGTCTAACCACTGCATAAGCTTTGCACAAGGAAATCAGGATGAATGCTGAGAGAGCCAGTGTGGTGTAGTGGTTAAGAGCGGTAGACTCGTAATCTGGGGAACCGGGTTCGCGTCCCCGCTCCTCTGCATGCTGGGTGACCTTGGGCTAGTCACACTTCTCTGAAGCCTCTCAGCCTCACTCACCTCACAGAGTGTTTGTTGTGGGGGAGGAAGGGAAAGGAGATTGTTAGCCGCTTGGAGACTCCTTCGGGTAGTGATAAAGCGGGCTATCAAATCCAAACTCTTCTTCGTCTTCTTCATAAACAGGTTCTCCCTACTGGAGGTCAGTCTCGTGCCACAAAGCAGGATTGATCCAACAGACCTTCAGATGGTGAGTCAACTTGCCAAGGGGATAGTATCTGGTTGTTTGGACTTTGAGAAATCGTCAGTGGGCAGCATGAGTGCCTGTTTGTCTTCATGAAACTGCAGCAGCAGAAGCAACAGAGGGTCAGTCTAAGGATCATCAGCACAATAGTATCTACTCATATCATTAGTGGTGGATCCCAGCCAGGCACCATGTATTTCAGTTTTCATTCCAGCTCATCTGCTTGCACCACCCAGTGTAGCGTGTTGCAAGGCTGGAGTGATAACATGGCCCATTCGGGTCATTCATTGACTGGTGAAATAAGCCTCTGTTTCAAATGTCCACATTGGTAAATAACCAATGCACAACAGGATGTGGGTACAGACAGCTTAAATTAGAAGATGCTGTCATTCATGTAATTATGGGTTTTCATTCCCAAGAAAAACAAGCAATAAATTGACATGCGTGAGCTCCTGAACCTCAGCAAAAGTACAGAGTGATGATGTTGAGCCAAAAAAATGTTAGCTGCTGCAGGTCATTGTCAGGAGAGGGTTACTAACCAGATGTCTGTCTGGGGCAGTGAAAGTGCAGCAGATACATATTTTTATATAGAAGCGATCACAAGGAAGTTCAAATTGTCAGTGGCTCTTGTAAGTCAATGTGCAATTTGATTTCACTTTGGATGTAAACGTTCAAAAGGCAAGAAGAAGCCTTTTCAACATGCCGTGAACTTAAAACCAAAAACAGTGAAATGGGCACAGGCAGTTTCTGAAAATCATAAGATGCTCAGAGAAACAAAGGTATTGTGTTTGTTTTTTTAAAGTAGATTTTTTCCTGCTGTTTGTGCATCAGTAAACACTGTAGTGTGTATAACCAGTTGCAGCAAATCAAAATCCCAATTCCAAATGCTTTAAATGAAATATTAGCAGATTATATGAAACATGATTATGAAATGACATATATGAAATTTGTAGAACTACTTCCTGTCTGAGCTCTGATATGTGCCAGCACTGACATTTTGGTGATTCAATAAAAATGAATTTTTGTACTCAGGTTTTTGCCAGTGTTTGGTCTGGTGGGTTTGTTAACTGGGCTCTATTTGTGCCACCAGCTGCATTTTAGTTCTCGTATTATGATTTTTATTGTTTTTTATGTATACTGCCTTGAGATGTAGTGTAGAAGGTGGCATAGAAATAATTTTATAAACACACATTTACAGCCGGTTGAAGCCATCAGCCAACTTGTGGTGTGATGCAACAGGTGTGTGGCCACCATCCTGCCCAGCCTCCTTCCTCCCTCTTCCCTAGGCAATTTTTTCCAGCCTTCCCTCCCTTGGTTTTCTCAGCCTTGGGTCCCCAGATGTTGTTGGACTACAACTCCCATCATTCCTAGGCAGCAGGGCTGGTGGTGAAGGATGATCAGAGTTGTAGTTCAAGAACATATGGGGACCCAAGTTTGGGAAAGGCTGGTTAGAGGCTCCTACTGAGGTTATTAGTGGCTGGCTTACAGGGCTGAAAAGGAATTTTACTCCCAACTGCAACTGGCCCTTGGTTGGTGGGTAGCAAGCAACTGTTAGGTATCTTATCTTCATTGTTACAACTTGCTGGAAATGACTAGCTTGGGTGGGCTGGATAAGTCAATAGCCACCTCAAGTTACCAGTGGTCCCACTTGCAAGGTTTTGCTCCATGCTGCGTCCTTGATTCTGGATAAGTCCCAGCAGGTGTGGGAGGCTGAGGGCACATTTTATATCGGAAGCCCTTTGGTCAACAGATCCTCACCCAATGTCTTGCCAGCCCCACCTGGTTCTGCTAGCCAGTAAAGTTGTGGCTGGTTTTTGATACATGTGTGTTTCCTGGTCCGTAATTGGTTTGCACCCTCACCTAGACCTGATGGGGCCTTCCAGGGCAGCGGCCTCACAATGAACAGAAAATCAGGGCCCAAACATGGGGCAAGGGAAGGAATGAGGACATTTCATCCCAACCCAGAGGACTAGGAGGCTCAGCCTAGATGATAAGGCCATTATGTATGTCTGAATTGTGGTTAAGCTACTTACTCATTGCAAGGCATTAGTGGAGGCAGAATCAGGGTGGGGAGGGGAAGCTGCCCCCAGTTTGAAAAAGGAAGAGGACTGGGACTTAAATACAAGGGAAAGGTGTGCTTATGTGGAACTTAAGTTGTAAGTGACCACAGTATGTGAAATGTACAATACCGTTATTGTAAATATTAAAGTGGGAATCCTTAACTCAAAACTTATTCATTTATTTTAAACACTTCTATGCAATTCTTCAGGGACGCAGGTGGCGCTGTGGGTTAAACCACAGAGCCTAGGGCTTGCCGATCAGAAGGTCGGCGGTTTGAATCCCCACGATGGGGTGAGCTCCCGTTGCTAAGTCCCTGCTCCTGTCAACCTAGCAGTTCGAAAGCACGTCAAAGTGCAAGTAGATAAATAGGTACCACTCCGGCAGGAAGGTAAACGGCGTTTCCGTGCGCTTCTCTGGTTTGCCAGAAGCGGCTTAGTCATGCTGGCCACATGACTCGGTTCCCCTGGCCAATAAAGCGAGATGAGTGCCGCAACCCCAGAGTCGGTCATGACTGGACCTAATGGTCAGGGGTCCCTTTAACCCTTTACCTTTACCTATTTAATTCTTCATTGCAAAAAAGCAATTCTGGAGTGGGTCACAATTCAATGTGAAACTCATATGCATTTAAAAAAAACCACACAAAAAACATACACAGCAGAATTGTATTTCAGGGATTCCAAGATGACACACCGGGATTGAAACACAATCATTATAATACTATAATGTACCTTTCACTCTGCTTGGGAGATCCCACACTATGAAACAGGGCACTGACTGGTTTTTCTTTCTTTTTTAAATAGCATTGTTGTAATATAGTGTTACAGCACTCTAGCACAGTGTTTTTGCACTATACCTCTCTGGCACATGACCATGAGCGTTGGACTGAAGTGAAGCAGGTGCTTCTGGGCATGTTACTTTCATCAATGAATGTGTGACTCTGCGCTTCACAGGGTAGCAGCTGCTTGTCTTTGCAGGATCTTTTGTGCAAAGATCACGCTGATAGGGCTGGGGCTACAGACTTACTTCTCTCAAAGAAAACGCCAGGCCGATTCTCATTTTGCTTCTCTTTGTATACACTTGGTGCAATATTGTGACTAGGAAGGTATATGGCTGGCTCTTTAAAGAGCTGGAAAAGAAAGGCCGAAGTTATTTGAGCTTAGCCTACAGGAGAACTCCTGTTACATAGTTTGAGGGAACAATAGACGTCTGCACCTGAGTAGGTTTCTGCCAAAGCTGATCTCACTCAACTGCAGATCTTGATTAAATCCATTAAGGAGAGAGAGAGAGAGATGGATTTCTCTACATCTCATTACGATTGCTTTATAGGCAATGCTCTTGGGTGAAATAAGACAGATTTTCATGCAAGAGACAGTAGGAAAATCACACTGAGTCCCAGACTTGCTTTAGGATCCAGCCAATTCAGCAGGAAAACTTTGGCCAGGACGTCAGTAAAACTCTCATTATTGGAGTTTCCGTATGTTTAAAGGAACTGTCTGAGAATTTGTGTATACTGTAAATCCCATTTTGCCTGCAGTGGTGAAGCACCAGCACAAGAAAAAAAGCAATTCTAGCTGAAGTCATAAAGCTCTGTCCTGAAGCAGTGAAATCAGAAAATACAGTGGTACCTCGGGTTAAGTACTTAATTAGTTCCGGAGGTCCGTTCTTAACCTGAAACTGTTCTTAACCTGAAGCACCACTTTAGCTAATGGGGCCTCCTGCTACCGCCGCCGCACCTCTGGAGCATGATTTCTGTTCTTATCCTGAAGCAAAGTTCTTAACCTGAAGCACTATTTATAGGTTAGCGGAGTCTGTAACCTGAAGCGTATGTAACCTGAAGCGTATGTAACCCGAGGTACCACTGTAAAAATAAAAATCTACAAATGTAGAACATGATCCACAACTTTTCAGGCATACTAGCATTACTTTTCCTTCCTCTTCTCTTTTCAAGTTAGAAAGAGAAAGCCTCCCTCCCTGTTCACAGCTGCAAAGCACATATTGGTTATGTTTATTATATTTGGAAAATAGCTCACAGGTTTGATCTCAGATTTTGAAACAGTAGGAAAATGAAAGGGTCCAGGTTATCGTGCTAAGCCTGACATGCTGCCCACAAACATCGCAAAGGGGACTATCAGAGAGACCTAAATATTTTAAACACAGTCAAACCCCATCAAATGCATTCATCAGTCTTATATAATCATTGAGGTCAGGATGCACCTAATAAACCCCACGAAGCCCTGTGTAAGGGCTTCCACTTGTGGCAACAGAGCTTTCCCCTCTCTCGTCCCCTGTGTGCCCCCGCCCCCTGAAATTGTTGGCGGGTGGCAGGCATTGAGAGAACCCCCAGAATGGCGGACTGGGAAGGAGAAGTGGGATGATTCCGTGTGGCAAGCTAAAATGGCATAGCCTGCGGTTGAATTCCACCTTGAATTTCTTAAAATTTAATCATACACCTCCCCACTTATGCAGGGTTTATGCTCTTGGGTACTGTGCCTCTAGTGAAATTGCATATAAAGGAACACAGCATCTTAAAAGCCTGCAAACCAGCCTCTAAACCAGGCGTCCTCAATCTCACCCCTCCAGATGTTTTTGGCCTACAACTCCCATGATCCCTAGCTAGCAGGACCAGTGGCCAGGGATGATGGGAGTTGTAGTCTCAAAACATCTGGAGGGCCGAGGCTGAGGAAGCCTGCTGAAACCTCTGGAAACCCTCAAAAAACCCTTAAAAACCCAGCAGCACTTACCAGACTGGCATGAATGGTGGCAGTGGTGGCTCTGGGTCTTCTTCATCACTGGAGGGCAATGTGGAAATGACGACAGGAGGGGTGGAACAGGGCCTGGCTGTGATTTTGCAACACACCTGCAGTTTCCCCACTGTTTTGGGGCCCTGTTTGCCCTTTTGTAATGTAAATCAATTTATTTATTTCCCGACAGCATGTGTATAATGGCAGTACAGTGAACAGCAATAAAAATAAAACTAGGTTCTAATAAAAGCATTCTGGGAAATGATATATAATGAATTGAAAAAAAAAATGTTTAAAATAACTTTTATAAAAACAACAACCCAGAAGCCTTTTTATTAGGAATTGTAGGTACCAATATTTCAAAGGAGCAGAAAAGACTTTTTATGTATGTGACAACAGCCACACGGATGCTACTAGCCCAGAGATGGGAAGAAGACAAAGTCCCTACCAGAAAAGAATGGCAAACTAAGCTGTTGGAGTATACTGAAATGGCAAAACTGACCGGAAAGCTCAGGAACCAAGAAGGCCAAAACTTTAATAAAGAATGAGGAAAATTTATAATTTACCTGGGAGACCACTGTGAGCAGATGAAAACATTAGCAGGATTGCAATAACACTTATAATGTAGCAAATACTATGGACAAAATATGGATTACTAAATAATATGCAGTTGAAAAGGTTGACAGTAGGACCCATGGAGGCGAAGGTGGGAAGTCCAGAGATTCAGAGAAATCTCTAAATAGGGATATGTATTTTGTATTGTTATAATACTATGCTTGTAAAATCAAATAAAACTTATTTCAAAAAATAAAAATAAAAATAAAACTAGGTTCAGCTTTAAATACAAACTGAATTCAATCTCATCCCTGCTTACACTCCTAGCCAGTTTGATTTCTTCCATTTCTAATGCCACCACTTATATGGGATAAATCAGTTCCCTTACTAAAAGCTTCCATATCTGGTCTTAGTGCTGAAAATGTTCCTTATTCTCATTTTATCCTTTTGCAAGGGATTTTTTTTTTTTGGGGTGGGGGCAAATTTGTAAGAGTTTTCCTTAATTCAAGAATGCAGAAAGTTTAGGATTATTACTACATTTTCAGCAATGAGCAAGTGAACTGTAGATTTTAGCAGTGCCGTGTGGTGGAGCTGGAGTACAACACTTTCTTCCGTATTTTTAGGGATCTTGCCAAGCACTCTTTGGAGTGTTTAAGTTGCCACAGTTGACCCCCTAATCTATATGCAGATCACTAGCAGCAATGCAACTTCCTTTGTGAAAAGATTTCAAGGACTGCTGCTGGGCAGTAAGCAGTCCTTTCTGTATGGGAGATAATAAAAAACTGACCAATCTATAAGAAACAACTGCATCAGTGAATTTTGTTTGCTTGCTTGTTTGCTAGTTTGTTATTTTATTTTATTCAGTTTGTATATTGATTTTGTAATGATGATGATGTTGATGATCTAGTCCAGGTATCTCCAAACTCGCCCCTCCAGGTGTTTTGGGACTACAACTCCCATGATCCCTAGCTAACAGGACCAGTGGTCAGGGATGATGGGAGTTGTAGTCCCAAAATGTCTGGAGGGCCAGGTTTGGGGATGCCTGATCTAGTCTCTAGCTTTCCGCACAACCTCCCATGCTATTCTAGAGTTCTTCAACCCAATGGATCATTGAGGGGGGGGGCGCTTTACAATGGGGAGGTTAAAATAACTGAAAACTGCCTCCTCTCCTTCAGTGAGCAGGAGATTTAATGAGTGAACTTCTTCTCATACGATCTCTGGAGTCAATCCTTTTGGGTTACCAGGAAGGGGGTTGCTACAGCCCTCAAGCTGTAGAAGTCTCTCAGTCCTGAAATAATGTACGCAAGCTGTTTCCCCCATCCCGTTCAAGTTAAGGAATCCATCGCAGTTGTTCCATCCACTGGCTTTTCCACAGATGCTGCCTGGTGAAGGGTAGAGTGTTTGCTTTGCATGAAAAGCCCTCAGGTTAAGTCTTCAGCATCACCAGGAAGTGCTGAGAGAGACCTCTGTCTGCAGGGTCAATGTGTCCCGTTTCCCGGCTTGAGGTGAAACAGGAAAGCTCGCCCTGTCCTGCTGCTGTGCTGCCCCACTGCCTCCGCAACCAGTGGAGAAGCAGCACAGGCATCAGTGCCGATTTCCCATGAAATCTCATGAGATCTCACCGAACGATCACAAGATCTCTCTTGCCCCATGATATCTCAACAGGTTTTCAATGAGATATCATGAGATCTCACTGGAAATCGGTGCAGATGCTAACATGGCTGCTATGCCAGTGGAGGGGCACCCATGGGACACTGCCTCAGGGGCTTCTGCCTCCTGAGATGGCTGCTTTACCTCACCTCATGGTTGGGCCAGGCCTGCCTGCCTGAAATCTTGGAGAGCATCTACCAGCCCATAAGGGAATGAGATGAACCAGTGATCTGAAGGCAGCACCTGCTCCTGGGATGGTTCTATACTGTGGTACCTCAGGTTAAGAACTTACCGGTAATTCATTCTGGAGGTCTGTTCTTAACCTGAAACTGTTCTTAACCTGAGGTACTACTTTAGCTAATGGGGCCTCCCGCTGCTGCTGTGCCACTGCCGTGCAATTTCTGTTCTCATCCTGAAGCAAAGTTCTTAACCCGAGGTACTATTTCTGGGTTAGCATAGTCTATAGCCTGAAGTGTCTGTAACCTGAAGCGTCTGTAACCCGAGGTACCACTGTACTTGGATTTTGAAATCACCACCACGTGTTGTAGAATAAACACCACAAGCACAGTAATAATGGAGAAGCAATGCTGGTAAAGGGAATCAACCCGGGCAAAAACAGATGTTAGAGTTCCTTGAACGCTGTAGAGTTTTTGGCTTTAAATATATACCTTAAGGTGGTTTTGACTGTAACACAAAGTCCCGAAAAAAATAATTGAGGCCTCAGGTTCAATCTGGGAATTTCCATTGCATGGTAGGAAACCACAAGGCAAATTCCTGCCACAGAAAAATAGTCACAAGTGGCTGATTTCTCTCACTCGCCTCAAAGGCTTGCATCCAAAATGACCCAGAAAGGTATGAGGGTGTCATATTTTTTTGTTTTTCTTTGTATTTACTTTGCAACATATCTTTGACTAGGACAAGTTTCTCGCTTGATCTGAAATGTCTTTTTACAAGGATGATTTGCAATGTGTCAGAATAAAAGCCAGCAGTTACAATTCCCTGGGAAAAATAATAGTTGGATATCTATGAATGGTGACAGCAAGATGAGACAGAGTCCCAAAGCTTTCGATGCAAAACCCCCACAAAGAGCTGCTATATTTGGACTTGTTAACAGTTCTGAATATTTTCTCCACTTGTGTTTCTTTCTTTTTAAAGGCTGGTCTCAGAATTCAATAATAAGTCCCCCGTCCCCCCTGGGATCATGAGAGGTGATTTAAAATGAACTTGCCCTTAATCTGCCCTATATTATTTATTACATCCAGTTAATCTATGGAATTCACTCCAGCACAGGGCAGTGAAGGCCGGCTCAACCATGAGGCGGGATGAAGCAGCTGCCTCAGGTGGTGTCCCTGCAGGAACCTCACCTGCCCTGCTTCCTCTGCCACTGGCAATAAGTGTCTCTAGCATTGGTGCTGATTTTTGGTGAGACTTCTTGCTGGAAATTGGTGCGAATGACAGAGCCGCTTCTCTGCCAGCGGTGGAGGTGGGACCGGGCAGTGGCAGTGTTGGTAGTGGCAGGTGACCTGGTGGGGAGAGGGACAGCAGCAAGCACAGTAGGGCAGCATTTCCACCTCCAACGTTTTGGGGAATCACAAGGGGAGAGAGTGAAATAGTGCTTTGCTCTTGCTTGAGGGACCTGGGGATCTAGTTGGCCACTGGGAAAAGAGGATGATAGACTTGATGGGCCTTTGACCTGATCCACCTGGACTCTTCTTCTGTCGTTTCCTATAGTATAAGACAGACGACACAGAGACGGCCAGCTGGGAGCCGGGCAACTGCATATAGTTTCTGCAAAAGCAGAAATTTGCTTCCAAATGTTCCTGAACGGGACCCAAAATTGCATCAAGCCAATAGCACAGAGCCTAGGACTTGCTGATCAGAAGGTCAGCGGTTTGAATCCCTGCAACAGGGTGAGCTCCCGTTGCTCAGTCCCTGCTCCTGCCAACCTAGCAGTTCGAAAGCACGTCAAAGTGCAAGTAGATAAATAGGTACCGCTCTGGCAGGAAGGTAAACGGCGTTTCCGTGCGCTGCTCTGGTTCGCCAGAAGCGGCTTAGTCCTGCTGGCCACATGACCTGGAAGCTGTACGCCGGCTCCCTCAGCCAATAAAGCGAGATGAGTGCTGCAACCCTAGAGTTGGCCAGGACTGGACCTAATGGTCAGGGGTCCCTTTACCCTTTACCAGAACTGTACAGATTTGAATAAAGGCAGTACAATATTGGGAGTTTTTCAGCCTCTTTCCTAACAATCTCTAGCATCCGGAGGGATAGCTTAGCTACTAGAGCATGAGACTTTTAATCTAAGGGTTGTGATTCGAACCCCCAACAGGGTGAAAGATTCCTGCATTGCAGGGGGCTGGACGAGATGACCCTCATGGTCTCTTCCAGCAGTATCTATCTATCTATCTATCTATCTATCTATCTATCTATCTATCTATCTATCGAATTTGCCTTTTTCAGAACTGCTGCACAGTGGGCCAGCATCTCCATCCCACTGTCCACTACAACCCCAAGGTCACTGCCAGTTCAGGAACGTTTATGTAAAACTAGGAATTTTTGTCCCACTCAATTCCATTTGCCGTTTTACTGCCCTTTCGCACAGATCCTTAGGGAGCTCCTTGCAATCCATCTTTGTTTTAACCACCTTGGACAACTTTGTGTGATATCTATCAGATCACCCCCAGTTCATTGTTGTTGTTTAGTCTTTTAGTCGTGTCCAACTCTTCGTGACCCCATGGACCAGAGCACGCCAGGCACTCCTGTCTCCTGCCTCCTGCAGTTCGGTCAAACTCATGCTGGTAGCTTCGAGAACACTGTCCAACCATCTCGTCCTCTGTCGTCCCCTTCTCCTTGTGCCCTCCATCTTTCCCAACATCAGGGTCTTTTCCAGGGAGTCTTCTCTTCTCATGAGGTGGCCAAAGCATTGGAGCCTCAGTTTCACGATCTGTCCTTCCAGTGAGCACTCAGGGCTGATTTCCTTAAGAATGGAAAGGTTTGATCTTCTTGCAGTCCATGGGACTCTCAAGAGTCTCCTCCAGCACCACAGTTCAAAAGCATCACCCCCAGTTCAGCCAGGTATTAAACAGAGAAGCCGTCCCCCCACACTTCAGAGTACTTTTGAGTACTGTGCTGCGTTGCTGAAAGTGCATCGATCTGAAAGACTGCAATGGGAACACTTTAGAAGCGGAAACTTTCAGCTGAGGATTAGTACTGGGGCTTTGGTTCGACAATGGTATCCTGAACCCCGAGAGATAATGTCCTTGTCTTGAAGTATTGCTTCATGTCAGTTAATAAACATCAAAACATAGGTTTTAATTTGCAGTGACAGCATCTGCACTGGAATATGGATTGAAATGCAGCGAAGCAGGCAGGTCGATACTAGCCCTTTGTTGCTGTCTGCATAGCCAAGTATTAGTGAAAGAAGCCAGAATAAAAAAATAAAAAATAAATCTCAAAAGCGGATACTGGTTTCTTTAAAGTCTTTTGTTCATTAGTGAGAGACAGCGATGTTCTGACCACACACAGTTCCTTCTTGGCAACCACCATGGGAAGAGCCTTATATTGGGTCAGACCATTGGTTCATCTGCTCGAGTAACCGTCTGCTCTGAATTCATAGAATCATAGAATTGTTGAGGTGGAAGGGACCCCGAGGGTCATCTAGTCCAACCCCCCCCCCCATAATGCAGGAATCTCAGCTAAAGCATCCATGACAGATGACCATCCATGACAAATTGCCAGGAACTTTTCTGACCTTACTGCTGGGGGTCTTTCCATGAGTTAAAGGCTATAGACCTGTAACACTTATCAGGAAGTAAGTCCCACAGAAGTCCATGGGGTTACTTCTACGTAGACGTGAATTGCATACCCTGCAACTGCCCTGTTTTAAGTGGGGCTTCCCGGATCACAGAAGTCAGTCCCAGCTTCCAGACCGGCACCCTGGCAAGAGTCAGCAGGATCACACCAAATGAGCGTGAGGGAGTCGTTATCTTTTGCAAAAATGCACTGACTCTTGTGCAGTAATACTAATTGTATCGTTAGTTCACAGAATTGAACTACGAGCTTTTCTTTTGTTTCTCTTTTATTCCTGAAGTCTTCAGACTCTGGAGCAGATGGGAAGAGAGTGAATAAGGCATATATGTATGCAGGCTTAATGGACATGCCTCTCACAATTATCTCCCTGCCCCCCTTGTCTAGGGAGAAGTTATGTAGGTCTATGGAAATTTGTGGCTCAATGACAGCTAGGCCACTTTGGGTTGCACGCACTGGTCTTATTCCAATTTCCAAATGTGTAAGAGCAGCTTATAAACATTTTTGCAAGCAAATTTCCATAATATAATGTATTTTTAAATATTGTTTTCATGGGCATGTGCATTTGTATGTACAATTTCCCTTGATATATGCATTATTGTACGCCATTTTTGCAGTGCACAATTTGGAGAAACTGCAAATTTTATTTATTCTTTATTTTATTTATTTATTGTTTATCTTTCCCTTCCTCCCAATGGAGTCCAGGGCAGGAAGCAATGGACAATAAAACATATTTAAAACAATTACATTACAGAAGCAAACTTGAATATTAATTGTTTTAATCTGAACATGTTGCAGTAGAAGCAAATTCAAATTTTCCAAGCATATGTGAGATGAGAGATGCAGTCTATTTCTCCTAGGTTATAAAGACAGATAATTTTTTCAGCTCAGTGTGATGGAGAAGCCCCTTTGGCTATGATTTTGTTAACCTAATGCTCTTTAAATTTAAGACTGACCCCAAGATTGCCATGACAGCAAGCTAACATAATCTCATGTCTGGAAATGGTAAAGGTATCCTACAGAGATGTCTCACAACTATTGCCTCTGACATGCCCAATAAACTTTTTTTCAAGCGACTGACACTTTCTAAACACTTAGGTCTATGATTAAGTACCACAACTTCTGGATAGCTATAACATCCATTTCTAAATCACATCTCTCCTCAGCCATTAACTCCACCATGGAAGACACTTCTCAGAACATTGTTAAGGTCAGTTGAATACCTTCCCAGTTTGGTATCATCTGCAAATTTGATGCTTATCCCCTCAGTACCTTTAGCCAAGTTGTTTATAAAGATGTTGAACAACAACTGGTCCAGGACAAAACCCTAAGGCACTCCACTTGTCACTCCCCCCCCCCCCAGATGATGATGAGCCATTAATGAGCAGAATATCCTGGGTGACTTTGTCAAAAGCCTTACTGAAATCACAATACGATACATACATCCTCTGTTATGTACTGAGTTGAATAGGGTCCAAAAGGCAGCAGTCTGATTGGCCCTAGAACAATAGGATTCAGAATGCAGCAGTCTGATTGGACCTAGAACAATAGGATCCAGAATGCAGCAGTCTGACTGGTCCACAGGAGCCACCCAATCCAGCTCCAGGTGAAAGTGAATCCACAACCTGATTGGACTACAGGTGAATCCCGGAATTAGCCAATCATGTGGGGCCCATTGTGTAAATAATGTATATAAAGCAGACATTCTGGAGGAACTTCCATTCCTTCTCACCACTATGAGCTGAATAAAGAGCATGAAATCCACTCTCAACTCCGAGTATATTTCACCCTGCAACATCCTGCTGATCAAAATCAGGACGCTTGTTTTTTTGGTCCCAAGTTCCTGTGGGAGCCAGCTGATTCATGTGAGAGTGCAAGACCAAAAAATGAGTGTATTTTGGTCTGGTGCTCTGGTGCTGTGGTCTTACACAGCTCTGGAGGCTCTGGCAGAAGCAGGGGCATCTGTAAAGCTGTAGATTTCTGGTGTAAAAGCAGCCCAGGAGTTCCTGATACCAATTAATGGAAATCACTTTAGCTGGAGGGGTCAGGACTGAATCTGGGACATTGTCCTTGCGATGCCTGGGTTCTACCACAGAGATATGTTCTTTCCCTGATTACGTCTTAGCTGTGATCTTGTGATTGCACTGGTGTGAAGAACACACCTGTTAATTTCTTTTTTAAAAAGCAGAAAAGCATTTGTATAATCTTCAGCAAAGAAGAACGCTGTAAAATAAAGCAAGCGACGTAATCCAAATCAATTTGTGGGAAGGTATTAAATTGTTTTAATAATGTGTTCAGTGTGTATTTAGTGATGCAGGCTGCTGCATGTCTTTCAAAAAGAACAACAGGAGAAAAGTAATTGGGATGTGCTTGTTTCCTTAAGAGACTGCAGCATGTTTACCCAGCGTGCTCTAAGGCTGCCGTACCTAATGCTGGTTTGCATTTGTCTTTCAAGGTGTTTTGCCCTCAAGGCAGCTGTGAAGGAAGTCTTTTGAGCAAAACCAAAGCGTGTGACGTCAACAGGACTGAAAGCCTGGTAAAGCATAGAAGCACTGCACTATGAGAGCCACTAACCTTTTAAAAATAAAAAACCAACTTTTTGGGGTGTGTGCATGGGAGGAGTGGTTTGGGTGGGAAAGTCTGCTTCTTGGAATGAGCCTCCTGAGGTTGACCGTTAGCCATGGAACTATGGATGAGCCTTAGCTTGATGGCTGGCCTAAGAAACTCAGTGCTCAGCTTAATTGTTCAGCAACTTCATGGTGGGATTTCCCTCTCTGGACAGAGAATGGACAAGCTCCAACCTCTTCCTCTCCCAGTAAGAAAGATGGTGGATCACTGCTATGAGTGAATATTAGTAATTTGGAGAGGCTTACATGCCTGCTGATCCAATTTGTGTAATGGAGCAAAACTGCCCATGTCTCGCTGTCACCACACATCTGAGATTATGATTGATATGGGCACAGATGGCTTTTTTTCAGCAAGGACTCACTGGAAATTAGTTCCGGCACCTCTCAAGTGGCCACCATTGCCAATGTAAAATAATAAATAATAAAAATAAAAAATATTTATATCCCGCCCTGCCCAGCCAAAGGGCGGCTAACAACAATAAAATAATACAAAAGAACAAGGGAAGCATTCATGATGAGTTCTGGCACCCCCTTTTCTAGAAAAATAGCATTGGGACACAGAGGATGTAGGAGCACCTGAACTGCAGGATGTTCCATGTCTTAAAATGTGGGGGAAATCATGCAAATTTAGCCATAATTTGTGTCTCCAGAGCGTCCATCTACTCCTGCATTATGGGAATTGCATTGCCAGCCCTCTAAGTGGATGAACAAGGGTGCTGATAGGAACATAGAGAGCTGTCTTAGAGTGACTCAGACCACTGGTCCATCTCACTAGCATTGTCTACACTGACTGGCAGCAGCCCTCCAGGGTTTCAGATGAGGGTCTTTCTCAGTCCTATCTGGGACTTTCTGCATGCAGAGCAGATGTTCTCCCACTGAGAGAGGGCCCGTCCCCTCTGACTTTCTATAGCATGGCCAGCAAATGTTTAAAAGTGTGGATGCTAATCTCAAATAATCCTGCAACCAGTATTTTAAACATTGCCTGCTCTGAATCAAGGAACCTTCTCACTTTCTCTGTGAATCATGTTCTGTCACATATTTGTTTATGGTTTACTTTATTATTGTTATTATTATAGTTGTACCTTGGAAGTTACAACGGAATCTGTTCCGTCAGACGTTCGGCTTCAAAAAATAGGTTGCAAACTGGAACAGTTACCTCCAGGTTTGCGATGTTCGGGAGCCAAAACGTTCGAGAACTAAGCTGTTTGAAAACCAAGGGACGACTGTATTATTATTGATTAAATTTGTATATTGCCCCATACTCGTAGATCTCAGGCTGGTTCACAACATAACATCACGATATATATAAAAAAGCAGAAAACACATAATAAAAACAAAAAAAACCCCAAACCTTATATTGCTTATGGTTTACTTTATATTGAGTAGGAAGTAGTTGGACCAAAGCAAGGCAAGACCTTGTTAGCTTTTGAGGCATGCACTTATTCTTTTCTGGAATGCAGATATTTTAAAGCCTTGTTAAGCTCAAAGAGGAGTTCCCCTGGCTATCTATGTGCTAATTTATAACAGCTCAGAGGAGCTTCCAACCCCTTTCCCGACCAAAATAATAAAAAATCTGCCAGCCTCCTGTAAATTGGAGTAGAAAGGCTCTTCTCGAAAGGTAAACTGGTGATGAAATACTTCATTAGTACCTCGTTTGTAATTTATGTCCGCTGAAGTAGCTCACAAAGCATCAGAATGCAAGTCACCGATTATTTCTCAGAAGAACAGTCTTTGAGGTCACTGAACTGCATTAATTATAACCTTGTGTAAAGTGTAGCCTGTCTCTGTGTCAATTACCAGCATTTGATAGCTAAAATTATGTCAAGCTCTGTTCTTCTTCAAAACGCGGCTGTACATTCTATATATAAAAAATTCGAATAGACTCACAAAAGAATACACACATAGCTAATTAGCGGGGGTCATTTATTAAACTTCAATTTGACATAACAGATAGAAACTCAGAGAATGTGGGAAGAGGAACCCAGCTCTGCAAAAATAAACCTCTGCACTTATCCCTTCATCTCCCCTCCTCTTAATCATTTGGAAGGTGAAAATATCTAGCTTGCTCACTGAGAAATTATTTAAGTGTACTGTGATTATGTGCTAGCCCATTGCTATTAAATGTGACCTGGTTCAAATGGATGTGAAAGCTGCTAATTGTTCGCTAAAGCCACGGGACTTAGAAGATGAACCTGTTATTCACATTAATCAAACCTTATCTAAGAGCACTGTCCTTCGATCTCAGGGATTTCACAGCTTGATATTTTAAACACTTTCACAATCTTGCAAGAACTATGAAGTAAGTTTCATAAGGCATTGATGCAAAGTGTTTCTGGGAGCATACTGGTTAATTTGCACCCAGGCGGTATTTCCATAAGGGCAGGGCACCCTGTGGAAATTGTCTGCAGGGATGGGATGGCAATCCTCTGTCACCCAGCTGCCCACCGAGAGCAGGAACATTGCAAAAACTCTCTGCCATATCCAAACCCACATTAATATCGCATCAATGACTTGCTGGCAAAAAAAACCCAACACCATTCTGGAGGGCCCTTAGAATAGAACAGGAACAGGCAACCTTCGGCCCTCCAGATGTTTTGGCCTACAACTCCCATGATCCCTAGCTAACAGGACCAGTGGTCAGGGATGATGGGAATTGTAGTCCAAAACATCTGGTGGGCCTAAGGATGCTGTCAGGTGTTGTTGCGGTTGCTCAAGAGTAACCAGGAAGGACTCCGACCTATGTTTTACAGGCTCTATTTTGGTGCAAACTATTTACAGTGAAGCGGGACGCGGGTGGCGCTGTGGGTTAAACCACAAAGCCTAGGACTTGCCGAGCAGAAGGTTGGCGGTTCGATTCCCTGCAGCGGGGTGAGCTCCCATTGCTCGGTCCCAGCTCCTGCCAACCTAGCAGTTCGAAAGCATGTCAAAGTGCAATTAGATAAATAGGTACCGCTCTGGCGGGAAGGTAAACGGCGTTTCCATGCGCTGCTCTGGTTCACCAGAAGTGGCTTCATCATGCTGGCCACATGACCCGGAAGCTGTACGCCGGCTCCCTCAGCCAATAAAGCGAGATGAGCGCCGCAACCCCAGAGTCAGCCACGACTGGACCTAATGGTCAGGTGTCCCTTTACCTTTTCTATTTACAGTAAAGAGCCCCAAAGCTCATGTCTGGCTCAATCACTAGCAGAATCCGGGAGTGGTCATTTTTGTACCTCCCCCAACATAAAAGTTTCGTTACCTCCAACCGTTTCCACCCCTCCCTGCGCCTCAGACTACTGCGCAGGATGGGCGATGGCAAAGGCGTGCTTCCCTCCTCTCTGGCTTGCTCAGGCGTGCTGTTAAGGCTCTCTCTAACATCCTCTGGTCCTTGCACCTCTCCCCCACTGGAGGTGGGGCTTTCCTCCTCCCCAGAAGAGGAACTGCTTCGCAAGATTTTTGGAGGCTCCCCGTAACACAACTGCCCTTCTATTTCTCGCCTCTGAGCCGATGGCAGTTCCCTGACAGATGCCTATGCCTGCCTTAGAACAACCAAAGTAATAACTACTAACAGATCCAGAACACTGAGATAAAACAGAAAGAACCAGTGCTACCAACATACAAGCAGCCACATTCTCACTTCTGCTGTTATTCTGTTCCGCTTACTCTGGACAAAAAAGGTGAGGCAAAACGACATGTTCTCCCTCCTCAAATATTGTCATATGTGGCAACATTGAAGGAAGTGAGGCAAACTCACAGCAGGAAGTGGCAGGGCTCTTTTAAAAACAACATTTTGAAAACAGCAACCCAGGCAGTGCGCAAGGTAAGGTGATGCAACAAAGGAATTTCCACACTTGGAAACTCATCCAAAGACCGAATGTGGTCATGTTGCACAAGAGTTGGCTTTTGGGAACTGTGCCTAAATTGGAAGAGAGTTGGTTTAAACTTTTGTAATGCTTTTAGCAGCCTGACTGGCTGGATTATAACTGAAATTTTTGGGGAATGTTTGTCCTAGTGCAATCAAGAGTTTGGATTAGTTGCTTAGTCATCTGCTCCTGTAACCAATAAACCTCCTGAAAAGTTAAGGACACACACTTGTTTGTTTTCAGAGGTTATTTTTTTTTACTCTGGTGTGATATTGTAACAGGGAATAAAAGGAATATTCAAGATAGCCCATATGTATGTATGTTACAATATCTCACACTTCGTTTAGTAATACACACAGATTTACTTAAAGATAAAGGGACCCCTGACCGTTAGGTCCAGTCGTGGCCGACTCTGGGGTTGTGGCGCTCATCTCGCTTTATTGGCCGAGGGAGCCGGCGTACAGCTTCCGGGTCATGTGGCCAGCATGACTAAGCCGCTTCTGGCGAACCAGAGCAGCGCACGGAAACGCCATTTACCTTCCCACCGGAGCGGTACCTATTTATCTACTTGCACTTTGACGTGCTTTCAAACTGCTAGGTTGGCAGGAGCAGGGACTGAGCAATGGGAGCTCACTCCGTCACAGGGATTCGAACCGCCGACCTTCTGATCGGCAAGCCCTAGGCTCTCTGGTTTAACCCACAGCGCCACCCGCGTCGCTCACATGCCACCAATTGTGTGAACAGTTGAAAGACAGAGGAAGCACCAAATGAAAATTCTGAGAATGCTGAACATGGCTGCATATTGTCTTCGTATGCTTGCTACACTGCAATAAGTCCTGGCTAGAGTAATACCTCCCAGTAATCTGTGACTATGGAACATGATCATTCCTCATTTTTTACCTTTACCATTCCTCATTGGGTCATTGCAGGTTTCTGCCCCTCCTTAGAGTCTCCCCCACAAAAAAAAGCAGATGTACTAAAGGTGTGCATATACAAAACCAGGAGTTTTCCCAAGTCAACTGATGCCTTCCTTTTATGCATGGAAAAAGAGGGAATGAAGCATTTGCAATGGAGGGAATGATCGTAGAATTCTAATTTCCAGCACCTGTAGGCAAACCGATTTCAGGTTGTTTTCTCACATTTCATGCAGAGGCAACAATTTTCCTGCGTCACACAGCAAGCTGTTGTGATATTTATAATGCCACTGGGTCCCTCCCCCTTTGTTGCATCCTTTACCTTAATCTCTTTTTCCACCTGCTTCAATGAATGGACTATTGAAAGTGCGACATCTGTGGCAAAGATAAGAGATGCAAAAAATTTGTAGCAGGTGGTAATTACAAGGCTCTGTGATAGTCATGGCACCGTCTGTCTTGTTGAAGCCAAGACAATCTCCTGCCTACACTTGGAGATAAGAGATCCAGCTTGGGCACTGAGGCTGTCAATAAAGCAAAGAATTCATAATTGTGTTGTGGGTTGATAATCAAAGGTGACATGGAAGAAAGCTATGATGAGGTGAATTCTCATTTTGTTGGAGGCAGGAATGGCTCTCAGAACTCATTACCAGTTCAGATGCACACACGGATTTGAGCTGTTGGGAAATTTAAAAACTGCTCACATAGAATGGATTTTGTGAATGCCAATGATAGGATATTATAATTGCTATATTAATTACTTTTCTCCTGAAAATATTCAAAGTGATGTACAATAAAAAATAATGAAAGAGGTTAAATGAGAAAGTGCAGGTGGTTTGAAAAGGTTCAAAGGGAAACCAGCACAACAAAGCAAAATTAAACCTCTGTATAAAACCAGAGTGTAGACAGGTGCAAAGCCCAGCTCTCTGCTGCAAGGAGCTTAGAATGTAAATAAAGGTAGGAGCAGGGGTGTAGACAACATTAAAATCTCCTAAACTGACATCACAGCCACACTATACATTTAAAGCACTATTATACTGCTTTAGCTCTCGTTGAGCATGCTGGGAATTGTAGTTTGCTATGGGCGCTGGGGACTTCAGCTCTGTAAGGTCAGCACCCTGAGCAAACTACAGTTCCCAGCATTCTCCATGGCTGTTAAAGCAGAATGATAGTGCTTTAAATGTATGAACATGACCTACGTTCCAAAAACAGCTTGGGAATTTTACTCAGAGACATGCCACTTAAAGGCATGATCGATTGATAGTCGTGTTAAACCACCAATTTTATTTTATTTTAAAAACAACACTAGAGATTTTGAATTACGCCCATCCAATATCATGCTTTTAAAGAAGCAAACTGGTGCCAGTTGGGAAGGCTATGTGCGCAAGATTCCTGGGCCAGGACACAATGTTTTTCATATTCCCCTTAGAAGCCCTGACAATTTCCCTCCTATTTTGTATCTGCAAGAATCTCTGTAAGAGATTACAAAGGAAGGAAGGAAGGAAGCAAGGAAAGGAAAGGAGGAGGGGGAGGCTCAGAACACTATGTGAAAGTTAAGAAGGAGAGAACGTCTTGAGGTAAGAGGTGAACCTGCTTGAACTTTCTGTCTTCCAAAGGAGCAACACCTTAGACAGGGTCATCCCAGCACAGCACAGCTTACAAAAATGTGTCTTCCTTTGGTTCAGCCAGGTAAAAAGAGCCACACTTTGTCTGGTATTTCAATGCTTGGCTACCTCAAATCAAACATCATTCCAGAGGTATGACTATGACTTGCTAGTATTTGGAATAATGGCTCTAGCCACTCCATCAATTTGCATATCAGGATGATCTTACAGGTACTCCTAAAATGTGCTTGGCCAGAGTACAGCATTTTCCTCCTGTCGGGGGGGGGGGGGGAGACCACCACCCTTACTGACATCCCATGCCAACATTCTTTACATGTTCACAGTATCACTGAAGTAAAGTACAAATTCATGAATCCACCAGCTTGGAAAGATTTGTTAAAGGATAATGCAAATTAATGGAGGATAGGTCTAGCTAGGGATGACAGTTCTCTGTTTCTCATGACAATCCGTGACATTTCAGTGCAAATATCTCCCTTTATAATGTTGTTGTTGTTTAGTCATTTAGTCGTGTCCGACTCTTCGTGACCCCATGGACCAGAGCACGCCAGGCACTCCTGTCTTCCACTGCCTCCCGCAGTTTGATCAAACTCATGTTCATAGCTTCAAGAACACTGTCCAACCATCTCGTCCTCTGTCGTCCCCTTCTCCTTGAGCCCTCAATCTTTCCCAACATCAGGGTCTTTTCCAGGGAGTCTTCTCTTCTCATGAGGTGGCCAAAGTATTGGAGCCTCAGCTTCAGGATCTGTCCTTCCAGTGAGCACTCAGGGCTGATTTCCTTCAGAATGGAGAGGTTTGATATTCTTGCAGTCCATGGGACTCTCAAGAATCTCCTGCAGCACCATAATTCAAAAGCATCAATTTTTCAGCAATCAGCCTTCTTTATGGTCCAGCTCTCAATAAGTAGGTTCCCCTTTAGACATGAAGTGATTTGAATTTGTCCCCTATCCATAGATAAGGGTTTCCCAAACTTGGGTCTCCAGCTGTTTTTGGACCACAACTCCCATCATCGCTAGCTAGCAGGACCAGTGGATGGTGGGAATTATTGTCCAAAAACAGGTGGAGACCCAAGTTTGTAAAATTCTGACCTAGATGTAGCTGCAGCACATTTCCTTTATAAAATAGCTGAAGCATACAAAGGTTTT
Source organism: Podarcis liolepis (assembly GCF_965112155.1). Classification (NCBI taxonomy): domain Eukaryota; kingdom Metazoa; phylum Chordata; class Lepidosauria; order Squamata; family Lacertidae; genus Podarcis; species Podarcis liolepis. The sequence continues at coordinate 82,296,810 of NC_139558.1, forward strand.
TTAAAAAAACATCAGCAACTCAGAACCTGAGATGTCACCTAAAACATGTATTTTAGAGAAATAAGAAGTTCAGTTTCACAGCCTCCCAACATTCTCAGATTTCACTGTTTCAATTTTCATTTGAGAATAATTATCCCACTTTTCCTCAAAAAGACTTCCAGGGAGCTAAACAATGAGAACTGAAAACCATAAAATATAGACATGAAGCTTAGGGAGCCGTTCTATGGGCAGCACAATCACCACACTCATAAAGTACGTAACACTCAAGCATTCAAAGCATTTGGCACAGATTATTTCAGCAGTCCTTACAACAGGTCTGTAATAGTAATAGTCAACATGGTTACCTCCATTTTGCAGGTGTGGCATTGAGGGTGGGAGAGAGCAGTTTCATGACAGAGAAATAATTTGAACCAGGAACTTCCTGTTTCACAGCCCCTATGTTTAATCCCTAAGTGAGGCTTTGTTGTTGTTGTTTAGTCGTTTAGTCGTGTCTGACTCTTCGTGACCCCATGGACCAGAGCATGCCAGGCACTTCTGTCTTCCACTGCCTCCTGCAGTTTGGTCAAACTCATGCTGGTAGCTTCGAGAACACTATCCAACCATCTCGTCCTCTGTCGTTCGCTTCTCCTTGTGCCCTCCATCTTTCCCAACATCAGGGTCTTTTCCAGGGATCCTTCTCTTCTCATGCCGTGGGCAAAGCACTGGAGCCTCAGCTTCACGATCTGTCCTTCCAGTGAGCACTCAGGGCTGATTTCCTTCAGAATGGATACGTTTGATCTTCTTGCAGTCCATGGGACTCTCAAGAGTCTCCTCCAGCACCAAAGTGAGGCTTTAGGGATGGGCAAATCTGTTGTGTTCGGTTTCTCCCAGTTTCTAATTTTTCCAGTCTTATATTCACTTCTCCATATTTCTACATCAAAGTTCACCAGCAGCTTATTGCCTTCTTCTCTCTCTTCCTGTTTGAATTTTCCCCAAATATAATGCAATTCAGAAAGCTATTTTTATGAATATTTGCATTTTTATACATGTTTCACCATGGTATATGTATTTTTGGTATACGTTACTTGGTTGGAGAGCTGCAAAATTCAGAGAATTGTGAATTTTGAATGGCAGCTGTGTGTTTCAGCTTATGTATTGTTTCAGAAAGTGTGAAAGAAGCAGGTTCACCTCCAAATGAGAACCGGATCGAATTTCTCCTCCATCCTTAGTAAGGGATCAAAGCCATTTTGAACTAAAAATAAACCAAGGCACCAGAACGAGCTCATTTCAAAGCCTGTTGATTCGATTGCTGCCTTAAACCTGAAATGTGATTAGACACTTGTCTAAAATGCAACCTTCCTCTCCAGAAAAGAAAAGAAAAGAAAAGAAAAGAAAAGAAAGGAAAGGAAAGGAAAGGAAAGGAAAGGAAAGGTAAAATAAAAGAATCTCCCTCTGATTTTTTTCTTTGGGTTGGTGCCTTGGTCCCTCCCCTTTACCAATTTTCAGCAAATAAAATAAAAATAATAAAAATCTCCAAATTGTGTCACACTACCATGTGGTTGAGGGAGTTCCCCCTTTTTAAATATGGAACTTGGCCACCTCCATTTTTATAGAATAAATCCATTGATCATTTTTCTGTGTGTGCTTTACCAGAACAAGTTATGACGGATGCAGCCCAGAGTAACCTCCTCCACCAACATACCAAACTTTAAAAAAAAAAAAAATCTTAACCTATCAGGTGTCTTGACAATTAGTCCTTTGTTTGAACTAGAAAATACTTTCATAACAGAATCTGGAGAAGGAATTTGGGAGGCTTTCAGCTCACGGTGTTTGCGAACTCAAAAGTTGTTGATCCTGTTGCTTTTGTTTCTAAGATTAATGTGCCTAAATTGTTACAGAGATCATATACTCTGTCTTTGCCTCTGCACTCCCCATTTCCAGCTCTTGCATGTGGTTGCCATTAACACGTTTATAAATGCCTTTGCGGTGCTGTTGCATTTTCACATAATATTAAAATCCTCACAAAAGTGCTTTGCTAGATGATGTAGAATTTGATCTACAATCTAATTAAGCTAAATCCTGTGTTTCCTCAATATTACAGCTAGCATTCAAGTGCACCCAGAGCCTAGACACGCTTCCTTGGAAGCAAATCTCATTGAATTCGGTGGGATTTATCTCCAGTGAGTATGCTTAGGGTGGAATTATTAGACTGGATCTACACAGCCGGTGGCAGATCTTTGTGAAAGGACATAGCTCAGTGGCAGAGCGCATATTTTTGCATGCCAAAGGTGCTAGGTTCAGCATCTTCAGGTAGGGATGGAAAGGACTGCTGCCTGAAATCCCAGAAAGCTGCTGTCAATCAGTTAGAGTCAACAGTCGGAAGGTGGGAGTGGAATGTCCTGCTTGCTGCTTTTATTCCAAGTTTAGGTTTTGGTCATGTGTGTGCTGCACCATGTGGACAAACAGCTGTGGGGAGGAGGTTTGAGGCCTTGAGGTGGGGAAGGTTTCAGGAGGGCAAGCCGAAGTGGTACAGTCCACTCAGTTACCTCTGGATTCTACCGCCCACTGCAGGAGTTGGCAAACCTTTTGGGCTGGCAGGACCATTTGGAATTTTGAGAAAGTGCCATGGAATTTGCCACCTATTTTGAGAAAGTGTACAAAAGGGGGCACTGGCCCCACCCCCAAATTGATTTGGGTCTGGATTAGAGTTGTGTGTTTCTCAGGTCAACCTGGATTGTGTAGGGGTCAATCTGGGGCCATGGATCAGATTGGCGGAGGGCTGTGATTCTTCTTCTTCTTCTTCTTCTTCTTCTTCTTCTTCTTCTTCTTCTTCTTCTTCTCTCTCTCTTTTGGGGTGCTTATTCAAAGATGGGATCATGCCATCTCTGTACTGTCTGAAGTGGTATAGTCTAAGAACAACACTTGACTTTGCTGATAGTTGATTTTACTTCAAAATACGTGGGTTTAGGATTGTCCTCAATGGAGTTAGCAGATTGCTGTATAAATGAATAGAAAACCTCTCGCACATCTGGACTATATCTATGAGAACTATTACCATAAATCTACACTGGACCACCTTCTGTGCTAGCTGCTCCCTGCTTAAACTGCAGCAACTAAAACTAACCTGTTTACCAAAGAGCATTTCTTAAATTACACATTTAGAAAATAATAATAAGGAAATTGGTAGCTGAGCTTTCTTTTCTTTTCCGCTTGCAGCTTTTACAGTATATTGTTGTATATACAATCCTACACACGTCTACGCAAAATGCAAGCCCCACCGAGATCAGTGGGACTTACTCCCAAGTAAGTCTGCGTAGGACGAGGTCTTAAATTGTTCCGCAAAGGTCGAAAAAGACACCTCTTTTGCATTTCAAGGGTCCATGTGCCCTGCAATATGCATGTTGGGTGCGCGTAACACATTAGCAAGCAATAAATCTTCTCTCTCTAATTCATTTCTGCCATGCAGATCAGATTATGAAAGGTTAAACCATTAGACAAATGCTAATGCACCCTGATGCCTGGAGCTTGTCCAAAAGGACCTGCAGCAGCTGTCAGCCTAATTAAGCCAGATGTGTGTTAAGTATAAATGGACCTCCCAGGAGGAACAATAACAGACTTCAGGTCCTTAGAGAATTTGAAGTACCAGGCGGTATAATGTTTCTGAAGGGAACATCATTCCAGCCTCTCGATTTTTTCTCCTCATTAGCACCATCTTGATTCTATTCTAGCGATACTCAATTTGGGAGGCGGGGAGAAAAGAGAGGGGTGTGTCTCACGTCAGACCAGGAAAGGGCAGTACAAGCACCCATTCTCAGCTTATCCACTCAATTGTGACGTTTACTCTCATCACCACTCCCTCGATTCGTTTAACGCCTCTGCTTTCACTGTGTAGCTCATTAAAGGAAAAAAAGCAAGACCTTTAAGCAATGCCAACTTTGCCACCCCCAAACCCTGTAAGAGTCTGCGTAAACCATAAAGCAGTAAAGAGAATGTTAATAAGCCCTTTTTTATGATTAACAGCCGCAGAACAGGGAAATATTCAATAATTATGGGCATGGAATGTGCAATAAGATGAAATGAGAGAGAGAGAGAGAACACCATTACAGAAAATGCTTTACTAGCTGTAAATTAATTCAAATTGTAAGGATTTTTGGAACTTGGGTGCTGTTGTTTTTGTTTTTTAAAGGAAAAAACCAAAAACAGTGTGCCAATTCTTGGAACGAGAAGAAGCTCCCACTACTGCCAATGGAAGCTTTTTAAAAGCCTGATTAATGCAGGCATGTGATATTTCCAGGGGAGGGGTGTAACTGGGGAGGCAACTGCTAACCCTTCCCTCCCTATGCGTTGCAACTTCTCTGCTGTAAATTACCCCCCCCCCTCCTGTGCAACAATTGGGCTTGAAAAAGCCTAACATATCCAGTATGCGGTTGAGCACCTGCTGTCATCATTCCAGTTACATCACGGACACAGGAACCAGGGTTGCCAACTGACCGTGGGGAAAGCAGCCCAGTTTGCCCGTCTGCCTTTAGCAGCGGCTTTGATGAGCAGAAATCGGTGGGTGAAGATTTCCTGAGCATGTAGAGATAAACACAATCAGCCACGGATGTCTGCATAGCAAACTGGGCCTTAGGGGCCTGTTCCACTGTTGATGGCCCTAAAAGAAATTCATCGAAAGGGGAAATGTGTTATGTATCATAGAGGAATAGCCGGACTCAGAGAGCAACCCAGGACAGCACAAGCGCCACATTCTCTTATGGGGGCTGAATACCAGTGGTGAACGTGTCTAGGGGCAAAAAGTGCTGTGTATGTGACTCTTCCCTTTGGAGAGGAGGCTACATACACCATAGAGAGGTTTCTTAAAAATATCTCTCTTCATCCAGGCAAGCAAGAAGCATTATAACAGTTCAGGCCAAGCAAAACCACACAAGGAGAGAGTGGAAGGGGATTGGTGAGAGGTGTGGCCTGGTGAGAGTCCTGAGGGCCAGAAAGGGAAGCCTAGAGGGCCACATTTGGCCTACGGGTCTGATGGTCCCCACTCCTGCCACAAGTAAGCCCCATTGCATTCCAGAGGGATTATTATTACTAAGCAAGTGCAACATGAACCATCTAATGTAAATCTGCTCTGGGTCACAGAGGTTTAGGGAAGTACCAGTGCATAGCTATAACTCCTTGTACTGGTGGAACTGTTTAGTTGGCTATGTCCCTATATTTTTATAACAAATTGAAGTTTTTAGTTCTGTCAGTTCTGTGAAGGCACTTGCATTCCAAACCTTCATTTCAAAGTCGAGCTAATTCTTCCAGACAGATTGCCTTCTGGAAATGGAGCAATAGAATCTAGGATTATCACACACACACACACACACACACACACACACACACACACACAATGCCAGGGCCTCTGTGACTTTAACAGAAATTCAACAGGTGCCAACTTTTCCTGGCACTGAGATACAGAGATGGGTAAAGTTGCAGCTGTTGATACTTTTTTTTTTCCTGCTGCAAAGCCGTTAAAATGTTTTTCATTTATACATTCCTCATGTCTTACATTAATGGCAACTCTATCCACACACTCAACATTTGGAGAATGCAAAATCTTGTCAGAGATTTTGGCTGAGTGGTATGAAACTGGTCCAAAGCAAATTTTGAGAAGAAACGCATAGAAAACAACTATTCCACCCCCAAATTGGAGAATGCCTTCTATTTCTGAGCAAACCCCAAATCTTCTAGTTTTATAACCACAGAACTTCAGAGTAAACCTATGTGGACAACAGTGACATTCTGAAATTTGTCAGAACTGTCTGCCACTCTCCAAACCTCGGGGGTCTGATTCCTTTTTCTGTTAGTACGTGCATTGGGGGAATGAGTCACTTAGGGCTTTAAAAACTATTGTGAGCTGTATCCTCAGTGTGTCAGGTGAGCCATTCTGCTGTGCTTGTCACCACTGGTCACAATGTGCTCCACTTACCTGAACACTATTAGCTCCTGAAGTCAATGCATACTGAACTTTTTTTTTCTATATGTGTATAAGTTTATGGATTGATTAATTGTGCAACTGACAGTTTTGTTAGATGTGTACCCCAGCTTTCCATTAGCATGCACAAGGCAGCTAACAAAAGTACGATTGAGCAAAACAAAAATCCAGCACAAATTTATAGAAAACATAAGACTTGTTTTGGTCAAGTGCAGAGTATGGGTTTCTGATAAAATCTGTGGATTTTTGTATTTTATTGCACCCTGGAAACTGAGCATAGGAATTAACGATTTAATGTATTAGTTTCCAAACACATATTTTTCCAGTGAGGCCCTGGTTTAACTGAAGATGGGCTGGGCATCTGAAAAACTTTAAAGAGGAAATATGTAGAATATACATCCACAGAATCTAAAATCTTAGATTTGGATTTTCTCCTGCCATAAAATCCATAAAATCTCTGTCTTTCTTCATAATATGAAGTATGTCTCTAAATGCTGGTTTTAAACTCCCGTACACTTCAGAAATTTTAGTGTGCAAAAGTTTAACCGTGTTTGTTTACTTTCACTTACCAGCTGTATGAACTCTGAGTGTCTGGAGGTCTAAGGGGCTGTTCTGGAAGAGAGACATTTTCATTTGCTAGTGCATTAAGTAAAACATTATGATATCAAATATAATAATAATAATTTCTTTGAATAAATAGCCCGTAAGTAAAGGAAGCAAGTTAAGAAGTCATGTTGGAATAATAATTTTATTGCTTCGCCGATTGCACAAATGCAATGCCGATCGTATTTCTGAATCACAAATGTATAAACAGTGTTTTCCCCTACTAAATGTCAAGTGCAAAGTGTTAGGTTACAACCTAAGCAATGTAATTGCTTTATGACACACAGCTGTTTCTGCAGTTTGAAGGCAACAGCTCACCACAGGAGGGTTTTTGAGCAGACACTATTGGTGACAACAAAGGATGGACCTTGACATGTGGGTTTCAATACACTGATGAATTGATGTGAAGCTGTCTTATCTTGATTGATCCATGAAGCCTAGCTGCATCATGGGAGATTTCAGGACAGACAAAAAGAAGTAACTTCTTCCCCAGGGCTCTTGTTCAGTGGTAGAGCACCTGCTTCGCATGTAGAAGATCCCAAGTTCCTCCAAATAGGGTTGGGAGAGTCCCTGGTCTGAAATCCTGGAGAGCAGGATGGAGCAATGGTGTTAGGGCTGGGTTCAGATGTTGGTCAGCACACAAGAAGCAGAGACGGTCAGCGTACAACTCTGCAACCTTCCCGGCAGGACTTGCCCCGGAAGAGCAGTTGTCAGGACTGACGGTCTCCACCTTCCACCTCCTCTAAGGCTCCTCCTCTGCCAGATGTTTTGCAAGCAGCCTCAAACTTCGCCTGGGCACCTGTCATCTCTGTTCCGCTCTATGGACCCTTTGTATCCTTGGAGACAAGGAGAAAGGGAGCTTGTCGCAGAAGGAGAGGCAGGTTCCCGGGACCCTTCTGCAGCCTCTGGCCCCTCCTCTGCCTCAGTCTCTGAGTCTGAATGACTCCCTGTCACCAGCTCTTCTTGCTCACAAACGCCTGTTGCCCCTTCAGCATCCAGCCCCTTCTCCCACCCTTCTCCCTCTGACCTCTCCTCGGTGTCCCGCCACCAGATGGGGCCTCACAAAACCCAATAGTAATAAATTAAAAAGCCATCCATTTGGCTGTTCATGATGCCTCAAATCAGCTGCTTCACTCTGTCTAACGATAGAGCCAGATCTGCCTTGAATCTTTCACTTAATGTTTGTCACATCCTTTCCCTTCTGTTTCCTTCAGTTCTTCACAACCACCCGTCTTTATTCGCCTGTTTGTTGCTGATTTTGTTAACACGCGACATGATTTCATCTGTTAATCAGCTGCATTTAAATAGCCCCAAACTCCACATGTAAAGAACTCTACTTGCCTGCTTTTTGTTTTTGTTTTTTAAGGGATGAAAAATAAACCCGCATTCTCTGCTGTAGCCGCAAAATTCCCGTTGAAGCTGCTTGAGTAATTGATGGCATAAGTAGGTCTGCTGAGTTGATATTAGAATAATGCTTGGATAAATAAACGGAACATTTTGGTGCTTTGTAATCAAAACTAAACCCTGCACTACAGGAAAATAGAGAGTCAAAAGGTTCTTGAAGGCCGAAGACAGACAAGTTTTGCTTTCATGGTATGTAATCTAATATCCTTTCCCAAAGCTCAACAATAACTATATGTTTGCTTAACCATTTCACCAGGGCCTCTGTTTCCTCTGTGACAGGGATGTCCTGGACATGGCAACCTGGAGGAATTTTGAGGAAACAAGGTGCTTGCCCCTAAAACCCCGCCCCCCATCCAAAGTGGGATGGAGGATTAGCCTTTGTTCAAATAAGAAAGAGAATTTATTTGCACAAGCAAGCCTCTCAAGAGCACTTTACTTTGAGGAATGTCATTCACTGTAGCCTCAAAGTGATCTCTCCTTTACATGAGTCCCCACCCCTCCTTTGCGTTCTGCGAGGGGATTTCTGTGTCACCAGGAACAAAGACTTGTGCAAGTAGGGAGGGGCCAGACATTCATGGGTGTTCATCGCTCAACGAGCACAACATCATATGAGACAGCGATTACAAGTCACGCAGCATGGCTGGATTTTCTGACCCATCGACCAATCGCTTTCAACAGCATTCAGCTGGGAGGGAGAGAGGTTTGAGGAATTCAAACTTCGTGAATTATGGTACAAGCTGACTAGATCTGGATGTCCTGATCAGGCCTTGTTCGTCTGTTGGTTTTCAGGGTTTCCCAATATTCTGATGCAGCTCGCAGCTTGAAAGATGTATCAAAATACATTTTTAAATGCATATTTCGAGAGAAAACACATTTAAAAATATGTATTTAAATATGTTTGTGTGTTTCTATGTAGTTTTTTTTAAAAAAGAAATGTTTGTTTGCTCTTACCACCCTCAAAGTAGTGTTTCTTTCTGAAAGACAGTGGGAGACCACCCCAGGGGTTACACTTGTGTGTAATGTATACGTATTGCCTTAGCTGCAATATGTGCGTAATAATATTGATGTATCTTTCAGGGCTGCTGTGCAGATTACAGAAAGAAAGTGCACACGAAATGCTTTGACCACTTTATTGCTATATAAAAATGCTAATGTTGATACTAATTGTTATTAGGAAAGTCATTCCAAAAGTTGCAACAGCTCGGATGCCTCCAGACAGACAGTACTCATGAGAGGGATTCTAGTGCATACCGTCACGTCAGGTTTGTGCAATGAAAGCAGATTCAAGCACTCTGTCCCTCTAAGTGCAACAAGTCCACTTTTTAAAAAAAGATCAACAGGAATATGCATTGAAAAGTGTGGGATGAATGGATGAATAACTGGAAAGTGTATAAACACCCCATGAATGATCATGGTCATAGAACCACCCTGCAAAAAAAAGGGGAATGACTGCTCCAGAAAGACTGTCCAGTGAAGTTGTCCTGTTGGCGCATTGACATCTGCCTGCACAATGGGGCTTCCTCTTCCCATCCCCCCTCCCCCCCAATTTGTTCTGGGTTCTCTCCAACCCTCTGGAGCAGATTTGGGAGCTCCTAGGGCCCACAGGGGAAAGGAAGTCCAGCTGTGCAGGTGGATGATTTCATTGGCGCCAACCCATAGTCTAACAACCCCATAAGCTTTGAGGAAGCAAACCAGACTGGATGCTGAATAAACAGTCTGATGGGGATGCTACAAAGGCTCACTAAATATTATGGTGTAAAGGGGGATGATGGGGTGGGGAAAATTGTACCTCCCACCTATGTATGATTTAGAGCAGTGGTTCTCAACCTGTGGGTCCCCAGATGTTGTTGGACTACAACTCCCATCATCCCTGAGCTCTGGCCTTGCTAGCTGGGGGTGATGGGAGTTGTAGTTCAACAACATCTGGGGACCCACAGGTTGAGAAAGGCTGATTTAGAGCATTTGCTTTACCATGGCCCCCGGACAATGCCCTATGGGAACACACTTTCACAGAAGCCAGTGTATGGAGAGAAGAAATGTACTTGCATTTCTGCTTTTCGTTGCTTCCTGTAATATGCAAAAAAAGAGATCTCACCATCAACACAGCAGGAAGATACACGGCTTCCAGGTTCGTGTGGAGCTGATGTGCATTAACACCAAAGGAGTTCTGCAAGTCCTCCCTCCCTCCCTTTCCATGTAACACAACAGGTGGTGGCAGTGCTTTTTTTCTAAAAAAGAGTTTAGGGGTACTCTCATTTTGACTCAAGAAAATCACCATTTTATATTTCAAATCGGGGAAAATAAATAGAGTAAATGGACAAAAATACAAGGATCCACAAAATGCTTAGGGGTATGCGTCCCCCTGCGTCCCCCTAGAAAAAAAGCACCGGGTGGTGGAAAGCAGAGCCATGAGGACACATTTGCATCTTGCTGCTCTTGCAGGGTACAAAACCATCCCAAGTCACACAATGACCTGGTTCAGACATAGCAACAAACCACGAGAGAACTGTAGCTCAGTGCGTATTTTGTATATTACAGAAGGTCTCAGGTTCAATATCTGTCATCTTCAGGTAAGGCTGGGAAAAATCCATGTCTGAAGACATAGAGAGCAGGTCTGAGTCAATGTAGATAATGCTTAGTTACATGGGACCAATGGCATTAACTTGATATAAGGGAACTTCCTATTATACGTTCCTTTTTAAATTTCATTTATGCATTTTTTCATATACCCTACATTTTTCATCCTATCATGGTCTTTGTATAAACTTCCCAACCTATCTTTCCTTGACATTCTATTGCATCTTCTGTTGGCTTGCTCCATCTCCCTTTATTATTTATTCTGTTCTCCTTCCATTCATAGTCCTTTTGTTTTATCTACTGCTGTTCATAGAGTCAGCCCTTCAAGTTGTTCCCACCCTATGTTCCATTCCTATTCCACACACGTCCCTATTCCTATTTAGGAGTAAAGCACATGTATTAAGTGAGTCTCTTAAGTGACCCAAGAAAATAAAGATCAGCATAGGTAAAGGGGCTCTTTCATTCATCATCACCCTGCCCGACAAGATCACTTAAACATAATAAGGGTGATTAGTGTCCTTGAGATTAGGAGAACCTTGAATGGATGGGTCAGATTAGTGGTGTTTGGGAGCAGAAGATGCCTGATCTGGTTATAGCACTGGTATTCCAGGTGGAACGGTGCAGACCCCATCTAGCTCAAACACAGATTTTATGGTGACGGCTATGTACACATGGCTATGTATACAGCCTCGGCCCAGTATACCTGAAGGAGCATCTCCACTCCCATTGTTCATTCCAGATGCTGAGGTCCAGCGCCAAGGGCCTTCTGGCGGTTCCCTCCCTGCGAGAAGTGAGGTTACAGGGAACCAGGCAGAGGGCCTTCTTGGTAGCGGTGCCTGCCCCGTGGAATGCCCTCCCATCAGAAGTCAAGCAAATAAACAACTATCTGACTTTTAGAAGACATATGAAGGCAGTCTTGTTTAGGGAAGTTTTAAATGTTTGACGTTTTATTGTGCTTTTAATTTTCTGTTGGAAGCCGCCCATAATCAATTATTATTATAATATTACTATTATAATATTACTGTTACACAGCTCTGAAAGCTGGCTTGTAAGAACATACATGCAACACCTGCTTACAGACTGATAGAACAGATTGTAAGTCCATTTGTAGGAATCTTTTCGCTGCATTTCATCCTCACCTTTCTTCCATCTTTGCAATCCAAGGGGGAATACATCAGGTCTCCCAGCCAGACACTGGCCAGCCCTGGGATCTGCTTAGCTTCAGCAAGTTGGCTGCATTATGTGCCCTCAGACCACACCCCAGGATTATGCAGGGAGTGGTACAAACTGCAATGGATTTGTCCCGAACAAATCTTGCCAGATTAATCATTCTCATCCATACAGTATATAGTAGCTTAGTAGACTGTAGGAATGCTATACAATTTATCTTGATTTCAGCAAAGCATCTGACAGAGTTTCCCATGATGTTTTAGTTAGCACCCTGGTTAATTATGGGCTAGATAATAATACTGGCAGTGGATTCACAGCTGGGTGGAAAAACATACTCCAAGAGTGCTCATAAATGGCTTCTCATAAGACTGGAGGGGAGGTTTTAAGTGGAGTGTCCCAGGGCTCTGGTATTGGGTCTGGTACTCTTCAAATTCTTATCAAAGACTTAGACGGACATAGGGAGGGAATCTTTATCAAATCTGTGAATGACACAAAACTAGGAGGGATAGCTAACACACAGGAAAACATTCAAAATAACTTTGACAGAACTGTAACCTTGATTGAAACAAAAAATAAAAATAAAAATGAAATTCATCAGAGGCAAATGCAAAGTTATGGATGAAGGCAATTTCTTAAAAATAAGAATGCACTGGGCATTCTGTACAATCTCATGGCTATTTGCAAATTGTTTGCAGTTATTTAACTTGCATTTCGTTGTTATTGTTTTGCTGTTAAGTTGTTGATATTATCTAGTACTGCAGTACTATATGTGAAATGGATTCCTGGATTTTGTTATATTTGGAGTTGTTTTACAGGATGATAATGTGACTTCTGTTGTGTATTTGAGTAGTAAAGCACCTTGAGTACCGTAATGCAGAATGTTATTCAAATTGAAAATGAGCTGAAAACGAGCTGAACTGCACAGTATGGGTTTTGAAACAGATCTTGGAATATTAGTTTTACCTAAGCTGAACACAAGTGGTGCAGCTGCAGAAAATGTGAATTGATTTTAGGTTGCATGATTAATAGAACCATAGTTTTGAAGTTGTGAGAGCTAACCAACCCCATTATCCTACACTAGTCAGAACTCATCTGGACTAGCCCAGTTCTGGGCACCACATTTTCCGCAGGTTGTTGGGAAATTTGTTCAGAGGAGGCCATTGATGAGAGTCAAGGGGAAGCAAGTGCTACGAGGAAAGGCTGAAGGAACTAAGAGTGTTCATCTTGAAGAAGAGAAAACAGAGGGCCCTTGTCGCTTACAGGCAAGGTTGTAACAGAGAAGAGGGCAAGGACTCTGCTGCCCCAGATCTAATGGACATAAGTTACAGGAAGATAGTTTTTGGCTGAGCATGAGGAAAAACATCTCAATGGTAAGAACAGTTTGATAATGGAACCAATTACATGGTGGGGTCTTGCGCTCTTCCTCTCTCCAGGTCTTCAACAGAGGTCAGACATACATCGGTTGAGGATATGCCAGGTCTTGATCTCCTACACCGAGTAGGGGATTGAAAGGTGGGACGTCCAATAGCACCTCAAAGTCTTATGATTCTATGCTTGCATCTGGAGGCTCTTATCTAGCAAGAGATACAAACATAGAACTCGGCTTGTATATTCACATGGCTCCTTTCTACGAACATGGGAAGCCGCCTTAGATCAAGCCAGACCAATGGTCCATCTAGTTCAGTACAGTCTGCACTGACTGGCAGCAGCTCTCCAGGGATTCAGGCAATGAGTCATTCCCAGCCCTACCTGAAGAACCCAAGGACTGAATCTGGGACCTTCTGCATGCAAATCTGATGCTCTACCACTGAGTTGTTTAGAACAGTTAGGTACAACCCATAGAGACCTTCTCCATGCAAACTTTCTTGAAATTTGTGAGAGCTACACAAGAGAAGTCCCTTGCGTACTGTTCCAGTTGATAATTTTGCAGACTATTTGTGTATGACTGCTTTAATGATTGCAATAACATTTTATGAACATTAATGCATCTGTTTATTTGGATTTTATACAGTAACAGGGTGGGATTGCCCACTGCCTCCCTAAAGGACTGAAATCCCACCCTGTTTAATGTTAACTTGCCATATTGGTGCTGCTCACATTTGTTTTCACATGTTAAGTGGTCAGATTCGTCTGACACCTCATTATTTTGAAGCAAAAGGCACACAATTAACTCAAAATGACATTTTCTTATAGTTGCCCTCCAATGACCTCTTCCTGCAAGATGTTTGCAAGCAAAGATACATATCACAGCCAGTGGTCATAGACCAGGATAAATATTTTCTGCTGTGCGAAGACTGTCTGGCAGCTTACCAAGAATTTTGCATAGGAATGCAGCTGGGTTAGAGATCCTAAGCTAATAAATTTCAGCCAACAGACTGAAACATCCCATTTTAGTACTGTGGCTAATCCTAGCGACCCACCCCTCTGCCTCCACACACACACACAATTTTAATCTTAATTATGCTAACAGGGACATCTTCAAAGTGGCTGCTTCTAGGGGACATGATCCCAAGTTACCATTTTGCAAGTAAAGTCATCAGGTTGTCTCCAATGATAGCCATACTCAGAGAAGTTCTATTGACAGGTATGGATGGTCCTGCCAGTGAGGGGAGGAGGTTGCCAAGGTGATGAGGGAAATGATGTCACACAGGGAAAACCATTGTCCTTTAAAAAAACAACAGAGGTCTTGATAACAGGGGTGGTGGTGGTGAGCAGACAGATGGGGAGGCGATGCTTTGAGCAGGGGCTCTTGGAAAGGAGAAAGGTAAATGAGGAGTAGTACGTTTCCGAGCACAATTCAAAGTGTTGGTGCTGACCTTTAAAGCCCTAAACGGCCTCGGTCCAGTATACCTGAAGGAGCGTCTCCACCTCCATCGTTCTACCCGGACACTGAGGTCCAGCACCGAGGGCCTTCTGGCGGTTCCCTCACTGCGAGGAGCCAAGTTACAGGGAACCAGGCAGAGGGCCTTCTCGGTAGTGGCGCCCTCCCTGTGGAACGCCCTCCCACCAGATGTCAAAGAGAACAACAACTACCAGACTTTTAGAAGACATCTGAAGGCAGCCCTGTTTAGGGAAGCTTTTAATGTTTGATGTATCACAGTATTTTAATATTCTTTTGGAAGCCGCCCAGAGTGGCTGGGGAAACCCAGCCAGATGGGCGGGGTATAAATAATAAATTATTATTATTATTATTATTAGCCCATGAGCTGCTGTGAAGGCCAGAACCATCTTGGCAGGCTGGGAGAGGGGCACAGAGATGTCTGAGAATCCAATGCTGGGCTCCTTCAGAGATGTGAACGCTGTAAAATCTCCCTCCATTGAAAGCATCTGGTGTAAGTATGGGTAAATAAATCATATTTCAAAGACACTGCAGACTCTGCCTTGCCTCATTTTCCCAAATGGAACATGGACCCTGGTTGAGTGCCAAAAGCTCTTGGGATCTCATGCACCCGTAACACAGTGTTTCTATACTTGCCCCTGCCAGTACATGGAATGGAAATTTCAGCTGAGCATAAGGTTCTTTCAGGTTAAGGACTCTTCTGACCTCTCTGTTAACTCTGGGTTGCCAGGTTTCAAGTGCACTGAGCCAGGGGTAGTGATAAATATTCAGTAGTAGATGGCAATGGAAAGTCGGCTTCTTTTCATGTTTTGCTTGGTTTAGGAGCTTGGAAAGCTCGCTTTGTAATTCCTTCCAGGTAATAGCATTCTTATTCTATCTTTTTCCAGCTTCTTGAGAGGGTCGTTTGATTCAAGTTATAAGCATTCTGCAGAGCTTTAAATCTTCTGGATTCTCAGCAGACTAATGTGTGTAACTGTATGCACCATCACAGCCCTTGGATAGGATAATATGCTTGAAATGCTGGCATAGGTCTCTGTGCCAAGCATTTGATCCTGCTCTGACATACTTGATGCATGTACTTGCCACTTCTGAGATCACAAATGTTGTTGTTGTTTAGTTGTTTAGTCGTGTCCAACTCTTTGTGACCCCATGGACCAGAGCACGCCAGGCACTCCTGTCTTCCACTGCCTGGAACTGATCAAACTCATGCTGGGAGCTTCAAGAGTCTTCTCTTCTCATGAGGTGGCCAAAGTATTGGAGTCTCAGCTTCAGGATCTGTCCTTCCAGTGAGCACTCAGGGCTGATTTCCTTAAGAATGGATAGGTTTGTTCTTCTTGCAGTCCATGGGACTCTCAAGAGTCTCCTCCAGCACCATAATTCAAAAGCATCAATTCTTCGGCGATCAGCCTTCTTTATGGTTCAGCTCTCACTTCCATACATCACTACTGGGAAAACCATAGCTTTAACTATACGGACCTTTGCTGGCAAGATAGATCACAAATAAGAACAATCTAAAAGGATTTGCTGAGTTCTCATTAATGCTCATTTATGAAGGTATGTGTCCTTGCTTATGAGCCTCTGGGAAAGGGCTGCAACTCAGTGGTTGAGCATCTCCATTCCATGGAGAAGGTCCCAGGTTCAATCCTGGGCCTCTCCAGGTAGGACTGGGAAAGACTCCCTTCCTGAAATCTTGGAGAGCTGCTGCCAGGCAGTGTAGACAACACTGAGCTAGATGGACCTACGGCCAGCATAAAGCAGCTTCCTGTGTTCCCATGTTGCATGTTCTTATATTTCCCAGTGGTGCAGTGGAAGAGAAATGCAGGGAAGTGCAGCATCAGAGCAGGAGCAATGACCTCCTCCATCAAAGTGACTGATGGACCTTCTGGCAAGGGAATGAGGGGATAATGAGGCTTTTGAGTTTTGCAGCTTGTAGCCGTTTAGCATAGATGAAGTCAGAGAATGAGGAAAATAATCCAGCAGAGCCAGTGTGGTGTAGTGGTTAAGAGCGGTAGTCTTGTAATCTGGGGAACCGGGTTCTCGTCTCCGCTCCTCCACATGCAGCTGCTGGGTGACCTTGGGCCAGTCACACTTCTCTGAAGTCTCTCAGCCTCACTCACCTCACAGAGTATTTGTTGTGGGGGAGGAAGGGAAAGGAGAATGTTAGCCACTTTGAGACTCCTTCGGGTAGTGATAAAGCGGGATATCAAATCCAAACTCTTCTTCTTCTTCTTCTTTCCCTTGATGGGGTTTGCTACTTCATGCTACCAGTTTAATGCTCACACTTCCCAGCAATATGGTTTGCATTTTTATATTATTATTATTAAAAGGTGCAAGTTGCATTTCAGCTGGATGCAGGTCTTTTGTTAAAGCTCAATGTGTTTTCCAAGTAAATCTATGCAGTCAGGAGTAAGCACCATTGAGTTTAATGAAGCTTACTTCCAGGAAACCATGCACAGGATTGCAGTCACACTATGTTGTTGTTGTTGTTTAGTCGTTTAGTCATGTCTGACTCTTTGTCACACTATAAGCAATAGTAAAACTTGAAATTTTGCATTTAATCTAGCTAGGAAGTTAAAGGAACACACAGGCTATATAGGTTGTCATGATGAGCTCCTGCACTTCAAAGATTACCACTATGCCATTGATATATATGGGGCACATGACATGTTCAGCGGATGCAGATATATAAAGTGTGGAAATGATTTTGCATCTTACACTTCTTAGGAATCTGAGGCAGAGTGAAATTCCCAGCTGTCAGGAGGGCATCTCTCAGTAGCATCCATTGATGGAAGAATTTGATTAGCTTCTCAACCTGCTGCATTAGCACATGGCCTGGGCAGGTGTGCAGCTGGTTTGCTGAGTTCTTGCTGAATACTTATGCTTGTGAAGCCTATTGGTCAGTGATGTCGTAGATCAGGGACAACCAACATGGTGCCTTCCAAAAGTTTTCAGAGTACAGTGGTACCTCGGGTTAAGTACTTAATTCGTTCTGGAGGTCCGTTCTTAACCTGAAACTGTTCTTAACCTGAAGCACCACTTTAGCTAATGAGGCCTCCTGCTGCTGCCGCCGGAGCACGATTTCTGTTCTCATCCTGAAGCAAAGTTCTTAACCGGAGGTACTATTTCTGGGTTTGCGGAGTCTGTAACCTGAAGCGTATGTAACCCGAGGTACCACTGTACTATCAACTGCAGCCAGCATGGCTAATATTTGCAGATGATGGAAATTGTAGTTCAGCAAAATCCCGATCACACACATTGGCTTCTTGTCGCTTGAGCCTGCAACCTGCTCTGCCATTAAGCCACCATGCCTCTCAATATTTTATTGCCTTACAGAATCCTCTGGCATGGGTGTAACCAGGATTTTTGTTGGGTGTGGGGCAGATCCTCAGTTTGCTATGTATTTTTATTGATTTTTATCCCCCCCCCCGCCTCCGGTTACGTCCATGCCCTCTGGGATTACATTAGTGATTTGTTATAGAAATCAAAAGTACATTCTGTGGCGTTTGGCCCAGTCAACAGGGGATTCCTCCCCCCCCCCAAAAAAAACATACACCTTAATGATAAAAAGCAGCATGTGTTTTCAGTCAGATGTATTTTATGGCGTGCTGTAAAATTTACCCACCGCAGTTCTGCATTGTGTCACAGACAATAATGGAGCTGCCTTTTACAATGTCGTTGTATTTCATTTTTGGATGTATACAGTAAAGGGCTGCCACGGCCACATTCAAGCGACATCTTTAAACCATTGCCCAGAACTGAGTACCGTGTTTTTCCGTCTATAAGACGCCCCCATGTATAAGACACCCCTATTTTGGGAATGCAGATTTAAGAAAATGGGGGGAGATGGCCCTGTGTATAAGACGTCCCCTAATTTTTGACGTTATTTTTTAAGGGGAAAAAACCTAGTCTTATACATGGAAAAATACGGTAATTTGTGTTATTTTTTCATGGAGAAAGTTTCGTCCTTTAAACCAGGGGTGACCAATGGCCAGGGATGGTGGGCATTGTCAGAAGTGAGACCAGCAGGGAGGGGAGCTTGTGGCAGCTGGAGGGGGAGACACGACTCTTCACCAGCCTGACTCATCTCTGCCTCTTGGCCTCCCTCCCCCAACTTTGGCTTCTGCCTCCGATTCGGCCTCTCTGCCACAGACTCTCACAGCTCACTAAGCCCTGTTACCTGTTCTGCTTCTGCCCCCCCTCCTCCCAGTCTTCTCTCCCTTCTTCCTCTTAACCACTCATCAATGTCCCACCACCATTCCCTCAGCTTTGAGCCTTCTTTCTTTGGGGGTACCCACCACTTCTCTGTGTCCAACCAGTCCATGACAGACATTTTAGTTCAGTGACAACTGGAGGGCTATTTTTCCCATGCCTGTGTGGTGTTTGCCCATTCGTTTAGAGCAGGGGTCTGCAACCCGCGGCTCCGGAGCCGCATGCGGCTCTTTTACACCTTTGCTGCGGCTCCGGGGCGGATACTAGCGAGGGGAGGAGGCGCATTGTGCGCCCCGACACTCCCCACTGTGGCGGGCGCTGTACTGGCTGTGACGTCGCATGGGGGCGGTGCGTGCGTTAGTCACGCACCGTCCCAACCTCACCTTCCCGCCCAATGTCAGATTGGAGGGCAGCGGCGCGCATGCTTTAAATGTCGCAATGGTTTTGCGGCTCCCAGTTGTTGTTTTTCTTCGGAAACGGGTCCAAGTGGCTCTTTTTGTCTTAAAGGTTGCAGACCCCTGGTTTAGAGCCTGTCTGTACAGGGGAAAAAGAAAGGGTT
This sequence comes from Podarcis liolepis, assembly GCF_965112155.1. Lineage (NCBI taxonomy): Eukaryota > Metazoa > Chordata > Lepidosauria > Squamata > Lacertidae > Podarcis > Podarcis liolepis. Next base: position 82,316,121 of record NC_139558.1, read on the forward strand.
AAAAATTGTAGACCAATAGGAAAGCTGGAGGTGGAGCCTACATGTGTATAAAAGGGCTTAGCCCGAGGTTTGTTAGAGTTGTTGGTGGGTAGTTGGTTGGTTTTAGTGGGTTGGCTTGTTGGGAAAGGAAGTTGGCAGTCAGTTGGAAATAGAAAGACAGTTAGGGCAGTGGGTTCTTGAGTGAGGGGAGGTAGAAGAGATAGAGAGAGGAAAATAAGACTAAGAAAGTAAAGAGTAACAATGTTTGGAATGCCGGAAAAGTTTGTTTGTGTCTGAAATAAAATACACTCTTCTTTATTAAGAAGACAGAGCCTGAAGTGATTTTACCGGGGAGGACCTGGTTGGTGACAGCGGATTACTGGTGTACGGGTCAATAGTCCATGAGACGACCAGGGGCTCCCTACGAATGCCACAGCCTGTTTTAAGAATATAACAATAGGATTGAATTTGTGCTTGGTTCCGTGGCAAGCATAAGGTCGCTGCATCTACAGGACGTGGATGACTTCGTCATACAAACTGTCCTTACGGGCAGAGACATCCTGGGAAGTTTAAAGGGCTCTCTTAATCCTCCCTTTTCCCTTCCAGGACAGAGACAGCCTCTATATATCAAATTCACAGGAACAACCCCATGAAAGTAGACCCAGCAGAGGAACATGTCAGATTAGCAGCTTGAGATAATCTGAAAGATGAATGTCTATCTCATTGAGGGTGGCCACCTATGCATTGTTGATGAAAAGGAAATGCAACACATTTTTTTAAAAAAAGGACACAGGTTTGCATAAGATTTCCATATGAAAATGTATATGAACCAAAGCAAATTTAGAAATCATTACTATTTTTTTTTTAAAAAAAATAGAACTACCGGTACATCTCACAGCAGTGTGGAAGACTCTCCAGGTGACTTGTATACCTGCTCAGTCTATACTTCAGATGCTGACTGTTAATGAGCAACTTCAAGGCCTCTGTGCTTCCTTCTTAGGGTTTGTTATCTTTAAAGAAGCTTGGACTCTTCAGCATTTCAAACAGAGAGCTGTCCTCTGATAGACCTCTATAGTCTGCTCTTTGGAAGACTGTCCACTCTGAATCTGGCCCCCTCTAAAGTAAGACGGTTGGCTGCCTTAGTTCTACCAGCCGTAGCCTTAAAGGGAGAGGGAGCAGGGAGGGGATTAAATCCTGCCTCCCCCATTTCATCTCCTCAATAATTGATAGATTATTTTGCAGTGCCTGCGCACTCTGAGCATTGGATCAGAGGAGCATAACAGACAGTCATGCTCTTATGAACACCCTGCTCCCCACATTTATCTGCTGCTGAGGGGCTAGAAGCACCATCACGTCAGATGTTACCTGACTAGTGTGATTTAAGGCTGAAGCTGATCATCATAAAATGCAAGATTAATACCACAACACACAGGCTCGTAGCATCCGCATTTTGAGCCAGACAGTCTAAGTTCATGTAAAAAGGAACCGCTTCTTGGACTCAATGTTTCTGATCAATTTTCCTTTGTTTATGTTACCAATGACGGATTATAATGGAACTGCAGATGTGGGTAACATGGGGGGAAAATACATAAAACTTAACATTGATATATTTCCAGCTCCTTGTCAGACGTCAAAGGGATTTTTTGAAAAATGGAGTGAGGAATTTATACATGCAGTCGCATTTGCAGATATAGAAGAAGAATTCCAAAGGTTTTCAGAATGAAAAGGAACTTGTGAAGCTATTGTTTTGAAAAGGAGAAAAGTGTAAGATAGGCAAAGTAGCAAGTGCAGAGGACACATATATGCACTTTTCTGTCTCAGCACAAAATGTTATTTAATATTTAAAAGCAGAGTTCTCACCTTTAGCCACACCATGGTTAATTGTATACATCTCTGTCCCTTGCATGAAATTTTCACAGCTGCTGCACATTGATCTCAGGTTCTCAGTGAGCTATTCAGCACATCTGCAAGATACTTCTCCTAGTTAATCGCTGCTAGTTTAGACCCCATCTAGATTGGTTAGCGACAAAGACTTTAGGAAACCTCGTCAGCAGCTATAGTGGCATCTTGCAAACTATCTCAATAAATTACCTGTGCTGTTTAGTTGCATAAGATACTGTTCATGTGTGCGATTAGCACTGCCCTTCCTCTCAACGCAGCCAGGAAGGGCTGTGTGGAACACTCCTTTGTTAGATTAGGTATGCTGGTGGAATCAAACATCCTTTGGAAGTGAGTTTGCAGCTGCTACTCTTTGTCTGGAATCTGCTGAGTCACTATGATTTGCATCACTATTTCCCACTGCACATCTTTCAAATTGTTTGGAGCACCATTCATTTCAATGGAATTTAAGACCATAGGAAGCTGCCTTATACTGAGTCAGCATGAGGGCTTCAGATAGCAGCTTCTCCCATCCCTACCTGGAGATGCTGGTGGTTGACCCTGAGACTATTGGCATGCAAAGTTCTTGCCAGCTATTGACCCACTACCTATAAGTTGAATTATGAGATCATTACTCCCCCAACAAACTTAAGAGTTGCAGTTAACTTTGATAACAATTTTAAATTATTTCCACTTTAATACCAATGTCAATGTATATATATATATACATACTTATGGAAACATACCATGAAAGCATATCCACTTGCTATATATTTTTATTACCTTGATTTTGCTGGAGGCTACCGAAAAAGAAATTTGCACCTAGTGCAGATTGTTGGCTGTAAACATATGTTCTCCCACATCACTAGAATGTATAAATCTAAAGCTGAAAGAAAGAGTTACTAAGTTAATAAATCTTTGCATCTCCCCACAACTTGAAACCCTTTTAAAAGTTGCTTTGCCAAATAGAACACGGACTGTAAAACAACAGGATGAAAGGCAAGAGTTTGCTTGCTCAAAAATTCTGCTCTGGGAGTAGTTAGCAATGGAAATGATGCTTGGTCTACAACAGGCTTCCTCAACCCTGGCCCTCCAGATGTTTTGAGACTACAATTCCCATCATCCCGGTCCTGCTAGCTAGGGATCATGGGAGTTGTAGGCCAAAAACATCTGGAGGGCCGAGGTTGAGGAAGCCTGGTCTACAATGTTTGTCCCAGTGAGGGGCACAAACATTGCTTATTCTGTCTGGCATCCTTCATTCATTGGTTTGGTCATTGCATTCAAATCCAGAAAAAGAGCCATGGCTGTTGGCGACACAGGACCCACTGACAAAAACCCTGAGGACCTGCTCCACCATTGCAACCAACTTGCTTGTTCATCCACCTCTTGCTCTGGCCCAGGAAACAGTGACAGTGAAGAGGAGGAGCACCTGTCTGGTCATTGGCTCTCTGCCCAATAAGCAAGCAAGAGGTATCAATGATGAGGAAGAGGATTGGCCACAGGTGGAGTGAGGAAGTAGACTGGCTGATGGAGTGAGGTCCATAGAAGGTGGTCTTTCCCAAGGCCCTCCAAAATAAACAACAACAACAATTTATTTATACCCCGCCCATCTGGCTGGGTTTCCCCAGCCACTCTGGGCGGCTTCCAACAAAATATTAAAATACAATAGTCTACTAAACATTAAAAACTTCCCTAAACAACCAGTACAACCAGTACTGTCAGGCATAGAGAATCTGGGGGAATCTGTTTCCTGCTATACTAGATTTCTGTTGGCAGCCACAGGTTTGTTTGTTTTTGCTTTTAGAGAACTGCGACCTCACCAAGGGTTGGAGCACTTTCACCTTAGGCTGTGGCTCAGGGGTAGAACATCTGTGTTGAATAGTGAAGGTTCCAGATTCAGTCCTTGATGTCTCCAGATGGGGTTTGTTTGAAACCCCGGGGATCATTGCCAGCCAGGGTACACAGCACTGTCCCATGATGGAACTCCTGTGATGCCAGGATGGTGGCTGCTTACCCTTCAAAAAGAAAGGAAAGGCATCACCAGAAATAAATAAAACAGAGACAATAGGATACAGATTTGCCTAAAATGTGCATTTGATAAATGTATATTTATAGATGCAAATTTAGGTAATTATTAAAATATATATATAGAAATATACTATATCTTAAAACTGTGAGATGGCCGAGACCAGGGTTCTTCTGCCTGCCCATGACATTGCAAATGAAATGTTATATCAATATTAAGGCATTCTTCATGTTTCATTTTTCTATGCAACTATATGAGGGCACCTGAAACCAGCTGACGTCTCGCTAAATGCACTGATGTCTCTGCTTTAATGCTTTTGCACTGGGTGGGATTGTGTATATTGCTACCATATGCATGGTGGAACCTTTATAAAACACAGAACTGGGGGTAAGGGAGCCCCCCACCCCACCCCAGGATTCTTTATATTTTGAAAATGACAGCCGTTGCTCTGAGCTTTCAGATTCTATTTTTTATTACCACATTATATTTTCATTATGATTTTGATTGGAGCAAGCAGGTTTGAGTTTCTGAGCGCTGAATGTCAGGCGCGTGCACACACAAAATTCCCTACCAAAGCAATCTCAAATCCAGAAGCAACATGTCATTTGGGTTTTTCCAAATACTTTGGAAAGAGAAAAATACTAAAATGTGGTTTTGGAAAAAGGAATGATATGTTTTTTAAGTTCAGCTGCAGAGTCAAGGAAAATACATTTTATTTAAATGCACCTCTTTCTGGGTTATTTATATATCTGTAAATCATTCTATGAGGAGATTTGTTTTGTTTTCATGGCTACAGATGGGTCTTCTTGCTGTCTCTGCAGTCACATCTCTTACTAAAGATGACAGCAATGCCAGGATGTGTGAAGGAATCCTGCGTTCTTCAAGTGAAATATATCTCATAATAAGTTCTTCTCTAGGATATACTTTTCCTAAAAACAATGACGATGTTCACAAGTAATGATAAGTCAGACTTTCTGGCTTACAATGAACGACCAGCATGCTGCTGCATGTTGACTGGTGACTGCAACTCTCTACCTCTGCTGTGGACAGGATCAAAACAAAACAAAACAAAACAAAACAAGCAAGCCTTGACTTCCCTTTAGGTCTGAACCACAGATCATGGCTTCTTGCTCCTTCACAAGCCATGATCAGTAAGCCAACAACAATCTATGCCTTAGGACTGCCTAGGCAACAGATCATGACTTAAGGTTGGCTAGTCAACAAACCATGGCTTGTTAGGAGCAACAAACCACCATTGGAAGGCTTTCTGGTTTGCTTGAGGAGTGAGGCAGGAGTGATCAAGCAGCATGCAAAAGTATGCTTTCTGTTCACAGATATACCTACAATAAGCCAGAAAGTCTGGCTTAGCATTATGTGCAAATGCAGCATTGTGGTTTGAGTGCTGAGCAAAAACACCTGAAGCTTTTGTGAGGGAAGAACTTGAGGAGAAAACATTCCACGATTGAGCAGTTATTGAACTATTTGCACCAATAGTCAGGAAAGACCCAGAGAGTTTGGGTTACAGGAACTGCCATCAAATCGAAACACACACACCCCTCCCTTATATGCCCACGGTAACTAAAGTCATTAATTTCATTTTCTCTCTCTCAACCCAGAGTCCTCTTGTTTTGAGCATCCACAATATCTTCAGAATATCCACTATATATTCAGAATGTTTCCCTCAGTCAAGATGGTTGCTATTCAGTAATTCTCAATGGTAAGAATAAGAATGTAATGGCTTACTGAACACCTAATTGCAATTTATATAGCACTGCAACATGTGGGGATGTTTAGGATAATAGGCAAGGAAATATTTGTTAAGTATTACCCTTCCTTCACTCACTTTAGTGAGTGATGTAGCAGAGCAAATCCCCTCTATATTCACGGAATATAGATTCGTTTGAATCTTTACAAGATGACCAATCCAATCTGGCTTGCCCAGATGGATTACTCCTGGTGTCCCCTTTTCTCCCTCTTAAAATACAATAAAGACTCAAGAGTCTGTCTTTAAAAGTATAACAATGTTTGCTCACAAGTTGTTCACAGTACACATCCTAGAAGGCAGGCATTAAGCTTCAGGTTACAAAGATATAACGTGGCTCACATCCTTTGTGCTGCTGGCTGAGAGCCAGAGACTTAACTGAACTGAATCGAACAGAGCTGAAATCGAACAGAAGGCAAAATGGCTGTGTGACTCTGCCTTTTATAGAGTCACTCATCTGCTGAGTCATTTGCAAGAGGATCAGGAAGTTACATATTCCCCTGTCTCTGTCCACTCTAGGAAATAAAGCATGTTGTAATTGACTGTACTGCTATAACACAACCCACACAACAGCGGCTTCACAATCCTAAGTACAGTGGTGCCTCGCAAGACGAAATTAATTCGTTCCGCAATTCTCTTCGTCTTGCGGTTTTTTCGTCTTGCGATGCACGGTTTCCCATAGGAATGCATTGAAAATCAATTAATGCGTTCCTAGGGAAACCGCCTTCAGACCAGGTCCGGGGACAGTCTGTCCCCGGACCTCTTCTGAAGGCTGGGGGGGGGGGACAAGGGCTTTTCTTCCCACCCCCAGCATTTTAAAAAACCCTGGGACAGCGGAGGACTTCTCCGCTGTGCGGGGCTATCTTAAAATGCTGGCGGGCGGCATTTTAAAATCGCTCCGGACAGCGGAGGACTTCTCCGCTGTCCGGGACGATTTAAAAGCCCCTGGGAAGGCAGGCAGGGGGGACAAAGACTTTTGCCCCCTGCCCGCCTTCAGAAGGTGTTCCCGCCCCCCGCCCCACTTCGGAACAGTTTTCCGAAGTGGGGCGGCGGGGCCAGGTGTTCCCGCCCCCCCTCCCCACTTCAGAACAGCTTTCCGAAGTGGGGCGGCGGGGCCAGGTGTCCCCGCCCCCCGCCCCACTTCGGAACAGCTTTCCGAAGTGGGGCGGCGGGGTCAGGTGTCCCCGCCCCCCCCGCCCCACTTCGGAACAGCTTTCCGAAGTGGGGCGGCGGGGCCAGGTGTCCCCGCCCCCCCGCCCCACTTCGGAACAGCTTTCCGAAGTGGGGCGGCGGGGCCGGGTGTTCCCGCCCCCCCTCCCCACTTCGGAACAGCTTTCCGAAGTGGGGCGGCGGGGGCGGGTGTCCCCGCCCCCCCGCCCCACTTCGGAACAGCTTTCCGAAGTGGGGCGGCGGGGGCAGGTGTTCCCCCGAGCGCTTCTAAAGGCGGGCGGCTGGGAGGGAATCCCTTGGCCCCCCGCTGGACTTCCCGAAGCTCTTTTGAAGTCCGGCGGGGGTCCAAGGGATTCCTTCCCAGCCGCCCACGTTTAAAAGCACTCCGGGGAAAGCAGCGCACTTCGCTGCTTTGCCCGGAGTGCTTTTAAATGCGGGCGGCTGGGAGGGAATCCCTTGGACCCCCGCTGGACTTCAAAAGAGCTTCGGGAAGTCCAGCGGGGGCCAAGGGATTCCCTCCCAGCCGCCCGCATTTAAAAGCACTCCGGGCAAAGCAGCGAAGTGCGCTGCTTTCCCCGGAGTGCTTTTAAACGTGGGCGGCTGGGAAGGAATCCCTTGGACCCCCGCTGGACTTCAAAAGAGCTTCGGGAAGTCCAGCGGGGGGCCAAGGGATTCCCTCCCAGCCGCCCGCATTTAAAAGCACTCCGGGCAAAGCAGCGAAGTGCGCTGCTTTCCCCAGAGTGCTTTTAAACGTGGGCGGCTGGGAAGGAATCCCTTGGACCCCCGCCGGACTTCAAAGGAGCTTCGGGAAGTCCAGCGGGGGGCCAAGGGATTCCCTCCCAGCCGCCCGCATTTAAAAGCACTCTGGGCAAAGCAGCGAAGTGCGCTGCTTTCCCGAGCGCTTCTAAATGCGCTGCGCTTCCCCGCTGTCCCAGAGATTTCCCTATGGGCTTTCGTCTTGCGAAGCAAGCCCATAGGGAAATTCGTTTTGCGAAGCGCCTCCAAAATGGAAAACCCTTTCGTCTAGCGGGTTTTCCGTCTTGCGAGGCGTTCGTCTTGCGGGGTACCACTGTAGTGAAAATCTTAGCTTTAGTCAGGTGTTAACCACATCTAAGGTGTTGCTTGGAGTGTGGCTGTGCTTTTAGCCCTGCCTTTTCTCAAACAACTGTATGTTGTCCATGGCTGTCTGAGGAGAAAACCCAGAACATGAGTTTTTATGAATGTCTGTAGTATCACATGAAGGCCCTAAACAAAAGAAGGAGTTTGCACATTGGCTTTCTCTTCAGACAATCATGAGCAATGCATGGTTGTTAGAAGAGAAGATGTGACCTAAGCAATAGGGCTATAGGTGTGGCTTGATTCAAGTCACCATGATAATGGTCTACACATAATAGCATGTGAATAGGACTCTTGTCTTGAAAGTGGAACTATCCAATCAAGTTTAACAAGGAAGTGTAGTGCTTGGTGTCATAACAGTGAAAGAGGAAAGAATGTCTTCTCACCAATGGATTAAACAAGGAGCTCTCATTGTTCCTTGACGTTTCCCCCCAATGGGCCAAACCAAAGCCTTTTTCCCCCCTAAGGAAACAAAAGTAATTTCATATACAAATGTAAAAACAGAGGGCCAAATTCAATTAACTCAGTGTGCTAGCACAATGTGGTTTTCCCCACGCCTCCCCCAAATCCACTCTGGAGGATCAAGAGAACCCCCAAAGCAGTATGTCACATCTAGTATGGTGTTAAATTCCACCCCAACCCCCAAATTTAAGGTCAACTGGAAGAAATTTCCACTCAACAACTATAAGTTAGGCTGGTATTTTTATGTCCATCTTCTGTGTTTGTGCAATATGAGGCAAGTCGTGGCTTCCTTAAGACACGCTTGGCAAACCCTCACTGTGATCAGTTCCCAGAGACCTATGTCCCCACTGTGGAAGGACGTGTGGATCCAGAATTGGCCTCCACTGTCACTTATGGACCCACTGTTAAAATCGTGTTTATGGAAGACAATCTTACTCAGCTATGAGTGATCACCAAAGAAGAAAAGAAATAAGAACAACAAGCAATTGTGGATTTAAAACTACACAGAGCAATGATATTGTAGCTGCTAAAGGTAGGTGACCTTACTGGGTTCCAGGATATCAGAACATCATCAGCTTCCTGAAATCTGATCTGACTTCAGCAGATTCCGGTCTCCTCCATGACTTCAGCCAGCTCTTGTTTCTTTCTGTGAACATCCCTGCAAACTCTCAACAGGGTTATTATTTTTCTTCTCCCACTGGATTGTGGGAGGGGACTCTAGTCCTGTTGGTTGCTGGAACTGCTCATTTCTCCTACCTTGCATTACAAGGCTGCAGTCATTTGTTAGGATATGGTTGCAACAGAGTAAAAGAAGTAACCCAGCTCTCTGAAATCTTTAAGAAAAATCCTGCTATATTCTTTTTTTTTTTTGGAGTGGAAATACTGTGTGTATGTTTGTAGGGGGGGATCTCACCTCTATAAAGGGAAGGAGGGAGAGAGAGGGAGAGGTTAAATAGGAAAATTCTGAACTCGGCATGGAAAATTAATGGTCTTACCAAGCTGGTGAATTGAGTATTTTTTTTAAAAAAAAATGTAGAAGTTGGCGTTAACAATATTGAATGACAAGCAGGGCCCTTTTCTCGTATAGGAGGTACTCCATCCCACTGATCATTCCAGTTGCCCATTTCTCAACCTTTTCCAACTCTACAAAACCCCCTTTGAGGTGAAGCAACCAGAACTGTACACAGTATTCCAGATATAGCCATACCATTTTTTTTATAACAGCATGATTATACCTGCAATTTTATTTTCAGTTCCCTTCCTAATGATCTTTAGCATGGAATCTGCCACACACTGGGTCAACATCTTCATTGAGCCAGCCGCTATGATCCCAGCCAGAGTAGCCTATGGACAGGTAAGCTGTGGCCCTCCAGTCATTGTTTATAGAATCATAGAATCATAGAATCATAGAGTTGGAAGAGACCACAAGGGCCATCGAGTCCAACCCCCTGCCAAGCAGGAAACACCATCAGAGCACTCCTGACATATGGTTGTCAAGCCTCTGCTTAAAGACCTCCAAAGAAGGAGACTCCACCACACTCCTTGGCAGCAAATTCCACTGCCGAACAGCAATCACTGTCAGGAAGTTCTTCCTAATGTTTAGGTGGAATCTTCTTTCTTGTAGTTTGGATCATCATCCTTGAGCATTGGCCATGCTGATTGGGGCTGATGGGAGTTGGAGTCCAACAATATCAGAAGGGCCATTGGTTCCAAATCCATAACCTGCTCCCTCTCCCTGAAGTCCTATGCAATATGTATGTATGCATGCATGCATGTATATGTATACATATACACACAGACACAGGTAGGCAGGTTATGATACCACCTTATCAGGCTACCACCTCAATCTTCTATATGTGCAAACTTTTGCTGCATTAAATGGTGCCAATTCTTCAAGAGGAATTTAACATAAGGCCACCAAATGAGGAATGCTTAAGTTGGAATATCTGGGAAAAGTATCTGACAGCATGGTGCAATTCACATCATGGAAAACTTTTTGCAAAGAAAAGACTTTGTGAAAACCCAGCTCCTTGGGACATTTAAAAAATATGAATAATGTACAATTACAGCAGGACCACTCCTGCCTTTACTGGAAAGCTGAATTGACCTCATGACCAGAAGGGAGTCTTGCCATTTCTGCTAGTGGAGTCCAGATGTCCACACTTTACTGTGAAGAAATTAGAGTAGCATAATGGGACACCAAACACATTAGCTGCCTTCAGGTCCTCAGCCAGGTGCTGTCCAATGTTTCAACAGGAATAACAGCATAAGAAAAACGGCTCAAAAGGGAAAGGAAAACTATTCCCACAGCTATCTCGGGGAAGCGCCATGGCTCAGTGACAGAGCATGCAGAAGGTCACATGTTCAATTCCCAGCATTTCTAGGTCAGGCTGGGAGAGACTCCCTGCCTGAAACCTGGAAAGCCATTGCCAGTCAGCATAGACAGTACTGCGCTAGATGCATCTATGGTTTGACTTAGTGTAAGGTAGTGTTCTATGTTCCTGTGTTCCTTTGGCCTTGCAGTGTCAAGCATACACCTCTGTTGTCAGGCATGTCTGACAGTCCTCTTAGTAATAATAAGAGCAATGGGGAGCCGTAAGCAGGAACTGCTGAATTCAGGCCTACAGGCAGCAAACCTTCCCGGGAAGGCTGGCCAGCGCAGCAGAAAGTGACATGACTTCTACCAAAGGAACTGCATTTCCTTGCCAGCATTCTTGGTATGAACTTGCGAGTTTAAGTTTGTCCAATACGTGTGCAACCATGCATACACACATCACGCCGAACCCGGAAGTGACAAAAAATGTAACACAATTTTAACCATTCAAGTATGAGTTGGGAAAGTTCCTTTTCAGTTCCATGCTTCCTATTGAGTCTTAGTAACAAGTTTATATATTACAGTGGTACCTCAGGTTAAGTACTTAATTCGTTCCGGAGGTCCGTACTTAACCGGAAACTGTTCTTAACCTGAAGCACCACTTTAGCTAATGGGGCCTCCTGCTGCCGCTGCGCCGCCAGAGCACGATTTCTGTTCTCAACCGGAAGCAAAGTTCTTAACCTGAAGCACTATTTCTGGGTTAGCGTAGTCTGTAACCTGAAGCGTATGTAACCTGAGGTACCACTGTACAAGAGTTGTAGCCGACATGGTTCCCTCCAAATGTTGTTGGACTACAACTCCCATCAGCCCCACCCAGCATGGACAATTGTCAAGGATGATGGGAGTTGTAGTCCAGCAACATCAGGAGAGCGCCACGTTGGCTACAAACAGATGAGGACTGAATAAGCCTATTTACCAGGAACATTCAAAGAATCCCTGCACATCTATAACTCTGGTGCAATCTTTCAGCTGTAAAATCACCCAGATAAGAAAGGAAGCTGATAAGCATTGTTTCAAGGACAAAACGAGGGAAGAGTGAAATGCAATTGTGTCCCACTAGAGGGTGGTCTGGTCCCCTTCAACTGCAGCACCAAGGTATGCAACTATGCAAGCTGCTTTTATTAAGCCTGTCTGTACTGCATTTATTGGAGGGACATCAAAGGATTCTTGGCTTCCAGCATTTTCCTACCCCTTCATGTTGCATCAATAGTAAAAGCATCCCTTAAATTTCAAAAGTATTGCAGAAATCCCTACATACCTCAAAACTTAATAAATATTAGTGTCCTCTAAGAGTAGCCAAATGCTGCTGACGTACATGCAAGAATACCAGCTCTCTGATTCAGAATACCCACGTTGTTCTGCATGTAGGCCCAAACCTGATCAAGGGACTGTTATAAGAATTCTCAGGTCTCGAATATAAAATAAATGTTCACAAATGTACAAGGCAAATACATACACATGTATATAAACCATGTGTTTGAAATAGTACAGGAGAACAATCCTGAAGCCATTTTGACTCTCCCAAATTGACCTCAAATATTTCTCTGCAAGGAGGAAGGAAATGGAAAAAGCTTTGGACTGTAGGGGCTTACACCTCCCTGCAAATACAGTCTGGCAAGTATCTGTTAAGCTGAGCAAACTATCAATACATGTAAGAGGTTCAGGAACTACTAAGTATTTACCATCTCAAAGGAATGGCCAGGCTACCCAGAAAATGCAACCAAGTAAGGCATTATCAGGTATCCTGGCAGACAGGTGAGAAGCAACATGCTCAAATTTCTGCTGGAGACCGCCTCCTTCTGTGATGTATGTATGATGTTTGGGGGTTTTTTTTGGGGGGGGGATGTCTTGGGCTACAGGGTGGGCAACTTCAAAAGTCTATATAGTGGCTTACGCACCATTGTTCAGGGTTCTCCTCCCTCCTGCATTTGGTGAGTGGGGACCCTGTTGCAACAGTTTATTTCCTATAATAAAGACTAGGCTTACTAGGCGCTTTGCCTCTCAATATATTCTGGTTGGCCTCTGTTATTTTTCTCCTACCAATAGGGAACCCACTTAAGGACTGTATACAGGCTCTGGAATACCCCATAAGGGAAAGGGAGCAGTTTTTTCTTATAACAGGACATAAGCAGTGGCAGATGGGACGCGGGTGGCACTGTGGGTCAAACCACAGAGCCTAGGACTTGCCGATCAGAAGGTCGGCGTTTCGAATCCCCGTGACAGGGTGAGCTCCCGTTGTTCAGTCCCTGCTCCTGACAACCTAGCAGTTCAAAAGCATGCCAGTGCAAGTAGATAAATAGGTACCGCTCTGGTGGGAAGGTAAACGGTGTTTCCATGCGCTGCTCTGGTTCGCCAGAAACGGCTTAGTCATGCTGGCCACATGACCTGGAAGCTGTATGCCGGCTCCCTCGGCCAATAAAGCAGAATGAGCGCCGCAACCCCAGAGTCGGCCACGACTGGACCTAATGGTCAGGGGTCCCTTTACCCTTTACCTTTAATCAGCGGCAGAGGGAAATCTTCCTAGAGTACCAACACCCAGATCTGACCAAAGGAGGAGACCAGCTAGCGGGGCAAGAAAACCTCTTAACAGGCCTTGCAATATGAACCATCTGAAGCTTCTGGGCCAGGCCATTCTGGACTGTGTTGTGGATTGGGCCCCGAGGGAGGAGGCATGCAAGGGGCAGTGGAGACAATGACAAAGAAGGGGAAGCCCACCCAGGGAGTGAGGCCTGCAGCAGGCATCTTACCCAGGAGCTGCCCAAAACCTGGAGTCAATAAAGAAAACTTCCAGCTCAGATTTGCTCATTGGGTTGGCAGCAAGGGGGTGTGTGTGTGTGTGTGTGTGTGTGTGTGTGTGTGTGTGTGTGTGCCTTCACTTTTGCCCTGTCTTTGCACAACAGGAGTTGGATCTTTCATAGAAGCAGCAGGTCGGTTATATGTAAAGGAATGCAGAGGCAGAAGAGTTCATTGTGTACACAGGGCATCTCAGCCTCATGAACAAATGTTCTGGATTAAGCTGCAAGACTTTTTAAAAGCAACAACAACAAAATAAATAAGTGGAGGAATACCGCAATCAAATATTTAGGAGCTGTTGATCCAGCCAAGATGATTTCTGTCCACATCGTTGATCCAAACCTCAGATTCTCTGAATATATTAAGACTCACAGGATAAGTGAGATGGTAGTTTAGAGTTGGGTTTTGGGGGGGGGGGTTGGCCAGTATTGGCTTTTAATAGTTTTGGGGTGAGCCTGTTTAAATAGATCTCCCAGGAGTACAGACCATATAATTAATAAAGTCCCCTATATTTTATCCCAAGACAGGTCTTAAACAGTGGGCTAATACAAGCCTAACATTTTCATAGTAAATTGATGTTTCATACACGCTTTTCAAATGACTGCATTTAGCAGCTATTGTCTGGACTACAGTGGTACCTCGGGTTACAAATGCTTTGGCTTACACATTTTCAGGCTGTGGACCGTGGGAAACTCAGAAGTACTGGAAAGGGCTACTTCCAGGTTTCGCTGCTCGCACATGCGCAGAAGTGCTAAATTGCACTTTGTGCATGCGCGGAAGCGCCAAATCACATCACACACATGCGCAGACACGGCGCCGCAGGTTACGAACGCTGTGGGTTGCGGACGTGCCTCCGTCATGGATTACGTCCGCAACCTGAGGTTCCACTGTATTAATAACAGCAAATGGGTTTTTGTGAGTATATATTTCTGGAGAAAAATTGAGTTTGAGGAGCCAGAAGTCTGGGTGTAGGGGCCTGACAATATTTCTTTCAGGATATGGATCTTGGACCTCAATATCTGGACAAAATGAATAGCTGGAGAGTATTATGTTTGTATGTCCATTCAACTGCATTTTCCTGTATTTTCTGAGCTTTGGGGAGGAAACACTCAGTTGTGGGTATGAAAACATTTAGCAAGGATGAATAATAACTCTGCAAATGCAGTTTTCAGACTGCAGTTGCAACATGAGATGTGACATACCCAGATGTATGAAATCCTTACATATTTCACTTGGTGGGACTTCATCTGATCAATTTTGTATCCTTCTGTGGCTATTCATTCTTACGTCATTGGCACATGCCGAAAATGAAATAAATAGAACCATGGAAAACAGTACCCAGGAAAATTACTGACAACCCTGGTTTCACCATATGGAAATACACCTAAAGGAACAAGCACCTGCCCTGTGAAAAAGTCCAAAAGAATATCAGAAGAGCCTGCTGGATGAGGCCAGGGGCCCATCTGGACCATCATCCTGTTTTCACAGTGGCCAACCAGATGCATGTGGGCAGTCTGCAAGGCAGACATGAGTGCAACAGCAAAGATCCACTTAAACCTTGACTTCTCAGTGTCCTTTTTGTAGGCACCTACTTTTGGTTTCATTTTCTCCACACCTTTGGCTTAGCCCAGCGTTCCTCAGTCTTGAGTCCCTAGATGTTATTGGATTACAACACCCACTATCCCTACCGAGCATGGCGAAAATAACTGGACGACCGTGGTTAGGAAAGACTGGCTGAACCCATGTGAGAAGATTCTTCTCATGAAGGAACAGGTGCTCCTGAGCTACGGGAGCCTGTTGCTGATAGCTTTTTCTTCCATCGCTGCTATCTGTATAAATATTGTCAGCTGTTAGCACTTCCATGTAAATATGGATTGGACAATTTTGTTTTCCAAATAGTTTCGTTTTCAGTACTTGAGGAAGCCTGAATCTGAAATAAATGATGAGCTTGTATTTAACAGAGTCAAGATTTCATGCACAAAAACAATTCCAAACAGGTTTATTTAGAAGTAAATTTCACTGATTTTATTTGATCTTATGTGTGCTGGAGACCATGATCTTTGATATTAAGAAAACTCCTGGATCAACTTTCCTGAGAGTAATCCTCATTGAATTCAATGAGGCTTACTCCTGAGCAAACCCTACACATTGCATAGGCCTCCCTTGTCAGTCCTCTGCTTCCCTTTGAAATCAGTGTGACTCCATTCTGAGGAATCATCCTCTGTGAAGAAATACAGCCATCTTTCCATAAGCAAACTTTCATGAAACCCTATGGGAGTTTTCCGCGAGGTATGGCAACATTCCCCTGTCTCAGTTTCATTTTTATTAAATTATTTTTACGAGCACATTTTTACCATTAAATGGACATACAAATGACTTAATCTGAAAGAATATCAAGTTCGTTCTTGAGAATTGGTCTTCCCTTAGGGATATTTCTGACATCTGCATAAAGCTAGGAGGAAAAAGAAGGGAGGCTTCATATTGTAAGATGGAACAGTATTCTCTGCCACATTAAAATTAAAAAACGAAAATCTTCCATAAAACAAGAAGAAGGGAGGTCTGAGCATAGTGGCTGATACAGAAACAGATGTAAACCAGCACTTGAAGTAAAAACTGGATTTTGTGACATAACTCAATCTTGTATATTATGAAAGAGAAGCTATTTTCCTAGTTGGGTTTTTGTGTGTTTCACAGAATTTGGACAGCAAAACCATTTAGTGTTATTAAAGGATTCAGCATTAGCAGCTTCATGCATTCAAATCATATTAACAGACAAGGTTCAGCTCTTGTTGATGTTTAGATAACCTAAGCTGTGTTTGTAAATCTGAACCCAATTCATATTGCATCAACATTCAGGAACAGAGAAGAAATTTCTGAAAGAGTCAGTGAAATAAATTATTTTGTCATTCATCTCACCTGGGTGAAAGTTATAAATCAAGAGCTCTGCTCTCTTCTCATGGTAATCATTCTTCAGTTTTTGTCATTGAGAATTTGGCATGAAAGAATAACCTATATACATTTGTTGTTTCTCCATCTGTCAGGAGGAAAATATTTTCATATATATATATATATATATATATATATATATATATATATATGAATGAATATATATATGAATATATATATATGAGTACACACACACACACACACACACACACACACACACGAAGACCTCATGAATGAATCTTAAGAAATGCATTTTGTTGTTTAGTCGTTTAGTCGTGTCCGACTCTTCGTGACCCCATGGACCAGAGCAAGCCAGGCACTTCTGTCTTCCACTGCCTCCCGCAGTTTGGTCAAACATGCTCGTAGCTTCGAGAACACTATCCAACCATCTCGTCCTCAGTCGTCCCCTTCTCCTTGTGCCCTCCATCTTTCCCAACATCAGGGTCTTTCCCAGCGACTCTTCTCTTCTCATGAGGTGGCCAAAGTATTGGAGCCTCAGCTTCAGGATCTGTCCTTCCAGTGAGCACTCAGGGCTGATTTCCTTCAGAATGGATAGGTTTGATCTTCTTGCAGTCCATGCGACTCTCAAGAGTCTCCGCCAGCACCATAATTCAAAAGCATCAATTCTTCAGCAATCAGCCTTCTTTATGGTCCAACTTTCACTTCCATACATCACTACTGGGAAAACCATAGCTTTTACTATATGGACCTTAAGAAATGCATTAGAAATATTTATATCTATTTCTTTGCCCAGTTAGCTGAGAAATTTTAAAAGCTGACTCTCCGCCACATGCGATCATTTCCAAAGAGCACTTGAATTTTTGCCCAATGGCCATTTTCTGTTTCTACACAATGGGGGCACTCTGTTAGGTCTGCAGGCTAAGAGCATAACCCCATTGCTTCTAAACTGGAGCGGCTGTTTCAGCATTGTGAATAATATTGCTATACTTCTTAAGAGGTATAAAAAGAAGAAAGCACAATTAATGCTTTTGAAATGTAGCTTTTGGTTTTGCAACTTGACTATGGTTGTTTCCTGACCACCTGTTTACTGAGTGTGCATTCTGATTTGTTTGCACAATGTTGGCAGAGAGGTTATACAATAGAGCATTCGTTCTGTTTTGTATTCAGGGAGGTTGTACAACAGCACAGGCTGTATCTATGTTTTACTCAGCATAGACCCACTGAGATCAATGGATTTAAGTTAGTTCTTTGCATCATTTTCAGTAGGGTCTGTCTTAAGTATGACTGACATTTGATACAACCATATGTCAAGCAATTACTAGCCCACACTTTCCAGTACTGTACATTTATTTCACTTTCTGTATTGCAGGGGTGGGGAACCTTATCGGTTATCAGGATCTAGCCTCGTGGGCCAAATCGAACGGTTTGGCTGCTCACTTGTCAAGCACCTGACACTGCAATAATATCTGACAATTGCACAACCTCAGTTTGTCACTATGCCATTCAATCACATGCATAAATAGTGACAGTCTAGAAGCAGCCTATATCCAATATTTGACCTCTAAACCAAGTGTGGGGGGTCTGTGATGTTGCAGATGTTGAACTACAACCTCCATCATCCCTGGCCATTGGCTGATGGGAACTGGACCTCAACAACATTTAAAAGGCCACAGATTGCCCACACACGCTTTATACCTTGCCGAGAATAATCTTTGCCATCCAACCTGAAATTCAAAATGGCACCCCTGTGTCCATATTAAGGATGCTTAATCGATCCTTTGATTTAAAACAAAACAAAACTGTACACAGGATTGCAATCTGTAGCTGGCAGTCTCGGCAATTTGTTTGAACATCTGGTCACTACAGCCAAAGAAGGCTCTGTTTTCTTGGGAGAAAACATGTGGACTTCATTTAAAGCACTGCAAACTGTATTGTGGATGTAGACTATGAAACGTTATGGAAGACGACTACCGTTTTCATTGTGGCCTCAGACAGAAAATAACAACTAGTGTATAAGATAAAGCTGTGCTAGCGCTCCAGATTCTTTTAATAGGTTTCTCTATTGCAGATAAAACAAAAGACCTCTCCCTGCCCCCCACCTCCTTTTACAGGCCAAACCAATTACCCGAGCAAAGGCACCGACTTCACTGTTTTTGGTTCCTATGTGAAGTTATAACCCCAAAGCGTAAATGCATTGAGGGCATAGTTAAAATTAATGAGGTTGTTCACTTAATGCCATGTTTCCCTGCCTCCATCCCACTCCCACTAGCCTCTTTCTCACACATACAATCTTGATCAGCTACAAGCCCATTTAATGAGGTATTGACAATATATATATTTTTTATATTCAATTAAAGCATAATTAAATGGCAGCAGCCTATCTCTGAAAAAAACAGATGAAAGGTCTGAGGAAGAATCCCTAGGTTAATCCAGCTGTTTAAAATGTGTGTTGCAGTTGACCGGTTGCCAAGAAAAGTCTGGGATTACATGAGCCAGCTGGCACAGGGGATGGCTGGTGGGAATCTCCCAGCTGATTAGGACCGTAGCTGAGGGCCTTTAAACGAACATGCCAGCTCTTCAAAAGGAAGACGTAAATAAAAGCCAAGGACGCGGCAGCCTACCTTGTCTGCCCGGCTGCCGTGCCAGTGTCGAAATCTTAAAATTACTCCCTCTTGCAAAAAAATAAAATACAAAATGTGATTTGTGTATCATGTTACCTAAGCCATTGGGCCAAGCAGTTTATTTAGATTCCTTTTTAAATATCTGTCTGGGAGAGACAATACATCAAAGCTGGATTCCTTCGGAACTAAAGAGCACTGGATTGCGATCCTGGCAAATAGTAGTCCCTCTGACTGGGGTGGGGCAGGGGAATTCAACTGGAATGCATCAAATCTATGCAGACCTGGAGGTGTGATACATGTAAGAGCCCAAGAAGAGCCTTCTGGATCAGGCCCAAGTGTCCCACCTAGTCCACCCTGGTCTTTCAGTGGTCAAGCAGGACTTGAGCATAAAAGCACTCTCCCCTCTGGTGGCTCCCAGAAACAGGTGTTCAGAAGCATTGCTGCCCTTCAACCACGGAAGCAGAGCGCAGCCATTGTGGCGAGTAGCCATCGGTAGCCTTAGCCTCTAGGAATTGGTCCAATCCTCTTTGAAAGCCACAGGAATTTAGGACTTGGCTTTTGAGACTATTCCCACTTGGCTTATGCGGAAAGCGCAGGTGGTCAGCAGGACAGAGGCCATATTGCGAAGCTTCGTGGGTTAAATCTTTTAGTGGGAAGGAGCACAGTAGGAGAAAGTGCAGATGGTAATGTCCATCACAGAGCCATGCGTGTGGGAGCCTTCCTGTGGGAGCTAAAGGATGTTTTCTTTGGGGGATATCTCTTTGCTTGCTGCCTGAATCCAGCACAGGGACGTTATTTAGGGATGGCAGGAGGTGAAAGGCAACATGGTGGACGGATACAAGAAAATATTTCTTCATGTGGCGTGTAGTTATACTATGGAACTCACTTCCACAAGAGGCAGTGATGGCCAGAAACTTTGATGGCTTTAAAAAGAGGATTGGACTGATTTGGGGAGGAGAAGGTTGTCAATGGCTACTGGCCACAATGGCTATACTGCGTAATATTTTATTTTTCAACACAGGTGGTATCTAAGCATCCATTGGCCATTAAAAACCTCAAGAATTACAACACATTGCGGCAAAGATTGCAACACAATGCAACATTATTTTTTTTAAAGGAAGAAATCAAATGAACAGGGCCACATAAGAAGACCAACCCAGTGATTACTTACTACTCAGTTGAAAGGTACAGTGAAAAAGCACCGCCTTGCCTTACATACTGCACCTAGGTGCCAGAAATCCTACAAACTTTGTGCCAGTAATGAAACGACCCTGTCTTGTCTACTCCCCCACCACACTTTATCTGGAGAGGGAGCAAAAAGCAAGGCATCCACTGAAAATCAAAGTCTGCATTCACACAGTATTTTATTATGTTTCTCTGATGCTTCACTAACAATTTCCATATTACATTTGAGATTTCACATGATATAAAAGCGTCTTCTGGAAATCAAGTTTGATTAGAGTGGGTTAGCGCACATTTCCATGTTTGTTGGTTCCAGAAACCAATCTAGAAAATCGTGGGGGTGAAGTGATGAAATCTGCGGTGGTTCTTTCCTGCCATGGCCATGGGCGAAAAGGTAAAGGTAAAGGACCCCTGGATGGTTAATTCCAGTCAAAGGCGACTATGGGGTTGCGCCGCTCATCTCGCTTTCAGGCCAAGGGAGCCGGCGTTTGTCCACAGACAGTTTCCCAGGTCATGTGGCCTGCATGACTAAACCGCTACTGTGATGAGTACCAGAGTGCATGGAAACGCTGTTTACCTTCCCGCCGCAGTGGTACCTATTTATTTACTTGCACTGGTGTGCTTTTGAACTGCTAGGTTGGCAGGAGCTGAGACAGAGCAACGGGTGCTCACCCCGTCATGGGGATTTGAACCGCCGGCCTTCCAATCAGCAAGCCCAAGAGGTTCAGTGGTTTAGACATTGTGGGGGAACAAAAGATGGCATGTGTGGAAAGGGTGGGGGAATAGTGATGTTGTGTCAATGATGTGTGTTGTTTTGCCACACCCATGGGTGTGAGTGAAATTCAGTGTGTCATGCCAGCCTTTTGATCAAAAAGCAACCATTCCATAATACAACAGGTACTGCAACGGAACATCAGAAAACAGGACAAAAAGTGCTAGCGTTATACTGAGGAGAACACAACACTCCCCACATCTGAAGGCACTCAAAGCTGGCAGGTGGCTTTTGCATGAGACCTTTCTGCTGCCACTTCCAGCAAACAAGGCAGGAACCACATAATAGCAACGAGAGGGGTGTTCACTGTCAAGAGGGTGCATGAAAAGGGAGAAAGGAGAAGGTGTATCAATGGGTGTGTATGTATCAAAATGCACGCCTGCAATTCAGGTGCCATTATGAAACACACCATATTGACCTGTATGCTGCAACAGATGGGCCCGTAATGACATTATTTTAATCTTTACCACCTGATGTTTGCTGCAGCAACATGCATGCCTTGCCATGTGAAATCTGTGAAGCAGTCAAAAAACAGGAAAGAGATGAGGATTCTCCCCACCCCCCACCCCCACAAGGCCCTGGTGAGCTGGCCTTCTCAGTCATAAACTTGATGACACTTTTATTTCCCATCTCTCAAAACTCAGGTGATTGGTTCCTCTCTTTTTCTCCTCCCTGCCCAAGAGGTTAATAAGCAGCAACAAGCCTTTTCCATTCCTACAACTTCCTTTCATTATGTCAACTCAGAGTTGCCACACCACTTTCCTTAAAACCCAACCCTTGAAAGTAGTGTTCTTGTCTCAGATCTTGACGTGAGCACAGCAGCCTCTCAGAAGATGCCACCAAAATGTTGCCAAAATTAGGAGACCGCCCTATGCCAAGGTAGACTACTTGTACATCTAGCCTAGTTCACTCTGAACTGGCAGAGGCTATCTGGGTTTAGGTCTGTTTCAGGGCCATTTTTCCCCGCTGGAACTCGCCAGAACCCAGTTCCAGCACCTCTCAGGTGGGCACCATTGCGATTACAAAAGAACAAGGGTTCATGGTGAGTTCTGGCACTTCTTTTTCTAGAAAAACAGCACTGGTCTTTCCCATTGTCCCCTCCCAGAGCTACAATTTCCAGAGTGGTTTAGCACTTAATCTGGGGTTGCCATATTTCAAACAGTGAAAATCCAAACAGATTTTTTGTTTTTGTAAAACAGCAAAAAAATGCTGTTTTTGAGCTCTTTTTGTGGAAAATCAGCAAAAATGACACTGCTGACACTTTTCGGACGTTTTTGCCAATTTCCACCCAGACACTGCTGCCAACTACAGTATTCCAGATGTGTCCAGAATATTCCGGACATATGGCAACCCTAACTTAATCTCATTTCCCAAGGAATTTTGGGAAGAGGGGTCTCCTAACAACCCTTAGCACCCTTGACAAAATACAGTTCTCAGAATTCTTTGGGGGGAGCCCTGACTGTCTCAAGTGGTACGACGCTTCTCTAAATGTATTGTGCAGATGCAGCTTTGAGAGGTGCCAATTGTTGCTGGTTTCACGGGGATCCCTTTTAAGTGGATTACTTGACCGAGACCACCAACTCCTTTCAGATAGACCACCAGCATCAGATTTGTTTACAAGGTAGTTAAGGAATGACATTTCTTTCGCCACAAGTCTCCGTGGTAGTTATAAATCCCTCCCCCCACAATAACCTCCTTTAAACAACAGTCAGAGAACTGACCTCAACCTGGAAGATAGAACGGCGTGAGTGGAATATTCAAAGTCATTCTCATAAAGAAAAGGCATTAATTTAAAACAAAACACATTGTTTCTACAGCTCCGTGACAGGTAATGAAATAAAAGTAAGCCACAAGCTTCCAGATTGCAACATTAGCTGGATTTCCCCAGCACCAAGATCAAAGCGAGGACATTTTAAGTTGCTGTCAGATAGTATCAGACACCGAGACTCACCACAAGGCTTGTGGAACCCAATCAGCCCCTTCCCTTGTTAACAACCACCCACCTCTACCACATTTACACAACACGGTGTGTTTACAATATCCTGCCCTTTTGTTCAGCGTTCTAGTCCATTAGATACACTAAACCTTGAGTGACCTTGCTGTGGGTCCCACACTTCCAGGAACAATGGGCTCAACGGCTTGGCTTGGCTTTGATCAATAAAAAACAATAGGCAGTGGGCTTCTTGGAAATCTGTCACGCCCCATGGGTAACTTTTTTGGGCAGCATCCCAACGTTTTTCTTGGACCACCCTGATTTGAGTTTACCTGCATCTCCACCACCATCTGACAGTCTCTTGTCAGATGCTACTACTAATTTGCCAATCAGTTTGGTCCTTCTATTTGTCTCGTATAGCCCGTACAATTTTTTGGCTAGGGAAATAGTACAATTCTGTTCTGTACTAAGTTTAAAAAGCAGGTGGATTTTGAAAGTAAGATCCGGGAGGTGTTTGAGTAGTGAAGAACTTAAGAACATAGTAAGAGTCTGCCAGATCAGGCCAAGAGGCCATCTAGGCCAGCATACTGTTCTCACAATCACCGAACAGATGCTTGTGAGAAACCAGCAAGCAGGATTTGAGCGCCAGAGCACTCTTCCCTCCTGTGGTTTCATACCTTCATTTTATTACTATCCATTGTCTATCTCTGCTCCCTCATATATTTATGAATTAAGTCAGCAAGTCCTTGACTAAATAAGCTTGAAATGAAATAAATGCATCATTGAATGTTTAGCTCATTATATTAATCCTCCCCTTAAAATAATTCCATGTTTTGATATTGGTATATTTCAGAGGTTTGAGCTGTAAGCAGCCTTTTTCAACAGCCTTTTGAGTTTACCTCATGCAGGTGGGTGGGTTGGTGGGTGGGGGTGCATGCATGTGTACTTTTGAATTCTGGCTCTCTTGATTTTATTTTCTCAGATGGAACTGTTTGTGGGAGGGTCATTGATTCGTTTTGTTTTGTTTCTTGTTTTTACTATGTATTTTGCAATTTTATTTTATTTTATTTTATTTATTAACGTTGTATACCGCCCTTCATCTGTAGGTCTCAGGGCAGTTCACAGTGTAAAATTACAGTATAAAAAACACAGAATACATAATAAAATAAGAACAATAACAAACCAATAATTCTCCCTCCCACAACACATTTAAAATGGCATTGGATGTCAATCAGCCAAAGGCCTGGTTGAAAATGAACATATTCACTTGGTGCCTAAAAGTGTATAACGAAGGTGCCAGCCAAACCTCTTTGGGGAGAGCATTCCACATACGGGAAGCCACTGCAGAAAAGGCCTGGTCTTGTGTAGCCACCCTTTGGACCTCTTGTGGAGGAGGCACACAAACAAGGGTCTCATATGACGATCTCTCTCAGGGTCTGGGTAGGTCCATATACTGGGCCACCAGCCAAAGCTGATAGAAGATACTCCACACAACTGAGGCCACCTGAGCCTCAAGCATCAGCAAAGGACCCAGAATTACCCCCAAGCTGCATACCCACTCTTCCAGAGGGAGTGTAACCTCATCAAGAGCAGGCCACCTCCCAGCCATCTGGTCTTAAGGAACCACCCATTAACAGTGTCTCAGTCTTATCTGGGTGGAGCTTCAGTTTGTTGGCTCTCAGCCAGTCCATTACCCAGGCAAAAGAACTGTCCATCACATCCACTGCCTCACCTGCAGATGTAAAAGAGAAGTAGAGCTGAGTGTCATCAGCATACTGCTGACAACATACTCCAGACCTCTGAATAACCTATCCTAGCCATTTCATGTAGATGTTAAACAATGTAGGGGATAGGATCGAGCCCTACGGAACCCCACATTGAAGCCTCCATGAGGCTGAAGAACACTTCCCAAGCATCACCTTCTGGAAACGTCCATCCAAGTAGGACCAGAACCATCGCAAGGTGGTACCACCTACTCAGACTCAGACATCCGCTCCAGAAGCATACCATGGTTGATGGTATTGAAAGAATTAACAAGGTCTCTCTCCTAACATAGAAGTCACCATACAGGGCTACCACAGCACTTTCTTTGCCAAAACTGGACTTGAACCCCTATGGAAATGGATCTATAAAAGAAGTTTCCTCCAACGGCGCTTGGATCTGGTTTGTGGCTCAAGAACAGGGGTCAGCAAACTTTTTCAGCAGGGGACCGGTCCACTGTCCCTCAAACCTTGTGGGGGGCTGGACTATATTTTGAACAAAAAATGATGCAGGAGTTCCACGAGCCCCAGTGGCTGCTTACCTGTGTCTTGCGAGCGGCAGGGGCTGGCAGCGGCGGCAGAGGGACGATGAGCGGCGTGCAAAAGGGCTCTGGAGAGGGGCTGCTTAAAATGGCAGCCGCTCAAGCTGCTCCAACAAAGCCCAGCCCCCTTCCTCCTCTTGGCAGGGCAGGGAGAAGCCAGGAGGAGGGAGGGAGGAGGTGCCGCTGCCGTGTGAGAGAGAGGGAGGGAGAGGGAAAGAATGCACACACTGGCAATCCATGTGGCGATTCTGGGATTGTCCATGGGCCAGATCCAGAAGGCAATTGGGCCTGATCCGGCCTGTGGCCCTTAGTTTGCCGGCCCATGCTTAAGAACCTTGCTGAGGAAGGGGAGATTGGCAACTGACTGGTAGTTACTTAGTTTTTTCTGAATCCAGGGAGGGTTTCTTGAGGAGTGATCTTACCACTGCCTCCTGCAAGCAGGCAGAGACCCCCCCTGCTCTCGTAAAGAGGCATTAATCACCTCCCTGGCCCAGCCAGCTGTTCCCGTCCTGCTAATTTCTATCTGCCAAGAGGGGCAAGGGCCCTGACTGCAAGCAGTCACCCAGATCAAACCAAGCACCCTGTCCACATCATTGGCATCTTTATGCTGTGAACTGCCCCGAGATCTTTGGAGAAGACGGGCGTATACTAATTTAATGAACAAATAAATGACAGGAAACTGTCTTATACCAAGACAGACATTGGTCCATGTGGCTCAGTCTTTGTCGACTTTGTGCCAGGGGACACTCCACCTGCTAAATTTCTGCCTTTCAGGCTGCTGCTCAAGGCAAAAGGAGCGGGGCCCTGTAAAACAGAAAATCAAAGAAAAAGCTTTATAACATCATGTGTCTGGTATCCAAAGTCTGAGGCAAAGAGTGGCTAAAAGTGAACGACTAAAAACCATGTGTTTTTGTTTTTAAGGAGCAGCGGAGTTTGGGTCAGCTGTTTGTGATAAAGGGAGCTTCAGTTCTGCTGAACTCCTCTATAAGAAGGGATTACTGAGTTCACCACAGTTTGGAATTCCTAACTCACAGAGTAATTCTAAGTGTCTGTGGTATTTGTTCTAATAAAATTTATTTGGTACAAAATGATGTCTTCTTACAGGTGTTCCATCAGCATTCAGTACAGGGTAATAATTACTGTTCAAGTTTTTAAGCTACGTAAAATATGGTGCTTTTGAGGCTGTAGAGCACTGTCAAACAGCAGGATTAGCCGATCAGTCGGGACACAGCAGGTTTCTGTTGTATTGCAGCTGCGTCTCTAGGCTAAAATAACTCTCTTAATAAAAGCATGACATTCAGGCTTGTCGGAATGAGTTCTACAAGGAACGAAATCCATAAAGAGCAGAGCATTTAACACAAAAAAAGGAGTTGTGTGTATTATATATCTATATCTGTGTGATACCCCGGGCAGAAATATCACAGAATATTATATTTAACTGGGGGAAGCAAATACTCTCGTACATCGTAAATGGGTTTTGTTTTTTCATGGGCTACTTCAAAATAGTTGCCCACTATATCCCATTCTTTTGCTTTCTGTTCCATATCATTTGGGACGTGGGTGGCGTTGTGGGTTAAACCACAGAGCCTAGGACTTGCCGATCAGAAGGTTAGCGGTTTGAATCCCCACGACGGGGTGAGCTCCCGTTGCTCGGTCCCTGCTCCCGCCAACCTAGCAGTTCGAAAGCACATCAAAGTGCAAGTAGATAAATAGCTACCGCTCCGGCGGGAAGGTAAACGACGTTTCCGTGCGCTGCTCTGGTTCGCCAGAAGCGGCTTAATCCTGCTGGCCACATGACCCGGAAGCTGTACGCCGGCTCCCTCAGCCAATAAAGTGAGATGAGCGCTGCAACCCCAGAGTCGGCCACGACTGGACCTAATGGTCAGGGGTCCCTATACCTTTTACCATATCATTTACAACCTCACTCTTCCTGTGTCTTCTTAAATCCAGGCACTTTGCCACCACGACTTACTGAAGAATAATGCAGGAACAAGAAAAGAATTATAAGAAGGGGACCAAGCAACTAAGTCTGATGTTTTGGGATCCTTCTCCTTACCCCAGTGTTGCTGTTTCTATGAACAAGATCGACTCTTTAAATCTTTCTTCTTCTTCTTCTTCTTCTTCTTCTTCTTCTTCTTCTAGAGGAATATAGGAAACTGTCCTAAAATGAGTCAGACTATTGTTCCACCTCACTCACTGTTGTCAATACTGACTAGCAGCAGATCTCCAGGGTTTCAGACAGGAAGCCTTACCTGAAGGTGCCAGGGATTGAATCTGAACCATCTGAACATCTGCATGCAAGGCAGATGTTCTACCACTGAGCTGTGTACCTTTCCTAAAGGAACAGAGTGAAAGAGGTAAGGGATAGCTCAGCCAGTAGAACATGAGACTCTTAATCTCAGGGTTGTAAGTTCAAGCCCCACATTGAGCGAGAGATACCTGCATAGCAGAGTGTTGGATTAAATGACCCTCATGGTCCCTTCCAACTCTAGAATTCTGTAATATGCTATGTAGTGAAGCAATAATAATAATAATAATATTTTTCATTTGCACCCTACCCATGTGACTGGGTTGCCCAGTTCTCAAAGCTGGGCTTTTGTGAACAGAGCTCTGAAGTTGCTGCAGTCATAAATGATATGGCTAGAAACAGCCTCTCTTGAACAAGACTGCAATCCTATACACACTTTATCAGCAGTATGAATAGGGTGGTGGGTTATTTCTAAGTCTTTTCTGCAAAGGATTGTACTGCAAGAATATATGCCAGCACTTAGCCCAGGTGTGTTTAACTCAGAAATAAGTGTCAGACACACAAAGAAGCATTTCAGTTAAACACATTGCAAACTTTGTATGAGAAATCGGGTTAGCAAAAATTGGAACTCCACAGCGCCATCTGGTGTCACCGTGTTAGAATGCATAAACAACACCTATAAAGTGTTTTTTCTTTGCCAGTGTAGCTGAGTCCCCAGCGTGTTCAGAACAGAAGCCTGAGCTCTTTCCCTAAACTCCAGTTCCTAGAGTTCCTGCTTGGAGGTGGGGCATGCGGACTAAGCTTGGAATAGGTTTAAATTTGTTCTTATTCTTATTATTTATTAAATTTCCTAGTTGCTTTCTTTTGCCCAAGACAACCCAAAGACAGACAGACAGATGCTGGATCCTCTGACTTTCTTGCATGCCATTTAAAGGTGGTATATCAAAGTTTGAAATGAAAAGAGACTCAATGGACAGAATAGTGAAGCAATTACCTTCCCTAGCCTTACAACCTGACTAAGGATTTTCCACCACACCACTTTCCCCACCTGTTTCACTCATAGTGATACAAGGCTCTCTTTGTAGCTTCCCATTGGCTGTGTTTTCTGGAATTCCTTAGCAGCGACACAGCATTGTGCCACATCATAATACCCCCCCCCGGCACTCTCGGAAGTGCAGCTCTCCCTCCAGCTTCCTGCCAGCCACTCTTCCTACTAGCCACACTGGCAAAACACAGTTGTCATGTTCAGGTCCGATGCTGGATCTTGTAAGGAAGGCAGGACCACGGAGAGCTCTAATTGAGCAACTTGCTCCAACGAAAGGTTAAAAGAAGGCCTAGCCTTTTAAAGCATCCTCTCCTAGATTACCTCCCCCAAGCTCCTCCCACTCAGGCCTGAAACCCTAAACCAAATCAGGAAAGTTTGGCTGGTTCTAGGCTTTGACTGAGTCAGCCCTACAGCACTATGAGTTTGACTGCCTGGAATGATCTGGGTGTGATGGGGGCTGGGTCTTTTAAAAAAACAAATAAATGTTTTTTATTAAGAATTTAAACAAAACATATCTTAAAACATATCATCCTTGATTCCCCCCCATTTCCCCCCTCCCCCCCATAAAATGACCCACCCTCCCCTCCCTCCCAACTTCCCTCATTTCCAATCTCTGGTTTCTCTACAAATGCTATTCTTTGCATGTTACAAAACTGTATAAATCCTTAATATATCTCACTGGTTATTGTCCATAAAAAGTTTGTGAGTGTTTATTCAAAACCTGCCAAGGAGTCCAATTCAGTTTGTTGTTTCTTTAAATACTTTGTAAAAGGTTCCCATTCATCTTTAAAGTCACAGTTATCCTTGTCCCGTAGTTTATGTGTCAATTTTGCCAATTCTGCATAGTCCATCAGTTTCTCTTCCCATAGTTCTTTAGTCAGGATTTCCTCGTTGATAGGGGCTGGGTCTTAGGTGTGAAGAAGAAGATGCAGACAGTCTCTGCAAAGAGCAGCCCGGGTCTGTTTGCAAGAGGGCTTTTAAACAGCCCTACACTGAATTTTAGCTGTGAATGCCTATTCCCAAGAGGGCAACATATGTGTGCAGTAAGCTGGTAAGTGGAGCTTGCAGTCCTGCTAGCTGCAGGGGGGTTGCTTTTGGGTCTGCAAAGACAATGCTGCAGAAACAGACCCCGGCAGCATTGAAAAGGGGGTGTCCAAGACTAGGTTCCCAGGCAGGAATAGGAGTAGGGAGAGGCGAAGAGAAGAACTGGACCAGTGCTGGGGGTTGCTTGGTCTCTCACCATCGGTGATAACAGATGCAGCTGGTAATTTGTGGGGCTGGTGGTGAGCGGGTCCAGGTCCAGTTCAAGTAGCCACTTCCCTTAATGCAGCAACAGCGATGGCAGCTGGGTGAGTGGCAGCCATGGGGCAGGAGGAGGAGGCATCAGTGGTTGGAGGGCAGGGAAGGGTCATCTGGGGCCTGTACACAGGAGGAGGGATAACTGAAGGAGGAGGACAAGCAGGTCTTGCATGGCAGCTAATTACATGCAGCAGCAGCAGCATAGGAGCTACCCACCAATGGTACCCCCCCAAAATTAGCCCCACTCCCAAAATTGATTTGGGGGTGGATCTGGGTCAGGGGATGTGCACACCCTAGAAACTGACACATTACTTTATCCACTTACAAATCTCAGTGTTTTGGAGGGTTACTTAGACTTCCCAAGCAACCAAGCCAGGTATTTTCAGCTAGTAATAAAGAAAGAAAAATGGAGAAAGGAGGTTAAACCTTAAGATGCAACACACATGTTTTAATAAGTAAGTGCTCGTGACACAGTTAATTGCAGGCCTGAACAGACTGACTTAAATGCCCCCATTATAATACTGGAAATAAGGCTGCATTCAACTGAAATGACTGGATAACGTTTCAACAAAGGAAGGGAAAATGCACGGGAAGAGGAATCACTGGCTGAAGCTTTAAAAAGAGAGAATAGCCTCAGCTAATTAAAAAGTGAAACTCAAAAGGGAAGCCCAGGCCTTGCAACAGCTAAATATTTGGGTTTTACCTGAGCTTCAGGAAATGAATCAAGTCAGCTGAAAAGATTAACCATCCATTTTCTAGGGCTGAGAAATTGACAGGTTGGCAGCATTTCCACGGTCAGGTTAGGTGGAGCACAATAGTAGCTTATTGAATAGGAAGTTCCAGAAATTAAGGAGAGCCAATTTAAAAGTTGCTCTGGTATGTCACAAAGGAGGTTGCTATTTAATGTTTTGTTCTTTAAGCTAACAAATGCACCTGCGGCATTCCAGAGAAGAATAGGGAGATGGGGCATAAGTCCTGCTGTAAAACTTCAGGCAGGAGTTGGAGCTGAAACAACATGTTGTTAGGTTGGAGGAGAACTTGTAAAGAGAGCTTTGCTTTCTGGTGGAAGACATGGCAATTTTAGGGTAGGGGATAGGGAAGTGATATCGAGAAAAGTGAAAGGACCTACCAGTGGAACTTCTCTGTATGGTGATTATTGGGCTTTTCAACAACTAAGTTGTATCCCCAATGAGACAGAGAGAGCAGGATGGATGGATGGATGGCAGTCACAGGCAGAAGGATTCTGCCTTCCACTAGCTGAGCTGCTCAGGTCCTAGAAAAGCAGGGGAAGCAGAAGACCCCAGGAAAGGTAGTTGAAACAGGGAAGAAGAAAGCAAGAGCCAAGAGCTGAGAAGGAAACAGGTCAAGGGAAGTAAGGAAGCTTAGGAAATGAGGGTTGGTACTTTGGAAAGGGAATGGTATGGATGGATGGATGGATGGATGGATGGATGGATGGATGAAGAAGAGGAGAAAGCCAGAGGGGAAAGGGGCCATAGCTCAGTGGCAGAGCATTGTCCCAGGTTTAATCCTTGGTCCCAGAAGGTCCCAGGTTTAATCCTTGGCATCTGAGCTAAAATAGTCTATGCTATTTTATGCAAATTTTATGCAAATTTTGCATATTTATGCAAAAATATGCAGATTATTTAATGTTGCTATAAAAATAATCCCTTCATTGGTCTAACCTACTGGATGAAAGTCTTACCTATAATATTAAGATCTTTTTTTAAAAAAATCGGTATGGTTGATGGCACATTTCTCTTCTGTCTTTCCTCTACATACACATATCTAGCTTCCCTTTTTTTCTTGTGGACACACAAGGGACTTCAATATTACCTTCGATTTTTGAAGGTCTAGCTTCTGGGCTTTCCACATGCTCGTTTGAAATGTGAGGATTTAGCTTTATTTCCTTAGTGGCTCTATTTCTTCTAGTAGCACAGGCAATATGCCTCATGAATACAACTCGCTGGAGAATGTGAACGTGTGCTCCTGCCATGGCTTGTGAACTTCCCCAATCCAACTGGTTGGCCGCTGTGGGACCAGAACGTGGGATTAGATGAGTCTTTGGCTTGACCCAGCAGGACTCTTATTATGTGCTTCATTGGCAGAGAACTTAATCCCCCCAAAATTCATTCCCCTGGTCATTCCCCCTCGCCAACAGACTACTGGTGTAGAACATTTTCCTTATTGCATTTGCAGGTGTGCGCGCTTATTTGCTGTGAAGGGCATGTGCTGTCATTTTGAGAAGGCGATACTCTTGCAACAACATGGAAAACAAAAGCCCTTTAAAGAGAAAGGAAGGAAGGGGGAGAGTAGGAATGAATGACAGCAGATTAAGAATGGCACGTGAATGCATCTGAGATTAGGTCCACTGCTAATATTAAGAACAGCAAACTGTCTTCGCTATAGAAATCAGTATAACCCCCTCCAGGGCACAAAATTCTATTCAAACAATGTCATCTGCCACGTTTCTTTCATGAGGAACCATAGCCAAGAGGTAGAGCTTCTTCTTTGCATACAGAAGGGCCCAGGTTCAACACGCCCCCCCCCAGTCCACACCCCCTGCCTCTGACCCTGACAAGGTTCTGATCATCATAAGGCCCAGCCCCTCAAGATTGGGGGTGGGGCTCAGCCCCATCCCAACAGACTTGGGGGTGGTGTTGCTGAAGACATCTCAACCCTATTGAGTTGGCACCTATAGTTAGAGGAGTAAAACCAACGTTCCACTGAAATGAGGCGGCATTTTAATGTTTTAATGTTGTATTTTAATTTTGTTTTTTTAAGCTGTATTCTAATCAATACATTTTTTATATTTGTTGTTAGCTGCCCTGAGCCCAGTCTTGGCTGGGGAGGACGGGGTATAAATAAATTATTATTATTATTATTATTATTATTATTATTATTATTATTATTAAAATCTATGGTATCTATTTGAAAATAATAATCAGGTAGGGGGCTCTCAAATACACACACACACACACACACACACACACACACAAGCTTCATTTGCAATCAGTTTGGAGCAAATTTACTACAACAAATCCACAAAATAACAAAACACTGGTATTCTGTACATGTTTATTCCGAAGGCTGGTGTGCCTAGAATTACTACCAAATCACCCAACACTGAAACAATCTTGAAAATAGAAATGTAACATTCATCACTTCAAAGCATAATAATTTTAAGTTTTCTAGGATGCTTTTTTTTAAAAAAACACCACACACAACAACATTACATTTCCAGTTGTGGTTGGGTGGATGAATTGCTAAAAGAAACCTAGCCTCTGGGGGTTTGTTTAGGGAAGTATTAGAGTCATTCATCTTCTTCTCTGGAGTACAAATGTCATCTCATTATTTATTTTTTTAATTGTAGTGATTGCCTGGGTCATGCCAAATGATGTTAAATAAAGCTATGTGCCTTCAAGAGCAATTAAATTCAAAGGAGAGTTATGTCCACACTTATGTCAAGGTTCTTGGGCAGTCTTTTGCAAGTCTTTTGTTGCTGTGCTTCATTTGAATGACATTATAATTGATTATCGATGTGTGTGTGTGTGTTTTAGTTTCTACTTTATAAATTGTCAACTGATTGGTAGCAAGTTGCATCTGTTAATGGCAGCAAGTACACTGGATTTTTTCTTCAGACGAAGTTGGGCCTGGTTCTCGGCTGCATGAACACCACTGGAGCAAGCTCAAACCTTGATGACCCACAGCTGCTGCTTTCATTAAAATGTTTTGGGATGTTTGGGTGGCGTGAGATGACAGAACTTTTATATTGCAATTGCTTATTCACACATACAGCCCCACGCTTCATGAGTTCCTGTTCCATCAGATTTCCAATGCCCAGGGCAATATCCAGCTAACTCATTCCATTGCTTGTGTCATGGAACTCCTTTCTCCCCCCAAAATCTGTTCTGGGTTTTCCTCCAATCCTCTGGAGCAGATTTGGGGAGGGCATGGGGCTCACTCTGGGAGAGGTTGGGCAAAGTTCCATTGCATAAATGGAAATCCTAGAATGACGGATACCAGCCATAGCATACCTTCCAACATGTTGCAGAGGAAAATTGGGACATGCATCCTTCAGAGCTTGCACAAGAGTGTGCCCCCCCAAAACATGCATCTTGGGGGGGCACTCTTACAGGAGCCAAAATGGGACATTCTGTTTTTGTTTTGTTTTTTAAATTCATTTTTATTAAGTTTTCCATTTTAACAATCTAATCAAATCACATTAAATATTCCAAATTATACATACACATATCAAATAATCAAAATATTCTGCCAAATTATAATTTTTTTTAATGGGACTTCCCATGCTTCAAGTTCAGGGGCCTCTGATCATTTCATGTCTCTGCTGCTTTTCTTAATCATTTCCAATAGTTCCTCTAATTCTTCCTGTTGTTAACCTTCCTTCTTTCACGGCCTCTGAGTTGTTCCCACAAGCGAGTTGAAGCAAGCAATGATGTGTTTCTGTGTGGATTTTATATTGACGATTCCCCTCTATAGGTTTGCAGCACCTCCTCACACACTGGCGTTTTGCCAAATCAATCCAAAAGTCTTTCGCTGCTGGCATCCACCATCTTCCCTCAATTCCAATGAACAAAATGGGACATTCTGGGATCCAGTCAGAAGTTGGGATGGCTTCTGTAATTCCAGGGTGCCCCGCTCAAATCGGGACAGTTGAAAGCTATGTCATAGTTACTGCAGGGGCAATTTGAATTCTTTGTTTATTTCATTTCATTTCGTTGATATATTGGATTTTCATGCCACTTTTTATCCAAGGCATCTAAGGTGGTTTAAAATTTTGCAATCCTACTATTTTTCCACCAACTAAGCAGCAGATAAAAATAAAGCACAAGGAGCCCCTCCCCCATCTATTCTCCTTCCTTCTCACAGGGCATAATGGTGCCCATTGGCCTTGGGGGAGAGGGGAGAGTCTGGCTGGTACAGGCCCTGATAGTGCCTCTGCTTGCCTCCCTTCATAGCTGTCAACTGTTCCCTTTTCTTGCGAGGAATCCTATTCAGAATAAGGGAATTTCCCTTTAAAAAAGGGAAACGTTAACAGCTATGCCTCCCTTGCTTCTGCAGGTGGGGCTCACCTTAGGCCATACCAGTTTTGGATCCCAACCACATGCTGAAGACCAGTGCTTTAAATTAAGCTGTAGCTAGCCTGTACAAGGTAGCTTTGTGTCCAACTTTGCAGAGGCCAGTCCTCTATTTGAAGGACCTGATAAAAAAAGACTTGTTGTTTCCAGTAGCAAGTCTCACCTCTGACAAGTGTGTGTGTGTGTGTGTGTGTGTGTTTCTGCTACCGGGCCCTTCATGATCACTTTAAGCACTTGAGAAAGATCTTCAGTCTCTAACACTGGGAATCAGCCTTGCTACCTCCCTCCTAAAAACTGTGTCTATCTGTTCAACAGAACTGACACCCTCTGTTTGTAGTCATCTGACCAATACGAGGTTAAAATTGGAATGTCTTTACTGTTGTGGGCTAGAGCAAGACTCCACCCTGCAACTTCTCATCCCAGTTCCTTTCCATTTCAGTCCAGTGTTATTCCAGCAATAAACAGCATGCTTGTTGGCCTGAAAACAAAGTCATTCTGGCTTTGGCTTTTACATAAGAAGGTATTTGCACTGAAACTGAAGTTTGCAGCTTGCACTTCAGAAAGCAAAACACGCACGTATATTCTGCAGTAAACTATGCTTGCATTGTCTGATCTCCGGCGAACCTCACAGAGTGGATCCTTCAATGCATGTCTCCCTCGGTTTTCTATACTTTGTTATGAGGACTAAAGTTCTTACTTTAAGCTATTTACGCTGGCAGCACTTCAAAAGACTACAAATGCCTTACTTCATGCCAGTCTCTGCAGCAGCCAGGAAGAAGAATCTCTCTCATAAGATGGCTCATATCTTTTTGACCTTTTGATACAGATTTGCCTCAACACATTTTTTTGCCTCCTCAGTACATACCTGAAATGACAGAAACCCGTTGGGGGAGAGGAGAGTGTGAGTCGTTAACCATATTCACACATTCACTCTGGTATAAATTTGGCATGTAAGAGGAGAGCTGTATGTGCGAAACCCCTTTCCCTGCAGATGCTTTCACTGTATCCATGGGGCTACTCAACACTCCTGATGTGGAGGAGAGGTTACTTCATGCTACCTCACTTTCCCATTTTGCAAATTGAGGTTACACCAGAGCACAACACCTGAATAGGACCACCGATAGAATGGCAGCCCAGTTCAAAGAGGCAGTTTTCCTCCTATGCCTGTAGAAGGAAGGGTCTACAGCCTTCAAAGCGTCTCATGTACGTGATTAACTTCAGAGTGCTGGGATAAGGAGGGTGTTAACTACAATGCCGTGCATCATAGAATCAATTCCAATTCAAAGATTCATTTTTCATATGGCACCGTCAACATGTTGACTTTTTCAGCAATCTTGGCATGTTGAACTATTCTTAGGAATGCTTTGGTTTGTGTCCAGGTAGCGACTTCACCATGCCCTTTAAAAGCAACCTAGCTAAGCCAAAATGGATCCTGCCCATATATATTTGTGCCTTTACTGAGTATCAAGGATGCACATATCTAAATGGCATCTTGTAAAACAGAAATGATTCCATATTTGCCCCCAATAAATGTGGCTCAACAAGCTCGGATTTGTCATGCTGTTAAGATTCAGGGTGCCATGAATTTTCCCAAACTGCCAGTTGTGTGTGAAAAAGTTGTGTCATTTGTTATTAAACTGCCACTATTTCATCCAAGATTAGATGAAGACTTTGTAAAGTGGTCTACTCAGGGGCGTAGAAAGGGTTGTGGGTGGGGCGGACTGCCCTGGGTGCCCTCACTGAAGGGGGGGTGACCTTTAAAGCCCTTCACGGCCTAGGACCCTCGTACCTATGGGACTGCCTCTCCTGGTATGCCCCACGGAGGACCTTAAGGTCCATATATAGCAACACCCTAGAGGTCCCTGGCCCTAAGGAAGTTAGATTAGCCTCAGCCAGAGCCAGGGCCTTCTGGGATCTGATCTCTTTCTGCAGGGCCTGTAAGACAGAGTTGTTCCACATGGCCTTTGGCTTAGAATCAGTTTGATTCCCTCCCCCTCTTTCTTTTTCCTTTCTCCTCCTTTGAAGAGATTGCACCCTCATGTTTTAATGTTGTATCTTAATCTTTTAAATTGTATTTTAATCAACTTGTTTTTATTATTGGTTGATAGCCGCCCTGAGCCCGATCTTGACTGGGGAGGGCGGGGTATAAATAATGATAATAATAATAATAATAATAATTCAGCACGCCGCCTGCTCATGACTCCCAAGCCTACCCTGAACCATTGGGGTAAGGGAGGGCGTTGTGCCGCTTTGCCAGTGGCATTCCCCCCTTCCCCCTTTGTTTTGACAGCTTGGGGGAGGCTTGGGAGTCGCAGGCAGGCGGCACACCGAGTGTCCGCCATGGGCGTCTTGCTCCACCCCTAGCTGCAGGGTGCGCACCCCGCTGCGGGTACCTGAGCAGCTATCCCACGCCTGGGAGGGCACTCTCCTCACCATGCCCCCCCCGGGAGCGCGCCCGCCCTAGGCATATGCTCCCCTGCTGGTCATCTCGTTTTCCAGAGATCTGGGAGATTTACGTTCAAATCTTCACGAGTACTGAATCTCTACTGAATTTGGACTAATGTTTACAGTTGCCCGTGAAGTATGGTTTTGCACCAAAACATGTTGGATTTCAGCTGGGGTTGTGCACAGCTAACTAGATTTGCTTTGGACCACGTTCTGCCCTCCTGATTTGTTTCAGACCAATTTGGATGCTGTTGCATTGGAATCTGAATCATACTTCAGGAAATGTTTGCGGACTTACTGTCTACACTGTTTCTTTGATGTCTGAATATCCAAACCACTCCCAAATCTCATAGGAGGTCTCTGGTTCAGTTTGGGGGCACTTCCCAGACAACCTGCTTCAGTTCAGACCATCCCCAAATCCTTCTGAAGCAGCCTGCTTCATCTTAAGATTTGGGGTTTTTTTCTGAATCCAAAACACGCCCCTAATTTCAGCCACCTATTTCAATAGACTCTTTCTTATTTCCCTTTGACTTCTTCTGTTCATTGGTGCTGGCTCTTCCTATTAGACTGCAAATCCCTCTTCAGCCATGAACCAAGAATTGGACGAGTTACTATTTATTTGCCTAACCTAACCCATAGGTTTAACCCAAAAGACCAGAACAAACCCCTATTTTCCTCTGAAAAAGAAGAAATGGTGAACCGTTATCCGATAGTTTGTGTTTAACCTGAACAAGAACAAATCTACAGCCATACATTGCTGATTCATTCACAAGACCAGTTCTGCAAAACAGAATATACAGAGTCAACTCGCATTAACTTAATTTGTAAAAAAAAAAAAAAAGGAGTTGTAGGAACTAAATCATTATCAATTATGCAATCAGAAAGAAGTGCTCCCCCGTTCCACTGGTTTTTTTTTCTTATTCCCAACTACTCCAGGTACCATGTAGGTCTATGTTTAAAAGCATGCTTCCCGACTTAGAGAGCAAAGGCATGTTTCTACATGCCAAGGTTCCCCCGGCCCCTCCCCCACCCAAGAGTATACCATTTGTGGTATAATATTTCTTGATGGCCACTTTGCTGGCAGTTCCTTCAGAAAGGTAAACAGATTGTCCCTCTTAGGTATTATAGAACACCAGGGGCAGCGGTGTGTATGGGGGAACGGAACTGCTTTTGCATTTGTTCATGCTTGTTTGCAAAATCTTCAGCTGCTTACTTGGGCTTTAAGCATGTGAAGAGCCAGATGAAAGGCAAGATGGTTTCTGAATACCTTGGCACTTCACACCAAGCCTCTGCTGCCCCATCTTAAAGGTGTACTTGGCAAACCTATTGTAGAAAGGTCAGCATGCATGAAAAATCAAATATTTTGTGGGTTGTCTTCTTCATTGCATTTTCTAGATCTTCTCATAGGACAGTGAGAAACCTGCACTAATTACATAGAAACCTGGTTTACAGTGAAATGAGAGCCAGTGTGGTGTAGTGGTTAAGAGCGGTAGTCTCGTAATCTGGGGAACTGGGTTCGCTTCCCTGCTCCTCCACATGCAGCTGCTGGGTGACCTTGGGCCAGTCATACTTCTCTGAAGTCTCTCAGCCCCACTCACCTCACAGAGTGTCTGTTGTGGGGAAGGAAGGGAAAGGAGAATGTTAGCTGCTTTGAGACTCCTTAGGGTAGTGATAAAGCGGGATATCAAATCCGAACTCTTCTTCTTCTTCTTTCTTAGGTTATTCTTCATCTACAAAATTGAAGGGTCATAACTCTGGAAGGTTCATCCTGGGTCACTGAGCCTATTCTGCTCTATGGTGAGATTCAGTTAAATTAGGGGTGGAGAACCTGTGGCCCTCCAGATATTGCTGGACTACAACACCCATCATCTGTAACCATTAGACTACAATTCCCATGATTCTTTGGGGCAATGGCTATTTAAAGTGGAATGGTACTGTTTTAAATGTATAATGCAGATGGAGCCCTAGATTGCTGTCCAGTAATCTGAGAGATAAGGAGGAAGCTAGGAATAAAATGGAAGTGAAATCATGACTGTGGGTATATTTTATCAAGCCAGTTTCTTGCCAAAATCTTTATTATTTTATTTTATTTATAGCACTTTTTTTTAAGGATTCACCTGTCACCCTCCAGTACTGCTACTTCAAGGGTGCTTAACTGTCAAATAAACATATTCACCATAGTATTCATAAATCGTACATGATATAAAAGGGCAGTAAAAACACGATCTTAAGCTCACAGCAATGGAGTAGAACTTATAAACTCAGTTTGATTTTAAAAGGCCTGAGGAAAAAACCATGAATGTGCTTCTCAGATCCTGACTTTGGTTTTGTTTGGGTTTTTTTTAAAAAAATGAAATTCCCTTCAATCAAAGAATCCCTCACCCCCCTTGGTTCGTTTTAAAATGGTCTAACTAGCTTTTCCACAACATAGCTTCAGGATGGCTTAAGAAGCCTGTAAAATCCACACCATAAAAATAATTACAAAATCAACCAACAAGTTAAAACAGTAGTTAAAAGCAATTGAATCAATTAAGTGTTAATTAACTAAAGGAGTAAAAACCAACCAACCAACCATTCATATAGTCCAAGCTGTAAGCCAGACAAATAGAGAGTAGAGTGATAAAATATAATAAAATGCTACTAACCACCAAGAGCTTTAGCAAGAGGAAAAACTTTGCCTAGTATCATTAAAGGCCACATTCTCGCTATACATTTAAAGTACTACAATACCACTTTAAAAGTGATAGCTTCCTTCAAAGAATCCTGGGAACTATAATTTCAACCTGGACACTGAGATCCAGTTCCCAGGGTCTTCTGGTGGTTCCCTCACTTTGAGAAGTGAGGTTACAGGGAACCAAGCAGAGGGCCTTCTTGGTAGTGGCGCCCTCCCCGTGGAACGCCCTCCCATCAGCTGTCAAGGAGATAAGTAACTATAAAACCTTTAGAAGATATCTGAAGGCTGCCCTGTATAGGGAAATTTTTAATGTTTGATGTTTGGTTCTGTTTTTATACATGCTGGAAGCTGCCCAGAGTGGCTGAGGCAACTGGTCAGATGGGCGGGGATACAAATAATAAAACTACTACTAGTAGTAGTCGTAGTACTAGAAGAACTACTATTTCCAGAATTCTCTAGGAAGAGGGACTGATTGATAAACCAATCTTGGAGCTATAGCCAGTCCAGGGGGATCATCAAGAGGTGACTCTTGTTATGTAGAGTAAACTGAAGCTCTGTGGTAGGAATTCATTCAAGGAAAGGCAAAACACTATGTGATACTGGAACTCTTTGGCCAAAGAACTGCGAACGAGCTACTGGACCAATCTACTCTTCTTACAGGCTAGTCTAATAGTAATAGTAATAGTAATAGTAATAGTAATAGTAATAAAATAGCTTCCAAATCTTGGCTGCATCTGCACTATACTTTTTAAGCAGTATTATACCACTTTAAGCAGCCATGGCTTCCCCGCTAAGAATCCTGGAAACTGTAAATTGTTATGGGTGATAAGAGTTGTATCATATTCTTATACTGTGAATTTGAATAAATAAGAAATAATTATTTTTTTTTAAGGAAACCCTTATTCTCCCTCGCAAAGCTACAGTTCTCAGGGTAGTTTAAAAGTCAATCCCTTTTCCTTGGGAACCTCTGGAAACTAGCTCTGTGAGGGGAACCGGGGTCTCCTAACTCTCAGCACCATTAGCAAAGTACAGTTCCCAGGGTGCTTGGGGTCATGGCACTGCCCTGGCTGTTTGAAGTGGTATGATACTGCTTTAGATCTATAGTGCAGATGAGGCTAACTCTCATTCAGCTATTGCGGTGCTGCTTGCTTCTTGACAAAATCTCGAGGAAAGTGATGGCTTTCTTTTCTTTTCTTACTTCTTGTTTCTATATTATCTTCCCAATTTCAGATGGTTTCCCCTTCAAGGTAGGATTGCAAACAAATAATTCCGCTTCTCTTTCCCACCTATAAAAACCCTCACATCCTCATAAAATGCCAACCTCTGTCAAGGGCATTGTCCTTCTCCATTTCCCGCAAAGCATCCTTTCCCATTTCTGTGAGAACCTCCTGAGGTACGTAGCATGGAAGATGGTGTTCTATGGACAAGGTCCAGCTGGGTGTGTGAACCAGTTTCTCTCTCCCCCCCCCATCTCTTTCTTCTGCAGCAACTACTTGCTCCAAACCACAAACTTCTTGTTAAAAAATCCCTGAATTTTAAAAGCAGTTATGGGGTTGAATTTGAGGCTGAGCAGCTGAAGTGGAAACAGGTGGGGAAGGACAGGTGCCCAGATAAATCCAGCACACGAGAATCTCTGAGTGCCAACATTTGGCTTTACTTTCTTTCCATTCCACATGATGTCGGGGGCCTCGTTCAACCAGCCAGCCTTTGCCAGCCTGTTCCCCCCCCCCCACACACTACAATTCCCATCAGTCCGAGCCAAGCTGGAATGTAGCACAAGGATTTCTGCTTGGGCAGCGGAACTCTCCCCCTCTGTTCTCCCCCTGTGCACCCCCTAAATCTGTTCCTGGATTTCCCCCCAATCCTCTGGTGCAGATTTAGGGAGGATGTAGGGCATGGAGAAGGGACACGGGTGGCGCTGTGGGTTAAACCACAGAGCCTAGGACTTGCCGATCAGAAGGTTGGTGGTTTGAATCCCCGTGACGGGGTGAGCTCCCATTGTTCTGTTCCCGCTCCTGCCAACCTAGCAGCTCGAAAGCACGTCAAAGTACAAGTAGGTAAATTGGTACCGCTCCGGTGGGAAGGTAAACAGTGTTTCTGTGCACTGCTCTGGTTCGCCAGAAGCAGCTTAATTATGCTGGCCACATGACCCGGAAGCTGTACACTGGCTCCCTCGGCCAATAAAGCGAGATGAGCGCTGCAACCCCAGAGTCGGCCACATCTGGACCTAATGGTCAGGGGTCCCTTTACCCTTTACCTTTAGGGCATGGAGGGGTGAGAAAGTTAAGGTTCCTTATGCAAGCAGAAATTATTGGGTGAAGGGCTGGTGACAAAGGGCTTGTCCGCACTTCTGCTTCTCCCATGCCTAGAAAGCATGTCAGAGAGGTTTCCCACTTGTCCCACCACTTCGCCCCAGAAAAGCTGCTCTTTAGCACTACATCGGAGCCAACGTCAATCTGGAGAAAGCCCCATGGACATTTTCTCCAATTCAGCAGTAACAGTGGGTTTTCCCAGGGGAAAATGGCGGGGCAAGTAGAAGTGCAGATGAGCCTTAGTGTTGCATTTGAAATAAGCCAACCATCACCCAAAAAGTGTGTTTAAAAGATGTCAAATAATAAGAACTAATTAAACCCTCTGGTCTGATACTGAGATAACTTTGCTTGGCATTCCTTCCTTGAAATGCTAAGAGATGGAGGATGTGGAAATGGCCCCCCATGTTGTAAACTGCTTAGAGATTTGTTTATAAGTGGTAAATAAATTAGCCAAATAAATATCACAGTTTGAATATTTAGCATCCTCGGGTACCTTATCTATCTTATGATTTTATTACATCTCTTTCTCAATTTATCTTCTCTCATGCTATCCCCTCTTGTAAATCATTTACAAGAAAAATCTGGGAGCAGATATATGATTTCCATTCCAACAACAACATTATTTGGTCATTTTATTCATGTTATATAAGCTCTGAAAAAAACCCTCCAATTATTTTTCAAAGTCCAGGGAATTTGAGCTTATAATTGCTCCTAAATGTACAGCACTTCTTGGCTACTGAAGCACATTGGAGCACAGGGACTTGCCCACTGAAGGGATTTATGAATTCTGAAAGCTCGAACAGCCTCACCAACTGAAAACGGACCAATAAAAAGTTATTGCCTTGCTAGCAATTTGTCCCTTGCTCCTTTACCTAGGAGAACACCATTGAAGGATACAGCCTTTCAAGGTACTACATTGGAATGGACCTGGAGGGAGAGGTACCATGACTGAATGCTCACCAGGGCCAATAACGCCCTGTTAGCATGTAATGGGAAGATTTTTTAAGAGGGCTTAGGGTGGCGCTGTGGGTTAAACCACAGAGCCTAGGACTTGCTGATCAGAAGGTTGGCAGTTCGAATCCCCGCGACAGGGTGAGCTCCTGTTGCTCGGTCCCTGCTCCTGCCAACCTAGCAGTTCGAAAGCAAGTCAAAGTGCAAGTAGATAAAGAGGTACTTCTCCGGCGGGAAGGTAAACGGTGTTTCCGTGTGCTGCTCTGGTTCGCCAGAAGAGGCTTAGTCATGCTGGCCCCATGACTTGGAAGCTGTACGCTGGTTCCCTTGGCCAATAAAGCGAGATGAGCGTTGCAACCCCAGAGTCGGCCACGACTGGACCTAATGGTCAGGGGTCCCTTTACCTTTAAAATAATAATAATGAAGCATTCATTTTTCACGTGATCTTCCCCACTCTTTTTAAAAATAATATTTTATTAAAAGTTTTTCATAGTACAATAAGAAACTAACATATATAATAAGAAACAGAGAAAGAAAGAGAGAGAAAATCCCCCCCCCAAACATTCTGAAGTGGTGAAGTCCTAGGAAAATGATTCCATATCATCAATCTGCACATGCAAAGCAGCAATTAGGGATGATAATGGGTTGCTTGATTAAGCCTCCAGTGAATGTTCTGGCCTCTTATGGCATGGAGGAATAAATGATTTTTCAAGTGATTGGCGGGTGCCCATTGGCAGGCTCCTTATACCAGGGTTCAAGACTTCCCTCACTAAAACTACCCCCTCAGTGTAAATTGTCATCCGTTTCTAACAAGGCACGAAACAGGTGCTGTGATTGTAATTCAACATGCCCTGGAAATGGTTTGAAATTTAGGCAGAGTCAAGAAATTGCAATCTAGGACTCTCCTGCCTGTCTTTATTCTTTATTCAGAAGAAGCCATATTTGTGGCAGCCATTTTGTTGTGCTCAAAACAGGAAAAAACCAGGAGCCTACCTCTCTGGTTTCTCTGATACGTAGGCTTATCCACACTTATCTTTTGCCCTGCTGTTTCCAGGCCCAGGTCTGCACTTAGAAGCTCAGGGTCCAAGCATATTTTTTTATTTTTATTTTTGGCCTGGAGCTTTCCCC
Organism: Podarcis liolepis; assembly: GCF_965112155.1. Classification (NCBI taxonomy): domain Eukaryota; kingdom Metazoa; phylum Chordata; class Lepidosauria; order Squamata; family Lacertidae; genus Podarcis; species Podarcis liolepis. The sequence continues at coordinate 82,360,596 of NC_139558.1, forward strand.
ACAAAAAACCCGCTCTTTAGTGCCAGTCAGAGCAAACGTCAATTCAGGTTTTCTGCAGATTGCTGTTTGCTCTGATTGAGCTTTAAAGAGCCGGTTTTCACAGGGAAAGCTTCGGAGGAAAAAGAAAAAGAAAAGGAGAGGGACATGGAGTTTTCAAGCATGGGCCATGCCTGGAAAGTGTGGAAGAAAGTTAAATGTGAATAAATCCAGAACCACTGTAGAACTGCACTAAATAACTACAATAAAATGCTATTATTTAAAAAGCAGTGAAGTCATCTCTGTTTTAGGCGAGCGCCTCAGAAACACACAATTCTTGCTTTGGTGTTTTATCAAAATGTCCTTTATTCAACAAAAGGCTGGAGACTCCATGTGATGTCTGGTTTTTCTGCTGTGTATTATAATGAAATGATAAAAGAGTCTCAGTCTTCATTCTGAGAAGGAAACGCACACATACTTTGCAGGTAATGGATGAGCTTCCCTTGAGGCAGCGGCATCAAAAGCCGAAGTATGTGTTAAACCCATTGGGCTCATGATAATAGCATTTCCCCCTCCTGTTTATCTGCTTAAACTCATCTGGGAATATTACTCAGAGAAGAAGCAGAGACTTAGTCCTTGTTGCTGTAACCCAGTCATTCAGAAATGGATGGTGATATGCCTAAAGGAGTTGAATAAAACCTCATAATTTCTCTGCGTGCAAAACACCTGCCAAATATTCCCTGCTTTTGGAAAAGACAAGAGGGATAAAACTGCTATGAGAGCCTTCAAAAAGGAAAAAGGAAATAAAATGGAAAAATCTGAAGAAGTGCAAAACCACTTAAAATTATCCGGTGTTCCTCCTCTCCTCTGCTGATCTGAAACTTTAACACACGACAAAGGACTGGAAATGGGGCAAGGGCTGCTTTGAGACTAAGGCTGCAATCTTAATCCCATTTACCTGGGAGTAAACCCCATTGAATTCAGTGGGTCTTATATCTGAGTAATCATTGTTAGGACTGCAGCCCAAATGGCTGTTCTGAGTTCCTTGATGAAATCTGAACAAAAAATATGATTTTTTGTTTTTGAGGCATACCAGGCCACAATTGAAACACAGAGTGGCCACTTTCAAGGTGGAACTGTGGTGTTGTTATTTATTTTATTTTATTTATCCTTTCTCCAAGGGGTTCTGGGTGGCATACATGGATTTCCCCCTTCCCATTTTACCCTCACAACAACCTTGTGAGCAGGGCTTTTCTTCAGCCGGAACTCACCAGAACTGAGTTCCAGCACCTCTCAGGCGGGCACCATTGCCATTCTAAGAGACCAAGGGAGAACAATCTATTTAAGATTATTTTTTCTTTGTACTTGTACATGCAAATTTAATATTGTGTATGCTACCAATGAACTTCAGTAAAGGTTTAAATAAATAATGATAATAAAGGAGAACAAGGGAGGCCTTCATGGTGAGTTCCGGCACCTCTTTTTCTAGAAAAATAGCATCGCCTGTGAGGTAGATTAGGCTAAAACACAGTAGCAGGTTCAAGGCCACCCAAGTCTTAGTTCAACACTCTATCACAGGCATCCCCAACCTCCAGCCCTCCAGATGTTTTGGACTACAATTCCCACCATTCCTGACCACTGGTCCTGTTAGCTAGGGATCATGGGAGTTGTAGGCCAAAACATCTGGAGGGTCACAGCTTCGGTATGCCTGCTCTATCGGCACTGATTGTATGAGAATCAATGTGAAGTTTTATGCACACATTCCCAAGTACACACATTTCTGTTTGCAGCGTTTGGTTGGAGGACCACACTGCGAAATTCAGAGAAGTTGAAGGCTATCCCAGTTTACATGTTGTCTCGGAAGTGCAAATTCCGTAGTTCACATTAAACTGTGAACTGAACTGAATTTCCTCCCCCTTCCCTCTGCTCTGCCACTGCTATGTGTAGGCACACTGGTCAGTTTGCTGTCAGGTAAAAGGTAAAGGTAAAGGGACCCCTGACCATTAGGTCCAGTCATGACCGACTCTGGGGTTGCGGCGCTCATCTCGCTTTACTGGCTGAAGGAGCTGGCGTACAGCTTCCGGGTCATGTGGCCAGCATGACTACGCCGCTTCTGGCGAACCAGAGCAGAGCACGGACACGCCGTTTACCTTCCCGCCGGAGCGGTACCTATTTATCTGCTTGCACTTTGATGTGCTTTCGAACTGCTAGGTTGGCAGGAGCAAGGACCAAGCAACGGGAGCTCACCTTGTCAGGTAGATTTGTATAAAAACAGGCCAAAAAATTTCTTTTTTTTTTTTTAAAGGGAGATGATAATGATTAAAATTTATATACCACCCTTCATCTGAAGATCTCGGGGTTGTTCACAAGATTTTTTCCACAGAGAACTGATGCATTTCAGGGTGTTGCAGATTTCATAGAAACTGCGAGAGCTCTTTAAACCATAAGCGAAATACAGTACACTTTATTTATGAGCATTGACAAGCTGCTGGGGAAGAGGGCCAGCATTACCCGAGCAAATGTTCCTCCTTCTGCTCTCTTTGGGGGCCCAACACCACATGCTCCTTTCCTCGTGGGTGGCACTCCTATGACAAGATCGGACACACACTGATCTTCTCTGGAGTTTTTCCCAGTCTCAGACCTCTGCACGTATTGGGCTCTTTGGAGAATTAAAATTCAAGCGTCCCGTTTCCACCCTTGGACTATGTCCCCACCTTTTCTTCTTCTTCTTTTGGACAAAGGAATCCTCTTTCCTTTATTTCTCAGTTCTTGACTCCACTGACCTAGATTTCTTAAAGCCCCCTTGAGGGAGTTTTAGCACATTTTTTTGAGGGGGGGGGACACAGAATTTAAACATCACGATAAAGTGGAACTCTGGAATTACCATAGAATACAGCTGTTTACTCCTGCCAACTTAGCAGTTTGAAAGCACGTCAAAGTGCAAGTAGATAAATAGGTACTTCTGCGACGGGAAGGTAAATGGCGTTTCCGTGCGCTGCTCTGGTTCGCCAGAAGTGGGTTAATCATGCTGGCCACATGACCCAGAAGCTGTACGCCAGCTCCCTCGGCCAATAAAGCGAGATGAGCACTGCAACCCCAGAGTCAGCCACGACTGGACCTAATGGTCAGGGGTCCCTTTATCTTTACCTTTTACAGCTCTTTACTATTGTAAGCAAGAAGCTGGACTTTGCTAGAAGGGGCTCCAAGGTGTGTCTCCCCTACCCCCCGCACAACACCTCCCACCTTGCGGAAGCAACAATTTCATTGGGGATAAATTCCCTGCAATAAAATGGGTTGCCACTGAATTCCGTGACAGCTTTCGTAACAAGAAAACGACCACTGTGTTCACTGTGAAAAATGAAGAGCCCGTCCATCTTTAAAAAAAAGTAATTGGCTCTGCTTAAACACTTGTGGACTGTTTTATCCATTTGTTCTTGCTCGCTCATCTCCAAAGTCAGAAATTATTTTTCAGGGTCAGAAAGAGAGACAACCATTTTTTTAAAAAAAATAAAATAAAAGTGGAATAAAATTCACAGGCTAAGATAAAATGGCACCATCTTAAAAAAAAAAAAGACAACAAAACCTCCTAGACTTATAAGCAGCCCAAGAGAACAAAGAAGCTTGAAACCGTTCATACTTCATAGTGCTGCACATTAAATATAGATTTTTGCTGCTGATTATATTGTTGCACATTCCATTGTTCCCTTGCCATTGGCCCTTCAGGACTTTATTACTTATGTGTCCAAGATCTGACACAGTCAGACTGAAATGCATCTGATCTCAATGAATGGCATGGGATGAAAAAAAACAACAAAATCAGTAAATTTCAAGGAAAATGAAATACCATATTAATTTCCCCGCAAGGCTATTGATTGGTGACAGATGTTACTTTTTTCCAGTTTAATTCCTCATGATTCATTTTCTAAATAAAAATAGAGATAGTTGTCAAAGTGTTTTAAATCATCCAGAGTGTTCATTCAAACAATGTTATTTTATTCATCTTTATAGATCAGCCAGATTTCCAGAGATAGCAACCTGGACTGCCTACATCATAAAGACCTGACATTATATCATTTGCAGGTTTTAAACAGTGAAGCCAGATTCATCTGTGACCTTATCAAGCAAACTAAAGGCACATCGCTGAAAAGTCTGGGGAGCCTGGGCGAAAGACCAAATTGCATCTCCACCTTTGAAAACTGAGTCACCTTAAAAGCAGATTTGAGCTCATATTTTCAAACTATGTTCACTTTTAAAAGCTGTAGGTCAACCCCCAGCATTTGGGGGGGGGGTGACCCAGTTGCCTTTCGCATCCCTTCCACTGCACATTTGCTGCTCTTGTATAAAACTGCATGGAACTCCTCCTTTATGGCGGCAGAGCAGGTCTCCTGTAAAGTCTCTCCTCTTCCTCGAGGGGAGGCGTTGTGAGCGGGAATCACTTTCCGTGCTCCCAGGGTGGGCATGGCTGGGCCCCTGTGTCACTGGAGTAAAGTACTTGTGATGGATGGCCAAGTGATTGAGCACCCTGACATCAGGTTCAGCGATGTGGCTCTTTTTCGTAAGATGGATGGCGTCCATCTTTCCGATCGTGGTTGGCCAATATTGTCGAGGGCATTAGGAACTGGTTGCAGTTGTGAGGGTATTCGGTGGTGAGCCTTTTGGCTTGAGTGGCGGTTAGGCATTGGAAAATGCATTGTGTGTTGGAGGGGAGGTTGTGGCCATCTCCTACTCCTCCCCTTGAAGGGTAGTCGTGGTTCCTGTCCGATGCTCAGGTGGTGGCTAGGGCCATGGCACGACCCTCTGGTGACTCTAGGGCAGCCTTTCTCAACCTGTGGATCCCCAGATGTTGTTGAACTACAACTCCCAGCACCCCTAGCTAGCAAGGCCAGAGCTCAGAGATGGTGGGAGTTGTAGTCCAACAACATCTGGGGACCCACAGGTTGAGAACCGCTGCTCTAGGGGAAGGCTTCCAGATGATTTGCATCAACAAGCTCCCCCTACAGGTTGTTAACCCTTGTGTGACTCCCTGCAGAGTGGGAGTCAAGTATGCAGTCATACCTCTTGTTACGTTTGCTTCATGATACGTTTTTTCAGGTTGCGTCCAGTACCGGAAAGGGTTACTTCCAGGTTTCACCACTCATGCATGAGTAGACGCACAAAATGACGTCACAATCATGTGCAGAAGTGGCGAATCGCAACCCGTGTGTGTGCAGAAGCAGGTTGCATTCCTTTCAGGTTGCGAATGGGGCTCCAGAATGGATCCCGTTCACAACCAGAGGTACCACTGTAGTCTGTTCGGATCCAGTGCCTAAGCCAATACCACCCACATTCTGTAACCAATAAAGTTGTGGCCTTTTTTAGCCCATTAACCTAAAATCCTTGCGTCCATGTGTCTTATTTCATCACAAAGCGGGGAGCGAGGCCTCGAGACACAAACAAGAGACCTGTGCTAGCAGGACAGTTGGCTCAGCACAAATGTGAGCAAAATGTTTTTGTTAAAGGTGGGTGGGAAAGCAGAGTCTCAGAGAGCTCAAGAGTCTTAGGTTTGGTTACAGAAAAAGGCCCTCTACCCAACACAAATGGAACTTAGATAGTAGGATTGCAGAGGAGGTCCTCTATGGAAGGTATAAAAGGGGAGGCAGGACCTTGCGGGAGAAAAAGCTTTTAAGCATCCTAGTCTCAAACTGCTAGTTATGACTTTCAAAAGATCATAACCAACACTGAATTAAACCCATTCAGCAGGACCATCAGTGCATGTTGTACACCCTCAGATTTCCACCATTGATCCATATGTGCCTCTTCATCCCTCCTTGACTACAACATGAAGTGATAACTTTCGTGTGTGAATCAGCCACCCCAGACGGATCACATGACATCATCTCAAACATAACACTGAAAGCGTTTCATACAGCCATCTTTGAACTGTTGTATATGCAAACAACAGAGTGATGAAACAGCATGCAAGGTATCTTTGTCCTGAACTCAACCCCCATCCTGCAATTGATTCCTGATTTCCTGCTTGGCCCTTTTCTAACTGGGAAGTAAAACACTGCATTCCCAGCTACCCAATTTCATTTGCACCTTTAATATGTAACTGTAGCACAGAAATCTCCCCCAGTGCAAAATAATGAGGTCATGGATGAGTGTGAGCCATACTCCCAGGGTCAGGATTGAACCAATACTGTACATCCATTTATGGTATTTGTAAGTTTTGCAATTTTTTATCCACACCTTCTTTCTGTCCCATTTCTGTATTATTTGTTTTGGTTTTGCTTTTTAAAAAAGAAGTCGGTATGAACATGTTGTATTTGATTGAAAGACAAATACGAATTTTATCATAAAACATGTATGTTACCTCAATGTACAGTATGTGTTTATAAACGTAGTTTAGAAAGACTTAAATGACGTCTTTTAGATAGTCTGGCACTTTTTTGAGCCAAAAACTGTATCAGAAAATGTGGAGAAGGATGGGGGTGTTAGTTTAGTACACCAGTACCTCTTTTCTCACTCTCTCTTCCCTCCCCCATGAGTGGACAAGCTCATTTTCAGAGACGCGTGTTAATAGCAATATCTGCACTCCATGGCTACCGTGCAGTTCCTGCTAGCAGTTGATTCATCAGGTCTGGTCAGCTGATTAATGGCTTTTAGCGCAGAGTGAAACAGAGCTCTGACATAACAAAACTGACCATCTGGGCTCATGAGTGTCCTCTCCCCTCCCCCCGTCCATCTCAGGGACAAATCTGCCACAAGTTGAGTGTCTTCTGGCAGTAAGCTGGTTCCGAGAGAGCAAGGGGGAAAACATTTAGCACTGCTGTTGCTCAAGCTTTGTTTTGGCAGCATTTGCAAGTTATGCCGTGCGAAAAGACATCGTTTCTCCTGTGCACTCTTTTTATGAATAATTATTTTTGTGCATCCTCGGTATGCATGCACACAGCCAATGTGTTACAGCTCTGGGGTCGTCGGTGCTTGAGAAGACTGCTCCTTGTTTCCTTTATCACCAGGTTGCAGTCCCTTCTCTAGTCACCTCCAGACAATAAGCATTTTGCAGGAACAATTCAGCATATTGTGGACATTTAGGCTTGTTTCTGTCTTCTTCAGGCTTCCTTCTGCCTCTTTGCCTCTTTCCATGTCTCCCTCTGATGCTTAGATGGTTCTTGGTGCTACGGTAAAATCTGGGTGCGGGGCTACTCTGCCACCCAGCTCGTTGGACTAGGTCCATGGGTCCCTGAGGAAGAAAATGAGCTCAGCCGGAGACAGGAGCAAACTGCAGAAGATCCAAGTTTATTGCGCAACAGGTTCAAGGCGAGATTGAACAGCGAGAAAGGGGTGACATGAACTTTTGAAATTTCCCTCCATGTCCCAGAATACAGTGCAAAATACATCCCAGTTACATCATGAATACATTAAGAAGAGGTTGGGATACACAGATTACATCATGAATACATTAAGAAAAGGTTGGGTCACACAGGATTAACATATGGAGGAGGGAGGGGGGAATATGCAGAGCTGGAGATATGCGCAGATAAGCACATCCTGAGTACCTGATGAGAAGACAATGGTCCATGTATGCATGGTCTGCCACCTGGCCTTGCCCGGAGGAAAGGCTTGGCAGAGTGATTTGACAGGATTAGGGTCTTGACACCTTGCTTGAGGGATTATGGAGGACAGGGGAGGTGTCATGGAGTCCTAGAGAAATTGAGCAAATTGGCACGTTGATTTTCTATGAATTTTATAGATTTTAGTCCCTTTTGACATTGACAATTGGAAATAAATGGATATATTGTAGCGAAGAAGGAGGTGAAGAAGACATGCCCCCCCTTCCGTATCATTGAAAAACCTCCAAGAGGTCTTCTGTCATGTAAGTGGTATTTAATTTTTGTTAAGTAAATAAGGGAGAGGGCCTTTTCTGCAGTGGCACCCAAACTTGCCCTGGTATTTTAAAGGGTTCTGTTGCCTCCATTGACCATAACCTTCTGTTGCTGTTCAGTTTGTAAATAACCACAAATGACGCTACCGTATTATATTTGCTTTTTGTTGAAATAACACTGCACACTGCCTTAGAATCCATTGAATCCAGGGCAGTTTAGAAACATTTAAAAAAACACAAAAAACACACACAAAAAACATCCCACTGTTGTGGAACTGATGATGTTGATGATTTAATAACAGCAATTTATATAGTGCTTAATGCCAGAATAGCTTTCTAAGCAGTTCGCAAGTAGAAAAGCCAAGCTTTAAAAGATAAACACGCCCTTAACTAAAATACTCAGTTAAAACGCACAATAAAAGAATCCCATTAAAATATAAGCATCCGTAATTAGAATGTGCAGGGGGAAAAAAAAATTCTGTTAAAACACAGCACAATAATTAAAGCTGGAGACGTTGAGGATAAACACAGTAGCAATGGGAAACAGCTTTGTGAATTAGTGGTGGGAGATGGGAGGAACCTGCCAGAGGCTGGGGCCAAATGAAGCAGAAGGGCTGTTGCCTTCCTGCCCTGCTTGCAAGATTCCCAGAGACATCTAGTTGGCCACTGCTGGAAAGAGAATGCTGGCTTATCTGGCTCTTGGTGTGACCCGGTCATTGTAAGCAACAATGAAATAGTCAAATGCAAATACAGGGCTTTTTGTTTATTTGTCCTGTGTTGCGTTTAGGCTGATAGGAAAGCCCCATGTACACTTTGGTACCTGCACAGAAACTGTCACAGGCAAAGACTGCCATGTTGCTGCAGCTGAGGTTTCTGACAACTTGCCGGCGGAAAGCAAGAGGCCGATCGTGCAGGAAGATAAATGGCTGACTTGGATTGACTTCTCTTGACCTGTGGAGACTTGGCAAAGTTTCCCTGTTGGCTCCTAATCAGACTCCTGGTGCATTTCAGGCATCCGTGGTTTTCTCTAGACAGGGCACTCCAACTTTGGATGAACATAATTGGATATAGGCATTTGATACAGTGTGAATAGTGTAAACTGACAGGCTGAAAATGATCCGTATGTCGAGCCCTTTGCCGCTCAGAGCGATGACAGGCGCAGTCTTTATGTTTGCACTTGGTTACGCAAGCTCTTGTCAGTTTCCCCCATTTTTCTTCCAATTTGCTCTTCACTGAAACAAAAGTACTGTTGACTCAAATGTTTCTGATTTAACTTTGAAAGCAACCTAGTTTGTTGGATAGCTGATAGGTTCCTCACTGTCTTGGTCTCGGTGACTAGATTAGACTAGACTCAACCTTGAGAGCCAGATTGTGACGTGACTGGATGTGCCACAAGGTGACACTTATGCCTGTCCCCTTAGAGGAGGGTAAAACGTATGGCGGACACTGCTGATATTGCCATTATAAGATGACAAGGGAGGAGTTCGTGGTGAGTTCCGGCACCTCTTTTTCTAGAAAAAAAACAGCACTGCTTCCGGGTTTGGCACTGTGAGCGTGTGTGTGATCGTGCACATATCGGACAGGCCTAAAATGGGGGTTGCCTTATCATGATCTATCCAATGCCTGAGAGAAAAGACCACTTTGTTACCTTCTGCTGAAAGGATGTTGTTGATGGTTCCAGATGCTAGGTCCTCTTTGGGGAAAGCAGTCTACAACCAGGGAGCCACAACTGGAAAAGCCCTCTCCCGTGTCGTTGTCCTCTGAACCTTCCTCTGGAGGGGGGCCTCAGATGAGGACTTAAGGGTCTGGGTACATAGTTTCCTATTTGGAAGGGCATTCTGAAAGTTTAGGGCAGTAATAACATTGACCAACTTTGCGGAGTTGCTAGGGTTGTTGAAGTGCCTTTGAACCCTCAGAATTACCCACGAATGAAATATTCCTATAATTGTAACTACTTCCTTGTGCTCATGTAAGAACTCAGAAGGGTCTTGCTGGGTTGGGTGCAATGACTATGCTATCTTCCAGGCAGGTGGGTCACTGTTGGTTACCGGGAGGAAGAGGGGGAGGAACAAGGTGGTGTGGAGGTCAGTGCGGTGCAAATGTACCAGCAGGAATGCAGGATTGGCTTGTAAGAATCTAGACAGTTTAAAGAACCTAGCAAGCAACTTCCCCTGATCTTTTTCTTTTTGCAAATGTTGCCCCTAACAGATGATTATGGATGACCCTAAGTAAGCTTTGGCTCAAGTGAATCTCTGGGCTTGGTACTGCACACACACACACACACACTTAAATAAAAGGACTTGGAAAATGAATTTAATGAAGGAGCACATGGACTCAGCATTGCATATAGCATCCTTCAATCTTTAAGGATCCTGAAAACTGTCAAAAAAAAAACAACCACTGATGTTCTTTGGCATTGAACAAGTTGCTCATCAGTCAAACCAGGATAAAACAAAACAATACATATTTTCTTAATGCATTTGTTGGCTAACTTGGTCATCCTCCTCAGCTCTAAAATCTGAAACTCTTCAGCTTTTTCTCTCTGGAGGAACTAGGAGCTAAATTCCTCCTGTTCTGGATCAGCTCAGTTCATTTTACCTTCTTGGCCCACACATATTTGGAGAGGGGAGAATAAATTCTTTTAACTAGTGTGGCCAGTTTTTATCTTCCATGTATCTAAAGGTCCTTCAGCATGGAAGCCTTTTAATTTTGGAGGCATCCTCATGTATTGTATTTCAGACCTGAAAGCCCTGAACGTTCAGGCATAGCTTTGGGCAGATGAGATGACTTAACGTAACTCTTCCCAACTCAGGGCCCTCCAGATGTTTTGGGCTACAATTCCTTCAGCCCCAACCAGCACAGGTGGCTGTGGGGAGTTGTGGTCCATAACATCTGGAAGGCCCCACATTTGGTAAGAGATAAAGTATAGACTGAGCTTGGATTTTGCAGTTCTTATCCAGGAAGGAAAGGTGTGGTTCAAAACACCCACCCACCCAAGTTCTCTCACCTACCCACCCAAAACACCCACCCAAAACACCCACCCACCCAAGGACTCATTAGGTTCCTGACCATCCCTGACTTGATGATGGTCCATAGCTCTCAATGGGAAATGTGCAGGGGGGAAACCATAGCTGGTTTTTACATCCCTATCCTTGGCCCAAGCTATTTTGAATTTTAATAAGTAGGTGGTGCTGTGGGTTAAACCACAGAGCCTAGGACATGCCAATCAGAAGGTCGGTGGTTCCAATCCCCACGACGGGGTGAGCTCCCGTTGCTTGGTCCCTGCTCCTGCCAACCTAGCAGTTCGAAAGCACGTCAAAGTGCAAGTAGATAAATAGGTACCGCTCCAGCGGGAAGGTAAACGGCATTTCCGTGCGCTGCTCTGGTTCGCCAGAAGCGGCTTCGTCATGCTGGCCACATGACCCGGAAGCTGTACGCCGGCTCCCTCGGCCAATAAAGCGAGATGAGCGCCGCAAGCCCAGAGTTGGCCACGACTGAACCTAATGGTCAGGAGTCCCTTTACCTTTAACTTAATCCCAGTAAGTCAGGGAGCTTCTCAGAGTAACATAATAAAAAATGACAGAACCCAGTAGAGTCATGAGGGAAAATGGGGCAGTGCCCCATCAAACGTAGCCTGGTCTCAGCCAGGGACCTGCCCATCTTCTTACATACAACCAGTGCAGGGTGTGACCCTGGCTGTCAATTTCCTCCCTATTAGACGCTGTGTTGCCCTTGTAGAACTCAGCAGGTGGATGGGGCCAAAACTAGAATTAGCTGTCGCTCCTTGTCATTGGCTTTGGCTGTACCTACTGCTGGGCTCCCCACCATCCACTCTAACAGTCCAGATGGTCACTAGCTGTCACCGACAGGCCCCATACCTTCAGGAACATAGACCAAAAAGGTTGACAGTGTGGGGAGCAAAGGCAGACAAGGCAAGGCAAGTTGGGAAGGGGAGAGACAAAGAGAACAGGATATGAGTATGGGGGAAATGCACTGATGTGAACTCAGGTTCATTTCAGTGGTGGTAACGACTCACCTCTTGACTAAAGAAGACATGGGAGAGCACACACAGTAAGGTTACACGACACAGTCACAACTTTTACTGCAAGAGAGCAGTCCCTGTCTTAAAGTTCCTATATCATGGATTCAGTTCCGAGGCTCCGGTTCACTTGTGGATTAATAGCCAAGCCATAAATACTACACCCAAAAATGAGTGGGTAAAGTTCAGTGCAGGATCACCAGAGCTGTTTCATGCTGCAGAAGATGGCTATGAAAGCCAAGGAGAGGGGAAAAACCCCTCACCTCCAAACTCAAAAAACATCTGTGCATCTTTTTCTGTTCAGGCTTATTTTTCCAATGCCTCACATACCACAAATACTTCAGGATGACTCCTCCGTTAGGACAGAACAAAAGAAGGGGGAAAACCCGACGCAATATTTTATTAAAAAGAATTCTCTATTGACGTGACAAATCGGATCAAACAGATTTGCCTCCCCACCACCACCTCCCCTTTCTGCCTTTGTAAATGAGACTTCTTTTTTTCATTGGGATGTTTGGGCACTTTGTACACAACTACTCTGCCCCAGGTCATCAGCTGGCTCCAGTTTGCTTGGGGCGCTTGAACTGTCTTCTGATTCTCTGCCATGCTCAGAGGTTACCGAAGGGAAGAGGTTCAAGGGACCCGAACAGGTTGTCCGATACCTCTTTTGTTTCAGCTCATTCTGCAGAATGCATGCAGATCTTGTGCCTGGCCAGCGTATTTAGGAATGTTGACTGAAGTTTCTGATTATTCCCCCCAAATGTTTTCCTTATCTGCTTATTTCTCCCCATGCTTTTTACCCTTTCCTAATTCATTTTTTTATTCCAGTTAAAGAGGTTGTTGTGACCTTTAGGGTGAGGTTCTGATAATTCCTGAGGCTGATGTACATGAGCTTTGTCATATAAATCAAAGTAACCCTGTTTGGACTACTTACAACACCCACATATGCCAACCATACCTTCCTCCACCCAGCTTTAATAACAGCCTCTTATAGATGCCAGATGAATAATCTAAGACAGAGGTGGGGAATCTGCATCTCTTCAGATGTTACAGAACCACTGCTTCCATCATGCCTGATTGCTGGTCATGCTGGCTGGGGCTGATGGGAACTGGAGCCCAGAATCTGGGGGGCCATGGGCACCCCACCTATATATTGTGACATTTTGAGATGTTTCTCTGACATTCATGTACTTGACACTCATGCCTGCCTTTTCACCTATTACAGATGTCTGCATTTTACCTGGGTGGGCTGAACATGGAATTCTTTTGGCGTACATAAAGTAAAGGTAAAGGGAGCCCTGACCATTAGGTCCAGTCGTGACCGACTCTGGGGTTGCGGCACTCATCTCACTTTATTGGCCGAGGGAGCTGGCATATAGCTTCCGGGTCATGTGGCCAGCATGACTAAGCCGCTTCTGGCGAAACCAGAGCAGTGCACGGAAACGCCATTTACCTTCCCGCAGGAGCGGTATCTATTTATCTACCTGCACTTTGATGTGCTTTCAAACTGCTAGGTTGGCAGGAGCAGGGACCGAGCAACGGGAGCTCACCCCGTGGCGGGGATTTGAACCGCCGACCTTCTGATTGGCAAGTCCTAGGTTCTGTGGTTTAACCCACAGCACCACCTGTGTCCTTACATAGGGAAGTGGTATATTTGGGAGCCGATATCAGGTGCAAAACCGCCTTTCTTCTTTTGCACTTTTTGTGGTGGGGGGCTGAAGTTCTAGGCAAGAGATAAATGTACCAGTGCTTCTCAACTGGCATTGTATTTTTTCCAGTTTCCCCTCAGGATGCCCTCAGGGTTTCACTCTGGGGCATTCTGTGGGAAGCAAAATGGCAGCCTCCAGTTGAGGAGTTGGTGACTTTTGCCCCTAACTCTCCAATTTGCCTAAAACCGTACCCCTGGTTTCACACATTATGAAGAGGGGTGCAAAACTGGACGCCATTTTGGTCCGGCAATAAATTCTGCAAACTTGTTTGACCACTTTGCTACATGTGCTTACAGAACTATTCTTTATGGATATGGAATAGAGGAAGGACTGAAAAAATAAATAAATGGGTTCCTTGCCCAAGGAAGCTGACTCAGGAATGTTGCTACACAGACTGTTGTTCATATGCCATCACAGGCGCAAACAGTTTTTGACCTGTGTTCATCTGAATAGAGCCCATTGGGCATAGGTGGCAGGCTATATCAACCTGTATTTGTTATCTGTCTGGGAATGGCAAAATCAGGGGTCAAGCACTTTGCAGGCCACAAGGCATGGTTAACAGAGTTGTGTGCAAGTAAGGGGCCACAAATTGTGCAGCCCTATTACAACAGCTGCTAGGGGATGAAATGCAGGAGGAGTTCAATCCACAGCTGTTCTTTAACATTTCTTTGGAAGTGCTGTGGTCCGGTAGTAGAGCATCTGCTTTGCATGCTCAGGGTCCAAGGCTCGGTCCCTGACATCTCCAGGTAGGGATAAGAATATCCCTCTGCCTGCATCCCTGAAGAGCCACTGTCAATGTGGACCAGATGGACCAATTATCTGACTTTGCATAAGACAGCTTCCTATGTTCCTATGTTCAGTTGTGGTCACGGTTGGAAGTACTGGAATAGATTAGGCTGGCAAAATTTATAATCTGCTAAACTAAAGGCAACTCATTAGTCATGAAGGCTGTAGCCACAGGGGATTTTTTTGAGCATGGCTGGCCTCTTCCAGGCCTTATTCCTGAATGTTCAGGGTGGTTTTGGTTTGGTTTTTTAATAATAATAATAATAATAATAATAATAATAATAATAATAATAAGAAGAAGAAGAAGAAGAAGAAGTGTCTAGTCCTTTTAATTGGGAAGATAGAAACAACAGTATGCAGGCACTATTCTACTCAATTGCTCACTAAAGTAATATTATTACATTAATTTAAATAGATTATGTTTTAAATGTTTGGGCTGTTATTCAGTTATTCCTTGCTCTCAGCACAGACATTCTGACTATGGGCTGGTGCCCACCCAGGGCTTTTTAATATGAACCTCCTCAGGATGACAAACACACGTGTGTGTGTGTGTGTGTGTCTGTCTGGCTAGTGGTCTTGCAATATGAGGCCAATGGTCTGTATTTGTTGCTGTGATTGTGACAAATTGATCTAATCCACTGATGTCCAGAACACAAGATGGGAGAACTGAGAGGATACATTTGACGTGAAAACTTCACAATTTCCGCATCTCATGTAGGACGGACACCTCAAATGAGGTCTCTTGGCCAAAACATGGGGCATCCTGCCAAAGATAGGGTGGGGCATCTCGGTGCGCATGGTTGCACTACCTTTCGCTCTTCAGTGTGGTTCAACACAGACATATACATATGCGATGAGCAATGAAGTGCTACATCTGGTCACCACCTGCGCATGTACAAATATCATTTTAAAGGGCCAACATGGTAGAGAACCTTCCCAGTCAAGTCTGAGGTACACGGGTGCAGCTGTTCTGTAGTTCTATATAAAAATCAACTTTGATGAGATTTGCGCATTTGTGACATGTTAACAAGATGGGAAGATATAAGCTCTGAAGTGGAACACTTTAGTGAATAGCAGTATGACAAAACAAAACTCATTCCTTTTGCAGCCTTGCTCTCTCTCTCTCTGTGTGTGTGTGTGTGATACAGAAAGACAGACAGGCATATATATTGTTTACTGAGAATAAAATATTTCTTGAGTGTGTGATATTAAAACCACAATGAAGCACAATATTTGAGGGGAAATGTAGACAATTAAATGCACCACACACCAGAAACTCAAGTTACTGACCTGCAGCTTTTAAAGAAATGCTAATAGCCCATTGAGTTTTCCCCAGTGCAAGGCTATGTCGGAGACACTGTCGGAAAAATAAAATGTCAACTGTATTGGAGCACAGCCACCACTGTTACGCAAGAGCATAAGAAGAGGCCTGCTGAATCAAGTCAAAGGTCCATCTCGTTCAGCATCCTGTTGTCATGGTGGCCAAGAAGAAGCCCTTGGGAAGCTCCCAAGCGGAACCTGAACGTAACAGTGCTCTCCCCACTCATGGTCCAGAGGGATGTTGCCTCAAACAGTAGAACACAACCATCAAGGCTAGTAGCCACCGATAACCTTATCTTCCATGAATTTGCCTAATCTTCTTTTAATTCAATCCAAGTCAGTAGCAAATTCCATACTTTAAACTATGCACTGTGTGGAGAAGTTGAGGGCATTGATTAAGGAGGGACCCGACTGGAGGTCACTTTGCACTCTCAGACAAAGATTATGTGCATCCTGTTGTGGTGTGGCATTGTGTAATCAGCTTGGACATATCAGTACTTTTGGCTTTATTTCTTTTGCCGCTTAGGTCCTTTGCTCTGCTGCAAAATTCCCATGAGGACTGCAGTCGCAGCTCGGTTTCAGTGAGCACAGTTCCTCTAGATTTTCACTGGTTCAACTGGCATGAACTTTACAGTAAGCACTCGTTTCAGCTGTAACTCAAGGAGAACAGATCAGTGGCAGTCCAAGCATGTTGCTCCTCTTTTTCTTTTACTGTTAAGGTGCTCATGACTCACTGCCCGCATGTGTGCCTATTCATACAAACACACATGCACAAATATACATGCCTCAAAGCCTTTAAGAAGAAGCCATGCTTCAGCTCTGATAAACATTACCTCATACTTTTGAGCACTGCTGATTTCAACACCCTAAGCTGTTTGACTTTTTTTTTTTTGTCAGCTCAGTGGGTGATTTCCGGCTCATTTTCCTTTACAAAGCCAACCGTTATTAGCCTTTTATTTTTAAAAAACCAAACCAAACCTGGGGGCTTGTTGAACAAGATAGAGTTTGAAATTCTGACAACTCCATTGAATTTTACTTCCTTCTCAACAAGGGCGAGGAATCTTTGAAGGATCATTTGACGAACTTTGAATTAAAAAACACATTTCATTTCCCCTTATTTGTTTATTAAAATCAGAGCAAGTGGCCACATGAGGGCCGCAGTGCGATTTCTTCAGCATGGCTAATAATTGCTTGAATCGCACTCTTATTTTAGCTTGTTTTCACCTACAGAGACTCCAGAGACTCACAATAAGAACATTAGAACATACCCTCCAACACTTTCCCCATGAAAATAGGGACATCCTATTCAGTGATGATGATGGTAATTTTACTATTTATACCCCACCCATCTGACTGGGTTGCCCCAGCCATTCTGGGCTGCTTCCAACATGTATAAAAACACAATAAAACATTAAACATTAAAAAAAAAACTTCCCTATAGAAACTTGCCTTCAGATGACTCTGCCTGGTTGCTAGCACCTACACACACACACTCCTTGCTAAACTGACTTATAGATACGTAGCAGAATTAAGCCTTACATTACAATGGGAATGATCCCTGTCTGGAGTGTAAAACCAGGAAGTAACAGGCTATCTTCTCAATAGAATAAGGAATTGCGGGTATGAGTAGTTGGACTCAGATTGGGATTAAAGCTGCCACCATCACCAGTCCAGCAATGGTGACACAATAACTGGACTAAAATGCAGGAGGAAGGAAAGAAAATTTCTCATTTAGACTGTATAAGGGGTTAAAATAAGCCGAGTTCTGAGCATGTGCACACAGCAGCTTCTAAACACCACCCTAGCCTGCTGAATGCTGACTGCACAGGTGCAAAAGCTGGGTGTCAGCTTAAAATATGCCTTGCTATTAATTGCAAACAGTGTAAGAGATTGAGGGTAACAAATACAAATATTAAGAGCTGCGACAATTTGCTTTGCAAGCCTTTTATTTGTGAACTTCATCACTATCTCTACCCTGTGAATTGCGTAAGTATGGTGGAAATGGAAAAAAACAGGTTGCTGTGCTCACATAAAATGTCGCAGGGAAACACTGCCTGGAAATGTGGTAGTAACAGGTCCAATGCCCCTTATTTCATGCAGCTATGTCCAAAGCTGACTCCAGGTTTGAGGAAACCTCTGACAAGGTTGCCGGTCAGTTAGCAGGCCCCTATCCCATGTTGGCAGGGTTTCCAGGTCAGGGCACCCCAGACCCTGAGATTTTGGGGTCCAAAACTGAGACCTAAGGGTGGTTTCCAGGTGATGGGTCCAGTGATGTCACAGGGGGCAGGCCCAGTGGTGTCATTAAGAATGACACATTAAGCATTAACCACAGTCACCAAGAGCATGTCATTCAAGTGAAAAACACAACGTCGCTGGTTGGATTTTAAGATAGAAATCCTAGCTAAAGGGGGTGTTCCCAGATGCAGCTGAAGTGAGGGGATCATTTGTTTTCACTTGCTTAAGGGTCTGGATAGGGAAGGTGCTCTTGCTCTCCTGAGATTCAAGTGCTCCCACTGCCACCTGGGGAGTGGGACAGGCAAACCTGGGGACTTCAGGTCAGCTCTGGAGGTCTGGCCATGTTAATAGCCCTCCCTTGGCCCTGGGCTTATCCAAAGTCGAGGGCTTTGTGTCTGGAAAAAGAAGAAGAGGAGGAGGAGTTTGGATTTGATATCCCGCTTTATCACTACCCGAAGGATCTCAAAGCGGCTTACAATCTCCTTTCCCTTCCTCCCCCACAACAAACACTCTGTGAGGTGAGTAGGGCTGAGAGACTTCAAAGAAGTGTGACTGGCCCAAGGTCACCCACCAGCTGCATGTGGAGGAGCGGAGACACGAACCCGGTTCACCAGATTACGAGACTACCACTCTTAACCACTACACCACACTGGCTCTCGGAAAGACAGGTTTGGAAAGGTGCCTGACATTTTTATTTCCCACTGTGCTCCAGGGCATGAACTCAAAATGGCGGGCAGCTTCCCAAGCCCACCTGAGAGCTCCAGGCACTGATGCCTTTACAATAGCCATAGATATGTTCTAGGCAGAGAGCTGTATAGCATTTGAGGTGATAGTTGTTAGGGACCGAATGAGGGCCTCTCTCACTGGTCCTCAGAACTCTGCCCAGACAACATCCCTCACCGGCCCATCTTTGCACCCTCCTTGAGTGTTTTCACCTGGCTGAAATGTGTCCTTGAACTCTGATAAGGGTTTTTCCTTCACCTGGCTGGAGGATAGAGAGGAACGTGGATGCATAGATACTACCTTGCATACAAACGCGGAATTTATGTTCAGTGCTCGACTGCTTTTCCCACCATTGGCATGTGGCCCTCAAAACATTTCCCAGGAAGAAATGTTGCCCTCAGGATGGGGGGGGGGAATTCCCACCCCTGCTCTGAGTTTTCAGATCAACCTAAGCAGGTTGTGTTGTTCAGTTGTGGTCTACAAATTGTTCTAAACTTCTTGTACATGGAAACAGACAAACAGGGGTCCTGATTCCATGGACAAGCAGTATGCACTCCATGCACATAGGGTTTGCACAGTGAGTAGGTCAGGACCGATGCCTTCCACTCTCTTCCCACCTCCACACATGCATTTTATGTATGTAAAAGGTTAGAGATTGGACACACAACCCTCTCACAATTCGTTCAGATATTTAACTTCTAGAGGCCCTGGAAAGGGGACTGAAATGGAAAGAGCTCTGTTGGGCAGGTGTGCATGAAACCTGCGCCAGTGTGGGTCCAATGGGGCTTAGGTGGAATAAAGCTTGCAAAGATTTAAGATGAACAACATTTCTTTAGCTGGAAACACAGTTGCAGAGAACAATACAGCAACTGCCGACAAAGGAAGAAATGTAATATGTTTGAACAAGAACAATGCAACCAATAGTCCCTTGGAGCCCAAAGGGAAAATTAGATATTTATTGCTTGCAAACTTTGTGGTCAGCCAGTCCAAATGTTTCCTTAATCCAGCAAGGTGCTGGACATTTCAGAGTTGCTCTCTGAAAGCAGCCATTTATGGATCACAGTTTCAAGGACAGCCGTGCAGACACAATAGAAATATAACAACACCAGGTATAGGAATACTTCCTTCACGAACGCTTGATAATTTACCATGCAAATATGGTAGTTGAATTCACCTTATACAACGTGGTTCCCTCTCTTGCATTTTAGTGACTCCATTCCTACAGAGCTACAGCTAAATGAAATCCATCCAGATCATTCCCCAAAAAGCAGAACGAAAAAGCAGGTGGTGGAATAAGGTCAAATCATAGGCTTGTAGATACTAATAAATATACAGACTAATACATTGCTTTAAAAATTATTTATGCTTTTCAGGTTTATGCATTTCACTAATTTTACAATCATTTTAACATTTTAAAACTTGACTTCCTTCCTCCTCCTTCTGCGGTTCCTTAAATGTATTTTTAATATCTTCTGCATATCCAAATTAACTTAATTTGCTCATTTATTCATCTACTTTGAATATATACTCTTATACAACTGCGGGTTATTACAATAATCATGCCAATGTTCTTATCTGTTTACAATTTATCTGTAAATATCCAAGAAACCATTTCCATTCTTTTATAAAAGGTTTGCTATCTTGATTTCTTATTCTTCTGGGAAGTTTTGCCATTTCTGCATATTCCACAAGTTTTTGTATCCGTTCTTCCTTTGCTGGGACTTCTGCTTCTTTCCATTTTGGGGTGAGTAACATTCTTGCCGCTGTAGTAGCATACGTAAGTAAATTTCTATACAGTTTCGGTAGTTCTGGGTTTGTTTGTTTTTGCAAACATTATTCTAAACATCCTTTTCAATTCATTATATATCATTATATATCATTTCATTTTAAGATGAAATAACAAGAGAAGACCACCATCTGACAGTGACAGGTATCAACAGAGGTAGGCAGCTGTGTGAGTTCAGCAGCAGGGCAGGGAAGTCAGAATGGACTACTCCCTCCTCCTTCCTTGTTTTTTTTTTTTTACCTGACAAATCTCAAGCTCCAAAACAAATTAAATCAATAAGTAAAATTAACAGCTAGGAAGATAAGAAGTCAGGCAGGTAAAACAAGGCAGGTTTCAATGGAACTAGGACTGAATCAGATTATTGGTGCTTAAAATTGGAAAGGTGGCAGAGCAGCTTTTAAACTGATTGTTGGGGGGGTGAAAGGGAAGTCAACAGGAGCTGAGCAGCAACCAGTCTGGCATAAATCATGACTAAAAATGTTTATGAGTGTGCAGATTGGAGATGGGAAGAATTAGGCAATGAAGGTGCAGGTCCACATGAGATCAGTTCACAGAAGCCAAAGTCTCATTGGGTAAAATGCATACACCATTTGGAACGAGGCACTGTGTATAGTTGCTTATATGCTAATGCTAGAAACTTCTGAGCTAAGATAGGGAAGGTTATTATTTTTTAAGAGTGTAGATATATTGAGCATTACAGAAACCGAGTGAAATAGAGAACTTGTGGGACATGGTGATCTCTAGACACAAACCGTAGAGCAAGGAGTTCTGGAGGTGGTGTCCTTCTGTGTGTCCAAAAAGCAAGAAATCCCCAAAGCAAGAAATTGCTGTGGGTTGAGATACCAAGTCGTTTAGTTTGGGAGATGTACAAGCTAGAAATCTCAAAAGCAAAGAGTGCTCCACAAAACACTGTGGGTGGTGATGATACCAAGTTCTAAGAGCAAACTAGCACTAGGTCATACTATTTCCCTCTATCCCACCTGACCAGAATGCCCCAGGTGAGCTTGAGATGGAGAATGAAATGAAAGAAACATCCAAAAGAGATGCTGTGGTAATAGGTGACTTTAACTACTCTCACAAGACTGGGTCATAAATCTGTTTCAGTCATGGCAAAGAGGTAATATTTCTAGATGTGACCGCTCACCCCTGCACATGAAACTAGCCAGAGGGGAAAGCACCCCTAGGTATAATCTTAAATGGGCCCCTGGACCTGGTGTGAGGTGTAAGCATTGTTGAGCCGTATGGGAACAGAATTTGACCACAGTGCTATCAAATTCAACCTATATGTGCAAGTGGACAACTGCCAAGAAACTCCAACACTGCCACGTTTAACTTCAGAAAAGGAAATGTCTCAGAAATGATGGGATCGGTAAAACAGGACGTTGAAAGGGATATTCAGGAGGGTCAAATCTCCCCAGAATGTTTGCGGCCTAGTCAAAATCACAGTTATAGACGCTTAGCTAGAATATAGGCTGGGAAAGGTACCGCCAAGGCTTGCTTGCGGTTAATGAGCAGAATTAAGGAAGCTATTTTAGGCAGAAGGCCCTAACTCCAAGGCATTTGTGAACAAGTTTAAAAGCCTACGTCCCAACACCAATCCTCGAGGGAGTTCACTTCTGACATCCCTCCATGTCGCAGATCTTTATCATATTGCATGTGTTAATTAATGCCAGGGTGATTGTGTTACCGCCAACGCTGCCTTGCCAATTGCCACTGTAACTAACTTGTTTTCATGTAGTTCCCACTGCCCTTTTTGCATTTTGCTTCCCTTGGAGACCCCCCCTCAGCACTCCATCCCCCAACCGTGTGTGCAGATATGCCTGCCAGTTTAGCATTATATTTCATGCATCTGACAAAATGGACTCTGGCCAGAATAAATGTGTTCATCTGCCCACTGGTGCTTTTGTTGTTTCTGCTTCAAAATACGCCTGTACCTCTCTGCAAAGAGGGAGGAGGGTGGCGCTGTGGTCTAAACCACTGAGCCTATTGGGCTTGCTGATCAGAAGGTCGGCAGTTTGAATCCCTGCAGCGGGGTGAGCTCCTGTTGCTCTGTCCCAGCTCCAGCCAACCTAGCAGTTCGAAAGCACGCCAGTGCAAATAGATAAATAGCTACCATTGCGGTGGGAAGGTAAACAACGTTTCCATGCGCTCTGGTTTCCATCATGGTGTTCCGTTGCATCAGAAGCGGTTTAGTCATGCTGGCCACATGACCAGGAAAGCTTTCTGGGGACAAACGCCGGCTCCCTCGGCCTGAAAGCGAATGAGTGCTGCAACCCTATAGTCGCCTTTGACTGGACTTAACTGTCCAGGGGTCCTTTACCTTTTACCTTTACCTCTCTGCAAGTTTCAGTCATTTTCATTTTTAGTAAATAGTATATTGCTTATGCTGAGCAGATTTTGCTTGCATTTGCTGTTATTATATAAACTAGGGGCTGATCCCCATCATGTTGCTTGCCGACCCCATCACCTCCCTCTTCTTACAGCCTGCTCCAAAACCACCCTTCCCTACCCCGTACAGCAGGGATGCACAATCGTTTCTGGTAGGTCCAAGAGGACTGGTGTGGGGAGCTTCCCACCTGTCGGTCACTTGACACCACAGCGATATCCCATCGAAACCTGATGGCTGGGAATTTGAAGCAAACCACGGGGCTTTCAAACAGCCCTTTGTAAACATCCCCATGGAGGGATGCTCGCAAGCAGCTTTCAAAGCTCCAAAGGATTTGAGGAGACAGGAAGAGCGGGGTTAGAGGCCTGCTCCCATCTGGTCATGTGTTGGGGGGCAGGTGGGAGAGCACCTTCAAATGCCCTGCCCTCCATGCTTCTCCTTCAAACTTCTAGGAAAGAGAGGCACTGGGAGTTGAAGGGCTTATCTCTCCTTTGTCCCTCCCACCTCCCTGCATCACCACCAAAGCCGCTTCTCAAAGTGGCAGTGCCGACGATGGCAGTGGGAAGGGAGGCTCCAGCCAAACTGTTCTCTGATGCAATGACCTCACCTCCTGGTAACATAGCTCCAGTGATGCTTAAAAGGGGGTGGATGCTGATTAGAGAGCAGTTTGGCAAACCACGTTCTCCGTGGTGAGGGGACACTGCTTCAGGGAGCACTTAGGCTTAGCAAGTCTCCACCACATTCTCACAGGCCTCTGCTGCCTATCCTGCTGCTCTCTTGTTGACCATTGTGGCTTCCACAAGCCACTACACCTCCAACCTCTGCCACGCAGCCCCTATCTCTGCCACCTGTCCACCCTCTCTTTCATTCTTCGGTCTACACTGCCTGGCTGGCTAGCTATCTGATAAGTTTGCAGAGCCACCTACTGGCAACTACGTGAATTGGAGTGTGATGACATTTTTTTTCTTACTAAAAGATTATATAGTAAGAAATCAAGTAACAAAGTATTGCGATTGTAATAACAAATGGGTCCGCCCCCGCCCCCCGAGGGACACATCCATGTAAATAAGGACAATTTTAATATATAATACAGTTTTAACTTTGGGGTGGGTATGAGTGGGCAGCAGCTAAAAGATTTTCCCTGAAACATTTTTTCCCTACTGCAAAAATGTTTTGGAATATAATAGTCCCAAATATTAAAATGTGATAGAGTTATAGGGAATGCTGAGTTATTTCTCATGATCTTTCAGAACTGCGGTTGAAGTTATAATTCTTGCTATATTATCTGATGCACATAACATGAGAAGCCTTATAAAATATATTAAGGTAGTTTCCTATTTTTCCATCTCGATACTGATGACATTTCCAGCTGCTGTTTGCTTTATTGTTCTCAGTGATAAACTGCCAGCATAACACCTAACATATTTGTTTTCGATCTCATCCTCCCATCATTTCACAGCTTTTAAAAATATTTTTTATTTCCATTCAGTTTCATGCCGCTAAACCCGTTACATTAAAGCAAAGGTCTGTAACTTTTTGTAGTTGTTCCATCTCTGCTTCTGCAGTTACACCCTTGGTGTTACTGAAAATCATCATAAATGTTAAAGTCAGCCAGTTAATATTTATCCTGGGATATGTATATACTTGCATGTAGCCATGGCTGTATATTCGATATATAAAACACTTCTTAAAAGTCTGGGACAAGCTCACATTCCTTTACAATCAAACAATCTTTTGCGCAGCCAGGGACTTGCCCCTGTTTTTCTCTCGATTCTGCATTTGGTTAAATGTAGAAAAGCGTCCAAAACGGCCCTCCTAGATTAGTATGAACAAATGTGGACAATAAAATGAAGTAACTGGGCACAGACTGAGATAGTTTGGGTGGCTTTTTTTCCCCTTGGTGGCAAGAAACAAGAGAACCTCTTTGGCTGCCCATATCCTTTCTCTCATGAGATGGGAGGACCAGCTCTGAGGAGGGAGCAGCAAACTCCCACATTCAGCCTTGGAACTAGGCTTCGGAAAACAAAAGTATTCCAGCGGGTGGAGACTTGTCCATGATTAGGGTGACCAGGGCACTGCCCCACCTGCATGCCTTGAATGGGAAAGGACCATCGCTCAGTGGAAGACCTTCTGCCTTGCATGCAGAAGGTCCTAAGTTCAGCCCACAGCATCTCTAGGTAGGGCTGGAAGAGGACTCCTGCCTGAAACCTGGAGCGCCATTGCCAGCTAATGTAGACAGTACAGAGCAAAATGGACCAATGGACTGACTCAGCAGAAGGCACTTTCCTATGTTCATGTGCTTCTTCTTGCTTACACGCTGTCTCTCCTCGTCCCTCCAATGAACAGCTGTCATGCCCAGTGGTGGAAGGTACCCACTGGGACTGGTAGGGCCGGAAGGCCAATAGTAGGTGGAGCCAGAGCCAACAGCAGCAGGAGCAACTCCCTTACTGGTTGTAAGTAAGGCAGGCTGGAGCTGGCAGGAGGCAGACTGATGTTGGGTGTTTTGTTCAGAGGCCTGGGACTCCTGGAAATAAGAGTCAGGACTATGCTTATCAGAGAGGTTTATTTTACAGTTCCTTCCTTGCTTACAGCTGCATGTGGGTCATATCCACACCATACATAAATCATACCCTCCAACATTTATCCATTGAAAATAGGGACGCCTCATTCCATAATGACATTTTTACTATTTATACCCCGCACATCTTACTTGGTTGCCCCAGCCACTTTGGGAAGCTTCCAACATACAGTGGTACCTCAGGTTAAAAATTTAATTTGTTCCGGAGGTCCATTCTTAACCTGAAACTGTTCTTAACCTGAAGTACCACTTTAGCTAATGGGGCCTCCCGCTGCTGGTGTGCGATTTCTGTTCTCATCCTGAAGCTAAGTTCTTAACCCGAGGTACTATAT
Organism: Podarcis liolepis; assembly: GCF_965112155.1. Taxonomy (NCBI): domain Eukaryota; kingdom Metazoa; phylum Chordata; class Lepidosauria; order Squamata; family Lacertidae; genus Podarcis; species Podarcis liolepis. Next base: position 82,386,330 of record NC_139558.1, read on the forward strand.
CTGGGTTAGCAGAGTCTGTAACATGAAGTGTCTGTAACCCGAGGTACCACTGTATATGAAAATATAATAAAACATTAAGCATTTAAAAAAAAATCCCTATACAGGATTGCCTTCAGACAGCTCGGGGGTTGGATAACTCCATACCCTCCAGCATTTCTCCAATGAAAATAGGGACATCCTAAGGAAAAGTGGGACATTCCGGGATCAAATCACAAACCGGGACGGCCTCTCTAAATCAGGGACGTCTGTGGAAAATAGGGACACTTGGAAGGTCTGCATAAAGCACTGTCCCACCCATGGGGACTCCTGCAAACTGTAGTTTGTTAATGGTGCTGGGAAGTGTAGTGTTGTCCCTGGGGAGTTCCTGGGATGGACCCACCCGCCACTCCTCCTCATCCAGCCAGCCCCTGACAGCAAGTGGAGATTGAATGACAGCAGACTGAAGTTGGTGCCCTGTTTGGCATAATGGACCAGCATCCATTGGAGAATGGTGTGTCTCCAGGTCGCCCAGTTCCTTAAGTAAGGCGCATATTTCGTGTTAATTTGCCAGGTTGTATTTCTCACCGGTGCTGGCTGACGTCAGGACCTTGTTGCTGTGTCTTCTGGGCGCCGGAATGATGAGCAGGTTGCACTCCGCTGGTGCTAACACAAACATGAGTTTATTTGGGGTCTCAATTTGCTTAACCCGCTTACCTCAAGCCTCCCTTGACAGCTGCGGTGGACTTATAGCTCATGTTAAATTTTTTCACACTCTCTTGGAAGGTAAGAAGACCCTTGAGCTCATTCTGATTCTCTTTCTGGACACTCTCCAAAGCCGGCTTGCCGCGCTTTTTCCGGGCCAGACTGCAGCTGCAAGCAGAATGTGGGCCTGCTGAGCTCTCTCTGAAAATAGTTGTCTTTGTTGTGACTAAGTTATCTGGGGCCCTTTTCGCAGCAGTGCCTTTATTTGATTGACCGATGTGCCTGCAAGTTATTTTCAAATCCAGAGTTATTTCCAATTCTGATGTAAGATCTGATTTGCTTGTGGGGTGGAGTGAGACTGTACTCGGTGACACCTTTTAATCCAAAACCAGAAGCAAATTGGTTTGTTGTGTAAAGTTGGGGTTGGGGGGGTGTTTGTTTTCAGAAATACCGATGGCCAGGTTCAGGCAAAGGGCGTTCTACCTTCCATATTGAATTACATTTCCTTGAGGCAGAACAAGTCCGTTTCATGCTTTCCAGAGATGTCACAGTCTTTTAAAAGACATTTTCTTTGCTTACCGTAAAGAAAAACAAAACACTGCTCTGTTCAGCAGCCTTTTTGTGTGTGTCAAGTTTACAAAAGTAATGGAATTCTCTGCGTTGTGGCAGTTGTCAGAAGGAGTTTTACATGGATGGGTTTTAAAGGCCATGCGGATAATGGAAAGATGGCTTTCCATTAATGCTGAGTTTTCTTGGACGTTTTCACTCCACTCAAAACGCACTCCCTATTTTGGACCAGTTTCCCTCCGCTGCCCTGGTATTTGAAAAGGTGTGACAGTGTTTATAGGAAAATTCTAAAATCCAGACTTTTATGTGCATCACTGCGCAGCAACAGGGCTGAGAAAAAGCTGATAGGCTATGTGGGTTATGATATCGTTGCATTCACTATGCGATGCCTTGATTGCCTGGAATCACATTATGAAAAAGCTCTTTAACCTTTTCTTTTCTTCTGAAAACCAACCACAAAAGTGGCAGCAAACCAAGGAACAATGAGTGTGAACAGACATGAACTAAGCATAGGATGAGGGACTTCTTCACGACCCCATTAACACTATTTGAAACACATAAAAAATTCAATGTATCAAAAATTCAATATCGCGCTTATGATGTTTTATCAGATCCACCAGCAAAAGCAGGTATCCACTTTACTCAATGTTGTTGTGCATTTACTTCTTCTTTTCATTTATTTCTATTATTTCCTTTAATTCCTTCTGTTTCCTTCCTTTCTGGAGATTAGCTGCCTCATGTTCCTTCAGGCAGTACCCTAAGCCCATACTCATGTAATGCTTTTAAATCTTTTCAAATGTTGTTAATTGCTTTTAGAAGTTTTGAATGTGTGTTTATTTCATTTTTACTTGTACAGTGGTACCTCGGGTTAAGTACTTAATTCGTTCTGGAGGTCCATTCTTAACCTGAAACTGTTCTTAACCTGAGGTACCACTTTAGCTAATGGGGCCTCCTGCTGCCGCCGCACCGCCACCACACAATTTCTGTTCTTATCCTGAAGCAAAGTTCTTTACCCAAGGTACTATTTCTGGGTTAGCGGAGTCTGTAAACTGAAGTGTCTGAGGTACCACTGTATTGTTTTGCTGTTTTGCTGATCTGGGCTCCTTTGGGAGGAAAGCTGGGCTACAAATTTAAATAAATAAATAACACCCAATTTTTTATTATTATTATTATTCTCACTGGCCTTGCATATAGCCATGATGGCTATGTTCTGCTTCCTGTGTCTGAGACAGTATGCTTGTGAACACCAGTTTCTGGGAATCTCAAGTTGGTCGGGTGCTGCTTTCTAGCTTCCCATAGGCATTTGGTTGGTCACTATGAGAACAGGATACTAGACTAGATATGGCACTGGCTGGATCCATCAGGCTTCTTCTTAAGTTCTTATGTATATTGGAAAGGTGCCCTAGAAATGACTGAATGTGATGCTCGTTTTGACTGGTTCCCTGCCATCGTTTGGTTTCCTTGTAATTGTGGTTCACTGGCTTTGGAGCTCTTGGAAACACATGTTAATAGAGGTTAGAAATATACACAATTAAGCAGAAGGAGCAATACCTGTCCCACAGGTATGGTGGGCTCATCATCCATCCATAGCTGCAGCCTGAATGCAGTTCCTGCAACTGCTTCCTGGCATGTGGCTTGCAGCTTGGAGGCAGTGCCTACGTATCACGCCATGTATGTTTGTTTGCATCAGTTTCTCCCAAAATAAGTGCACATTCAGCGCACGCCTCCACTCCGAGTGGCAGTTTTCTCGCCAGGGTCACAGGAGGAAGGAATGTGACGAATACATTCTATGGCTCAACAACAGAGCTTCATTCATTAAAACGGCAGCTAGTTCCTTCAGCTCAAACACACTCCTGTCTAATTGAGGCCAGCTATTTTTCTGAATACAAATACTATTCTCCAGCTCAATTATAGTGCATTGTAACGGATTGAAATGGCAGAGCCTAATTAGCCTCTTGCTTAGATGATGGCAACAGGCTACAGGTTTTATTTCAGATTTCCAAGTATATGGACAAAGCCACCCCAAACCCTGCTCTGTTACTCTCATTTTATGAAGACTGTTTTCTTTCTATTTTAGATGTTTACTTTCTTATGTTCCAGTGGGTAGGGGGAGGCAGTGGTGACTTTGCAGAGCAATATAGCTTCTAATGATCAAACAGCAAACTTGCTCCGATATCAGCATATAAACTTAAACGCATCCCAAATCAAATGCAGCCAGCTAGCACCGGCGTGGTAATTATGTCAGATTTTAAAGGAGAAATAAAAATAGAACTCTTAAAAAGAGAATTCCAGTTGGGAGAACAAAAATGGCTTTCATACATATTTGTGATGTAAGTACTGAAACATGAAAGGGGTGGTGGGATTTGGTTTTAAAAGGGCTCGTCGTGAATGAATCAAACTCTGATAAATTGGAACATGGTGAAAAATACACTCATCAAGAATAAAGGAGATTAGTGGCATCTTTCACATCATTCAAGCTGCCTGTGTCTAGCTGTAATCAATGTTTCAGTAGCAGAATCTGACCATAATTAGTATTAACTAGGCTTCACACAGCCCTGTACTATTCCACAAGGTAATCCAGTTTTGTATTTTAAAAACACAGTTCAAACGCACCTTGTTATAAATAAACATTTTTAGAACATACAAGTAAGGTAGGATTCTGAAACTCTGTTGGGCTGAGGGCAATGCGGCTGATAAACAAATTGAACCATGGGTTTTCTAATAGGATTGAGGTTTTCAGCCAAATAACTTGCATGGTGGTTCTGTTATTTCAAATCAACAGTCTTCCTTGATGTTCAACAGCAGGGTCACTTATGTGTGCTGCCGTCATCTCTAAGCAGTATACAAGGAACACAATACAATGAAAATAAAAATTGGTTCAAATGCTAAAATTAGAATCTACTTATTATGTCTGCTGGAATGAAAACAGGCTTTGGTAGATACCAAATGTATCAACAGGGAGGGGAACTATTTGACCTTGTGTTCTCACCAAATGAACTTCGTCTGTTGGTGGAACTCATAGGAGGGTCTTCAAGCCTTCAAAGATGATCTTAGTATGCAGGCAGGTTCATGTGGGAATAGGCAATCCTTTACATATCTGGGATATCATTTTGACTTTTTGTTTCAGGTGTGAAAATGTTGCAGGCCAGCTCTCGTGAAGCATCCATTTGAGTTTCTCTCAGATTCTCATTCCTTTTCCAATCTTAAGTTCAGTTCGCCCCATTTTTGCATCAGGTTGCAGTCTGCTTTGCAAGTTTTGGAGAAATGTATAATTTGAAGGAGACCTGCATTTCCATTCACACATTGATTTGGGAAGAACCCAGTTGGTTCCCTATTGTTCTGGGAAGCTTGTGGGGATGTTCAGGGTGGCAGGAGAGGATATACATGTATTGTTTATAAATATCCTTCTTTATGTAGCAGAGTTACATTCCCCTTCTCAAACACAGCAGAAAGCTGGTTGCAGGCTCATTAGAACCTCTTACTACGTATTATGCAATTCAATCTGCCTCGTTCTGCATCCCATACGGACTGTGCACGTGCGGCAGCCCGTATGGACACCATGCAAGTGGTGCCCATACTGACTGTGCGCGTGCCCTCAGCCACTCTACAGCTGGGGGAGGCAGCGGGCCATCTCCCCCCACACACACCCGAGTGGTGCCCGGGGCGGCCTGCCCCCTCCACCCCTCCTTCGTACTCCTCTGATTGGACGTTCCTGGTAAGTTCCCTTCAATCCCTCTTAAAAGAATAAAGACACCACAATCCTATTCATTGTTGTTTAGTCGTTTAGTCATGTCCGACTCTTCGTGACCCCATGGACCAGAGCACACCAGGCACTCCTGTCTTCCACTGCCTCCTGCAGTTTGGTCAAACTCATGCTGGTAGCTTTGAGAACACTGTCCAACCATCTCGTCCTCTGTCGTCCCCTTCTCCTTGTGCCCTCCATCTTTCCCAACATCAGGGTCTTTTCCAGGGAGTCTTCTCTTCTCACGAGGTGGACAAAGTATTGGAGCCTCAGCTTCAGGATCTGTCCTTCCAGTGAGCACTCAGGGCTGATTTCCTTAAGAATGGATAGGTTTGATCTTCTTGCAGTCCATGGAGTCTCCTCCAGCACCATAATTCAAAAGCTTCAATTCATCGGCGATCAGCTTTCTTTATGGTCCAGCTCTCACTTCCATACATCACTATTGGGAAAACCATAGCTTTAACTATACGGACCTTTGTTGGCAAGATCCTATTCATAGTCAACAACAAGTAAATTTACTCATGTTCAGGCAGTACACAGTATCAATCCTGAAGGCAGGCTTAAGGCCTTAAAGTTACAAATAGCAACATGTGGATTTACCCCATAGGGGGGACAATCCCTGTGCTGCTGTTTGCTGCAAGCCAACAGAGCAGTCCTTGCTGGAAGCAGACAAAAGGAGAAAGAGAAAAAGAGGGGGAGTACTGCATGATTTGTCCTTTTGATACCTGGACAGGTAAGGTCGCGCCCACCTCTGGTCACATGCAAGAGGAAGGATGCTCCAGGCCAGGAGGAACAGGAAGTTTCGACTGGCTGGACCAAAGATTCCCTTGCATGTCCACTCTAGCAGTACAAGGAATGCTGTACTTGACTGCTACCTGTGGATCACATCCCACACAGCTATGGGCTACCAAGCAAAGTGGTGAGAGCATGAGTGGTGCAAATGTCACTCAGAGGACACACAACATAATCATGCCTACTGTGTGGCACTGCAGGCAGCAAAGAAGGTGCCCTTTGCAGACTGCCTGGCACCCTCAAGCGGCCAGCTGGCAGTGCTCTTTCAAGTAATCTGGGGTTTGCTGTCTCCAGGTTATACGGTTTTATGCACATCACTTAGATGATGATGAATTTCACTGCATGTATTGTTTCAGAAAATATAAATTGGGCAAGTTTGCCTTTAAATGCATACTGAGTTGAATTTCTCCCCCATATCAGAAGTAACTCCTATTGAATTCAGGTAGAATCTACACACATATATTAAAAAAACACACACTGTGAAAATGCTTTTTTTTTAAAAAAAAAACATTTGAAAAATATATTGAATTTGTCATAGCTCACCATCACCATGTAGTGTCACTTTTGTATACTGCACTTTACAACACACTTAAAACGTTTTATTTGCAGCAGTATAGCTGAGTCCTCAGTGGGGTTTACTGCCAGGTAAGTGGGCTTAGGACTGCAAGTTCAGTCCACTGTTCCATCTAGCTCAGTATTGTCCACTCTGACTGGCAGTGCCTCTCAGGATTTCAGGCACCAGTCTTTTCCAGCCCTTTCAGGAAATGCCCAAAATTGAACATGAAAATTTTTGCATGCAAAGCATGAGCTCTGCCATTGAGCTATGGCCTTCCTGCTCATTCTGTATGAAAAGCCATGGGGTTGTATCCAGCAAAGTCACCCCATTCATGCAATCACTTCCACTTGCATAATGGGACTTCCTCCCCCTGTGTGTCTCCTGCAGTCTGCCTCCGAAGATCAGCTGCATGGGATCACAAATGAGACGAATGCTATTTCTTCTGGGATCCATGTAGGCATCTGGGGATGCTGCAAGAACAAACTGCTGAAGTAGAAGGGCCTTAGTTCTTAAGACTCTTAAACAAGTTCTTGAGAACAGATATGTCTTCTGGGTTTGTGCTTTCAAACTCTGCAGACACGTTATTCTTCCAAAATAGTGCCTTGCGCTTGTGGACAGTCTGGAATGAATGATAGCGCACAATAAGATGATCACATGGCAGGAAGAAATGCATCTTTATCTCATCCCATCTGCGCATTAGCATTTGAATGTACTGTATTGCTTTATCTACGCTGTTATCAAAAGTGCGGAAACACTTAGAATCTCCGTGCAAATGTGCCTAGTTTTGGATTTAGACTCAAATGAATGATCAACGTACAATAAAAGAGAATGTTCCTGTAAGCAAGTTTTTAGCCTTCTGTGGTTAACCTGCTGTTTCCACAGTCGGATTGTATGCATTTTAAGAGGTGGAATTTGCATTGGGGGTGGGGAGGGAATCTCCCATTGGCACCAGTGAGGGATTCCCTGCCCCCCTCCCCCGCCCTTTCAAAAGCAAATAATTTCAGAAGAGGGTTTTCCATCAGGATCCTAACAGGGGAAGAAAGGGTTAAATTCCACTCTCTACACCCACTGGCTCTAACCTCAAAAACTATCAACTCCACCCCCCAACTGCATTTAACTAACAAACAAACCTACACCTTAGATGCCAAGACACATGTGCAGGTAGGCCCTCACCTTTGGTGAATTGTGCCCCATAACTGGAAGTTTCACCAATAGGACATTAAGAAAATTTGTTGCCAATGCCTAAAAAAGGAGTCACATCTGAAAATATCTTATTCGTGGTTCTGCCTCTTGCTTTCTAATAAATTTTCAGTGTTGTTTTACGGTTCTGGTCATGGGTGGGGATTTTTTCTTTCTTTCACCTGTTTTCCTCGAGAGGGTGGTTGTTTTTTCCCTCCACTGGTCTAATTGCCTCATTTAGTTAAATGTCATGTTGCTGTTGTGAAAGCTTCATTCTAAAAAGAGCACCTTGGTCTTTTCCTGCTTCTAAAAATGGTGTCGTCCACCACAGTCACCACTTCAATGTGCCTTCTGCCTTTAGAGCCCAAATGAAGCTATGTTAAAAAAGAAAACAATCACTGGGAAGATTCAAAATCTCCTGTGGAGTTATGTCTTGTTCTGATCTGCCATTTTTTCCCCCAACAGTGGTGGGTGCAATGGGTTGAGGGTGAGGGAGCTTTTACACACTTCCTTCTACAACAGCCAGTCTAGGTAGGCCAATCGTATCCAAGGCTCTCAAGTAAGCCACCACTTGGTAGGTTTTCCTTAAAGGTAAAGGTAAAGCGATCCCTGACAATTAAGTCCAGTCGCGAACGACTCTGGGGTTCTGGCGCTCATTTTGCTTTACAGGCTGAGGGAGCCAGCGTTTGTCCGCTTCCGCGGACTGTTTTTCCAGGTCATGTGGCCAGCATGACTAAGCTGCTTGTGGCAAAACCAGAGCAACCCTCTAACCTTGGATGGAAGTGCTTTCAGGTGACCCAAGGCAAATTATTATGAGGGAAGGCAGGGAGAGTATCCAACTTAGCTGTGTCTCTCCCCAGGTGGCTTGCTTTTCTCTGTCAACCCCCACTTATCATGTATAGCACAAGCCAATCATCTAGGCATGTGAGGGATGAAATTCCCTTTGGATCTGGCTGGGGCTGATGGGAATTGTAGCCCAAAACATATGGAAAGGCTGCAAATTGGGGAAGAAGGTACATATGTGCTTCGGTAGGATTGTGTTGTAAATATGGCCCTTACAAGTGAAGCAACCAATACCGTTTAAACTTTGTGCATGTGTTTCCAAAACCCACCTTGGGGAAAAGGGGGTAATAGATAACTTCTCACTGTCCGCTGGTTACACATCACTTGGGAAGACAGCCAAACTACAGTGGTACTTCAGGTTACAGACGCTTCAGGTTACAGACTCCGCTAACCCAGAAATAGTACCTCGGGTTAAGAACTTTGTTTCAGGATGAGAACAGAAATCGTGCTCCGGTGGCGTGGCGGCAGCGGGAGGCCCCATTAGCTAAAGTGGTGCTTCAGGTTAAGAACAGTTTCAGGTTAAGAACGGACCTCTGGAACGAATTAGGTTTTTAACCCGAGGTACCACTGTAATGCCAGTGTACTGGAAGAAGCAAATATCACCAGTGTCGAAGCAGTGATTCTTCAACATCAACTTCGTTGGACTGGTCATGTTGTTCGGATGCCTGATTATTGTCTTCCAAAGCAACTACTCTATTCCAAACTTAAAAATGGAAATGGTGGTCAACAAAAGAGGTTTAAAGACTCTCTCAAGGCAAATATATATAACAAATGTAGGATAAACACCAACAATTGGGAAACACTGGCCTGTGAGCGCTCCAATTGGAGAACAGCCTTAACCTAAGATTTCATGGACTTTGAAGATGCTCAAACTCAGGACAAAAGGGAAAAATGAGCTAAGAGAAAGGTATGTTTGGCAAACCCTACCATGATCAACTCCCACCCGGAAACCTATTTCCCCACTGTGGAAGGATGCGTGGATCCAGAATTGGCCTCCACAGTCATCTACAGACACACCGTTGAGACCGTGTTCATGGAAGACAATTTTACTCGGCTACCAAAGACGAAGAAGTGCTATGTGCTCCGAAGCCACAGTCAAATTGATTTTGCAGAGCTGTAGTAATGCCTGGCATTCACATTAGAAGAAAACGCCAGGAAGCCAGGGGCTGGAAAATGACTACAGTCTTGGTGTTAAAAGAACCCAGGTCAGTTGAAGTAGATGTCGGTGTCACTCCATATCCCAGCACAGAAGTATGACCATCTATAAAAGAAGGCCATCTATGCACAAGAGGAAATTCCAGCAGGTGTAGCATGCAGGACAAGTTACACCTGGCTGAAGCGTCATCTACTATTAGGGATCAGGCAGAAATTCAGCTCAGTTTGCATGGAAAGGGAAACCTACCTAATTTGCACATCCCAAAACAATATGGAAACGGAAACATGTCTGTCCTTAGAATTTCAGACTGTTCCTGATTTTGCAATGCTGTTTGCCAGCCAGGTGAAATTTGTGCAAAAAATGCATCCATTAGGGTAATAAAAATGCATACATTTGTGGAAATAATATGCAAAAAAAATGCATTATATTTGGGAAAGGGGCTTTGAAAAAAATGCACCTGTGAGGGAAAGTTGCATTAAAATGTTAGGAGAAAATGCTGGTGAATTTCAACTGATGTGAAACTGTAAGGAACTGAACATAAACTGAAAAAACAAGAAATTGAGAGAAACTGAAAATGACAGATCTGCCCGTCCCAATCTGCTGCACAATTGGAAGAGTAAGAGAGTCACTGGGCTGCGGCCCCCAGAAGGCTGCACACAAAGGTATGTGGCCCTTGAGATGAAAAGGGTCTGCCTCCACCCCAATTAAGGAAAATGTTTTTCTTGAAACTTTAAAAGACTCACTACCAGTACAGCTGCCTGCCAGCAACAAGCTGTACAGGAACTGTTGTTCTGTTGTCGTTGGTGACCAGCTTCTTCCTCCTCCTCCTCCTTCTGTATTATTTATATTTTAAGAGCTTTCAGAGTTAAAATAAATAGAAACGTGCTCTGAACATGCAGGGGCATATGTTTAATTATAACTAAGTAAGCTGATAGTCTACTCTGTACACCTAGTCACCAGTTGAGGCAGGAATTATTCTTGGCGAAATGAAAGACTGGAGGGCAGAAGGCTCAGGATTGTTGTCTAAGAAAAAAGTCTAGCCCAGCCAAAACATCAGTTAATATGGAATAAGATGCAAGCAAGAAAATGGAAGCAAGACTCTTGAAGAAAGCAGACTCCATAATATCTTGGAAGAATGAAATGCAAATCTGGGACCTGAAACTGTCCAGCATGTTTTGTGTGAAAGATCCACAAGTATCCCTGCTGGTCTTACAAAGACTTTTGCCAGCAATCATTATCCCCCTACTTCCTTGCTCTTGTCATAGGGGAAAGTTGCATTAGAAATGACCAGCTATGCAAGCAAAGATTCAGTGGCCGGGTTGGCATATGATGCTAAATCATGGTTAACGTAAACCAAGGTTTACAAAACAGCAACAAACCATGACTATTGTGCATGGTTTGTTCATGCTCAATAAACCACGGTTAAGCCACTAGGCTGGGTTTGAATGATCAAGTTTACTTAACCATGGCTTAGCATTATGTGCAAGCCAAGTCAGAATATAATTGGTGGGAATAAAGGGACGCGGGTGGCGCTGTGGGTTAAACCACAGAGCCTAGGACTTGCCAAACAACATCTGGGGACCCAGATTTCGCTTTATTGGCCGAGGGAGCTGGCGTACAGCTTCCGGGTCATGTGGCCAGCATGACTAAGCTGCTTCTGGCAAACCAGAGCAGTGCACAGAAACACCGTTTACCTTCCCGCCGGAGCGGTACCTATTTATCTACTTGTACTTTGACGTGCTTTCGAACTGCTAGGTGGGCAGGAGCAGGGACCGAGCAACGGGAGCTCACCCTGTCGCGAGGATTCGAACCACCGACGCAATGGAGTGAGCTCCCATTGCTCGCTACAGAACACCCTCCAAGATTGTTGAAAGAAGCAAATCCGCAAGCATGGCACCCTCGCCATTTGTTATCACTAACAATGGAGCCAATATTGTAAATGCTGACAGTCAGTTCACACATACTGGAGTTTTGCCTTTTAAACGTAGCCTGTGCCTGCAGCTGCATTCATTTTCTAAACAATGGTGGCTGTTGTTGTTGTTTGTTGTTGTTGTTATTTGGCTTTGTCGAGGATCTCCTGGCAGGGGCTCACAAAAGCTGCAGTCATATCCGTCACTCAGCAAAAGCTTGTAGAAATTCTTTTTTTGAGCTGCAGGAGGAAGTAATTTACTCATCCACAGATTAAAAAACTGGAAGTGCCAGCTTAATGATCTTTGACTCCCTCCCCTCCTTTTGCAGGTGGAACATGAGAAAGCCTTGCCTGTGCTCACGGAGGCATGTAAACTACCAGCGGCAAAAGGAAAAGGTGTGGCGCAGTTTCAGCAAATGCCATGTGTCAGATGACAGAGGTGCAGCAGGAGGGCCACACACATTCCGAAATCTGGAGTTTTGATGTTCTTTGGAAAACAAGCTCAAATCTGTGCTCATATTTTAAATGTGTACAAGCTCCTCACCTTTAGGATGTACAAAATAAGTAGTCCATATTCTTGATACAAGAGCAGAGCAATCCAAATCATAGGAAGCCAGAGTAATTTCCAATGGGGTAATTTATGCCAGTGTAATGTATCCCTATTCCAAACTCTGTTCAGGAATTGGGCTAAAGCTGGCTGAGATGGCCTGAGCTTTGCAGAGAGAAAACAAACCTTTAACATAGAGTTTGACTTGTGTGTTCAGACCCAGAGACCTCCCCTCTAAATAAATTCACACATGGCTCAATTTTTTTTGTTTTTGTCAGAACTTAGGCCACAACTTTATTGATTACAGTAGGTGAGTGGTTGCATAGGCTCTGGTTCAACTAGCTCCCAGCACTCTTGCAGGCAGCGCTGACCCAGGGCACCAGCATAGGTCAGCTGAGGGTGAACACCCGGGAAGGTGAAAAGCCAGGTACAGACTCTGTTCACCACCCAGATGCCCCCTGGACTCAGGTACAGGCACAACCCCCTCTCAGAGGTTGACCAAACCAGTTGAGTCCCTGGATTCCTTTAACGGAATACCCTTCACATAGGGATGGCAAGAGCGTTCTCCCATCCCTATCACCTGAACCAGAGCCTATCCACAATCTTACAAGTTGTGACGATTTAATGCGGCAAGCAAAACTCAAATGGCAACGGCCAATCAGCCAAGTGGGGAAATTCCTACCAGGCCCCTGTCTCAATGACAGACAACGGCATAGCAAGGTCAAACACACAAAGTCCTAAAATTAGGGAGAGGTGGGCGGGTGTTCCGAATGCACGAGCTGGGTCATGTGCATGGGTATAAATAGGTCCCTCGATCCATTTGGACTGCACCCCATTGGTCAGATTGAACCCAACATCGAGAGACCTACCAATCGGGTGTTGTGGCAACCAATCAAACCCACCCACAACACAGGAGGTCAGTCTCTAGGTCTCACCGCACATGATTTACCATCACCCTTGTTGCCAATGTAACTTCTGTGAGATAACCAGCTTCATGCTTAGGTCTAATTAATGCAGAAAGGGATTAATACCCTAGAGTTTACAGGGAACCAGACAGAGGGCATTCTCAGTAGTGGTGCCCACTCTGTGGAACACCCTCCCATCAGATGTGAAGGAGATAAGTAACTATACAACCTTTAGAAGACACCTGAAGGCAGCCCTTATTAGGGAAGGTTTTTTTTAATGTTTAATGTTTTATTATGTTTTTATATATGTTGGAAGCCACCCAGAGGGACTGGGGCAACCCAGTCAGATAGAAGGGGTACAAATCATCATCATCATCATCATCATCATCATCATCTTTGGCTTGATGTGGCAGGGCTCTTCATATGTCGTTATTTATATCAATTTGGGGCCAGGTTGATCTTCCTTTGCTGAAGTTCTTGGTAGGATGGAAGTTGAGCAACCAGCTAGTAGCCTTTGGTCTTCTCTGGTGGGTCACAATTCTACATACATGCCCAATCTCCTCTTTGCAGTTACAAGACAACTAATAGCTGAAGCTCTGTTGGTGCCAAGTGCGAGGGAAACACACTTCATGCAGTTGTTCGTTCTCTATTTATGGGCTAGGACTAGGCAGGTCTCCCCTTTGCAATGTTTTCCTAATGTTTACATTGGTATCAGCTTTCCTCTCTCCCCACCTTGCCCCTCCCTCACCCTCTAAAATGTCCCTGGGGAATGTTAGTTGTTTGCATTTATACCCGGATCTAATACAAATCACGGGCACGTTATGCACGCTGTTTCACAGCTGAAAACAGGGACTGAAAATATCACGCCCCTGTTTCTATCCCAATGCACATCTGAGACAAGTTTCATCTAGTCTCCTCCTCTTGGAAATCTAACTTCAAGAGTCCTTGGGAAGGAATCTGCACAAACAAGATTTCAAAAAGACACCCCCTCCCCGCCACAAGACAAACAAAGGGACAAAATAAGAGCAGTAATTTACCAGGTAATAAAAATAGGAACTACCCCAGGCAAATTAAGACAGCTGGAGCACATGGTGCACAATTTCCTCTGACATAAGTGAGGGTGACTGGGCAATGCATGAAATGAAGTTAAGAGAAAACCAGTAGGAGCTGCAACAAAACATTGCAGCATGGAGTGCTCCTGTCAGCCATGCCTTTTTACAGAATACTGTGGTACCTTGGGTTACATACGCTTCAGGTTGCAGACACTTCAGGTTACAGACTCCGCTTACCTAGAAATAGTACCTCGGGTTAAGAACTTTGCTTCAGGATGAGAACAGAAATCGTGCTCCGGCGGCGCAGCAGCAGCAGGAGGCCCCATTAGCTAAAGTGGTGCTTCAGGTTAAGAACAGTTTCAGGTTAAGAACGCAACCTCCAGAACGAATTAAGTACTTAACCTGAGGTACCACTGTACTCTGTTCTCCCCAAAATTCTATTGCCATTGACCATGCTCAGTTCTCACTGCGCTTTTTTAAAAACCATCTAGGTTTCCCCTCCCCTTAAGATGATTTGTACTTCTTCAACCCTTAGAGCATGCTGATAATTCCCCTTTCTTGTCTCAGTAACTCTGTTTTGATTCCAGTCCTGTTGGCACTCAGCTGCAGAGTTCTCCATTAGAGGGAGTGACAACTCACACGAAAAACACTTAACAGAATATGGCTAAGTGCTTTTGTTTGGGGGCTCTTTTATAGCTTGAAAGGTTTTGATTTCCATTTGCCAATAGTTCTGGGTTGCTGGTACATAAACCAACAGCACTCCATCCTATTCCACCCCCCTAAAAATACACTTTTGATTCCATTTGAAAATCTCACCCCAAAAAGCATCTTGGCTGAATGAATAATAATCTAATTCTCGGCGCTTCCTTTCATTCCATCTGCCATTCATTCCCTCTCCCTGAGCACCTATACCGGCCACCAGCACAATGGCTGGATACTGAAGAGGAATTTAAGTTCCATCATATTTGCAAGTCCAATGGCACCTGAAGACTGATTATTAGCCAGGTGGCAGGAAGTCTGCAAGAAAGCTCTGTCTGCAATTCTTTTTTTTTTTTAACTTGGTTGCTATAGCATGGATCATGTATGCTTTTGACTATCTGGCTAAAGTTCTGTCAAGAAAAAACTTCTGCTTCTACTGATTCATACATTCACATTCATCCCTTGATTGCTGGAACTTCAAGCGACGAGTTGCCATGGTCTTTGGGGCACCTTGTTGCTCTCCCAGTACTTTGAATTGCCACCCATCAGTTTTCTGTACCGCATTTTCCCCTCACTGGAATTTGTTCTGGTTTTGATTGTTTTAGCTGCTGCATTTTATGCTGATTGTAGTTTGTTTTTTTGCTGGGCTATCAGCCATTGGGATTTATTTCAGTGTTATAATTTGTTTTTTAACTATACAGGATAGTCTGCAAGTATCATTAAACAATATAAAACAGGAATCAGTCGTGGGATAACAATAATACAACAAACAATCCTTTTGTGGGCAGAGAATTTAGGGAAGCATCTCACTACATTTCTTTAGCAGGAAAGTAAATTCTCCAAGTTTTCCTGATGCCCAGCATTCGCACCTCTTATCTCACCCCAGTGCTGTGATGAAGCAGGCCACTGGTAGCTGAATCTTGCCCACCACTCTCAGTCTATGAGATTTTGGCCTCAGGCTGCAATCCTGTGACTTACCTGGGAGCGAACCCCTTTGAACTCTATGTGCCATCAAGTCAGCTTTCTGAGGGAAGAACTCTGTGTGAGAAACTGCGCTGTCACCAGTTCTGCTCCTCAGTCTGATCTGGGAGGGAGAAGAAGAGCACTTATGGGGAGAGACTGCTCTTTCATCAAACAAAAGGCAGCCAGAACCCGTACGTGACATTGGAGAGGAATTGCTATTCTTCTAGACAGCCCAGATCTGCATAGACAGAACTATATAACTGCACTATAATTATGAACTGAGACTTGAGGAACTTTTGTTTGAGCTTGTTTCCCCCTCCTCCCTCCTATTCCATTCTCCTCTTGTGCCATGTCTCTTAGATCGTGACTGAGCTTAAGGGCAGGGACCGTCTTAGGGTTGATCTGGGATGTAAACGCCATAATTTATTAATATATATATATATATATATATATATATATATATATATATAAACTCAGTAAGACTAACATTTGAATACACATGTGTAGAACTGCACTTTGGGGGTACTTTTGTTTTTAGGCGATAGTGCTCACTAATTTCTGCTAGATATGATAAAAGGGACCTCTGACCATTAGGTCCAGTCGTGGATGACTCTGGGGTTGCGGTGCTCATCTTGCTTTATTGGCCGAGGGAACTGGCGTACAGCTTCCGGATCATGTGGCCAGCATGACTAAGCCACTTCTGGCGAACCAGAGCAGCGCACAGAAACGCTGTTTACCTTCCCGCCAGAGCGGTACCTATTTATCTACTTGCACTTTGATGTGCTTTCGAACTGCTAGGTTGGCAGAAGCAGGGACTGAGCAATGGGAGCTCACCCCTTCATGGGGATTTGAACAGCCGACCTTCTGATCGCCAAGCCCTAGGCTCTGTGGTTTAACCCACAGCGTCTTCAAATATCTAAAGGGCTGTCACATGGAGGATGGAGCAAGCTTGGTTTTTCCTCCTCTGAAGGCCAACGGATTCAAGTTACAAGAAAGGAGATTCCAACTAAACATCAGGAAGAACTTTCTGACTGTGGAACAGACACCCTTGGAACGTGGTGCTTCCTTGGAAGTTTTTAAGAAGAGATTTGATGGCCGTCTCATGTATGATCTAGTTGAGATTCCTGCATTTCAGGGGTTTGCATGAGGCGACCCATGGAATCTCTTCCCGCTTCCAGCAGTTCTATGATTCTATCACAGTGGAAAGTTGTGTCACATTGTGCAAATTTCCCTCACCTTTTCATCATCTCTCCTGGAACGTATCCTTAGATTCACCACCATTATTTAAAGGATAAAGCAGTACTTGTGCTTCTATAAAAACTTTTACTTTGGCAAATTCAAAATATGGTTAAGGAATCCTGGAGAGATCATAGGGCAAATAGGGTGTTTTTTTGTTTTTGAAAGAGAACAGTTTTTCTCATTACAAACCACTGGAGGGGAAAAAATATTAAAAGCTATCCAAATTTCACAGGTTCAGGACATCTGAAATGAACCCAAACACCACTCATGTTTCTATTGGGTTTTTTGTTTTGTTTTGAAATTCTGAGCTATTAATACATAGTATTTCTTTGTGACTCTTTTATAGACATTATGTCATTGTTCTGCCATGTTTTACTATTGACTAGTGACATTGTTGCCAGATATTATAATCATGCCATGATGCTATGAATGGAAAATGCTAAAATATTTTCATGGGGCCGGGTGGCAGTTTGGCTCAATGCAAGCGATCCTGCATTAAAAAAGTTTCTTTTAAAGTATCTGGCATGTTATATAGCACTGCTGCTTCCTAAGGCAGGGCTGGGCAACCTGCAGCCTCCTAGATGTTGCAGGACAACAATCCCCATCAACCCTGACCAACGGCTGCGGGTGATGGGAGTTGGAGTCCAACAACATCTAGTGGGCCAAATGTTCCTCATACTTGCCCCAAGAGGACACAGGCAGCTCAGGGGGGGGGGGGGAATCAGCAAATGATTCGCTTGTAGGTGCTGCAACCTGAAAAGCTTTTAACCTGTATGACTGGGGTCTTCTTAAAGTCACTTTAGAGCCTTTTTGGAACAGGGATAGACAACCTGATGCCCTCCAGAAGATGTGGACACACGTGACAGAGCTTTATAAATTATTTTGATTCATTTTCTTTTTATTTCATAAGAATTCTGCATGGTAGGGTAGGAGAGCTGGGAAAATATCCACATCTGGCAACCAATACGCCCCTTTGGTTTCAGACAGTACATGGGTTGATGAGTCTAAATTTCACACAAATTTCACAGCCCTCTACAGGCTATGATGGCTCACTTACCAGAAATAATGTATTTAGTGTTAACTCCGGAAGTGTGTACTTGATTGTGACCAAACCAAGTCTCCCGGTGTATATTTGGCTCTGGGAGGCTTGGTTTGGTCAGAATCGGGTATACACTTCCAGAGTTAACACTAAATACATTATTTCTGGTAAGTGAGCCACCATAGTCACACTAGAGGGCTGTCAAAATTTGTGTCCCAGGTTTTTTAGACTCATCTACCCATGTGCTGTCTGAAACCAAAGAGATGCATTGGTTTTCCAGATGTGAAATACATTTGCATTATTTCCAGCTCTGCTACCCCACTAATACTGCTTTTTTGTAATAAAATCTCAACGTGACTTACAACAAGAATAAGACAATAAAATTACCAATATAAAACAATTATTGCAACTATTTAAAACATTTTTAAAAATAATTAAAATCCACAATGAGCTAAAAACCAGATGAAAACGCAGGTGGGTAGTCTACATGTCTGGATAGACTTGTCCAAACAAAAACGTTTTTTTTAGCAACCACTGGGTACAATTGTACCTTGGACGTCGAATGGAATCTGTTCCAGAAGTCCGTTCGACTTCCAAAACGTTTGGAAACCAAAGTGTGGCTTCTGATTGGCTCCTGCAGGAAGCTCCTGCAGCCAATCGGAAGCCGTGGAAGCCCCGTCGGATGTTTGGCTTCCAAAAATAGTTTGCAAACCGGAACAGTCACTTCCGAGTTTGCGGTGTTCGGCAGCCAAAATGTCTGAGAACTAAGCTGTTCAAAAACCAAGGTTCGACAGTAATTTTTAAATATGTTGAACATCATTGGATCCAGGACAGAGCCTTGCAGCACCCAGCTTGAAACTGTGGCCCTCTACATGATATCTGGTAGGAATATGGCTGCTCTACAGATGGGCTTTTGGTCTGATCCAGTAGGGTCCTTATGTCCATCTGGAGAGGGGCAATTCTCTCCCCAATTCTTCCTCAGCTTAAACAATGGAAAGTTCCTCATCGTCTCCGTAGCCCCCGTCGCCATCAATTGCATACAGTGGGAAAGCCTGGTATCTCCATGTTCCTTCCATCCTGAGACCCCACACCTCATGGATTGAAGGAGACAGATGGCATACCAGACGTCTAGCCGGTGCAAGTGCACTGCACATCACCCTCAGAAGCATGTGTCAAGCAAAGGGCAGGAGTTCACCTTGAGCAGACCTTTCCTACTTCACCTGGGGGATGTTATTGTTTGGGAGGCTCTGAATCCTCTCTCAAATACCGTTAGCATAGCTGAAGCAAATGCATCAAATGCCATCCTCATCTCTGCAGAACTAATGGCTACCAGAAGTTTTCTTGAGCGTATGACATAAAGAGAATGAACTTTGCCTTATCCATCCTTGGAATTCCAATAAAAACAAGAAGTCTCACTTCCTCATAATAGAGGTTGGGGGGTTGAGCGGGGGAGAAAAAGAGGGGGAAACCACACGCTATATACATATGGTGCTGAATGACATGTGAGTGAAATGTGGGAGAACATAAAACAAAATTACAGGAAATGTTACTTGAGGAAACATGTTTTCATACGGCAAGAAAATCGCATATACTAAACCTTCTATTACTCATTATTAGCTAGCTACAGATCTGGTCTACGAAGGAGACACGGGGCCTGCGTGCTGCAGGCAGGGCGAGGGGTGGGATAATAAAAATGACATTTAAAAACATGTGGTGCTAAACCAACAGACCACTACGGTTTGCAATCTGCAAATCGTTTGAAGATATAGAACTGGTTTCAAGTTTCTGGGGACAGCGAGTTGGATCTACGTTAAGCCAGTCACACTTTAGTCCCATCAAATTTATTTATTTATTTATTGTATTTATTACAGTTGCTTATTATACCCCACCACCACCACCAAAAGTGACCCAAGCTGACTTAGCAGCAAGATAATATACAAAGAAGTAAAATCGCTTAAAATCCAAATGAAAAACAACGTACTGTTTAAAGTTCCTAAAATGTTCATCCAGCTAGACAATAAAAAGGACCATACCCCATTAAAAGATGAGCAGCACAGTGGACGTTAACTTCACCATCAAAAGCCTGGGGAAATAAATATATATTTGCCTCAGTGTTCGAAATTCGCGAGGTGCCAGGCTCATTTGCACCTTCCAATACTTTGGCCACCTCATGAGAAGAGAACTCCCTGGAAAAGACCCTGATGTTGGGAAAGATGGAGGGCACAAGGAGAAGGGGACGACAGAGGACGAGATGGTTGGACAGTGTTCTTGAAGCTACCAGCATGAGTTTGACCAAACTGCAGGAGGAAGTGGAAGACAGAAGTGCCTGGCATGCTCTGGTCCATGTGGTCACGAAGAGTCGGACACGACTAAACGACTAAACAACAACAAAAATCCTCCACTTGCGACCAAGTGAAGATCCCCGGGCTGATGTCTGGTACCTGATGTCTCCACCATCTGGAGGTAACCCCAAATTCTAGAATGACTGTAACAAGATTATCAATGCTTGTTCCTTTTAGGTTGGTGGCAGACATACAATTGGTTTTGTGGAAAAGTTGCTCCATTTACAGAATTGTAATCCTGCTGCTATTTAAATTCTATGAGTTGTTTTTTTCTTCCATTTTAATGTTTTCTTAGACATTATTTATACCAGCCACCTCAAGCTTTGAAAGAGGTGTGTGTATAAATCAGTCATAAAAATGAAAACATGGTCCTCTATGAGAATTCATTAGCATATCTCGGCCTGACATGTGCATCTCCGCTGTCAGTTTATGTCATATAAATGCCAGGTATTTTATTTATGTATGCATTTATGCACTGCTTTCCATTAATGAATGAAACGTCCAGCTACACTGAGTGATTATGTTTCTCCAATACTGATGAGCTAATGGAATAATTTATCTCGGCCAATTGAAAGAAAAAAAAGACGGATACAAATCAACCCCTTGTTAACGCAGAACTCACTTCTCTCAAGTGATTGTCAGAGTTTAACTTCTTCTTTTTTTCCAAAGCTGAATTTATTAAGCTCTTCTTTCTTGCTTTAAGCTGCTGGTGGGGAACCTTTATATGTCTGGGGGCCACATTCGCTTATGGACAACAGCTGGGAGGACCAAATACCAGTGGAGGCAGAGGCATAAAGTGAAAGAAGCCAAAGGCACAACTAAGCAGGGCAATGGATATGACTCATGCCTTTGTACAGTGGGCTGCATCCCAACTGAAGTGTAGGTGGCTTCCCAAAAGGCAAGACACAGTGATAACAGCAAGAACTGGACAACAGGGGCAAAGCAACTGCTTATATACATTTCTGAAGGCCTGGGCCACTCCCACTCTCAACGTGATTGGCTGTCTAAACTCCCAAGCTGCGTATCATAACTCAGAGTTTAAGGGCCAATGGCAGAGGCCCAAATCCTGAAAAGTTCTATGACTGGATATCATGTACCGAATCAGAGCGCAGGGGCTCAGAATCCTTAGTCCAGACTCAAGCTCAGGCAAACTCAGACCACTGAATACATAACACCAACTGCACAAAAGTCAGCGGTTTCTGCACTCACATACACTCCTACATCCAGACAAGCAGGAGACATTAATACAGCTTAAGGTTATCTCCAACCACAGGAAAGCACTCAAGTGGGGAGTGGAGCAGGGCTTGGAGAGAGGAGGTGTGGATCATGGAAAGTCCCAAAGCCAGATAGTGGAATTTGGAGGGCCACATTAGACTCCCAGGCTTAAGGTTCACCACCCATCCTTTGAATCTGCATATGAGAACAGAAAGGGATATGTTAGTGCTGTGCCAAATATGTATTTCTCTATTGCTGCCCTGTAGGCTTGCAGTGGCATCCCAGAGCACCAGCCTACGTGACAACACCTCTCTTACTTCCTTCAAATGTCTCCTCCAAACCAGCATTCTTCTGTGGACACAGAATAACGGCTGCCTTATGAGGGGAAAAGCCAAAGGGAGAGCGGAATGGCGTTTCCTGAAAGAAGGCATGGCCGGCTTTAACAGTACAGTGGTACCTCGGGTTAAGAACTTAATTCGTTCTGGAGGTCCGTTCTTAACCTGAAACTGTTCTTAACCTGAAGCACCACTTTAGCTAATGAGGCCTCCCGCTGCTGTCGTGCTGCCGGAGCACGATTTCTGTTCTCATCCTGAAGCAAAGTTCTTAACCCGAGGTACTATTTCTGGGTTAGCGGAGTCTGTAACCTGAAGCGCCTGTAACCTGAAGCGTATGTAACCCGAGGTACCACTGTAACAGGAGCATCCAAAACTGCAGATCCCACTTGTGAGTCACTGTTAGTGAACTAATTCACTTAGTGTAGATTTGTATGTTATCAAAATTGCATTATCCACACACAAACACACACACACACAACGTGATGTCAAGTATATATTATACGGCCAGATGCTGTGTCACTGAGGATAGGAGAAAAAACTGAGAGACCAGAGCAGCACTTTCTCACAAGGGTTTTGTGCTGACATGACAGCGATTGTGGAGTTCAAAATCAATGCAGCTCCCCTGCTACTCAGTTTAAGATGAATCCGCATGTGTTGCAAATGGAATCACATAAATTATACAAGTGGTAAGTAATTGTCTCTCGTGCCTGCTTCTGGCACAGCAGTTAACCATGTACTGACAAAGCACTGCATCTCGGGCCATTCATCCTTGTTTCCCTTCATGTACCTGAAAGGCATAACTAACATCAGAGTCTACCCAAAGATGCATCTTCTCCTTGCAAACATTTGGTGCTGCAGTGCCGCGGTGGTTTGTTATTATTTATTAAAGTTCTATACCGCCAGGGCTTTTATATATACAATATAAAACACAAAAAGCTAACCATAGTAAAAAAAACAAAAATAATACCCCCCCCCCAGTTTAAAAGGCCACAGAATTGTTTAGTTAGCCAAAGGCCTGGGAGAAGCGGAATGTTATTGCCTGGCACCTGAATTTATGTCACAGAGGCACCAGGTGAGTCACTGTTGAAGGAGACAGGGATGTGAAACAGCTCTGCACACCTGGGATCATAGACCTTCCAAGTGTCCCTATTTTCTAGGGGCATCCCTGATTTAGAGAACCTTTCCCAGTTTCTGATTTGATCCCGGAATGTCCCACTTTTCCTTAGGATGTCCCTGTTTTCACTGGAGAAATGTTGGAGGGTATGGAGTTATCCGACCCCCCGAGACGTCTAAAGGCAATCCCGTATAGGGAATTATTTTTTAAAAAAATGTTTAATGTTTTAAATATGTTGGAAGCTGCCCAGAGTGGCTGGGGCAACCCAGTAAGATGTGAAGGGGTATAAATAGTAAAATTATCATTATGGAATGGGACGTCCCTTTTTTCATTGGAGAAATGTTGGAGGGTATGGGATGGGGATTCTGTGCCCCCCTGCCAGCTGATTCCCATCTGAAATGTACATTTAAAGCAGTTTCTTACCCCTTTATACAGCCATGACTTCTCCTGAAGAATCCTGGGGTCTGGAGTTTGTTAAGGGTGCTGAGAGGTGTCAGGGCACCCCTATACTCCTCACTGAGCTACAAGTCCCACAGCGGTGGAACAATCAATCCCTTTTCCCAAGGAACTCTGGGAATTGTATACCTGTGAGGCAAATGGGGGTCTCCTAACAAACCTGCAGAAAGTAAAAGTATGTAAACTTAAAGGACCCCTGGACAGTTAAGTGCAGTTGAATTTGACTTTGGGGTGCAGCATTCATGTATGCTTTCAGGTCAAGGGAGCTGACATTTGTCCACAGACAGCTTTTCCAGGTCATGTGGCCAGCATGACTAAACTGCTTCTGACACAATGGGACACCGTGACGAAAGCCAGAGCACACGGAAACACTGTCTACCTTCCCACCACAGCGGTACCTATTTATTTACTTGCACTGGTACGCTTTCAAGCAGCTAGGTTGGCAGGAGCTGGGACAGAGCAACAGGAGCTGACCCCGTCACACAGATTCATAATGCCAACCTTATGATTGGCAAGCCCAAGAGGCTCAGTGGTTTAGACCACAGAGCCACCCGCATCCTGATGTAAAAGTATGTAATTCACATTCAGCAGTGAGGGGAGTATTTGCATTTAAAAGAATGAACCCTTGTGCCAGTTTCTTCCTATTAGCCTCACTGAGGCTGCATCCACCTCAAGAACACTGGGGGTTTTCGTTTACCTCTCACAGAGCTACAATCCCGACACCCTTAACAAACATCAGTTCCCAGTAATTTTGGGGGGTGATGTGCTTTAAATGTGTGATGTGCACCCAGCCTCGTGCTTACATATCTTAAGAAACAGCTCTTTTTGCTATCACTGTAGCATGACAAATATATCTCCTTTATAAACTGCTTAATCAAAGATCTTTCTAAATGGTGGACTTTACTTAAAACCCATCTAAGCTCCCCAAAACTATACACATAAAATAATTATCTTTAAAACAGATCAAAGCAGTAAAATTTTAAAAACAAATATAGGTAAGTAAATTGTGTGTGTGGCTAGGCTTGCTGATTTTTTTTTTTTTAAAAGGTTTTCAACAGGTGTCTAAGGCAATATAGAGAGGAAGCTTGCCTAACTAGCAGGTAGGGGTTCCCATATAAATTAGATAAATCCTTTTTTGCAAATATGCAAGAGGACAAGGGGTCTCATACTCAGACCTGCACTCCTCATACCCAAAAGATAATTCTTGCACTTTGGGCAACCATGTCATGTGCTCATGGGGACGGGCCATTAGTAGAGTATTTGCTTTGTGTTATGTACTGAAGTTCTCACCCTGGGCCAGCAGGGGGATACTGTAGATAGTTTTCACTCAGGTCCACATATGCAAATAAGTGACGTTCAGTGATTGGATAGTTACAGAAAGTTGTTACAGTTGCGTTGTAGTGGAGCTCTGTATTAGCAGGCTGGCTGAACCCTTCAGTTCAGTTCTGTTCTGGCCTGTGAATAAACAAGAGCTATTTGAAGAATCACTGTGTCGTCTGATATGTTCACCCACAATGTAACACTTTGCATAAGAAGACCCCGGGTCTCCAATCCCTGGCATCTCCACAGAGGGATGAGAGAGAGAGACCCCTCTCCAAAATCCCGAAGAGTTTCTGCCAGTTCACAGAGACAACATTGAGCTGGAGGAATCAGTGGTGTGAGCTGGCATGAGGCAGGTGTGTTCCTAGAGGCTAGCACCTGACACTGCCTTAATAAAGTGCGGCAAAAAAAAAAAAATGATCCATATTGGCAAGCTTATTGGAACACACTAAGATGGTGGAGCATTGAATGCCAACATACTCTCCTTCTTCCCCCTCCCTGTTCAAGCACGTGTGATGCCAGGAAGGAAATTCAGGCAAAGTATTATTAGATATATAAAAATATGACAAGACCACCGTGCAAGGGAGTAAGTTTACATGTGAAACTTGTCCTTTTAATAAAGCCACTGTAGAGAGATTTGTAATTAGGATAAAGCCATTTCAAACAAACCCGCCCATAATATTGAGGATCTCCATAATGCATGTTGATAGGCTTTTGATTTGCGATTTTGAAATGTGCTAGAATAATATACAACAAGCCGGCGAACAATGGCGGAATTGTTCAAAGGATACAAGGGAAACGTATTTGAGAAAGTCAAGCAATGCCTCAGGATCCTGACGGAAAACAAGCTTAAACAGAAAGTGATCTAACAGAAAAGTCTAGATGGAAAGAATATTAATTTTCTTTGCCTTGGCATTCCTCATGACACATCACCTCACAAGTTGTTCATATTAAATTAATAAGCTTCAAACCAGCCATACCTCAGGTTTGTGTTGACAGGCCTTTTCTATAGGTATGCCAGACTAGAGAATATATGCAGTTTTGGAATGCCTTTTTGGTCACCAACGGCTTGCAGTATTTAATCTGCACCTAACACATTTCCCCCGCTGCCATCATTTACTGCTATATTTACATGTGCAGGTGTCGCCAACCTTTTTAGACCTGTGGGCACATTTGGAAACTGTGGGCACTGTCACAGGCACTACACACACCACAACCAAAGCGCACACCACAACTTTGAGCTTGCTCCGGAAACTGAAGTTAGCA
This sequence comes from Podarcis liolepis, assembly GCF_965112155.1. NCBI lineage: Eukaryota > Metazoa > Chordata > Lepidosauria > Squamata > Lacertidae > Podarcis > Podarcis liolepis. Next base: position 82,412,247 of record NC_139558.1, read on the forward strand.
AAAGTATTCTGACAAGAGCAAGATCCTGCCAACATATTTACACCTCTGTTCAGATACCTGCACGGGCTGCAAATTTGTTACCGGGCCTTTTTCTCTCCTGGTTTTTTTTTAATAGAACTGTAGGAATTGCGAACGCCTTCTGTCAGAAGAACTGCTGCTAAATCCAAAAGGTGAGTTTAAATAGGATAACATTTATTTATTTATTTATTTATTTATTTAATCACTGTTCATGTTGCATCCTACATTGCTGTGCAGAGGAATAAAACATATTAAACAATTTAATGCAATAAAAATCCACAAAACAATAAAACACAGCAGTGATCCAAGGCAAAATAGAACATGATGTTATATGCTGGAATAAAAAAAAAAACACAGCAAAAGCTTCAAAACATGCATTTCCAAAGATATTTCCCATCAAAATATGCTTGTTAAAATGATGCTTTTGTTTGAGCTGAGAACTGAATTGGAAAAGTCTGGAAGCCCAGGTGCCCAAGTTTCTCTCTTCACTTCAGTCCAGGAGACGCGGAACAGGGAATATTGGAAGTCACAAAGCCTAAATTTCCTCAAGCATTCCTTTCCTGGGTTTTTGTTATTGTATTTAGCAATATTTATACACTACTTAATTTTAAAAAACAACAACTTCTAAGCTGTTAACCTAATATTATAAAATATTCATTAAAATATAGTGATAAAAACAGACTTTTTAAAAAATGGGCCAAATATAATAATCAAAACAGCTATGAGCTGAGTCCCTCTTTCAATATTCCCACTACATTGAAGTCTAAAGCTGGATCTACATCAATCTTTAAAACGTTATGAGAACAATATTAGATGCAACGTTCTATAATGTTTAACATGCATTTTCCCTCTGCTGGTGGCTAGCTGCTCTGCCGCGCCCTCCCTTGTCACATTTTAATAATGCATTGTTGATGTTATAAACTACGAGTGTAGATCTGCCCTGGGTTATTTTACCACCAGAAGGAGGGCGTTGTCACTGGCTGCAGAACTCCCTCTCAAGAGAAGCTCAGATATCAATATAAGAATAAGTAAAATAAATAATTCTTATACTAACAACCTTGTACTTGTTGCTCAAGAATTCTAACGAAAAAATCAGTGCGGTTTTGAAACCAGTGGTTATTGGAATCCCCCTTTAGACTCTTGCAGTGGGCTTTGAAAGGTGTGTGCTGGAACATGGAGGGCAGACCTTGCATATGTGCCTCCCCACTCCTTCCCCTGAATAGGGCTTTTGTAGTTTCACCTGAGGCCTGAAGAAGGAACTTGTCGTTTAAGCACTCCTCACAAGCTCATTTTCCAAGTGAGAATGAAACTGGTTTTGACTTCATGGGAATGGTTTAACAAACCAGAAAGTCTCCTCTGAAGCTGGATATGTGAAAGGAGATGGGATAGGAAGGGAGAAACATTTGAGGTTTAAGGTGCTGGTTTTAACCTTTAAAGCCCTATATGGCCTAGGACCCTCGTACCTACAGGACCATCTCTCCTGGTATGTCCCACAGAGGACCTTATGGTCTTCAAACAAAAACATTCTTGGAGGTCCCGGGCCCCAGGGAGGTTAGGCCGGCCTCAACCAGAGCTTTTTCAACCATGGCCCCGATCTGGTGGAACGCTCTGTCACAAAAGACTAGGGCCCTGCGGGACTTGACATCTTTCTGCAGGGCCTGCAAGACAGAGCTGTTCCACCAGGCCTTTGACCAGGGCACAGCCTGACCCCCTCCTTTGGTAATCCTCATAGAACTCTAGCCCAGTGGTTGCCATTAATTTGATTCTGAATTGATTTTAGAATGAATTGGTTTTAGAATGTATTTTAATTAATCAATTGTGATTTTATGTAAACAGCGTTACTTTTATTGTTGTTAGCTGCTCTGAGCCCGGTTTCAGCTGGGGAGGGCAGGATATGAATAAAATTTTATTACCATTATTATTATTATGCCTGCTCCAACAAACCACGGTTTCTTGGACTGAGAACCAGTGGCGTACGAAGGCAGGGGCGAGGGGGACAGGACGCCCCGAGTGCCTCCCTGGGGGGGTGACAAGATGGCCCGCTGCCTCCCCCCCAGCTGTAGAGCAGCCGAGGGCGCATGCACTATATCCGTATGGGCTGCCGCATGTGCGCAGTCCCGCCCCGAGTGCCAGTGTGGTGTAGTGGTTAAGAGCGGTAGTCTCGTAATCTGGGGAACCAGGTTCGCGTCCCCGCTCCTCCACATGCAGCTGCTGGGTGACCTTGGGCTAGTCACACTTCTCTGAAGTCTCTCAGCCCCACTCACCTCACAGAGTGTTTGTTGTGGGGGAGGAAGGGAAAGGAGAATGTTAGCCACTTTGAGACTCCTTAAAGGGAGTGAAAGGCGGGATATCAAATCCAAACTCTTCTTCTTCTTCTTCCTCCGCCACATGGCGTCTGAACCAAGCCATATTGTCTTAATTGGGGCTTTAGTTTTAGATCTGCAAAAGACAATTTGGTCATTAAGGCACTTGTAATATATGCAGTAGCTGTATACTTTTTTCTTCCTTCCAAAGTCTCTCTTGCTTTAACAGCATTCATGTGTAACACGAAAGTGCAAGAGAGAAAGATACGTGATACGTTTCCTAGGACTGCGAATGAAAACGCTGTTAAGATTCCTTGATTTCCCTCAGCCATTGTCTGCTTGAGAGCCCAAGAAATAAATACTCACCTAGAATGTATGGAGCTGATTTTGCGTCAAACTTAATTTTCGCTCAAGAATTTAGGAGTATTCCCCCACATTACTGTTGAACAATGAAGAATTTTAAAAGGAGGTTAAGAGATCAGGATCCCTCCCTAGGTTCCTCCAGAAACACATGACTGCATTTGAAAGCTAAAGGTGGAAGAAAAGGGGGGGAAAAAACTTGTCAAATTTGGGAGTATCCTGTCAGCTATAATTAGAGGTGCCAACTACTGACAAAAAGCAGCTTTGCATGAAACTTCTCCATGGAAACAAAGAAGCTTTGCAAGGAAGGTGTCAAAAAGCAAGAGAGTTTTTTTCTTTCTTCCTTCCTTTCCTTGAGCTTTGGAGCAACAATTCCTTCAATAAGAATAATGGAAATTCAGCATAAGTATTGAAGGTTTGGCTTTACAGTTAATTCGACAGCTACTGCATTTCATTTGTCTTCAATATCACAAAAATCTACAAGTGATACCTCACAAAGCCTTACAATCTCTACACATAGGAGGGGATGAGAATTATTTACCACAGAGACCACAGTTTTAACACCTTGTGTCTGGTCAGATCCACTTTTACTACACCTACTCCTGATATGTGGCTCAAGAGGGCATTCTTATTCTGATTCTGATTTTGATTCTTATTTAAATTTGTATACTGCCCTACTCCTGATATGTGGCTCCACGAGCCACATTCTTATTATTCTTGATTCTTGATTCTTATTATTCTTGATATTCTTATTTAAATTTGTATACTGCCCTATACTAGCAGGTCTCAGGGTGGTTCGCAATAATATAAAAATACAAAATGCATAATAAAACCAAAACCAAGAACAACCCAATAATCCCCCTTTCCCTGAGTAATGGAGCCCTCAGGCTGAACAAGGTTTCCTACAATACCACAGCCCGTCCGCGCTATACATTTACAGCAGTATTATACCACTTTAAACCACCATGGCTTCCCCCAAAGAATCCTGGGAAATTTGTAATTTGTTAAGGGCGCTGAGAATTTTTAGAAGACCCCTGTTGGCCTCCCAGAGTGCTTTAACAATCAACCTTTTCCCCAGAGAACTCTAGGAAGTGGAGCTCTTTGAGGGGGCAGGGGATCTCAAAAAGCTATTCACTTGGGAAAGCATTCCACCGTCTAAAGCAACCGAACGACAGCTTTAAAACATAATATGACTTTATTTTATTTTTTTTAAAATAATTTTTATTAATTTTCCAAACATATAATAAAACAAAACAGAACAAAACATACAAACAAATAAACATGTATAATTTCTTAAACATATTTTCATACACCTTGTTTCCCGGACTTCCCCATACCCCCCTTTTTCTGCATCCTTATGTTTACCCTTTCTCAGCAACCCTCCATTCAATTGATTCCCTCATTTTCTTTATACATTCCTTAAAGTTATGATTTACAGCTGCAATTCTCTATTTCTTATCACCGTAACATCTCAGCAATCCTCAATCTTACAACAGTCTTTAAGATATTTTTTGAATTTCTTCCAATCTTCTTCCACTGTCTCACTCCCCTGGTCGTGGATTCTGCCGGTCATCTCTGCCATTCCCATATACTCGATCACCTTCGCTTGCCATTCTTCCAGAGTGGGTAGCTGCTGCGTCTTCCAATACTTTGCCAAAAGATTTCTTGCCGCTGTAGTAGCATACATAAAAAATGTTCTGTCCTTCTTTGGCACCAATTGGCCCACCATGCCCAGGAGAAAGGCCTCTGGTTTTTTCAGAAATGTCCATTTAAGGACCTTTTTAATTTCATTATAGATCATTTCCCAGTAGGCCTTTACCCTCGGGCAGGTCCACCAAAGGTGATAGAAGGTTCCTTCAGTCTCATTACATTTCCAACATTTATTATTGGGCAGATGATAAATTTTAACTGGGGTCATGTACCACCTATAGATCATTTTCATTATATTCTCTCTCAAAGCATTACAAGTCGTAAACTTAATACCTATATTCCATAACTGTTCCCAATCATCAAACATAATGTCATGACCCATGTCTTGTGCCCATTTGATCATTGCTGATTTTACTGTTTCATCTTGTGTATTCCATTTCAGCAGCAAATTATACATTCTTGACAAGTTCTTAGTATTGGGTTCTAACAATTCTGTTTCTAGTTTCGACCTCTCCATCTGGAAACCTATTTTCCTGTCCTGTTTAAATACCTCGTTTATCTGATGGTAATGCAACCAATCTCGTACTTTAGACTTTAATTTGTCATAACTCTGTAGTTTAACTCTTTCACCATCTTGTTCTAGAATTTCACAATATTTTGGCCATTTGGACTCCATATTAAGTTTTTTGTCTCTTTAGCAAAACATAATATGACTTTAAAGGGGATTAGACAGGTTTATGCTGCTGCTGCTAGCCAGCCTATCTGTCAATTTCACTAGGATCTCGCCCATCTTACAAGGAGGTCAGTGTGCAGTGCATAAGCTTCCTCGTGTTCTTCTCACACCTGCCCTGTGAGGTAGGCCAGGCTGAGTAACCATAATTCCCAATTGCGCTTATTACCAGATAAGCAGTACAGGATTTCAGCCTTACAGTGAGATCCGCTGAATCGCTACTTCAAAATAAACACCGTTAAGTTCTATGAGACTTACTTCCATGTATGTATGCATAACAGGAGTGGAAAACCTTTTATTTTCAATGATTTCAGCATCCTATGCATGCTTACCTGGAAGTAAGTCTTATTGAACTTAATTGGACATTTTTCGGAGTAAACATGCGTAGGATTGCACTGTTCGATATTCAGTTTTAGCAACAGAGTCAGGAGTGTGGGAAAAGGTTTGGAAAGAAAAAAGTGTCAGCAATTTAGAAACATATTGTTAATCAAACTGACTCATGCTAATGGTATTGAGTCACTTCCCATGGGATTTATATCAATGGATATACAAACAATGCGAAGAGGAAATTATGTTAAACTTTCGAGTTCCCAGCATTCTAAGAGTCTGGGGTTCAGGTTAACTGTAAAATGGGAGTTGGAGACCAAGACTCAACAAAGTCTCCAATTTGCCCTACAGGTATAATCATTATTTTTCCATGAACAGTTTTTGAACTCTTCTACCACTTTTTGCTTGTTTTCTCTTTGGGAGGCCCGGCCCTTCCTCAGGCTCCAAAAATTATGCTTTGCAGAGATAAAGTCATCATAACACATCTGTTAGACCGTAGATAGCAAGTCATTGATCTGCAAGATGACTTCATAGAGATTTTTCCCCACTTGGTTATTGCTCCTTTATGAGAGGAGGAAAAATAATTCTGCAATCAGTAGGGGTGTTTTAGGGGTGATTTTTTTATTTATTTGTATTTTTGGTAATTGAGTCTTGCAGTTATCCCAATGCTTGGAATTAACTGGTTTGGTTTAATAAAGTTCACTGAATTATTTCAAAAATCTCAGAGCTGTACCTGAAAGCAGTTCTCCTAATTGCTGGGTGAAATGTGCGTTTTGGGGTAGATGAACAATTTCTAAATCATCTTCAAGTTACAAACCCTTCACCCTGAGGTCCCAGCAGGGGGAAGTTACAATATTAAAACACAATAATAAAACTTTTAAAACAACTTACAATCACAAAAAATAAGTTGGGTGCTAAAAATATATTCCTCAAGTGTTAAAAGGTAGTGTAAAGAGCTACACCTTCTGCTGATTAATTCTTATTATAGAATTAAAGTTAGTTAATTCTATTAAATTGGTTTTTTAATTCTTTAGACTGTTTGGGCCTTTAAAGACCATAATTGTTGGGATAAATAAATAAAAACAATTATAATAATAAAATAAAATAAACTATAAATTAAACTAAAATACTGAACAATAAATGAACAATTCACTTCCCAATGTTTAGATGTTTTCTTAATCTCCTTAAGTATATTTTATACTTTGGCAAAGCGGCTTGTAACCTTCTGAATGCAGGAAAAATGAACTGGAATTGAACTGTGAACTGAACATGAACTGAACTAGTTCATCTTGTAAAGGGATGGCCGTGAACTGGAACTGATTCATTTTGGGATGTGCTGAACTACAACTAGTCCTTTTTTAAAATGAACTTTCCAAGCTCCGAATTATTCACAAATATTATTCAAAGAGGACTGCCTTTAAAATGTTATATTTCTGAACAAATCTTGTCCATGCTTTGGAGACCTGTTGTAATTTTTTTAATGCCAGAAATAAAATGGGGAGCAGAGAACTTTTCAGTTTTTGTTATTTTGAGGTAGCTTCAGACTTTACCTTATGCCTCCTCATGGTATTGCAATGTTTTTGAGGGCTTCTCCATAAGACCTGCTAATTGAACCTTTTATCCTGGTTTGCTTACACAAAGCTTATGCAGTGGTTAGTCTATACTGGTTCTTTAATGAGCATTTGTTCTGATTTGTTTGTAGGAAGTTCATACAATAATGAGTATATAAATTCTGATTTGCTTGCACGGTGTTTTTATGTCTTCCTGTTAATCCTTTCTTCATTCCACATTTTTCAGTGCATTTCCCTATGACATTCCTAACCACACAAAAAAAAAATCACCTTTTTTAAAAAAAAGGATTTGTTGTGACAAAGCACTTTAATATACTTCAATAGCAGAAAGCTAAATTTCTGGTATGGAATTGAATTCATCTTGCAAAATACTGACAGCCTGGGAGAGACGTTGTTGTTGTTGTTTTAGAACCCCAGTTAAGGGAATCATGTGCAAAGCAAACGTTTGCAAATAGGGTTCCTGATCCAGCAGGAAAATGGTGTTTCCTTAGGCTGCAATCCCTTACATCTGCAAGGAAGTAAGCTCCATAGCATGCAGTGGACTTACTCTCAGAGAAACACACATGACATTGTGCCCTTGGGCTGCTGTCCTGCATGCTCTTGGCTGGGAGTAAGACCCATTGAGCTCAGTGGGAATTACTTTTGAGTAGGCATGCACAGGATTGCACTGTTCTAGAACACCTGCACATGACAGCTTCCTATTGATTTACGAGTCCCGCCATTTTGAAAACAGCTTGGTTCCCCATTACTTGGAGAGGACGAGAACTAATTCAGGGACTGCTATAAAACAGAGAGTGCACCAGGCTCTCTTAAGAACAAAGTGTGTGTGGCCAAATGGAAAGCTCCACTAAAGCCAGTAAGCTTCAGTCTTGTTCGTGGCCTTAATCCATTCCTTGATTAATGTCACATTTAACCTGGATTATGGCTGTGGTTATGAAGTGCTTTAAACAAAAACCAGACCGAAATGGAGAAATAGCTTACCCAAGCCACTGTGCTGTCTAAACACCAGAAGATTGGAGATATTGGCATAGAACTACGTGCTACTTATTTTATATTTACTTATGCACATGCTTTTCTGCCACACCAGCAGGTAAATATATATATTCAATCACTCCATGATATCCCATGCTTTCAGTCCCTCAGTCCTCCTAGATAAGGGATGGGGAACCTTTGGCCCTGGGAGCCAAATGTAGCCTTATATGAAGAATGGGGAACCTGTGGCCCTCCAGGTGTTTATTAGACACCAGATCCTAGTCAGCATTGCCAATAGTCAGGGGGTAATGGGAATTGTAGTCCTGCAACATCTGGGGGACCACACCGAAACATTTTCAGAGGAGGGAGAGAGGAAGCATATAACAACAACAACAACAACAACAACAACAACAACAACAACAACAACAACAACATTGGATACTGATAAATTCTGAAGTTACAGGAGCAAGAAAGTTCAGTTCAGCATATGAGTAGAATCAGGAGAAATTGTGCAATTTGTTAATAATTGGGTTTGGCTTTCCGGAGTGTAGTTCCAATCTTTATTTGATTAATGTGAGTCTTTCTAGCATCACTGAATTCTTGTTTCATTTCTTTTCAAATACCCAGGCCTTTAAAACATGATAATGGAATTAAAAATGCTGTTGACTTTCTTTGGGGGGGGGGTTGCTATGTTTTTTTTTTTTTTTTTTACTTCAGTTAGGCTTTATTTCCATTTCAAAGCTGAATGTAAATATCAAAACCAGCAATACATCTGCTTTGTCTGTTCTTTCTGCCATGTATTATTTCCTGAATGAAATGTATGAACGTGTCAAGGGTCATCTGGGGATAGCAAATGCCTGCCGTATGTTAACCCAGTTGATGTGTATGGACCTGAAATCGTTGCAATGCACAGTTTTAAACAAGGACATGACTCTGTGAGAAAGAGTCACTATAACAAGTTTCATCTCTCCTCTGTTTGGGGACTTTAATAAATGCCAATGCGTTAGTTGTTCAGAACCAGAAGTTATGAAAAATTTGAGTCTCATCTTATGACAGGAGCACTAAGCAGTCCTGGTCCCATTCCTGACATCCCAGGCAGGTTCTCTTATTCTTGTAAGATCTGCAGTGCTTTTATGAAAACAGAACATATATACACACTCAAATGCACCTATCAACACAGAACAACTTTAGTTCCCAAATGGTTTAGCAAAACAGTCCAGCAGTCAGCATGGAAAGAAACAGTGCTCTTTACTAAGGATGGAGGAGAAATTCAATACAGTTCAATACAGTTCATATGCTAAGGCGAACCTACATAATCCACACTTTCTAGAATGATTTGCAAACAAAAATGCTCCTGTCCTTTGAAAATCACAATTCTCAAAATTTGATGATGCAGTCCTCCAACTTAATAATGCATACAAAAATGGATATATTAGGGGAAATGTGCATAAAATGTGCATGTCTTTTTGAAAGTAATACACAAAATGCATTGTATTAGTGGGTATTTGCTTTGCAAAAATGTATAGGTTAGGCAAAATTTCTTTTAAATGTGGCTGTTAGGAAAAGCTTGCACTAAAATGTTGATTGGTTTTTATGAGATTTTAAAAAATCTCAAGCTGACACGGAAATGTGGAGAACTGAATGACATTTGGAAAAAGGAGAAAAGGAGAAAAAACAAATTGACAAATTCACCCGTCCCTACTCTCTGCGTAGGACAAAACAGGTATTGGATAAAGCACGATAAGCAGATGCCCAGGACTGCCATCATATGCACATTTGAGAGGAGGTGAATTTAGTGAGACTTACACCCTCAGGAAACATGAAAAGGACCAGGCTGTAAGAGATGTTGTGAGCACCCAGTTTTCAATTATGAGATCCAGATATCAAAGGAAATTCTAAAGTAGTGAGTTTTATGCACCACAACTGTTTGTCATATCATTTGCATTGTATAATTCCCGGATTAGTGTGTTCAGAATAGGAATGGTCAGATCAAGATAATTCCGGATTGCGCCACTTTTGCATGTGTTCATTATTAAGTCTGTTTCCACATTATTAGTATGTAATATTCAGAGAAGAGCAAGATGTGATGGACAGGGATGTTTTGATCTGTTTTTATCTGTATACTAGTCCAGAAAGTTTGGATTAGGTCAGCTCATAATGCAATATGAACAAACCAAATCCCACATGCACCCCTGGTTGGGAAGAATGGCACAGCCAAATAATAATAACAACAGTAACAATAACAGCAAAAACCAATCAGTGCTAGTTTAAGGGTTGCCCTACTATTTCATTCCTGGAGTGAATCATGTCTCTGTTTTCACTAGATCATATGCTGATTGTCAGGATAGATTAATTTTTATATGTTTTTTCTTTCATCTCAGTTGCAATGCTTTTAATAATGTTCAACTGTTTTTATCACTATGTTATGATTTTCTGGCTTCGATTAAAATAAAGCAACTGTCAAAAGATTTAGCCAAGGTTTAGGGAAATGCAGTCTTTTATCAGCTATTGATTTATTTCCTGTCATTGCTGCTAAGGGACAGACACATATCAGTTTGATTGATGACTACGCATTGATATTATGAGTTTTGAACCTTTCTTGTTTGCAGTTGAGCTTGAACTAATATTAACCTTTTCTTAAAATCAGACAGCATTTCTTGTACCTTTTCTCCTTTTCTCCATTCGCATCATGGGAAGGACACACTGGATGGGATTCAGCTGAATAGTCCCACAAGCATAAGCTCATGCAGGACTTCTGCTCATAGCTGTCAGAATTTCCCTTTTTTAAAGGGAAATTCCCTTATTCCGAATAGGATTCCTAGCAAGAAAAGGGAAAAGTTGACAGCTATGCTTCTGCTAGTGCAATGAGGCTCTCCCCACTTTCTTCATCCTGTCTCCCCCCCCCCCGCCCCCGCCCGGGGAAATAGATCAGAGGGGCTGGGGGAACCCTCAGAATAGCACACTTGCTCTGATGCTATGTTGAATTCCTCCCACTTCCAAATGGGTTAAATCTAATGCTAGTCAGCAGGCCTATTTAAATAAATAAGCATGACTAACTGAGCTCCATTCATTTTAGTAGGTACAGTGGTACCTCGGGTTAAGAACTTAATTCATTCCAGAGGTCCGTTCTTAACCTGAATCTGTTCTTAACCTGAAGCACCACTTTAGCTAACAGGGCCTTCTGCTGCCACCGTGCCACTGGAGCACAATTTCTGTTCTCATCCTGAAGCAAAGTTCTTAACCCGAGGTAATATTTTTGGGTTAGCGGAGTCTGTAACCTGAAGAGTATGTAACCTGAAGCGTATGTAACCCAAAGTACCACTGTATTATCTCAATCCAGCAGAAGATGAATCTCTACTGCCTGTTCTGCCTTTCGACTGATTCAGAGCACCTCTTTCTTGTCTGGACTGAGTTTCAATTTGTTCACCCTCATTCAGACCATTACTGATGACAGACATATACTCTCTCTCTCTATATATATATATATACTACAAACATACATAAAACAATTATTTAAATAGGTGCCTGGAATGAGTTAGTCCTTCTGCAACACATGCACAGATTTCAGAGACTAGAGCCAGAGGACAGATTATGCAGAATGAAGAAGTTGGCTGAAGTATTAAAATTCCACATCAGGCTACAGTGGAGTCCATGTGTGTCATATATTGGAATGCTCTACTGCCTTTTTTCTTTTTAAAGTCCAGTTTCTCCATCAGAGAGATATGTTGTGCTTAACCCTCTCCCTGATATATTAGTTGGGTTTTGTTTGTTTTTTAAAGTTGAATAGTATCCTAAAATAGGATACTGGTATTCCCACTGACATATACCTATAAAGCATTTGGAGCAAACGTGTGTGGGCTTAGTGAAAAGTGAGTGTGGTGATACACCAGGCCCCACCCTCTATGTCCTCAAACAGGCTGACTCCCTTCAGACTATTCTGCATCGGGAGGAAGGCCTGAATGGAGATTTTCATCACAATTATCTGGACGTTGGAATGTATCCGACTATATTATTATTTATAATTATTATTATTACAATTAGTTTTTTAACTGCCTTCCGGACCACTGCATCAAGATGACTTACAAGCAAGAAAATTTTAAAAAACCTTGTGGTAAAGCTGGGAAAGCTGGAACAAAAAAGGCCTTCAACCATTTTCTGAATGTGAACACTTGTTGTACCTCAACAGAAATGCTATTCCAATAGGCAGCCACTTTAAAAAAACAAAAACCCTGCTCTGAGTTACTCTGGTGCAGGCTCTGAGATCTTCAGAACTTGCGAGAGAAACTCTCTCATAGAACACAGTGATCTACCAGGCGCATAAGGGATAAGTCAGCCTCTCAAGCAATCTGGTCCTGAACTGTAGAGGGACTTATATGATATTACAGGCATTTTGTGGCATTTTGGTGTCACTTCCAAGCTCGGCTGATGCGTGCATGCGCAGTGGCGCACATATTGGACACACCTAAAATGGTTGTTGTCTGTACCAACATCTTGACAAGCATAAGAATCAGTGTTGCTCTGCTCATTCTTGGCTTTGATTTACACACTTGTGCCCGTCTGATCTCACCCACTCTGGCATGTTGTCCATCGAAGGTTGCCCATGTGGGAATGCAGACCTCAACCTGAAAACGCTTGCCATTTGTTTTGAAAATCCATAGCTACATCATATTGCAACTCCAGAACTGGATCTTTTTTAGAAACTGTGCAATCTTTTGTTTGTGTGTGTGTGTGTGTGTGTGTGTGTGTGTGAGAGAGAGAGAGAGAGAGAGAGAGAGAGAGAGAGAGAGAGAGAGAGAGAGCTTGTGGTTTGTTGAGAAGAGGAGCATGGGCTAAGAAGATTTTTGACCTATAAGATGCCTCTCATCGTCTCATCCCAAAAGATGCTGGCAAAGTGAGCAGGGGGGAAAGGTAATGGAAGGCTTCCCAAGCAGCACCAAAAACACAGAACATCTGGTCTTTACTTAGCATGAGAGGGAGAGAGGAAACCACAGCGAAGCTTACCACAAGATAAGAATACTCTGTGCGAATGTGTGAACAAGTCTTCGGATGACAAGTGAGGAATGAGAAGCATAAACAGTGTTGGGAGATTATGAAATGTTTAATGGTTGCCTGTGTGAACTTCTCGAATTAAAAAAAAAAAGTTATTGCAAAATGTTTCTTTTTATTTACAAATGTATTGATATGAAATTTTAACAACCCCAGAAACTATTAAGAAGCATCTAGAGGGAGAGAGTAGCAGTCTACTCCCCACCACCAAATGTTTGGCAGTGAAAGAGCTGTGGAATTGGAAGGAGTCTGGGCTTTCAGACAAGTGCCTGTTGGCTGTCCTGTCCTAAGAAAGCTGTTTACTGGCAAGGATACACACACAGAGTGAAGACTTTGCTCACTTTCCCACCAAGGTTCCCTCCCGCTCATGATTAATTTTTCAGAAGTAATTTAGGACCACAAGTTCAAACATAAATTACTGCAAAACTACATCTATATTTCTCTTTTCTCACTCTCTCTCCCACACTACTTCTGCCACAGACAGACTACATCTACATACACATTTAAAATATTCCCCAATCATGCATCACTCACTCTCTGACATTTATTCAGGGCCCCAGGCTGGAGGACCCAAACCTCTGCCCTGAAGTGTGGCCCTAAAAGTGTCACTTTCAATCTGCTGGGGCTGTCACCGCTGCATACCTGCCTGCTATTCTGCTGTTAAAGCACTGCTGCTGCTGCTATCATTGGTTCTGCTGCTCCTGCCATGTTCTGAACAATCCTAATTCATTTAGGGGACACAGGTGGTGCTGTGGTCTAAACCACAGAGCCTAGGACTTGCCGATCAGAAGGTTGGCGGTTCGAATCCCCGCGACAGGGTGAGCGCCCATTGCTTGGTCCCTGCTCCTGCCCACCTAGCAGTTCAAAAGCACGTCAAAGTGCAAGTAGATAAATAGGTACCGCTCCGGCGGGAAGGTAAACAGCGTTTCCGTGCACTGCTCTGGTTTGCCAGAAGCGGCTTAGTCATGCTGGCCACATGACCTGGAAGCTGTATGCTGGCTCCCTCGGCCAGTAAAGTGAGATGACCGCTGCAACCCCAGAGTTGGTCACGACTGGACCCTGGTCAGGGGTCCCTTTACCTTTACCTAATCCATTTAGGGCATGAGGAAGAAGGCTTTTGCATGCATATTGACAGCTTAGCCATCTTGTGTAGGGATAGGCAGAAGGAAAATTGGGTTCTGCTAGTCCCGATCTACTAGTAGATCTCTGGGAGATTTGTGGCAGATCAACAACGTTTTCTGACTCCCTAACCACAAAAACAACTAAAAGTGTTCCTCTCTCCTCCTAAATGAAGATACCAGAAATGAAGAAACCAGGGGAGTGGATTTTTTGTCTCAGTTCTGACAGTGGAAACAAATTTGTAGGCTAATATTATGCTCAGAGACACCCTGCTCCTTTCCTGCTATGCACCTGAGCTAGCATTTTGCACTTGGCTCCACCTTGGGGTTCAAGCTTTCAAAAAACCCACAACAGATTAGATCGAACAAGTCTGCAGTCTTCCCAGTTCTAATCTAGTGGAATTCTACAGCGGTAAGGGAGCATAAAGTGTAGGGTGACTGTTTAGGCATCTGCTGAAACAGAGGAAATCAATCAACGAAAGAAAAGACAAATGAAGACAGACAGACAGACACATACACACACACACAGAGAGAGAGAGAGAGAGAGAGAGAGAGAGAGAGAGAGAGAGAGAGAGAGAATCTTAGCATGCTAACCAATAGGTACGAGGTGAAAGTTTAAAAATAATTGCTGTAATACAGGCATAGGCAAACTCAGCCCTCCAGATATTTTGGGACCACAATTCCCATCATCACTTGCTAACAGGACCAGTGGTCAGGGATGATGAGAACTGTAGTCTCAAAACATCCGGAGGGCCGAGTTTGCCTATGCCTGCTGTAATAGTAGTATAGAATAGAATAATTGAAACATAATACATTTCTCCATAGTGGAGAAGACTGTAACCAGGATACAGTACATGTATACCTGCTAAGTCTACTGCCTAGGTGCTCACTGTTGATGGTCCTTTTCTCCCTCTTTAGAGTTCTTTATATATCAAGTTTGGCTTGAACTGGACAGCCTTTCAATTAAAAGACCTCTTCAAAATGAGGACTGTCCTCTGTAATGTGGGCAGGGCTGGATTTAGGTTTGATGAGGCCCTAAGCTAATGAAGGTAATGGGGCCCTTTATATGTCCAGCTGTCCTTTGTCAACAACAAATCGTCACTGTTTTTTGTGTTGAATATATGCTATATGGTAATTTATGGACCTAACAGGTATCTAAAGCCATTTGCACATAACATATAGGAGCCTACACCACACAAAACACTGTTGCTGTATGTAGGTTTTATTTTATTTGTTTTTTATATTATATTTTGGAAATGTACATCCAGGTTTTTTCCTTTAAAATTTTTGGGGGTCCCCAAGAGAGTGGGGCCCTAAGCTATAGCTTGTTTAGGTTATATGTAAATCCTGCATTGAACGTGGGTACACAATACACCTGTTTCTCCCTTTTCTGCATGGCAACATAATGATCCACACTTTTGCCTGCTGGGGGGGGGGGACTTCCTTCTTTGGACACCGCCCCCATACAAACTCTGCAACGGTGGTGACACTTCTGCCATACAAGAATAATGTTCTCTTGATTATTCATCTGTATTCACATTCTCATGAAAGCTCCAGGGGTGGAAAACAATTTGCTGAACTAGATAGGCAAGAGGCAGGGAAACTGTAGCCCTCCAGCTGGGGTTGAACCGAAACCCCATAATTCCTGATCACTGGCCATCCTGGCTGGGGCTGATGAGTGTTGGAGTCCAACTAACCTCTTAGATAGGTCTTTGGTCTGACACCACAGGGCTTTTACTATGTTCTTAAGCTTGCAGGGAATAATAAAAGCATAGCTGTGTATGCTGCTGTCTGTCAATGTTGTTCCAAAATTCCCATTTGGCATTTCCATAGCTTTGAAAGGAATCATCTGATTTTCAAGAAGAACAATGACTACAGGTCCATGAGAATTTCTTTTACCAATTTTTCTTTCCTTTACCAAAGTCTTCAGCAATTTACCACACACACAGTGAGAGGTCTTCATTACATGATGTTACAATTAAGGAGAAAGCATCAAAGCATATTGTCACATTCGAGTAGAAAACAATGGCTTGTTCCAGAATGCATCTGTTTCACATTAAGGACAGATGTGAAATGTTGATAGAAAGCATCACTATCATCATTGGTGTTTTTACTTTCCTTCACTTTGTATCACTAAGGACCTGACTAGTTCAGACATCTTTCAATAAAATGGATTTTAATCCAATTAGTCAGAAATAGCTTGGCATTTGAAAAGCAAATGGCTACAGTTTCAGAGCCCTTTTCTTCACAAACATTTGGCCAAAGTCTTTTCAAATTCAGCTCCAAGACACATTTGCCAACAGTTGGTTCCAGAACTTCTGGCACAAAGATTTTCTCCCCCAGGGACCTAAGGGCATGGTGCCTCTGAGCTCGGACAGAGTACCTTTCCCTTGTAAAGGGCCTGTGTTTTTAAAAATAAATAAATCCTCCAGGAAACCTGAGATAGAACACACCCTGAATGAAGACTGTACTTCTTCAAGTTATATTTCAAATGCCACTAAGGGCACCTTGTTTTTGTTTGATTCTTCTCAGATTCTGTTGAAGGAACTGGGCATGAGCACACATTGCCCCAGGTATGAGATAAGCCAACAGGTGCATGGTCAGCCAAGCCAGTTGCTATGGCAATGACCTAGTGCCATCTATATAAGTGATTAAAGCATGTCAGCTCATTAGTCAGTCAGTGAGTCTGTATGTGAGTTGGAGTCTGTGTTACGTCTTGAAGCTGGAGGAAAAGAGATACTATGTGCTTGTATATATCTGCATCTGTATCTGCAAAGCCTACAAGCTGTATGTCAATGTCCAGAATTGTATTTCTGAAGCCTTCTTCAGCAATAAACTATTTTGGACCTTAAGCTGCCTCTGTGTGGTGACTGGAACTAGAGACAACTTCTCCTACGTGGCCATCTCACTTCAGATTCCCAGCAAAATTGTCTTTATTACCGTATTTTTCACCCCATAGGACGCACCACCCTATAGGATGCACCTAGGGGTTTTTTGGGGGGGGGAATAAAGAAAAAAATTATCCCCCCCCAGGCATGGGGCTGGCGTGGGGGAAGCCCGAACTTCCCCCAACCCCAGCCCCCAGAACAGCCTGCTATTCGCAAGCCTAGGGAGCTGCACCGGTCTCCACAGGCTTGCGGAGAGCTGTGCGAAGCCCGGGCACGCTCTTCAGTGCGCCCGAGGCTTCGGAATGCAGGCAGCTCTGCGCAACCTTTGGGAGCCCGGCGCGGCTTGGTGCCGGGCTCCCGAGGGTTTCGCAGAGCTTCCTGAAGCCAAGAGAGCGAGAGGGGACAATGCGCACCGACCCCTCTCGCTCTCCAGGCTTCAGCGAAAGCCTGTATTCGCCCCATAGGACGCACACACATTTCCCCTTCATTTTTGGAGGGGCAAAAGTGTGTCCTATAGGGCGAAAAATACGGTACTTCTTTTTTAAAAGTATGCTATGAAAGCATTTTATTTAAATTCCATCAGATTTGCTTCTTTTTAATGTTCATCTTATCTCAGCATTTTTCAGTTGTCCTTGATTCCATTCCATTGTCTGGACCACAGTCCTTTTTTCCAGATCTGTGAATGGCAATGGATGAATGAAATATGTTACAAGTTGAATTTCAACTCCTGCTAAAAGATAAGCCTGAGAATCCTTAAGCAAAACACTTTGGACATTGCTATCCTGTAGCTATCCTTGGTGAATTAGGTATTATTGAGTTCTTATAAGAAATATCCTGAACTGTACTTCAACTATTGTGCAGGTTGTAAAGGTAAAAGGTAAGGGGATGCGGGTGGTGCTGTGGTCTAAACCTCAGGGCCTCTTGGGTTTGCCAATCAGCAAGTCAGCAGTTCAAATCCACTCAACGGTGGTGAGCTCTGTCCCAGCTTCTGCCAACCTAGCAGTTCAAAAGCATGCCAGTGCAAGTAGATAAATAGGTACCGCTGTGGCGGGAAGGTAAACGGCATTTCTGTGTGCTCTGGCTTCCAGCATGGTGTCCGTTGCACCAGAACCAGTTTAGTCATGCTGGCCACATGACTCAGCTTTCTGTCTGTGGACAATCGTCAGCTTCCCTCGGCCTGAAGCAAGATGAGCACCACACCCCATAGTCGCCTGTGACTGGACTTAACCATCCAGGGGTCCTTTACCTTTACCTTTGCAGGTTGTAATTTAGCTATCCCACAGATGTTGCCCTTTTATGACTGTTGTGACACAACTCTTGGCAATTTAGACATACCAAACTATGCAAACAAATACGTATTTTGAGAAAAAGCACACATTTAAATTGCATTTTGAAGGAAAATGCGCATTTAAATGCTACGATGAGAGGAACAGTTTAAAAAGGTGATCTGCAGGGGGGTGAAATAGAATGGAATTATGGCTGAAATGTGAACATAAAACAGACATGAAACAAGGAGATCCATCCACCCTAAACACATTTTCTTGAATAAAAGTAGCATTGAATCTAAGCAAATGACCTTAGGGGGTCTTATAGCTTAATGATAATGTGGCAAGTGGCAACCTTTCAGCTTTACAGTTTGCTGAATTCAGGTGAACTCCTTAATGAACATAGCTGTACACCTTTTTGAGGCATTAATTAGAAAGAGATGATGCTCTCTCACACCAGCTGTTCCCCATTGAGGCCTTCTTTGCATGACTTATGGGCAAGTTATCATTATGGATCACTGCATCATTAAATTTTACGTTCCTTACGTTACCTCCCGGCAGCCAAGGCATATGAAAGTGCAGAAGAAACATGAGGAGATGAGTTTCTCAATTGCTGTAATAAAGTTTTACATCATTGCACCGAGACATGTTTTCTCCACACATGGAAATGGTTAAATTAAAATTGTAATGACTGGATCCAGAAAAGCCCTTTTAGGCCACAGAAAATTAGTTTAATCTGCAAATGTGATTTATGCCTGTCAAGAGACAAGCCTCACGATGAACAGTAAAACTAGATATAAAAAAACAGAGTGTCGTCCCCCCCCCCCATTTGCTGTTCTTAATGGTACCTGCTTTTCTTCTTCAGGCAAATTTCTTCTTCAGGCAAATCCAATGTAGTGCCCCTCAGATTTTTTGGACTACAACTCCCATCACCACTGAGCACTGGCCATACATATTGGAGCTGGTCGGGGTCAGAGTCCTAAACATCTGGAGGACGCCATGTTGGCTCTCCCTGCCCTTGTTGTTGTTGTTTGGTCGTTTAGTCATGTCCGACTCTTCATGACCCCATGGACCAGAACACGCCAGGCACTCCTGTCTTCCACTGCATCCCGCAGTTTGGTCAAACTCATGCTGGTAGCTTCGAGAACACTGTCCAACCATCTCATCCTCTGCCGTCCCCTTCTCCTTGTGCCCTCAATCTTTCCCAACATCAGGGTCTTTTCCAGGGAGTCTTCTCTTCTCATGAGGTGGCCAAAGTACTGGAGCCTCAGCTTCAGGATCTGTCCTTCCAGTGAGCACTCAGGGCTGATTTCCTTAAGAATGGATAGGTTTGATCTTCTTGCGGTCCATGGGACTCTCAAGAGTCTCCTCCACCACCATAATTCAAAAGCATGTCTATCTGTCCATCTGTCTGTCTGTTTTGTTTTAGCGGCACATCATCATCATCATCATCATCATCGTTATTATTATTAACTGGCAAGTGTAAATAGTCTCTATCCATATATTTAGTTATCCTTCCCTCCTCTCCCTTAGCATGAATGGTACATCACAGAGGGAGAAATCTAAGTGAGAAGAAGTAGATCAAGACAAAAGCATGAAAATCTGCTTTGGCCATGTCAGCCAGAGAGGACTAGAACCACAGCAAGTCTCCAACTAGTTGCATGAGAACTATTAGGCAGAGACTTGTCTGTACATCACAGCCCAGTTCTGGCTCTCTCCCAACACTGCCATATGCCAATACCAGGCCTGCTCTTCAGACTTCTAGATGAGAGCTGATCAAGTTATATTCTCTGCCCCTATAAATACTTCTAAACAGAAACTGCTCTGTCCAGCCACAGGCTTCTCTTCTCTTTCTCTGCCTTCAGCTCATTCCACTGGGATTGACCAAGTGGCTCAAGGGATAGAGCTCCAGCTTAGCTCCCGAAAGCCTTACAGTTAAAATGGGGATGAATGAATTCCATTCATTACATTCTTCCTTTACTGCTCTCCTGATTCACTCTCCTATCCCCCCATTTTGCACTCCAGTGTACTCCAATTTAACTTGGGGGATGCACACGTGGAATTAACTGGAAATATTTCTAATAGTAATTCCTAGATTGGAGCACAAGTTATTGGCTGCAGTTTCCATTTCCTCCATCTCTATTCTTCCTCTAAATTACTAGTGAGATCAGTGCATTGATAAAATACTGGCAAAAAAAGAAAAGAAAGCCAATTTCAATGTACTTCCTATTGTCATGTGCCCATATACTCATGTACACAATGTTAAAATGCCACATATACAAAGTATGTTGATGCAACCATAGGTTTCCTCAAAGTTACCCTGCTACGCAGAAGCCTGAAGCTTATTATATAGAGTCTCAGTGAACAGGGTCACACCAGGTAATGTCGCAATCTGTAGTATCACATCAGGTAAAGGCAGATTCAGGAAACTGCAGCATGGTGCATTCAGGTTCAGGCAGACCATATCAGGACCATGGAAAGCTCCAAGGGAACGTGTATTAGCTCAAGAGCTTTTCTTTCCCCTGTTTTAGGCAATGTTGCCTCAGCAGAGAGTTGAGGCCTCCTGAAGCCTCCTAAATTTAGGCAAGTGCTCTTCTGCATTAGTCACTGCCTCTCTGAACAAGCTGGCTATGTTCTTTAGTGGGTCTCTGCCTCATTCTGTATCTCCTGACTTCTGCAAGCTTGAAGAGATGGAAATTGTGCTGGGGACTGGTGGGGACATAGCTTCCATCAGGGATGGCGTTGGTGAAAGTTCCTCTTGCTTGCAGCAGCCAGTGCCTCGCCCCCTTTCAAGTCTTCCTTGGGTCCCTGGAGGGCCTGAGGGTTCATGGATCATGAGTAATGTGCACATTCATACCAATTCCTGCAGTTGCCATTCAACATAGGCAATTGCTATTCAACCATTGCATAGATGTTAAAACACTGTAAGTCTGATTCCAGTCCTTATGATTTCAGACAGAAGGATGAAAAAAGTTATGAAAACATTTCTTATGGATCAGAAACTGGAAGGGATAAAACAAGCCCATCCACACAATGTGTTCCAATGCCTATAATTTCTCATTCCACAACTGTGAGATATTTTTCCCCAAGGACTGTCTTCAACTTCTTTTTACATGACAAGAGAAATAATTTTGGAATGGTGAAAAGGCACCAAAAGACACACATGCCCCGTCCTTTTATTTGCCCAAAGGCAAGTTTCGTTGCCTTCAGGAGGAAGGAAGCAGAGGTAGCAACACAGTGGACTTTTTTCAAGCGCCTATGAGGGATTTGTGTGTTTTCAGCTGGACACAAGTCTCAACCCTTTTCAGGATAAACACAGAGATGCTCATGCGTGGTTTCCCAGGACATAGTCTAAGTACATGATGCAGCTACCTTACAGGTTTGGGTCAGATCAGTTGCTGAATGGGAGAACCACCTGGAAACCCTATGTTCACTTCTCTGAGTCCCACGATGGAAGAAAAGTGGTATATACATGTGCTAATAAAATAAAATAACATGTCATGCACTTGCTCCAATTTCAATATGTTTGGACTGTATACAAAGCCTACAGAGCAAGGTTCTGCTGCAAAAAATAAATAAATCCTGGTTTGTGGACCAGTTTCTCACATCCATCTTAAATTTAATCAGTCAAATTAAACCCAGTCAGACGGATGGAGTACAAATAATAAAGTATTATTATTGTCTATGATGGCTGTGCGAGCACCTTTGGTAAGACCCAAATCAGCCACATTCAAGCTGCTTCAGGTCTTGGAGCAGAAGACTTAAGTGGCTACCTAGGCAGTTGCTACTGCAACCACTTGGCAAGCAGCAGCAATTTCATCAAGGTGAACGTTGTGTTATTGACTGCTAACCCATGAATGGAAGAACCTAGATCCAGCAAAGACTATTGTAAATGGATGTGTGGTGAGGATAAGGTTTTCACTGATTCCCCATTCCCTTTGCAGACCCCTCTGTCTCCTCCCATGCTTTACTGGACAGATCCCTTAATTCCAGAGCAGATTGGGGTGTGGCAGGTACAGGAAGTTGCCAAGGTAAATGGCAGGAGTTTGGTGGGCTATTGAGAAAGGGTTGGTGGGCCAGTTCTGTCCTATGAGCTAGTGGTCTCTCACCCCTTATTTGAATGGTACTCTTGCTTATCAGAACCCTGGCTATTTGGAGTGATGAGCTTTTGTTGTGTGACTAAAGCATTCTTATTTTCATAGCTAGTGTCGTGCATCATACATGAACAAGGCTTCCTTGCTCTCAAATGTATCCAAGAAGTAGTTGAGTTCCCCCCACCCCACCCCTGACAGCCACCATATATTCACAAGAGATCCCAATAATCATATTCTTCAACTTTTGATTCAGGCTATTTCTATTATTTCATTACAAGAGCAGCTAATTTACAATGTAAAAAAATAAAATAAAAATGCTTTGTTCACCATTCCTTCAAAATTTAGGCTTATAGTATTATGTTTCACTAAGACAGCTTGTGATTATAATGTAATAAGGAATGCATAAAGAAGGCATGCCATGCTCAGTCTGTCTTTGAAAGGAATTATGATGAAAGTGTTTTGTAAAGTTCCCAATAAATAAGATACCATGCTGAGTATGGTTTACCATACTTGTGAATTCGAGCTTTTCCAGGCCAATCCTGCTGTAATCCTACATGTGCCTCACAGCTGGTAGATGTGTTCCTCTGCATCGGCTGAAGTTCAGGAATTTTCCTTGGGTAGAGGGAAGAGGTACAAAAGAACTAACCTTCTGGGAACTAAAGTCACAATTGCTGGTGAAACTACCCTTTCCCTAGTAACAGTAACAAGATTATATTAAATAGTTACTGAATCATTTTCCAATTAACCAGGAAGGCCGAAAGGGTTGCCATATGCCCTTCATTTAATAGCGTCATCAGAGCAGCTTTGTAGGAGCAAGGGATGTGAATGCTATGAGTAATTTGCACATATATTAAGTCAGTGGTTTTTTGCCCCCTGAATCTTGAGAGATTTTCAAATGAAAAGGAGGAGAAGAAGGGGGGGTAAAGAAACGCTGTGTTATTAAAACACTACCCTCTGCAATGAATCTCAGCAGATACAATTTCATTTTCTTCCTAACAGCAGAGAAAAATCACAAGGTTAAAACAATAGCCATTAATTTTTTAAAAATATTCTAATGCTGGATTTGAACATGTAAGAGCTCAAACTGTATTAAAATATCCCTCAGCGGTGACATACACCATTGAAGTGCATGCACACATTATATACAGTTTTGGAAAGTCTGTTTTCGTGATACTGGGGGAGTTAGAACTGTATATAGCATGTGGATTGTTCAGCTTGAGATAATGGAGGCTAAAATCCCCAATCGGCCGTGAAGCTTTGTGGGTGACCTTGGGGCCACTGATTGTCCCAGCAACTGGTATTCAGAAGCATACTGCGTCCAATATCCTGGCTGAGGCTGGTGGGAGTTGCAGATCAGTGACATAAGGAGAGCCACAGGTTCTCCATCCTTTCCTTTAGGTCACTTATGGATTTATATCCAACTTCTACATCATTTTTTCACTATTGTCAAGAAATGAAGCCAAGCAGGACACTGCCTATTTTGACTGTTTCATCTGAAGCAACATGGACTTGTGGTTCATTGGGATCCCACTCAACATGTGAGTGGAATTCATTTTTCTTTCATGGCACACACAGGTAGAGGCAGCAAGATGGCTACCCTTCTAGAAGCTTCCACCTGAAATGGCTTACTTCATATTGATTCATAAGGTTGGCCATGAAAATGGCATTGTGCTAGAAAGAGAAATTAAGACTTAAAAGAAAATCAAGGTAGCCATCAAATGACTACTACTAATAATAATAATAGCAATATCAACAGCAACAGCAACAGGTCTTCAGTGAAGTACTCCCACAGAGTACTCTTGTGCACCCATGAGGGTGAAAAGAGCTAATTGAAAACCTCCACATAGGTACATTTTGATTTGGTGGGGTTTTCCCCCCTCCTTTGGATATGTGGAGCAGAGAGCAATAAAAACTTGGAAAAACCTACTGAAGGAGCCAACTTTCTTCTTTAACCCTTTGGCACTGACGGAAGAGTGTCTGGAAATCTTGACTTCTAGTGTCAAATGTATCAAAACAAAACAAAAAATAGCTCACCACCTCCAAAACTTGGCAAAAAGGAATGGAGAACATAAAAGCTGTGAAAGTGAGTCTCACAAATATATAGAAGGGCTTGAGACTGCAATACCACACCACTTACACCTGAGAGCATGCCTCACAGAGCTCAATGGGACTTAGTCACCCTGCATTTTTCATTTAACAAATTTCATATGCCGTTTACCAGAGCAAAAGAACTCTAAGACAAATTGCACTGTAATATTGTTATGTTCTTATAGAATGGAACTAAGGGTGATGGAGACCACTGAATTGCCACCAGCACCAACACCACATGCAGTTCTCCCTCTTCCCCCTGGATTGTGTCCATTAGGGTGAGTGGGCCACTGTCCCATAAGAGTAAAGCAAGTAATAACTTAAGAATAATAATGTCATTCTGCCCTCATCCAGGCCCACCTGCATGTATTGACTGGGACACTATGGAGGTCTTTGTGTTGAGTTCACAGATTCGTTCAGGCTTTAATGTGTTGCAGCTAGGGATGCAAGAAGCCACCCTTGCCCGTTCCACCCTGTATTCATCACATACAACACTGTTTCTCCACCACTGCAGTTCGTTTTCTACCAAAAACTACACTATTTGTTTCACTGTCCACTGTAGCAGAATTATATAACTCATATGATTTATGCAATTAATTATGCAAATTATATACATTATGTTGCCATTGTGTTATGCCACCCCATTCATTTAAATGCAAAGAAATACGATGCAAATGGGGTGTGCAATCAATTGCATATCGTTTGCAGATTGAAAACAACAAAAACAACCGATCATATTCACTGGATTGACTTCCGTTCCAGACATGAGGTGGATATTTGTTGGTTTGTTTGTTGAATTTCTGCACTGCCCTTCATCCGAGGATCACAGGATGGTTTCAGATATAAACACAAAAAATACAAAACATAGTAACAAACAAAACAATACCCACCACTTTAAAAGGCCATAGATGGTTTAACTAAGCAAAGATTAGCAATTTCTTCTCCCACTTACATTTTTATCAGACTTCTTCAATATTCGTAGTTGCAACAAGTGTGAACTCAAAAATGGAAATGTCTTGTGTGACCACATCAGTACTCCAACGCTTGTTAAAGTTGTTCTGGTTAATTGTAACAAAACATTTAAAATACTTAAAAAATAATAATCACCGAAATTTACCTTAACCGAAAGGTTCCACTCTGGGTGAAAGCGGAAGGCTGGTGTGATGATGACTCATCACAGGAAACCTGAGCTGCAGCTCTCAAAGTAGGTGAAGAAACTTGAGAAGTCAGAGAAGGCTAGTAGCAGCAGTAGCAGAGAAGCTTTGCAATGATGAACAAGCTATAATCTCTCTCTCGGACAAAGAATTCCATAAAGGACTGAGCCACATTGATAGTTTGCAACGTGTTGCTTTGTTATTTTGTCCACGCAATGTTTATATGTAAATAGTTTTTAGACTGTTCTGCGGTAAAGCTTTGAAACTCATTCTTGACATGTAAAGCTCATCATACACAAGGCCCAGCTCAGGGATTCCACTGAACAACTTTAACAGTATCCTGAGCACAAGCATCAACAATGATAATGTGATTTGAAAACTGGGATAGCAGGTGCTAATAAAATGTTTAAAAATTCAGTCTTCTGGCTCATAGATGATTCAAAGTATTGTTGATGCCTTGATGGTGGGAACAAAATGAATTGTTTTAAAATAGCTTTGAGATACATAGAATTCTTTGTGCTTTGGAAGAAAATCACTGGAAGCCTCTAGACCTAGATGGCATGTGAGAACAAAACAAAACCAAAAAAAACTAGGTTACAGCAATTGTGACTCTGTGATCTGCAGGTGTGTCCCAGGATCACAGACAGAGCAGCTGGAAGGTCAGGAAATTGCTAGTTGTGCTTTGGAACATACCATATAATAAATATGAACTAAAATGAAACCATCTCTTCCCTTTGAAAAAAAAATATCAAAAGCATTTGTTCAACCTCCTAATCAACAAATTGTATATTTGACCTGGAGTGAATTTTTAGCAATTGCACTCTTCCTTCAAATTATATTTCACTTAGAGAATTTATAGCACTGTTATATCTTTGATTTGTTTTCACCTCCCAGCCAAAATGAATCACTAAAATAGTTTTTGCAAACTGTAAACAAATGTTAAGCCAATTTTTTCCCCTTTAAGAAATCCTTATGGAAAGTAAACTATGTATATAATTTGGCAATACACCCACCTGCAAAGAGTGTAGAAGATGAAGATAAAACTGATGCCACCAAAACACACAGAATTCTTTTTTCTTTTTAACCTTTTGCGTTTTTGGAATTCCCAAAGAAGGGCTAAGGTGCCTCTTTTTCCTCTCCATTCTCTACAAAATCAGAGGCAAATTCAGTGTTGCAAGGCATGAGCGGGGGACCCTAGAACCCAAGACCTCCTGACCTCCCTTACCTGGCCCTCAGAACTCCTCCAAAATCATGTCCACTCTCCCCAGCACATCCTTCAAAAACATGACTCCCCACCACACCCTGCTTGAAGGCTTTTGTCTAGCCATGATGTGTCCTTGGCCTGTGATTATCAATTAATTATATTTTTATAAAGTAGATTGGATACCTTCCAACATTTCTCAGATGAAAATAGGGATGTCCTATTCAAATCCCCACGACGGGGTGAGCTCCCGTTGCTCAGACTCAGCTCCTGCCAACCTAGTATTTCGAAAGCATGCCAAAAAGTGCAAGCAGATAAATAGGTACCACTCCGGCGGGAAGGTAAATGGTGTTTCAGTGCGCTGCTCTGGTTTTGGTGTTCCATTGCAACAGAAGCGGCTTAGTGATGCTGGCCACATGACTCAGAAAAACTGTCTGTGGACAAACACCGGCTCCCTCGGCCTGTAAAGCGAGATGAGAGCCGCAACCCCAGAGTCATCTGTGACTGGACTTAACTGTCAGGGGTCCTTTACCTTTACCTTTTTATTCAATACTACTACTACTACTACTACTACTACTACTAATCTTATTATTTGCAAACTGCCCATCTATCGTATTTTGCGCCCCATAGGATGCACCAGCCCATAGGACGCACCTGGTTTTTTGAGGGGGGAAATAAAGAAAAAAAGAACCAGGTTGGGGAACAGCGGGAAGGCGCACTCTGCCTCCCCGCTGTCCCCCGAGCTTGTGGGGCTGGCAATGGGGAGAAGTGCGCTGAGCCCGGGACTGCAGGCAGCTCTGCGCAACCATCGGGAGCCGGGCAGGACTTCGTGCCCCTCTCCTGATGGCTGCGCAGAGCTGCGCTGAGCCCGGGACTGCAGGGAGCTCTGCGCAGCCACCGGGAGCCGGGCGGGACTTCGCGCCCCGCTCCCGATGGCCACGCAGAGCTGCGCTGAGCCTGGGACTGCAGGCAGCTCTGCGCAACCCTCGGAGCCGGTCTCCCGAGGGTTGCACAGAGCTTTCTGAAGCCTGGAAAGCGAGAGGGGTCGGTGCGCACTGACCCCTCTCCCTCTCCAGGCTTCAGCGAAAGTCTGCATTCGCCCCATAGGACACACACACATTTCCCCTTTATTTTTGGAGGGGAAAATGTGCGTCCTATAGGGCGAAAAATACGGTAACTGGGTTGCTCCAGTCACGCGGGGTGGCTTCCAACATATATAAAAAACATAATACTGCCTTCAGATGTCTTTTAAAGGTTGTGTAGTTTCTTATTTCTTTGTCTCAGGGGTCACATAACTCCATACCCTCCAACATTTCTCCAATGAAAAGTCCTAAGGAAAAGTGGGACATTCCGGGTTCAAATCAGAAATGGAGATGGCTTCTGTAAAACCAGGACTGTCCCGGGAAGATAGGGAAACCAGGAAGGTGTGGCATTGCAGAAATCCAGCCTGGAGGTTATCAGTGCATGGGCAACAGTGGTCAGGCCACCCCAGTCCAGAAATGGCCACAGATGTCAAAGCTAGTGGAAGGCACTCCTAGTCACTGAGGTCACCTGACGCTCTGGCAATGACAGTGGACCCAGGAGCACTCCCTGGCTAGTCTCCCTCCTTGTGATTCCCAGGAGCTGGTTTTCAGACCATCCTGCCTCCAACAATTGTGGTCAAACGTAGCCATCATGGGTTAGCTGCCTTGTCTTCCATACCTCCGTTCTTAAAAGCCAGCTGCACTGCTGACTCAAGCTGTCAGTCACTGTTGCAGTCAGCCAGTCTCTGGGAAATAGAAGGAGCATAGTAAGAGTGGAGAAACAAAATCCCTCCTTTCCTGTTAAACGAGGTGAAGACATGGGGGGAACAATGCAAACATGAACATTTGTTCAGAACTTTGACGACTGTTAAGATCCTTACCTTAATCCTTCCAGTGGTCATGCCCATTAAGGATATGCAACACGTTGATCCTTTGCTTATGGGATTGTGGAGAGCGGGGGGGAAAGGAGAATGAGGGAGGGAGGCCGGGGTTGGCATAAACCGATTCCAAGCAAATTTCAGCTAACTCAATGTGTAGTTTTTATGAAGCATGTTTGCTTTAAGTGGGTTGCAAAAAGCAGTGCTTTGTTTTAACAAATACAAGGGGGACCTGTTCAGGGTTCCAGCCAACTCTCTTTCTGCTTCTTCTCCAGTGGTCTACTTTTAACTCATGGTACCAGGCAGCATTGCATGGTCTTTGAGACCCCAGTGGGCTGTTTGGGGCCTTCTCCTCCCCAAAGGGTTTTTTCCTAAATATTTTTTGTACTTTGGAAAACGTTTGGGATCCCCAGTAGATGCTTGTCCATTAGGGCAAATGGGGCACAGCCCCTCCAACTTCAATCTGCACCCCCTATCCATTTACACCTGCTTGCCTTCTTGCAACCAGGCCAAGGGAGAGCCAGTGTAGTGTAGTGGTTAAGAGCGGTAGACTCGTAATCTGGTGAACTGGGTTTGATTCCCTGCTCCTCCACATGCAGCTGCTGGGTGACCTTGGGCTAGTCACACTTCTTTGCAGTCTCTCAGCCCCACTCACCTCACAGAGTGTTTGTTGTGGGGGAGGAAGGGAAAGGAGATTGTTAGCCGCTTTGAGACTCCTTCGGGTAGTGATAAAGCGGGATATCAAATCCAAATCCAAGGGGGAGTATGGGGACAAAATTAGTTGGCTCTCCCTGTCAATGGCTCTTAGAAATAAAGAGTTTCTAAATTTAACCCTCTCATGGCTACAGCAACCCACCTGATAGGGTTTGGGCAAATCTTGGGCAGAGAACCACTGGGCATGTATGTACCCTCTCAGGAGCTTGGTGAATCTTCTGTTTTTATTCCTCACCCATGATTACAAAAATGGGGTTGCAAGATACCTGGCAAGCTCATGGGCTACCTTTTGCTTGGTGCGCCACACTTTCCTAAGAGAAGCCTCTGTTCCCCTTTTCAGTAGTTCTCTTGGCAGAATCCAGCCATTCATACTCCAGTGAGATGGAGTTTATATCTTAGAAGGGAAGGATTTTGAAAGAAAGGCCATATTTGCAATGCAATTGAAGCAGATGAGATAGGAAGTGATTATGGCATGAATAGGGTATTCATGAAAGGCAGAGAAAAGGCAAAGACAAATTCCAGTAATTTTACTGGAGTGGTGACAGGTGGACTTACAGCTCAGGGAAATGAAAGAAGAGGGAGCCGGGTGCGGGGGATGGGGAGGAGAAAGTCTTGACTCTTCAATTTATGGATTCACCAACAAATTAAAAGGGCCAACTTGTGAGGAAAGTTACATTCAGGCCTGGCTAGATCAACATATTGATCTGCCATATATATATATATATATATGCAGGTTTTGGTGTCCTCGGGTGTCTTCCCGTGTAAAAGTTGGGGTGTCTAGGCGACGTTTCGACGAGGTCTCACTCGTCATCTTCAGGCTGGTGCTTTCGGCTTCTTGTTACTGGAACAGAGCGGGATCTCAGTGTTTGAGTTCCTATAAATACTGTAGAGGGGTGTGGTGTATTGCCTCAAAAGTTCTGGGCAGAGGGGAAGTTCCCAGGCTAGTGTTCTTTTCTTCTTTTGTTCCTTAATTACTTGAGGGATATCTTGAGTGATTTCTTGAGTGATATTCTGAGTACCACTTAGGTGGGTCATTAGGTGTGGATTAGTTGCTAAAGCCTTCGTGTCTTGACCTCTTGAATTTGTGAAGAGTTTTTCTGGGAAGATGGCTGTACTGCACTTAGTTGTGCTTTGGCTTGGCTTCGTGTATAGGGGCGAGCTGTGGTTTTGTGCCCTGTGCCAGCCAGATCTGTGTAGGGATTGCAGGGGGGTGCAGCATCCGGAGGTGCCACTATGGTTTGGTTACTGGATGGTGTCTGTAATTTATCTGTGGAGAGGGTCTGGGTTTGGGTCTGGTGTGGTTGATTGGTGGTGGCGTTCTGTGTGCCTCTGGATCTGGTGTCGGTTTTTGTGGGGAGGGCTAATTTCCAGATGTCTGGCAGGCGGGACGTGTCGTCACGCTTGTTCATGTTGTGAGGGTGTTTCTCTATCTCGATGGCTTCCATGATTATTCTCTTGTGGTGATGTTCCATGTTAAAGAGCAATTTGGAATCTGCAAAATTAATTTCGTGTCCTGTTTCTTTCATGTGTTGGAAAAGAGAGGAAGATTTTTCTTCTTTTTTGACGGCATTCTTGTGTTCTGCGATACGTGCATTTATTCGTCTGTTTGTTTGTCCAATGTACGTGGCTGGGCAGACTTTGCAGGGTATTTCATAGACCCCTTGGTTTTCCAACTGGATTTTATCTTTGGGGTTTCTGAGGATATTGGCTATTTTTTGGTTGGTGCAAAAGGCTGTTTTGATATTGTGTTTATGGAGGATTTTGCTAATTTTATCTGTAGTGCCCTTGATATAAGGAAGGAGGGCCATGCCATTGTTTTCTTCCGTGTCTTGGTTTTTGGGGGGTGTTTCTTTTTGGATTAGCTTCTTAACCCTGTTTTGCTGGTATCCATTGGCGATTAACACATTTGAGAGATTCTGTAACTCAGTTGTCAAGTGGTCTTTGTCAGCCAGGCGTTTGGTTCTGGAGATGAGGGTCTTGGCTACGGAGTTTATTTGTGCAGGGTGGTGGTGTGATTGAGCATGTAAGTAGCGGTTGGTGTGTGTTTTTTTCCGGTAGATAGTGTGTCCTAGGGAGCCATCAGGTTTTTTGTAGATTAGGACGTCAAGGAAGGGAAGCTGGTTGTTGGCTTCTATTTCCATAGTGAATTGTATTTTGGGGTGTAGGCTGTTGAGATGTGTGAGGAAGCTATCTAGTTTTTCTTTCCCGTGTGGCCAAATTACAAAGGTGTCGTCAACATATCTGAGCCAAAGTTTGGGTTTGTGTTCTGACTTGTCTAAAGCATTGGTTTCAAAGTGTTCCATGTACAGATTTGCGATGACCGGTGAGAGGGGTGATCCCATAGGTGCTCCTTCTATCTGTTTGTATCTTTGTCCATTGTGGATGAAGTACGTGTTGGTTAGGCAGTGGTTGGTCAGGTCCAGGATGTATTCGGGGGGATTGTATTTGTTTTGAATGGCTGTCAAGGCTTCATTAATGGGCACTTGTGTGAAGAGAGATACAACATCGAAGCTCACAAGTAGGTCATCGGGATGTAGGTTTTGCTTCTTTATTGTTTCTATGAACTGGAAGGAGTTTGTAACGTGTGAAGAGATGGATTCTGCATAGGGCTGAAGTTGCTTAGCGAGAAATTTAGCGAGATTTTGTAGAGGTGAGCCTATGGAGCTGACTATTGGTCTGAGTGGTGTTCCTTCTTTGTGTATCTTGGGGAGGCCGTAGAGTTTGGGGCATCTGGATGATTTTTCTCTGGGGATGATTCTTAGCTGGATTTCTTCACTGATAGGAGAGGCTTTTATTTTGGATTTGGTGGTTTTTTCCAGATAGGTGGTGGGATCTGTTTTTATAGGTTGGTAGGTAGGGTCTTGGAGTAGATTTGATAGTTTTGCTTGGTAGTCCGATGTGTTCATCACAACACCTCCGGATGCTGCACCCCCCTGCAATCCCTACACAGATCTGGCTGGCACAGGGCACAAAACCACAGCTCGCCCCTATACACGAAGCCAAGCCAAAGCACAACTAAGTGCAGTACAGCCATCTTCCCAGAAAAACTCTTCACAAATTCAAGAGGTCAAGACACGAAGGCTTTAGCAACTAATCCACACCTAATGACCCACCTAAGTGGTACTCAGAATATCACTCAAGAAATCACTCAAGATATCCCTCAAGTAATTAAGGAACAAAAGAAGAAAAGAACACTAGCCTGGGAACTTCCCCTCTGCCCAGAACTTTTGAGGCAATACACCACACCCCTCTACAGTATTTATAGGAACTCAAACACTGAGATCCCGCTCTGTTCCAGTAACAAGAAGCCGAAAGCACCAGCCTGAAGATGACGAGTGAGACCTCGTCGAAACGTCGCCTAGACACCCCAACTTTTACACGGGAAGACACCCGAGGACACCAAAACCTGCATTCCTGTACCCGTGAAAATCTACGAAAACAAATATCTCACCTCTACGGGGAGGAAACCTTCCAGCTGACAAGAACCTACGAGAAACTAGAAATCCGAAGAGCCACCATCTTATGTGATCTCTTGTTCCTACGCAACTGCCGAGACAACAACTTAATTCCCACATGCTTCCAACTTAAATTCCACTCTAAAACCCCAGCTACCGAAAGGATCCTGAAACGAACTGAACTATCCCTAATCAGAAACGAACTACATAAGAAAAGATACCTACTAAACCAAACCAACAAAGATCTGCTCACTCTTCACCTCAAACTCTGTAACAAAATCCACCCTGCACTCTGGGACAAATGCAAACAACTAGCCGTCTGGAGAGCTGAAACTGAGACCTCACATAAGACAGACACACACACCAACAAACTCCACAAACTAGAGAGACGCCAGAAGCCCAGCCACCCTCCACAACAACCCATGAAACAAACAGTACATAACATATCAGACAGGATCCTCACCTCAACTGAAACCAAAGTACTCTCCAAAGGTTTCAACTTTGCAGTTACCCCGAGACGCATCCCCACGGAAAACATCATATGCGGAGTCGAAGCTAGCCTAACCAAAATCAACCCAGATGAAGCCAATAAAATCAGACTTGAAGTCACCAACATCCTCTGCTCCAGCAAACCACCCAGAAGCAATTTACACAAAGAAGAACAGAAAGCACTCACCAACCTGAGGAAAGACAACAACATAATCATTCTCCCAGCAGACAAAGGTAATGCCACTGTTGTGATGAACACATCGGACTACCAAGCAAAACTATCAAATCTACTCCAAGACCCTACCTACCAACCTATAAAAACAGATCCCACCACCTATCTGGAAAAAACCACCAAATCCAAAATAAAAGCCTCTCCTATCAGTGAAGAAATCCAGCTAAGAATCATCCCCAGAGAAAAATCATCCAGATGCCCCAAACTCTACGGCCTCCCCAAGATACACAAAGAAGGAACACCACTCAGACCAATAGTCAGCTCCATAGGCTCACCTCTACAAAATCTCGCTAAATTTCTCGCTAAGCAACTTCAGCCCTATGCAGAATCCATCTCTTCACACGTTACAAACTCCTTCCAGTTCATAGAAACAATAAAGAAGCAAAACCTACATCCCGATGACCTACTTGTGAGCTTCGATGTTGTATCTCTCTTCACACAAGTGCCCATTAATGAAGCCTTGACAGCCATTCAAAACAAATACAATCCCCCCGAATACATCCTGGACCTGACCAACCACTGCCTAACCAACACGTACTTCATCCACAATGGACAAAGATACAAACAGATAGAAGGAGCACCTATGGGATCACCCCTCTCACCGGTCATCGCAAATCTGTACATGGAACACTTTGAAACCAATGCTTTAGACAAGTCAGAACACAAACCCAAACTTTGGCTCAGATATGTTGACGACACCTTTGTAATTTGGCCACACGGGAAAGAAAAACTAGATAGCTTCCTCACACATCTCAACAGCCTACACCCCAAAATACAATTCACTATGGAAATAGAAGCCAACAACCAGCTTCCCTTCCTTGACGTCCTAATCTACAAAAAACCTGATGGCTCCCTAGGACACACTATCTACCGGAAAAAAACACACACCAACCGCTACTTACATGCTCAATCACACCACCACCCTGCACAAATAAACTCCGTAGCCAAGACCCTCATCTCCAGAACCAAACGCCTGGCTGACAAAGACCACTTGACAACTGAGTTACAGAATCTCTCAAATGTGTTAATCGCCAATGGATACCAGCAAAACAGGGTTAAGAAGCTAATCCAAAAAGAAACACCCCCCAAAAACCAAGACACGGAAGAAAACAATGGCATGGCCCTCCTTCCTTATATCAAGGGCACTACAGATAAAATTAGCAAAATCCTCCATAAACACAATATCAAAACAGCCTTTTGCACCAACCAAAAAATAGCCAATATCCTCAGAAACCCCAAAGATAAAATCCAGTTGGAAAACCAAGGGGTCTATGAAATACCCTGCAAAGTCTGCCCAGCCACGTACATTGGACAAACAAACAGACGAATAAATGCACGTATCGCAGAACACAAGAATGCCGTCAAAAAAGAAGAAAAATCTTCCTCTCTTTTCCAACACATGAAAGAAACAGGACACGAAATTAATTTTGCAGATTCCAAATTGCTCTTTAACATGGAACATCACCACAAGAGAATAATCATGGAAGCCATCGAGATAGAGAAACACCCTCACAACATGAACAAGCGTGACGACACGTCCCGCCTGCCAGACATCTGGAAATTAGCCCTCCCCACAAAAACCGACACCAGATCCAGAGGCACACAGAACGCCACCACCAATCAACCACACCAGACCCAAACCCAGACCCTCTCCACAGATAAATTACAGACACCATCCAGTAACCAAACCATAGTGGCACCTCCGGATGCTGCACCCCCCTGCAATCCCTACACAGATCTGGCTGGCACAGGGCACAAAACCACAGCTCGCCCCTATACACGAAGCCAAGCCAAAGCACAACTAAGTGCAGTACAGCCATCTTCCCAGAAAAACTCTTCACAAATTCAAGAGGTCAAGACACGAAGGCTTTAGCAACTAATCCACACCTAATGACCCACCTAAGTGGTACTCAGAATATCACTCAAGAAATCACTCAAGATATCCCTCAAGTAATTAAGGAACAAAAGAAGAAAAGAACACTAGCCTGGGAACTTCCCCTCTGCCCAGAACTTTTGAGGCAATACACCACACCCCTCTACAGTATTTATAGGAACTCAAACACTGAGATCCCGCTCTGTTCCAGTAACAAGAAGCCGAAAGCACCAGCCTGAAGATGACGAGTGAGACCTCGTCGAAACGTCGCCTAGACACCCCAACTTTTACACGGGAAGACACCCGAGGACACCAAAACCTGCATTCCTGTACCCGTGAAAATCTACGAAAACAAATATATATATATATATATATATATATATAATATTATTATTTATACCCCACCCATCTGGCTGAGTTTCCCCCAGCCACTCTGGGCAGCTTCCAATCGAGTGTTAAAAACAATGCAGCATTAAATATTAAAAACTTCCCTAAACAGGAGTGCCTTCAGATGTCTTCTAAAAGTCCAACAGTTGTTTATTTCCTTGACATCTGATGGGAGGGCGTTCCACAGGGTGGGTGCCACTACCAAGAAGGCCCTCTGTCTGGTTCCCTGTAACCTCACTTCTCGCAATTAGGGAACTGCCAGAAGGCCCTCGGCGCTGGATCTCAGTGTCCGGGCTGAACAAAAGGTCAGCACCAAATTAACAGGTTGAGCGGTATATTATCAGGTTGAGTGGTATATTTGATAAGCAAAACAACAAGTGAGAACTTTGGGAGTGAGATGCTTCAGCCCAGGCTGAGCATGCTACAGTCGCTTGAAGTTCTTCTACGACATGGTGATGAACAGGGGCGTGAGCCCAGAGTTTCTCGCCACAGGTTTCTGTGACTATAATACAGAGACCCCCCTGCCTTTAAAACACGAGGGACATGAGAAGCAGTTGGCAAATGCATGGGCAACAGCCACCCAACCTGTTTTTCTCTTCTGCAGGTTTTCTCCTAAGCCTGGGCCCCTAGTTCTTATCCTAGCGGCCGCTCCCATTTGAATAGCCTGAACAGCAGCAAATTAGCAGAAATGCCTGTCTCTAGAAGATTGTGCTTCCTAGCACCAGCCACTGCTTCTAATTACATCACCATCTAATTATCTCCCAAAACAAACACCTCCCGTGTGTCTGACTGGCATTTGAAATGTGAATGATCTCAGCACCTTGTACAGCACATATTCCTCCCTTTCCAATCTTTTTTTTTTTTTTTTAAAAAAAAAACAAACTTGTATAAAACTTA
This sequence comes from Podarcis liolepis, assembly GCF_965112155.1. Taxonomy (NCBI): domain Eukaryota; kingdom Metazoa; phylum Chordata; class Lepidosauria; order Squamata; family Lacertidae; genus Podarcis; species Podarcis liolepis. Next base: position 82,448,979 of record NC_139558.1, read on the forward strand.
GTCTGGAGAAAAGCTATAGGAACACTCAGAAAATGCACCCACCTACCCCATTTTTACCAACAAGTTTGTACCCCTCTTCAAGTCTTCAATATGTGAAGTAAGAAGGCCTTCCAAGTTTAAAATTAGCATAGAAATCCATTGGTAATTTTACAAAATAATGTCTACTTAGCCCAAAACTAAGTAGGTTGACCATTTACACACTGCCAAAATGAACAAAATATACAGAAAAACTTTCTGGCAGTAAGAGCTGTTTAACAGTGGAACAGTCTCCCTCAGGAGGTGGTGGACTCTCCTTCCTTGGGGGTTTTAAAGCAGATGTTGGGCAGCAATCTGTTATGGATACTTTAGCTGAGGTTCCTGCATAGCAGGGGGGTTAGACTAGATGACCCTTGGTCCTCTTCCAGCTCTAAGATTCTATGATCCCCCCAAAAGAGAGGGGCACGCTGATTTGCATACAAATTGCATATGTTAATTTATATTTATAGATGCAAATTTTAAAATCACTGTAATTCTGATAACAATAATTTTAATAGAAACACACAAAAATCTCACCACAGTGGGGTAAATTGTGACCAGTTGACCTGTAAGCAAGTGTTAAGCAAGTGATGTATGTTGGGGCAATATATATATATATATATATATATATATATATATATATATATATTTTTACATGGACGCTTATAGGATCTGAACTGGTGGTGAGTGACCAGACTGTGGTATCTGTGAATAAAGGTGAATTCTACACTGGGACCTATTAGGAAATAAAATGGAAATAAAACTCCTTTATACAAATCTATGGAATGACTGCACTAGGAATACTGTGTACAATTCTGGTCACCTCGCTTAAAATAGGAGATTCTAGAGCCAGAAAATGTTCAGAAAAGGGCAACCAAAATATTCAAAGGGATGAAGTGACTCCCCTACAAGTAAAGGATGTAAGATTTGGGGCTTTCTTGTTTAAAGAAAGGTGGATATTGGGGAGGGGAGTGAGAGAGATGTATAGAATTATGCATGTTGTGGAGAAAATGGATTAAAAAAATTCTCCCTCTCACATAATATTGGGAACATCCAGTGAAGCTGAATGTCAGAAGATTCGGGATGGACAAAATTCTTCACACAGTGCCTAGTGACAATAGTGGGATAAGAACTAGTGATAGTCACAAATTCGGATGGCTTTAAAGGAGGCTTAGACCAAAGCTGTGGTCCCAAGTGGCTCCCCAAGCTAGATCCTAGCCTCAGACTCTGAGCATACCAAAACAAGCTCCAGAATCCCTGACGTGACACGAAGTAAACATTTCTTGCTGTGTATATTTGAGCGAAGCCGCAAATATCTAGAAACAGAGAGGAGGGACTGTATGTTCAAAGAAAACGCCTGGTGCAGAACAAGTTTCAAATCATGGTTAGGTGGGAGGGGGGATGTTGCCTTGAGACATGACTGATGTTACACCTTATATGATGCCTATATTTTAACTGTTGACAATATAAAGGGGACTCAGCGGCATTACCTTATCCTGCTTAATGAATGTTATCGTGAGGAAAAGGTAAATCAGTAACAGCTAAGATCAAACGTACCTCTCTTCTTTTGAACACACAATGCCCTCATTTATATAAATTTTCACATTCTGCCAGCCTTCCTCATTTGGACACAACAAATGAACCCACAAAAGGCCAGCACAAAAGGCCTTCGCATCTCCAAATGCCAAAGGACAGCTTGAAATAGTGTCCCGAGTGGATTGTTGGGCTGACAAGCCACTGGACTCCCCATTAGCTAGGACCGTCCTTCCAGCTGCGACGTAAACTGTTGGTGTTGGCAGAAGCAGCAAAGGTCATCACACCTTCTCTTGTCTAGACTAAAGGAGAAAACAATTCTTGTAATATATTGTTTGTTGTTCCTTGCCAGTTTATTCCTATAGAGACATATCGGGATTTTTGCTTTTTATTTGAGAAGATCAAGTACTTTATTATGGAAACTGGCTTCCATGCGCACATTCTGACTGGCATCTGATTTTTCACTTTCTGCATTGCTGAAGAATGTCACGAGGCCTCCAGAGACAGGCTGGGTTTTGATGAAATGCTCTTTTCTAAGCGAGGCTGCTTTGTAAAAGCAAATGAACCCAACACTTTGTATAGAACAGTTCCTTCCCTTCCCAAACCATTTATTTTCTTCTTTTGGAGAACTCTCCACTTAAGCAGAAGGACAATTTACTTGTTCATATTTATTTATAACCCTCTTCAGGCATTCTGGAACAGTGTACAGTAAGCATGCGGGGTGGGGGCAAGTAGTGCTATTCTTCTAGAAAACGAGGTGCTGCAACTCACCATGAACACCTCCCTTGTGCTCTTACAATGGCAATGGTGCCCACTTGAGAGGTGCCGGAACTGAGTATGATAGCTCTAGCCTCCTCTTTGTTTCTTTCATCCCCCCACCCCCGGAGGTTGGAGGGTGCCTGTGTGAAATAAGGAGCCTTCTAGAACCATGGAGGCTCCCAGCACACTTTAGAACTCTGATGCTTCAAGTCAAAGAGGGCACAAGGTGGCCAAAGCAAGCAGACTCATTCCTACTACCACATCCCCTTTGAGTGCTTACTGCACGAATTTCCAAAATGTTTGAAGAGAGCCAGTGGGGTGTAGTGGCTAAGAGTGGTGGACTTGTAATCTGGTGAACCAGGTTCGCTTCCCCGCTCCTCCACATGCAGCTGCTGGTGACCTTGGGCCAGTCACACTTCTCTGAAGTCTCTCAGCCCCACTCACCTCACAGAGTGTTTGTTGTGGGAGAGGAAGGGTAAAGGAGATTGTTAGCCACTTTGAGACTCCTTAGGGTAGTGATAAACTGGGATATCAAATCCAAACTCTTCTTCTCTTCTATATTTATTCAAACATTTGTATTCTGTCCTCCTAGTGCAGAACTGGTACTGTTACAGGTGCCACATAATATTTATTCTGCATTTGTAAGAAACCAGGGGTGCCATCGCCTGGGGCTGAGTCCTTCTGCCCCCCCCCCCCAATATTTGGCACAGATGTGAAGCAAGGAGCCGAGCACAGTGTGGCTCTAGCGGCCAGCTCCTTCTGCTGCTGCTGCCATGGAGGGAAAGGAGGGTCAGAGCAGCGTCCCACCAGTGGTGGCAGCAGCAGGAGGTGAGGTCCTGACGTAACATGCGCGATATTGCCCCCGCATCACCCTCCATAAGAAATCAATGTTTTCATGCGGCAGCACCCACACTTCGAAACTCTGTGCTTATTGGCATCAGACAGGCACCTTCACTGTACAGTGGTACCTCAGGTTACAGACGCTTCAGGTTACAGACTCCGCTAACCCAGAAATAGTACCTCGGGCTAAGAACTTTGTTTAAGGATGAGAACAGAAATCACGCTGCTGCCGCCGCCGCCACGGCACAGTAGCAGCAGGAGGCCCCATTAGCTAAAGTGGTACCTCAGGTTAAGAACAGTTTCAGGTTAAGAACGGACCTCCAGAACGAATTAAGTTCTCAACCCAAGGTACCACTGTACTCTTCTTCTGAGCACCTGCAAAAAACTTTCCAGACATTTAGAATGTTGGCATGTGTTTTAATCTGGTTTTTAGCTTATCACTGATTTTAATTATTTTTAATGTTTTAAATAGCTGATTTTAACTGATTTTTTTCTGATAAATTCATTATGAATTTCTGATAAATTCATTATGAGGGTTTGGTTTGGTTTTTTGTTTTGTTTTTTACCATTAAGCAGTATATAAATTTTGTGAATTGAAAAAATAGAGCTTATGCAACATTCAGGACAGTCAATGATTAAAACCCACTATAAAAGACAATAAAAATTCTCAAAATCTAAGAAAAACAGAGGAGAGGTTTTATTCAATTCTGAAAATGGAGAAAACAGAGGAGGACCTTGTAAATGCAGGTGGTCCCTCTTACTTGCTGTTCCAATTTATTTGAAGGACCTCAATGTGTATGAATAATCTGCAGTCTGAGAAAGTGTTCGCTCTTTGTCGTACTCTCAGCCACAATCCATAATTAATAATGATAGAATTACATCGCTGCAGCTGTTGATGTGGTAGAAAATCTAAATCTGGGCCTGTTGAAGGAGTTGGCAGCAGGGGCATTGTTTTACAGAGATCCTTCTTTTGCTACCTATCCAGACAATTTTGGGGAACAGCATTGGACGGTGCTGTTATTTAAAAGGTTTTTACACTGCCTTTCAGAGCAAAAGGGCTTCTCAAGGCAGTTTAGAAGTAAAAGCAAAAATGTAAGAAAAAATATACAATATATAATTGGGCAGAACAGTAGTGTAAAATGTAATGGGGGGAATTAGAGCACCGTGAGCTGTTGCCTGCTTCTCACGTGGGGTTGGCAGGGCATTGTGAACTGTTGCATGAGAGGCACACAACAGGCATGTGCCCTGCCAGCCCCATGCCACTTTTGTGAGTCTTGAAAAATGGTTCTGGGGTCGCAGGGCACCATGAGTTGGCCGGCAGGGCTTCCCATTGCACAGCTGGGCAGGCGCCACACATGGCCCCACTTGGCTCCAGTGGACAGGGTTCGCTCTGGCAGCTTGCCCCGCCCTCACAGTGCACCCCACCCCACGGTCCCAGTGTGCCCACCCTGGGCACCGGCAAGAAACCTCCCTCCACTGCATTAGATCTGTGTGCACCCCAAATGACAAGATGAAATGGAATGATTTGGGGAAGGTTCTCACACTTCTGAGTTGGATAGTCCAAGGCATCACTAGGCAGATCAGGGACTCACTCAGCTTCCGAGAGGCTCTATGGTCTCAGCTGTCAAACAAACCCCACCCCATGGCTGTTCATCCTGACCCTCTCCCCCTGTGCACTGTGAGAACATTTATATAATTTAGCAGAGTTTAAATGATCCCGTTTGAGTTTATGCAGCGACAAGCGGGTTGCTTACTTTGTTTGAGTCCTGTCAATAATGATACCGTCCTGGCTGATAATCCTTTCTGTCCCTCTTAAAGAAAACACACATGAATCTGAATCATATTAACATAAACTACTTTACTATCAGGGACGCGGGGGGCAGTGTGGTCTAAACCACAGAGCCTAGGGCTTGCCGATCAGAAGGTTGGTGGTTCAAATCCCTGTGACGGGGTGAGCTCCCATTCCTCAGTCCCTGCTCCTGCCAACCTAGCAGTTCGAAAGCATGTCAAAGTGCAAGTAGATAAATAGGTACTGCTCTGGCAGGAAGGTAAACGGTGTTTTTGTGCACTGCTCTGGTTCGCCAGAAGCTGGCCACATGACTCAGAAGCTGGCCACATGACTCAGAAGCTGTACACCGGCTCCCTTGCCAATAAAGCGAGATGAGTGCCGCAACCCCAGAGTCGTCCGCGACTAGACCTAATGGTCAGGGGTCCTTTACCTTTACCTTTACCTTTACCTTTACCTTTACCTTTACCTTTACCTTTACCTTTACCTTTACCTTTACCTTTACCTTACTATCAGATTCATTCAGGTTTACAGAGTTGTTCCTGAAGGGAGGCTTAGATTACATAACAGGTAAACTATATACTAGATAGTAGTGAGTCATGAGAAGACTGCATCTGAGCAGTTATCATTTAACACTCCTAGCAGCAACCGACCAACTGACCAACTGACAAAACTGCCTGCCACATAGAGGCAGTTAGTCCTCTCAGAATGTTGGACTTGACTGACAGCTTTATATCCCACACGCAAGAGAAATTAAACCAAGCTAACTGTGGAAATGTCCAGAGTTTGAGAGGAAAACTGTGGAAAGAGGAGGGAACATTTCCTTTTCATGAGCAGGTCTAGCTTTCAATCACAGTGAAATATTTTCCCAGGGCACTCCAATTACAATGATTTGAGGGGGGAATTAAAAACCATATTTGCTTTCCACATGGATTTGGGGTGTGTGTCATAGGTGCCTTAGTGACAGAACCACTACAGCTATCATTCTGAAATTTGGTAGCCTTCGTCACTTTATGGACAAGGCAGTTGGATGTGGCCAAAGCTCAGTTGTGTAGGAACCGCCAAATCCACTGTATAAGAAAACATTCCTTCTCCATCCCTTGCTCTCGCTAGCTGTTCTTCAAGGTTTTCGTCTTCAACTCCAGAAGAAACATTAGTCACCTCTGCAAACATAGGTGGGCTGGGATATAGAGTGTAGGCTCATTTGCTTTCATTCAGCAAGCACTATATTGGGAAGATTCATCATTGTTGACCAAGAGAGGAGATATTGAAGCCAAGAGGTCCCTTTTGTTTATTTAACCTAGAATCCTTCCTCAGAGAGAAGATGTCAGTATTTGGTCCATGCATTTGCCGAACCTTTTCTTCCTTTCTTTTCCAACTTAATATGGCCTTTAATTACAGTAATGCATTATTATTATTATTGCTGTTATTTATTTATTTATTTAGCCACATCTTCATACTTCATGTGCTTTACAAGGTCACTGTGAGTTAGAGCCGCAATAAGCAAACAGTGAGGCCGGACAGTTTGCAAATAAAGAGAGAGAAAGTTCATTTGCAAAAGCCCTACCCTTTCCTGGACATAATGACATGTTTTGTTGCTGGGGTGAGGGGTGAGAGAAAAATACCGCAAGCCTGACTTTTTCACATATAATGGCAACATTGGGAGATAAATGCAACTGCCAGAGCAGCAGGAGAAGTACTGTACATGGAACAAACTTTTGTTTTGTTTTTCTTTTCCTCTTTTATATGAGATGCGTAGCAACGGTGATATACAGGAGTTTTTCTTGCTCTAATGGTTTTTCGGTGCGGCAGGTTACATGAGGTGATCCAAATAATTCAGCAAGCTGCACACCACGGAGGAGGCAAGCCACAGATAGGCTCTCACTTGCTTGCATGTGCTGGCAATTGGTAGTGCACTGCTTTTACCTCGGTGGTTTATCCTTTTCCCTTCAAACTCATGCAACTTTCATGAATATTTGGGGTGCATGTTCAGTTACAAGGTGTGCTATTTACAGAACTTGTGGCCAAAATAAAGGGATGGGAATAGGTTGGCAGGTATCCCCCCCCCCAAGGCTCGAAATGCCAGGATTTCTGCTCCATCTTCTGGCACATCTTTGCTTCCTCCAAGAGCAGCAAAAACAGGATTTCTCCTGTTCTGGAGGGTAGGACCTCAACCAATGGCTTCAAGTTACAAGAAAGGAGATCCCGACTAAACATCAGAAAGAACGTTCTGAACAGAACTGTTTAACAATGGAATGGACTCCCTTGGGAAGTTGTGGACTCGAGTTTGGATGGCCATCTTGTCAGGAGCTCATCCTACTCCTGAGTAGGACCCTGGCAGAGACACATGTCCGACTGACATGTTCCCTCCCTCCTGGTCAATCGTTCAGGAGCTTCAAAAGCTTTCTTCTGCCTGAACATCACAGCGACCGATGCCATCCGACACCGGCACACTTAGGGATCCACAGAGTCTTTGCAGCTTGTGTAACAGACCTCAGCAACTCAGCATTTTAGCTAATCTACTTTATTTACATATAAATACACACGGAGCACTGCAACATGGCTCCCTCTCTCTCTATCACCAGACAGCAAAGAGAATGAACAAAGGACAATAGTCCCACTTCACGGAACACAGTAACACAAACATCCTGTCTCCGTCACTTCCCACTTTGTGGAATCAAAACATACACTGTCATGTGAAAGACAACAATCCCATGACTGTAATCACGGAGCAGGAATGCTAACACATCTGTCATGGATGCTTTAGTGGAGATTCCTTCATTGCAGAGGGTTGGACTAAATGAGCCTTGGGGCCCCTTCCAACTCTCCAATTCTATGATTTTTTACTTGTTGTTTGTTGTTGTTTAGTCGTTTAGTTGTGTCCGACTCTTCGTGACCCCATGGACCAGAGCACGCCAGGCACTCCTGTCTTCCACTGCCTCCCGCAGCTTGGTCAGACTCATGTTTGTGGCCTCAAGAACACTGTCCAACCATCTCGTCCCCTGTCACCCCCTTCTCCTTGTGCCCTCCATTTTTCCCAACATCAGGGTCTTTTCCAGGGAATGATTTTTTACTAGCACACTGCTATGAAACGTCATATGATTAGCAGTTTCCAAATGACGAAATAAAGCAATAATATTCAGTATCAGCATGCTAAGCTCAAGGCTTTTACACCTTGTATTGGCCTAAAACTCTTTTCCATAGCGAGCAAAACTTAATTCTGCAATATATAAAACCCAAGCAACATGATTACAGGACCACATAACATCTGTCATACCACTCACCTCTTCATCTTCAGTTATGCCTGTCGTCACCTGTCGACAACGTCCTTTTGCAGTTCTTACCTAGAACAAATAGATTGATGTCAGTATAGAAGAATGAATGGCTGTATATCTAACACAAAGGAGCAGCTCACCAGGTGGAGGAGAGAGGCTACACTAGCCTCTTGGTAGGGAAGTCATTGTTGCTTACCAGGAGGGGGGGGGGCTAGGTGGCAAGGAGGCTGGTACATTGCAAATGCCCTGGAAGGGAGTGCCAGATTGCCTGTGCCAATGCGTTTGCACTGCACTGACCTCCTTATCCCTCCCTTTCCTAGTAAACAACAGTGGGCCTCCTGCTGGGAAGCTAGCATACCAGCTCCAGCTCTCTACTTCTGTTCAGTAGCAGAACACTGAAATCTCCCAGGGCATTCTGATGCTCAACTGGAAATCAACATTCTTTGGGTGGCTGGGTGGGAATTCAAAGGGAGACTGTAGCACTGAATTAAGATTTATGACACTAGGCCCTATCAGCAAATTTTATTTCCCAGCATTTGTTTTACTTTATTTAAAATCATTTATATACCACTTAATATTCCCAAAAAAATCTCTTGGTGGTGTACAATATGTAAATACGATTAAAACGTTAAGGGAAAATCGACAGCATAACCTTAAATCAATAAAACGGGTATATAAAAACACATGAAAGCCTACTAGAGCGAATAAAACAGAAATTCAGAAGATTCAAATATGTAAAATGAGGTCCGATCTCTTACAGGGGCAGGGGAAACCTCAGCAAAAAGATATTTCTTTACACCTGAAGCAGCTGTAGGCTGTTGCTTCCCACATGGTGTACGGGGAGGCATTCCACAAGGGCAGCAGCAGAAAAGGCCTGTTTTCGTGTTACTGCTCTGTGATATTCTGTATGGTGTAGGGTCATATGGAGAATTTCCCCAGATGATCTAAGTGATCTTTCAGGAACTCAGGACTCAGTTAAAATCAAGGTTTTCCTGTCCATTGCAAGTGTTAAATTAATCTAGGAAGATAGCAGCAATTACTGCAGTTGTGAATGGCCACTGTGCTTATCTAGTAGAATTTTGCGTAAAGATACCTCTTGCGTTTCATGACTTTTTGGCCCCACTGTTTATATTTTTTATTAATACTGCAGTGTGTAGCTGTAGATGATAGATAGATAGATAGATAGATAGATAGATAGATAGATAGATAGATAGATAGATAGGCAGGCCAGTGATATTAACGCTTCATGCATCTGATGAAGCCAAAACACCTTTAGTCTTTAAGAATCTGCAAGACAATTAAAATCAGCAAAGTTTACAGCTAAAACAAGAGAAAATGATGACTGCTTTATGGAATGAGGGAAGACTTTTTTGAACTATATAAAGAAATGTTATAGTATGATGAATTCGTGAGCAGGATTTGAACTGTGAGCCACAGAAGGATTTAGAAATTATTGTATTGTTGTTATGATATAAGAGAGGGAAGATAGGGTGCAGCAAGGGGGATAAATAAATAAAAGCACCATGGAAAATGGGATGGGAAGTCGACAAAAGAAAAATCTATTATGTATTGGAATGCTTGTTTGAAATATTTGGAAGTTTAATAGAATATAACTTTTTTTAAAAAGAGAGAGAGAAAGAATCTGCAATGCTTTTTGGAGGGGTTGTTATGTGCTGTTGCTTCTCTAATTAGTAATCTCCCCCAAATTAACCAATTTGTTGATATTTATTTAATAAAGCTATTTGGAAGCAAATTTAAGGCAGGATAATCTGCTGGCAGCGGGTGGGGGAATCACCAAAGGCATTTCATCTCTTTGATTACAGTTTGCCATGCTGTTGTCAGATGAACCGAAAATTGTATTTCATTTAAAGGGGAAGAAAGGACGAGTTTGGTAATGTGATCTTGTACTTAACCTCGCCCACAGTGGTGAGAACAGTCAGGTAAAAGCCATTACAGAAAGAATTTCAGAGCTTCCTTCTCTAGAGCTTTCAGCAACAATGCAACCCATTGTTTACATTTTAATTAACTTCTGTGTCACTGATTTATAAGGAAGATGGATTAGCCTTATGCTTTCAGCTGAATTATTGCAATTTGAACCTATTTGTACCTTCAGTTAAACTCTTCAAAGCCCGGGGAAGATTGTTTATGTACAGGAAATCGAATTAGTAATGCTGTTACTGTGATTTAATAGTGTTTTGGTGGCTCCCTCAATGAAGAACAGTAATTGGAGAATGTCTGCATTCACATCCCTGGGCTTTTTCTTTACCTTTGCGAGAGATACAGCAAGTGTGTTTGTTGGCTTTTCCAACTAATATGGGGAAATAAATAGGCACTGTGATTTTTAGAACGCTGGAAGCCTACAAGTTCAGACCAGGGGCAAGAAGGGGAGTGTTGAATAAACACCCACAACCTGTTGAACACCAAAGAAAGAACACAGCCGAAGTTTATGTGGCACAGGGATAGCCAATGTAGTGCTAAGGTTTTGGACTACGGTCCCCATTAGCCTCAACCACCACGGCCAAAGGGCAGGGGTGATGGGAGCTCTGGCCCAAAATTTCGGAGGTCATCATGTTGGCTAGTCCAGGTGTAGCTGAATACACCAGGAACCACCAGATAGTAAAGAAATGGTTGATCATGGATTCCACCTTATGGAGGGCAGTCTGCTCTTCGAAGGACTCCTCGCCAATCCAGTTTCAGTTTAAAAGTTTAGGGAAGCTTTTAATGTTTAATAGGTTATTGTATTTTAGTGTTTTGTTGGAAGCCGCCCAACAAAGGGAAACCCAGCCAGATGGGTGGGGTATAAATAAATTATTATTATTATTATTATTATTATTATTATTATTAAGATAAAGACCTGTAAGAAGGAGGAGAGGGGATCATGATGTTTTCCATCAAGGTTTAGCACCTGGGCAGCAGGCTGACCAGCCACATCAGTCACTTGGACACAGAGTGGTATTCAACTTAATAATTGTGCAAGGGGACTCTACCCCCCTCCTCACCCCCATACCCTCCCTAAATGTGTTCTGGACAATCCCACAACCCTCCAGAGCAGATCTGGGGGTGGCACAGAACACAAAATGGGGGCAGAAGAGAGACTGGCATTGGGACCTAAAGGAACCTGATTGCTGCCCCAGCTCAATTGTCCTGTGACCAAGCTGTGGATTCAGCAGTGGCTTGGTTGCTCTTACAGAGCCTAGATGGTGGGGATTTGGATGGGACTGGAAAAAAATGGCAGCCTATATTTATATGTCTGAAATAGGAACCAAATATAAACACTTTAAATTCTCTTTTGCTTTAAGCAGAGAGATGCCCTCTCCTCGGCTTGCCCACTTCTCTCTTTGAAGTCACGCAGAATCTTAAAAGTAGCTTAATTTTGGACTATTCTTTTCCTTCTTAAACCAGAGGGCATGATTTGGACACAGCCCAGCACAATTAATCCCTAGAGATTTCTGTGGCAAACTCGAAACCCGTATGAGAAATAAGCGGGAGAAATGTGAAAACTGATGGAGAAAACAGAAAGAGAAAGAAAATATTTGGCGAGAAGAATGAGGTCCTGTGAGAAAATGTAGATAATGTGTTTCTGGATCATTTAAGGTTTCAGAAAACACAAGGGAACAAAAGATTACTGTAATGCAATTCAGCGCCAGGCCTATTATTTAGTAGAGGCAAATTGTTCTCTCATTTTCTGCACTAAGCTTTAAAACTAGTGCTAGTGAAAAATTGCAGAATGGCTAGATTTCCCAGAAGAGAAAGCCAAAAGGCCAAAGTCCCTGGGGAGAAACAGTAGACTTGGCAAGCCTCAACATACTACAGTAGTTTCTTCAGCATATAAGAGGTGTCAAACTCAAACTCACAGAATAAGACCCTAAAGTTCTCCTAAATGGATGTCTGGTAAAATGTGTAAATCCACTCTCTCTCCACACAGCATTGCAAAAATAGCTGACTGCACTCAAACATTGCTAAACTGATTCAAGGCTACTCGCATTTGCAGTGGACCAACACATTTCGACGGCTTTTATTGGGGTTTCTATTAACTTATTACAGCAAAGCATCAGCATCACATTCTGAATGCTTGCTACAGGTCTTCGACTCTGAAGGATGGCACTGGCTGAAAAATAACCACACGGGCTGCCCTTCCACACAGGAGGTGATTTGTGCGAACCTGTTTGTGGCAATCACACAGGGTCCCCAGACGTTTGACGGTCTATTGATCCCTGTGCTACCACTGTGATTGCTTCCTCGCTGCCACCAACCCATTTCTCTTGGGTACACACGGAGTCCAGACAGTTTTTAACATTAAACCAAATAAACAAGTTTATTTTATAAGCATTAACCAGTTTATGGTTTCAGATAATTTTTCTTGTCAGTTTCTTAATCTTAAGTTACTTTACCAGCCTATACCTTTCCTAATAACTCCTAACTGATTATCCCAACTGTCTATCTGACTCCTCTTCTCTCTCACACACACATCAAACTATCTCAACCCACAGACTTATACTCCCTCTCTCTTCTCTAACACCTGACTGACTCCTTAACAACACTAACTCTAACTCTAACTCCTCCCCTTGGGTTCCCACCAGCCAATCACTTCACACTCATTTAACCCTTTCCTTATGACCCAGCATGATGTCACCTAGGAGGGCAAATGCCACACTGTTCCTCCACAAAGTCATGGCAATTTTAATAGCACCAACAAAACCACCTAATGTGATTAAGCTTGCAGCATCCCTGTGCAGGAGATGGAGCCAACTTTGTACACTGAATTTCCTATGCAAAGAGGCATCTATCCTTTCACACCGAAATTGGGCAAAGTTGTTCTTCCTTCTCCGTCTTACATAACACAGTACAGTCGTACATTGATTCTTGAACAGAATGCGTTCCAGGAGTCCGTTGCCATTCAAAAACCAAGGCGCGGCTTCCGATTGGCTGCATGATCGTCCTGCAGCCAATTGGAAGCCGCAAAAGCCACGCCGGATGTTCGGCTTTCAAAAATCATTTGAAAACCAGAACACTGACTTCCAGGAGCTGATGGAGCTGATTTGTTTGAGACCCAAGGCATTTGAGATCCAAGGAACAGTGGCACCTCGGTTTAAGAATAGCCCTGTTTACGAACGATTCAGTTTATGAACTCCACAAAACCGGAAGTACTGTCCCAGTTTGCGAACTTTACCTCGGTCTAAGAACAGAATCCAAACGGTGGAAGGGCACTGGCGGTGGGAGGCCTCATTAGGGAAAGCGCGCCTTGGTTTTAGAATGGTTTTGGTTTAAGAACGGGCTTCCGGAATGGATTAAGTTCGTAAACCGAGGTACCACTGTACAACTGTACTAGGATCCAGAGACTTCCAAGGAAGCTCAATGTTGAAAGAGTCAAGGCAAAAAAAAGGACTTCTCCACACAGTTAAACTATGGGATTCACTTCCATGAGAGGCAGTGATGGCTACCAAATTGGATGTCTTTAGAAGAGGATTAGACATAAGGCTACTAGGTGACCATCAATGGCTACTAGCTGCAATGGCTCTGAACAAAAGGTGCTAGGCTAGGACAGTGCTGTAGTGCTCAGATCTTGCTGGCAAGCTTCCCTTTGATATCTGGTTGGCCACTGTGACTGCATAGTGCTGGACTACATAGGACTTTGGTCTGATCCAGTAGGCTCTTCTTATGGTATTTATCTATGAAATGCTCTACCACTGAGCTATGGCCCTCCCCTTTTGCAGATCTTTACTGCAGTGTCTTCCCCAGTCAGCCCCCCTCCCGCCGCCACACTGCTCTCAGCAGATTTATACACAGACCAGGAACAAGATGCTCTCTTGTACATATAACCGCCAAATACACATTCAATAAAATTATAATTTCTCAAATCAGCAAGGCAATTTCGTAACGCAGCGCACGAAAACTTCAATCAAATTAATGAGCCTTAAACGTGTTTGAATTAGCAGCTGAACTGCTTGGCTGGATTGGAGGCCCCCCCTAAAAAAAAAAAAAAATCAGTGGCAGAGTCAGGAATAGAATTCCTGAGCTCGTTGCTGTGAAATGAGTGCCTTTGCTTTTCTGCAGAACCGATGCAGAAAAAGGAACAGAGCAGCTGCATGGGAGGGTTTCTCTTTCTCTCTCTCTCTCTCCCAACTGGCCTGCTTGCCTGAGCATAGGGGGCGGGAGGTGGGCTTGAAATATGTGAGCAAAGATTTAAAGAGCTAAACGCAGACGGCAAACTCAGCTGAGCTAATGGGGCAAACATAAAAGTGGACAAGTATTTGCAGCATGAATAGTGAAAGGAGAAGGGAGGGCTATTTAAAGGCGTGAAAAGTGGCCAGTGGAACGAAGACACTTCAGAATGTCTCCTCTGCTGAAAAGTTCAGGAAATGTACTCACCTGCCATAATATCCAGCTTTTATATACAGTGGTACCTTGGGTTACAGATGCTTCACGTTACACACTATAGTACCTCGGGTGAAGAACTTTGCTTCAGGATGAGAACAGAAATTGCGCGGTGGCAGCGGGAGGCCCCATTAGCTAAAGTGGTACCTCAGGTTAAGAACAGCTTCAGGTTAAGAACGGACCTCCGGAACGAATTAAGTTCTTAACCCGAGGTACCACTGTAGTGAAAAAGTGGTTTGCAGAGTACTTATTTAATATCCAAATGTCTTGCTATGAAACAGCAAATGCAGCATTTATTGCACTCATCTTCTCTCCACAAATACTGGCGCAGGAGAACCACCATCCTTGAATAGACTCCCGTCTCTGTTTCCATTATCAGATGTTGAAAAACAGAATTTGTCATAGGGTTTGTATCAGGTGTGGTGAACTTTGCAGCTGGGGGGACCACATCCTCTCGTGGACAATCTTCCAAAGGTCACATGTCAAGTGGTGGGTGTGAGGTCAGAAGCAGAGGTAGCCACAGATGTGGCTCTTTTCTTTGTAGAATAGGCGATGTTTCAGTGATGCAAAAGTTAGGTTTCTACAAACACACACAAAATCTTTCCACTCTGCGTCCAGGCAAGGAAGAGGGATTGCCATAGTTCAAGGACAGATGACTTGTGTGCCAGGAAGAATCAGAGAATAATTGTGTCTTATTCTCCCTCCACCCCAGCTAATGAGCTCATAGCAAAGGCTGGAACCACCTCCCAAGAAACCTTCCTGATTCAACTAAATTGCCCCTTCCTTTCCGATTCTTGTTGCTACCATCCAGTTTGTCAAGTATGATTGGTCAATATCTTTTCCTATGACAGCTGAGCAAGACAAGGAATTGTGGCATCATCATTTCATCATTAACCAACCATCTTCCACCACAATTGGCACCATATAAATAAATAACTGGGCCTGCAGCATAGTCACTGGGCCCTTCCTCCTCTGTAATTTGTACAAGCAGCCATCAAATGAAACTGTAAAACAAGCTTTTCGGTGAGCCAAAATAATAACAGATGTACTGTAAATGTTCCCAGGCTCAAAACACCTTGGAGAAAGTTTGGGATCACATTCATCAAGTCGACTGCACCTTGAATAGTTTTGCTGCTGGTAAACAGTTATGGCTGCAGTCCTG
This sequence comes from Podarcis liolepis, assembly GCF_965112155.1. Taxonomy (NCBI): domain Eukaryota; kingdom Metazoa; phylum Chordata; class Lepidosauria; order Squamata; family Lacertidae; genus Podarcis; species Podarcis liolepis. Next base: position 82,464,724 of record NC_139558.1, read on the forward strand.
ACCATGTCTACTCAGATGTAAATACCATGAACTTCAATGGGACTGACACCCAGGTAAGACAGGTTAGGATTGCACCTTAACTTGTTGAAGTCCATACTAAGTCAGCTACCATCAGATTTGTTGTTTAAAATATCATTTTAGTTTAGGGAAATAGTCTGATTTGGGTTTATTCTTCTTTCTATTGTAACCAAGTTACAGTGGTACCTCGGGTTACATACGCTTCAAGGTTACATATGCTTCAGGTTACAGACTCCGCTAACCCAGAAATATTACCTCGGGTTAAGAACTTTGCTTCAGGATAAGAACAGAAATCGTGCAGTGGTGGCGCAGCAGCAGCAAGAGGCCCCATTGGCTAATGTGGTGCTTCAGGTTAAGAACAGTTTCAGGTTAAGAACAGACTCCGGAATGAATTAAGTACTTAACCCAGGGTACAGTCAGTGTGAATGTGTTTGAATAAAGAGTATTCCTGTGTATATTATTATTACCATACTGGGTTTACCAGGATGCTCTGCACAGTGATTCTATTTTTTTTTTCTAGAGCATCAGGGCAATCAATCTGCTTTTGATTTTGGCTGTCATTTACAAAGTAAAATGAAGTACTTTCAAGATACTGAATGGACTCTTCCCCTAACATTGGCTGGGATCCGAAACAAAAGCTGCTTTAGGCATGCCCAAGTGCTTGGGCGTGACCAATGGGATTTCTCTTTTCCCCGCCCCCTCTAAACAGCAGGCCCCTCTGCCATGCCATGCAAAAAATAAAATAAAAATGTTTTTGAAAGTTCTCTTAGTTTCAGAAGGTTTTGCCTTGCACGAATGGGGTAAGGAGCAGTGGCGTAGCGTGGGTTGTCAGCACCCGGGGCAAGGCAAGTAATTTGCGCCCCCTAACCCTAACCCCCAGATGTTGCGCCCGGTGCGGCCGGCCCCCCCTGCACCCCCCACGCTACGCCACTGGTAAGGAGGCTGCTGATAAAGGAAAACACAAGCTCAAAGCTTGCTTGGGTATGGGGAAATAGCTGTGTGGTTCCTTTGATTCTTGTCTTGGTTTCCTATGTCATATGCCAACCTCCAGATGTTTTGGACTCTAACTCCCATTGGCCCCAGCCAGCACAGCCAATGTTTAAGGATAATGGGATGTATAAAGGTAAAGGGACCCCTGACCATTAGGTCCAGTCGTGACCGACTCTGGGGTTGCGGCGCTCATCTCGCTTTATTGGCCGAGGGAGCTGGTGTACAGCTTCTGAGTCATGTGGCCAGCATTGCCAAGGCCGCTTCTGGTGAACCAGAGCAGTGCATGGAGACGCCGTTTACCCTCCCGCTGGAGCGGTACCTATTTATCTACTTGCACTTTGATGTGCTTTTGAACTGCAAGGTTGGCAGGAGCAGGGACCGAGCAACAGGAGCTCACCCCGTCACAGGGATTCGAACCACTGATCTTCTGATTGGCAAGTCCTAGGCTCTGTGGTTTAACCCACAGCGCCACCCAGGTCCCAATGGGATGTAGAGTATGGGTGTAATCAGATCTGGGCCCTGGGCTGATTTGGGGGGTTTGCAATGTCACATGGTTGCAGGGGGAGAAAGAGATGTGCCCAAGGACATGTTTAAACAGGGAAAAGGAGACACATGCAGGCTGCCTGTGGATCTCCTTCTCCCCACTCCTTATTGCTAGACCACCACCCCTTTTGGCAGCCCTGAATTGCTCCAGATGGAGCCGATCTGACCCAGGGTGATCCTGGGCCTCCTTAATCCAATCCTGCCAAATCTTGGGCTTATCCAAATCAGACCAATTCCGTTTGGTACCCTGGATTAAGCTGGATCCAATGCAGAGCCCTAATTTGTAGTCCACAGCACCTGGAGGATGAAAGGTTGGAGTAAGTCTGGAGTAGATGATGCAGGGATAGACAAAGAATCTGACCTAGTAAAAAGCAACTTCATATATTTCCAGATTGTGCTTGACTTAATCATCCCCATAAGCTGCAGTCCTCTTCCCATTAAAAGTAAAATGAATTTTAATATTATGTCAATGGAAATAGACTGGAACTCTTCCAAGAGTAAGTAGGCTTTGTCTGGGGGGGGGGAACCTACACCCAGTTATTCAGATTACCACTGTCACGGTCCGGTTCACAGGCGATTGAAGTCCTGGCTGGGGACGTCGGGAACTGGGTCAAGATGGCGGGGTGGGAGCAGGAACAGGAGTCCAGAAGCCAGATGTCAGAAAGTCAAGAGTCCGAGGGTTAGGAAGCAAGGAGTCACGAAGTCAGGGGTGCAAGGATCAAGAAGCAAGGAGTCACGAAGTCAGGGGTGCAAGGATCAAGAAGCAAGGAGTCACGACGTCTGAGGTCTGAGGATCAAGAAGTCAGGGGTCAAGGAGTCAAAAGCAGCAAGGCAGGGAACGTGTTGCTGTGGCAAAGAGGCGAAGGGAAAATGCTGACCTTATATCCCTTCCCGGCTTTTGCCACCAGGTGCTATGACTTACCAATCAGCCTCACCTGAGGCTGCGCCTTGCCTCTTCAGAACAAACTTAGGAACGCCCCAGTCCTGCAGAGTCCTCTTGGTCACAGAGCCTGGCTCCTGCATGCTGCACACCCGACAACCACCTTAAGTATTTTCATGCAAAGAGAGCAAGGGTGGTTAGTTACGTTTTTATGTTCATTATAAACTAATGAATAAATGAATAGGATTGATTGAGAGAGGATGCAGTTTAAATAAAATGCAACAACTAACACAATGGCCAAATTGGGATGGGGCTGCTGGAGGGGGGAAAGAAATGACGCCTGCCCAAGGAACTATTCTAACTAAAGACAGATAATATAAACCACTAAGACACAGACACTAGGGGACACGGGTGGTGCTGTGGTCTAAACCACTGAGCCTTGGGCTTGCTGATCAAAAGGTCGGTGGTTCGAATCCCCGCGACAGGGTGAGCTCCCGTTGCTCGGTCCCAGCTCCTGCCAACCTAGCAGTTTGAAAGCACACCAGTGCAAGTAGATAAATAGGCAGGAAGGTAAACGGTGTTTCTGTGCACTGCTCTGGTTTCGGTGTTGTGTTGCGCCAGAAGCGGCTTAGTCATGCTGGCCACATGACCCGGAAAAACTGTCTGTGGGGAGGGCAAACGCCAGCTCCCTCGGCCTGTAAAGTGAGATGAGCGTTACAACCCTAGAGTTGTTCACAACTGGACTTAACTGTCAGGGGTCCCTTTACCTTTACCTTTACCTTTAAGGTACAGACAAGAAACAAACAATATATATATATATCTACATGGTAGCTGGGTTGAGGAAAAATAACAGGCAGGCTGAATAAAAAAATGCCACTGACAAGCATGGCAGAGTTTCAGTTTCCATATTGTTTTGGAAAGCATGCATGAGGCAAGTTCACCTTTAAACATGAACATCTCCCATACCCCTATCTGGAAATACTACAGCATAAGGACATAATCATAACCATTGCAACCTCAGTTACTAAGTGTGGGATAATTACAGACAAATGGGAAGGAATTTTTGCAATAATCTCCAAGTCTTGCCCATCCAGTTCCTTCACCTTATTCTTTCAAACAACAGTATTCATTCAGTACAAAAAATACATGATACATTCTTGGTTTAGTAATCTGACCTCTTCCCCCCCCCCCCCAAACACACACTTCTTTTTTTACCAACTCCTTCATATAGTATATTTGGCCTTCCTCCTAACCTCCTAGGAATTCCAGACACATTTTGCTTATTATTCTAAAGATTTATTTAAGAATATTCATTGGGAGTCAGTTAAATAGACATGGAACCCCAAGAAACACATTCACTGGTATATAACATCATACAGAATATTGGTTTAGCTGGCTAACCTATGCCTTGATCATCAGGTATAATAATATTTGCTGGTGGATCTGGTGTAGGTTTAGGTTGACCGCCTTTCATAACCAATACCTCATTTACAAAAGTAAATTACACAGCTATGCTCTTTCCCCCTTCTACCTTGAAATAATATTAGCATAAGAAGGTCAACCTCACTGTTAGGTAGGGTGAGGCAAGGTGAGAGAGTTTCTGAGATACTGAAAGAAGGCAGCAGATTGTGAAATATTTACCTATTATTATACTTTGGGTGTGGCACCATTTAGTTTTTCTGCCTTGGGCACCAGAATACTGCTGCATATAGGAGAAAGAATCCTGTTTCAAAGCAGCTACTTTGTTTTTGTTTTTTAATTGCATCTTTATTTATTTGTATGCTGTTTACTTGCCAAAGTGGCTTCTAAGCCATTTGCAAGTATAAAGCCACACATATAATAGAAATACACATTAGAACACTTTCATCAAAATAAACACCCACAATGAAAATGCAGAATAAAGCAAGCCCAATAAAATGGCAAGGAAATCAGCCCTGAGTGTTCACTGGAAGGACAGATCCTGAAGCTGTGGCTCCAATACTTTGGCCACCTCATGAGAAGAGAAGACTCCCTGATGTTGGGAAAGGTGGAGGGCACAGGGAGAAGGGGACGACAGAGGACGAGATGGTTGGACAGTGTTCTCGAAGCTACCAGCATGAGTTTGACCAAACTGCGGGAGGCAGTGGAAGACAGAAGTGCCTGGCGTGCTCTGATCCATGGGGTCATGAAGAGTCGGACACGACTAAACGACTAAACAACAACAACAATAAAATGGCGCAACAATTGAGAGAGTTGAAATGATTGATCTGGCACATTCATTGCCACACCTGCAGACGTAAAGAAGAAGCAGAGCTGCGTGTCATCAACATATTGTTGACAAAGTATTCCAAAGATCCAGGTGACCTCACTCAGCAGTTTCCTGGAGATGTTAAACGTCACAGGGGTAAAAAATGAACCCTGTGGAATCCCGCACATAAAACACCATGGGGATGAACAACACTCCCAAGCACTACCCTTTGAAAACAACCATCCAAGTAGGACTGTAACCATCACAAAGTGGTGCCATCCACCCTCAGCTCAGAAAGCTGCTCCAGAAGAACACCATAACTAATGATACTAAAAGCCGCTGATCTTGATGTTCTTACTGGGCAGTGTAGGCGAAGATTTCCATATTCCATCTGAGGTAACCCATTCTAGAGTTGTTAATGGCTTTATATGTAAGTAAAGGTAAAGGTCAAGGGACCCCTGACCATTAGGTCCAGTCACGAACGACTCTGGGGTTTTGGCGCTCATCTCGCTTTACTGGCCAAGGGAGCCGGCGTACAGCTTCCGGGTCATGTGGCCAGCATGACTAAGCCGCTTCTGGCGAACCAGAGCAGCACACGGAAACGCCATTTACCTTCCCGCCAGAGCAAGGGGATTTGAACCACCAACCTTCTGATCGGCAAGTCCTAGGCTTAGTGGTTTAACCCACAGCGCCACCCACGTCCCTTTATATGTAAGTAAGGTAAAGGTAAAGGTACCCCTGCCCGTACGGGCCAGTCGTGTCCGACTCTAGGGTTGCGCTCTCATCTCGCTTAAGACGCCGGGAGCCAGCGCTGTCCGAAGACACTTCTGGGTCATGTGGCCAGTGTGACGAAGCTGCTCTGGCGAGCCTGCACCAGCGCAGCACATGGAAACACCGTTTACCTTCCCGCTATAAAGCGGTACCTATTTATCTACTTGCACTTAGGGGTGCTTTCGAACTGCTAGGTGGGCAGGAGCTGGGACCGAACGACGGGAGCTCACCCCGCCGTGGGGATTCGAACCGCCGACCATACGATCAGCAAGTCCTAGGCACTGAGGTTTTACCCACAGCGCCACCCACGTCCCTATATGTAAGTAGCAAGCCCTTAAAATTGGTTCAGTGGCTGATAAGCCACCAGCACCTATTATGATGTTACTGTTTTATTTTTATAAGCCACCTCAAATCTGTATGGAAAGACAGCCTGCAAATCACAGCATAAAAAACCCTCCCAGACCCAGAGGTTTTCTGTTTCTGCTGTCGGTATTAACACCATCTCCAAGATTCTAGCAAGCGTTGCATTGCCTGCATTAACTCTCAGGCATTAAAAATGTGTGTAAACGCCGCAATGACAAGTGCTCGCTGTCCACAAGGCTTGTAAAAGTTTACTTCAAACAATTGGCGCTATCAGATAATTCAGTCCGTGGAATGCAAGAACCCCCTTTCTTTGCATTTGTTTTTATGTTTTCCTTATTTTGAAGTGGTTGAGTGGTCCATCTACCCACCGAGTCGTTTCCTTACAAGTTTTCGTTTTAATTAATAGACTTGTGAATAACCACAATTGCCTTGTGGGACACACAAAATGCTAAGCAGATGACTAAGCTTGCAGTGGAGCAATCCGCTCAGTACAGTTTTGCCTTAATTTAATTCATACATGATCGAAGGCGGCAGAGGGAAAAGGGGCCGAGAGGAGCATGGCAATTATGTTGCTTAATGTATAGCTCTGGTCCTGTTTCAAATTAAAAGGAGTCCCTTGTGTACGGAACCTAATGTTCATAAAAGCAAAAGCAACGTTTTTGATTTATGGTCACCTGTTTGCATGCTATTGAACTTGGGAGGGGATGGGCATTGGAATGCATCTCAAGGGGGGGTGGGCATTAAGGTAGCATTTCATAGATCTTTGGCAATTTGCCCACCAACTAAGGGGGCATGGCTCAGTGGTAGAGCATCTGCTTGGCACGTTCAATCCATGGCATCTCCATGTGGGAAACCCTGGAGAGCCACTGCCAGTCAGTGTAGACAACACTGAACTACATGGACCAATGGTCTGACTCAGTTGAAAGTATGTCCATATGTTCCCACCTGTTCATATGTTCCTCCCTGAAATATCACCTGCATAGATTTAAAAGATCACTTAGATTATCTGGGGGAAATTCTACTCATGGTACCTCACTCTACATTTTCAGGTTATTCTTCTTCTTTCTTCTTTGGCGATCACTCATAGCCAAGTAAGATTGTCTTCCATAAACAATGTTTTAACAGTGAGTCTGTAAGTGACTGTGGAGGCCAGTTCTGGATCCACACGTCCTTCCACAGTGGGGACATAGATTTCCGGGTGGGAGTTGATCATGGGAGGGTTTGCCCAGCGTGCCTTCCTCTTAGCACATTTCTCCCTTTCGTCTGGAGTTTGAGTGTCTTCAAAGCCCATGACACCTTTGGTAAAGGCTGTTCTCCAATTGGAGCGCTTGCAGGCCAGTGTTTCCCGGTAATAAGGTGGTGACCTGAAAATTGCCTTTACTGTGGGATACCTTTCCCTGCTTCAGATGTTATCTGAATTACCATTCACCATGGCTTCAGTGAACAGATTTTTTAAGGCAGTGGTATTTCAAAAAAATACTCTTTTCAAGAGTAAAGTTTAGGAGAATCTAGAGATCTGGGTTAGTTATTAGCAACATTAGACTAGGCCTATGGTTTTCAAATTGGAGAGCTAGCCTAGCTCTCAGAAGTGTAAATCAGTGGCATGCTTCTTTCACATGGCCTCTGTGGATTAAGATGCCCAGGACTGAACTGAGGACCTTATGCAAGCAAAGTAGATGCTCCGCTACTGAGCTAATAGTAACCCTGGGATTCTTCAATTGGTTGAGCTGGGAGAGCTCAGTCAACCTGCGAAGACATCCTGCTGCTTTCTGAGGAGGATGCTGAGCTCACTAAAATGGGCAGGCAGAGAATCATCGCAGCATCCACAGTGGCCCCCGTGGATAAAACAATTTGAGGAGGCTTAAATGTTTGCTTTCTTGAATTAGGCTTGCCAACTCCAAACAGTCTGAAGAAGATGCATGTTGGCCTGTTTCTGACAACACTGCATGTAGAAGAATATTAGGAAATTCCTCTACTTGAGTAACGTTTTGTTCATGCTTAGGAGGTCTTGACTGTAGGGTATTTAGAAGTTATGACTGTGGGGAAAACCAGTAAACTCTGAAGCCTGTCACTGGTTTGGCACTGGACCACTAATAAGCACATACCCTCCAATGTTTCTCTGATGAAAACAGGGCTGTCCTATTCCACAACAACAACAACAACAATTTTATTATTTATACCACAGCCATTTGACTGGATTGCCCTAGTCACTCTGGGCTGCTTCCACCTTATATAAAAACATAATAAAACATTAAATATTTTTAAAACTTCCCTATACAGGGCTGCCTTCAGGTGTCTTCTAAAGGCTGTATGGTTACTTATCTCCTTGGCTCAAAGGTTGCATAACTCTATAATCTCCAATAGTTCTCTGATGAAAATAGGGACGTCCTAAGGAAAAGTGGGACATTCTGGAATCAAAAATAAATCTGGAGCTGTCCCTGGAAAATAGGGACACTTGGAGGGTCTGTAAGCAGTGCCTTGTCCCTTAAAACCACTGCCATGTTCCTGTTCAGGCAGTGGGCAGGAGCTGCCTTTGGATGGTTTGTTAGAAACTAGCTGGAGGGCAGTCCAGCTCTGTGGAACTACAGCTATCTAATTGGTTTTGCTTGTGTGTGCTGTCTTTGCTTTTATTATGGGGAAACACTACGCAGCCCTTCTAATTAGATTGTTAAACATAATAGCCAAACGGCACAGCCGTGAAGAATGTGCTTCTACCCTTTTGTTAAATGTAGAACGGGACTCAGCCAAGATCCAGGATTTTTTTCCAGCCCATTTCCCCCCATCATCAGATCTGATGGTAATGAGACTGTTTATTTTTCTTCTTCAATTAATGCAGAAGACTGTTGCCTTGATGAAGTCCAAAATAAATGTCAAAACACAATTCCAGTAGTGAACACATATCTTTCTTTATTCTGTTGTTCCTTCCTCTATTTGTTTGGAATACTCAGGCCATGCACTAATTAGTGCCCTTGTTCACTGTCTCCACACAAAGGACAAACACAGAGAGGCTCTCTCACCCTTGGGGGTTGGCCTCTCTGCAATGGGCTTGAGAAGGCACGCTGGCGGTGTGACGGCAGACATTCCCAAGGTACCCTCTGCACCGTGCTGGATTTTGAGATAAAGAGCTAAAGTTAGTAAGGGAGGATCTGTCAGGTTTAAAAGAAGCTGCGATAACAGGCAGGCCCATACAGCATCCAGGGAGAGATCTATAAATCTTGGGGGCTCTCAGAACTTTGGAAGCAAATAGGCATTTGGGGTTTTAGTCAGTCCATTCTGTAGCAGCGGCTTCTGACAGGCAACAGAGAAGAATTGTTGTATGCTGCTCACTCTACCCATAGGGCCAAAAAGTGGTATAAAATTGTTCTTTTAAAATATGAGTTAATAATATTCTTTTTGTGCGGCACGATGCTGTTGTGCAAGGACTCGTGTTTGCATTGTTCATTCTCCATACAAAAAGAATATTGACACTAATCACATCAAAACTGCTTTACTGAGTGTTTCCTCAATGCATACAGGCTCTGGCAGATTGAGAGGATGAGACCAAAAGTGGACCCAACAGCCAAGAAGGCAGTTTCTGCATGTGCTGTAAAGGGAAGTGAGGGGTAGCTGGGACTCCTCAACCTGAGAAGGTAGCCCATCTAGGAGAATGAAAACACTGGTCCTAAACCTCTGCTGCCTTTTGGGAGGAGAATAGGCCAAGGAGTAAACCCTACGCAAATCTGGAGAGGCGTTCCTAGAACAGTTGGGTGGCTCCTTCTGACAACTCCTGCAGCCAAGCTGTTGCAAAACATATTGCTCTGCTTTCCTTTGGACCACATCAGCAAGGCACATCATCTGGGCAGCCCAACCTGTGGATTGGCAATGTCTAACTAAGTTCAAGCTGCTGGTTTTGGTGCATAAAGCTCTGGAGAGCTTGGGATCAGGATACATGAAAGATCATCTCACCTCTTAGATACCTAATGCATCACTTTGGTCCACAGGTGATAATGATGGCCTCCCGCAGATACCATTTTATCAGGAGGTCCATTCTGCCCAATGTAGGAAGCAAGGCTTTAGTTTTGTGTCACCTGCCCTTTGGACTCCCCACCACCACCATTAAATTTCAGACAGGTGACACCTCTGTTTTCTTTTCAATGTCTTCTGGATCCCTTCTTCTTTCTCAAATAGCTTTTTAAGTAGAGATCCATCCTAGCCTACATCTGTATTAGAATTGATTGTAAATACTTTTTTTGTTTTATCACTTATTGTTTACCACCTTGGGCTTCTTTAGGAGTGTAGGTGCGATATAAATTCAATAAACATTGCTGCTGCTGTTGCGACACTGTTGCTGCCAAGAGTGCTGGAAGGAGGACTGCTCTTCTCTGCTGCAAGGCTCCTGGGAGGCCACTGGGACATTCCTGGAACAACTCTTGGGTTGGGGCAACTGGCTAAAATGTTGTAAAATGTTTTAATGGTTCTAATTTTGGTTCCTCTGTTTTGTTTTTATTGGGTTGGTGTTGGTTAAATGTTTAGTTGGGGTTGGCAGTTATTTCAGTTTGGGTATAACTGTAAACTGTTGTTGTTGTTGTTGTTGTTGTTGTTGTTGGTTTCTATTGATTTATTGGCTTATTTGTGGCTTGCATAGGATATCTTTTTATGTTTGCAGTTGTGTTGTGTTTTTATATATGTTGTAAGCCGTCCAGAGTGGCTGGGGAAACCCAAGCCAGATGGATGGGATATAAATTTTTAAAACTATTATTTTTTTAAAAAAACAATTCACTTTAGTAAAGTGGGAGAAGACAAAGATGCAAATGTACTAAAGAAGCTGGAAGTTGTGGCACGTCGCACATGCTTTTGGCCGAGAATTAATTTTTGAAATGTCCTAGTTAAACTGGGATTGGGAAGGCGTGGGAGGCAGGGCAGAACAAACCTGAGAATTAATAAAAGAACTGAACTGGGGAAATCACAAACTTCACTCTTTTTAAAAAGAGTGAGAGAGAGAGAGACTGTGTGCGTGTGTGCATGGCAATGCCACAATCCTTTGCTTTGCCCTCCCCCCCCCCATTTCCTGTTTCAAGAAGTGAGAGGGCAAAAGAGAGAGAAAATAGAATTGCTCTCAGCATTTCGTTCAAGGATAAGAAGAAACGAAATTGCAGCCATTAAAAAATTGAAATATGTGGGCCACAGAAATGGACACGATGGCTACACAGAGAACTGTATTTACACAGAATAATGAACTGTGTAGAAAATAAAGTTGCACCCCCAAAAGATTTTTATACAATGCCTTTCTGCACAGTGCAGGCTGCAGGCTCGTGTGTACAAAGGAGGCCTTGCGTAAGCGCTGTGCCCTTACTTAAGGTATGGGCTGGAACATGTTATTATATTGTTCAAGATTAAATAATTAGCAGAACATGGTCAAGATCAAAGGTTCTCCTGTGCCGCCGGTAATTCGAACGTTACCCAAATTATGACATCCACGACTCCTGCTGCTATGATAACCTGTGGGCATGAAATCTTATGCACTGACACTGCGTTTTTCATTCAATGTCTTTGTGAGAGGTTAATTTAAGAAACAAAAGCATTTAACCAGCCCCAGCCACCCAAGATATAGTGACTAAAAGGGAATATAATTCATTTGAATGCTAAGCAAAAACAGCAAGCAAGACAGCTGGCTTGTGACCTCCGACACAGAGATCAGTTACAGGGGTAGGCGGCGGGTGGGTGGGCAGGCAGGCAGGCAAATGGCAGAGACTCATCTTCTCCCTTTCCTTAACAGCCTTATGTCAAAATACTCCCACAGTCATCCTTACATCAGACCAGGTCTCTTACCTAGCCTTCTCAATCAGTCAGTCCTGTTATTATTATTAGTCAACACATTATTCTAGACAGAGAGAGAGAAAGAGAGAGAGAGAAATCACTTTACTTGACATTGTTCATATAGATCTGAAAAGCTTTTAAGTAAGAACCCTCTATTACTATAAGGGGAGAAATAAAATTAGTCACTGGGTGTATATGAGTCATGTTCCAGCGCTCTGATATGCAAATGCTGGCAATATTCACTCGCGAATCATTCCTACCCTTAGACTTCAAACCTTTTACGCCTGCGGACAATGCCCACGCATTGCAGAATGCTTATCTGTGAATTGTTCTTACAAGTGGGACCCACACACACAAAAAGTTGCATCGTCTCCTTACCACCAGCCAGCAGGACTCAGGACAGCCATACCCTTTTCAGAATATCCCCTTCCGTTCCTTCCCTGCTAGGGATGGAAGGATCTGTCAGTGATGGTTCTCTTGGTTTCTACGTTCCCCGACGATAAATTCAGTTCTCCACAATTCTGCAGCAATCTGCATTAAAAACAACAAAAACTAATGAAACTTCTCCAGCTATTTAGTGCAATTTTCAGGCATGCCGTTTCTCCAAATACAATGCATTTTTTTCTCCATTATTTTCGCCAATACGTTCATTTTTATGCATATTTCCCCCTAATATGTGCCTTTTAATAAACACTCTTTTGTTGGAGAGCTGCATCGCAAAATGTGTATAATTGCAGATTTTAAAGGATGGTTGTGTTTCAGTTCTCATATCGTTTTGGAGAGTGTGAATATTATAAAACCAGCTGTAATTGAGCACTAAACCGAATTTCTCCCCAACCCTATTTCCCACCCATTTTTATTTTGCAACTGACAATCAACATCGCATTGCTATCACACATAGTCTCCACTGGGCTGTCTTGTTTTTTGAAACTATTTTGCTTAGTTTTTGTTCTGCTGACCTTGGGCTTCCTCCCAGTGCCATGTGCTTTCAATGCAATACAGCAGGTCCCACTGGGAATGCTGGGATTCCCTTTCTCTTTGTTCCTCACCCCATGTGCATTTCCCCCTTAGAAAGACAGAGGAGTAAATGAAGAAAACCCAGAAACACTCTTCTTAAAGAAAATCTTGTTTAGAAGACAGGTAAAAACCAGCAGAAAGACACAAAAAATAGTGAGATGGGATTTAAGACAGATTGGGGAAGGGAAAGATAATTGAAAGAGGCCACCATAGAAATAATATGGGATAAGGATTCTTTATTTAAAAAATCTATTATATGGTCAAGATAAAGTATCCATGTATGATTTCTTTATTTTTAATTGATTACAGGTATATACCACCCTTCTGCCAAGGCAGCCAAGGCAGTTTACAGTTTTAAAATACTAATAGAAATAAATAATATAAAATGCAAAGTTGGCCCAGTGGGAGGGGGACCAGTCTGGCTTGAGCAGGTCCTGTTATGGTTTTGGCCTGTCTTCCTCACAATCTTCTTCTTCCCCAGAGGGCAGAAGGTGTCCATTGGCCCTAGATAGTGTCCCTGGTCCAGTTAAAATTAGTTATGGCATTTTGGAGATGTGGAGATTTTCATTATTCCTCCACTCCTGAGAGGGGCCTCCTAAGACTGTTGTTAATTTTTAAGTTACCTCAGTGCATCTCCATGTAACATCTAATTTGGCCCTCATTCACAACTAATTTTGGCACTATGGAAGCCAATGAATAGAAAGGGACCCTTAACAATCCATGAATAATCCTTTGTTTCTGCCTGAATGGGCAGAATCTGCTATAGGTATGCATATATAACTTAGCTGGTATGAGGCCAGACCAGGATTTCCTAACATTTGGAGTGTCTGTGCTGGACATTTCATGGGGAAGGAGACACTGAGGATGGAATTTCTGTGGCTGGCTAAATCACTTTTGTGCCTGACTAACATTTGAATAGGACTTTTTAATCTTCAAAGTGACTTTCAGCCCATTTCTCCTGCAATGCCACCAGCATCGATGTAATTCTAATCTCTTGAGCAGATGTTTTGCTGAACTCCGATACTGTAGCTCTGAAGCTGGTGACACTGAACACACTCGGAAAAGCAAAACTCCCATTGAGTCAATATAGAGGCTGCTGAAACTAAAGATACTGTGGTGGAAAGTGTCTTTGTATTTGGGGGCGACCATTTGCTATTGTTTGTAACCCTAAACGGGCTGATGACAGCAGGTAGACGCTGGCAGGGCAAAGGATGAAAACTACAGCGTAACAGAATACAAGGAGCTTCAGAACTAAGTCGTGAAGGCTTTTTTCGCTGATCACCTACAATGGGGGGGAATTTCTCCAGAGACTCACACAACTTTGACCTACCAAGCTCAATGTAGTTTGTTGGCTACATATGGCAGCCTATCAGGGGCTCAAATAAACTTCATGTTTTCACATGTGGATAGTTAACCACCAGGCTGCACTTGCCTTGGAGAACCAGAAATTGATATGGCTTCCTTTTTATCACGTCATCACACATTTAGCTATACAAATTCAGAGTTAGGTGAGGAACCAGATGTTGCTGGACTATGACTCCCATCAGCCCCAGAAAGCATGGCCAATGGTCAGGGGTTATGGGAGTTGCAGTTCAGTAACATCTGGAGGGCCAAAGTTTCCCCACACCTGGTGTAGATGTTGCTTCCCCCATGATCAGCAGCTCCAAACAAAATTCTCCATGCTGGTGCATACTTCTTATACGTGATATAAACTGAATGCTTGACAGTAGTATAAATGGAGAAGAGGTGGGGAATCTATGAGGCTGCATGAGCATAGTCATGCTTGCACAAGTGGAATTGCTCACCCTGTGTGTGTCCCTCCCAAAGCTACTTCTTAGAGTTGAGGGGCCCTCAGAGCAAGTTTGGGATGATGTTGATGTAGGGCATGTTGGGATGCTGCTAAGGAATTGGGGGCAATTGGCAAGCCCCCAGCTGGCTCCAGCCCACTGGCCGACATGCCAGTCAAACTCCAGTCCTTGGCGCAGCATGAATCTGCGACCCAGAGCTTCAGAAGCTTCAGAAGCTGGGCACGCAACTCAGCAGAGTAAACACACAACAGACGTGGCAGGGAGAGGCTGTGTAAAGCATATTTACAAGCAGATTATTCAGCATACATCAGGACAAAAGGAAAAACATGTCTTCTCCCCTTCATGTCCAAAAGCAAGCAGCATAAGCAATAGCTATACACAAACAGAGGTTCCCAGCAAGCTGTGCTGGAGTGTAAACAGGCATGTGACATACAACAGTCATTCCTGTTCCTCTTAAGGTGGAACAGAATATTCTAACGGCATGGATGGCCTCACCAAGCCCTACCTGGAGATGTCAAGAATTGAATCTAGGACCTTCAGCATGCAAAGCAGATGTTCTACTACTGAGCTACCACCCTTATTGGGGTCATAGCTCATACTGGGGTCACTGGAAACAGTGTGTGTCAATGTTGTCACTACTCAGATGGACACAGAATGGTAGATTCCACATTTCAAACTTCTCATAGGTCCTGGAGTGCACCCTCATACAGTTTGGATCAGGAAATCCTTGTACCAGATGATACGGCTGAGCTTCGGTGGGAAATTCTCGGTGGCAAAAGTAATATCTATACCAGTTCTCACATCCCATCAGAAATCAAAGGGATTTGAAGTATTTAGGTTGGTTAGATTGCATTCTGCATCTTGAAATGTTTTCCACAAAGTCTGGAACTTTTTCAAACTGTCTAGAATTCGCATGACACCACAAAAGTTCTCTAGGTTTGTTGCTCCTAGGAACAATGACTAATGCCAGCAAATTGCTGATCAGTGAAAATAAAAGCAAGGAATATTATTTATTCATTGCACTTAGAAATAAGTATTGAGGGAGTTGTTTAATTTAATGATTCCCAGTCTAATACTTTTAAAAAGATGCCTGAGGGCTTTTCTACTACCACACAACCCACCTCTTTCCATTCCACTTCCGCCTGGCAGCTGAAAGAAACTCATGGAAAGGCTACGTGGAACATTTTAGAACCATTTTATAACCTCATTACCATGGTGTTCCCTTGGAGTTAAGATTTCCTTTGTTGTCTTCTCTCTCTCTCTCTCTCTCTCTCTCTCTCTCTCATCATTAAAATGGAAGGAAGCAATGAATTTTTTGCTTTGCAATTCTATATCTACATGTTTCCCTGATTTTTCCAGGAATCCAGGTGGCAGTTCTGTAAATTTGAGATGCTCTCCCACAAAACTTCAACAAAAAAAAGTTACCCAAACCCCTTACTCTAATACAATAAAAAAAATCCTTAATAGTGACATTAAAAAGCTAAGCTTAACAGCATGTATAATGAAAAAAGAAGAAGGTACTGGTATGTTGATGTGCCCATGAGTAAATGTTTAGTTCAGAACTATTTGTGAAATTCGAAACAGAAAACCTTGCAACATGCAAGGCCAACGTAGACATCAGACATCTTCAGGCAGCTGCTGAGGCCGGCACTCCCCAGCGCAGCTCACAGACGCTGACCTCAGGACACGTGGCTACGCGTTTTAACATTTGCACAATGCACTGGAGAGCTAAGTAACTCCAGAGCATTGTGGGAGTTTTAAAAGGAAGGTTGCTTAGTACTGGTTTGATGGAGGGCAACCTAGCTCCAATCAGAGAAGCCTCCTGGAACCCCACTTACAAGGGATGGGTCTCCTTCCAGTCTGAAGGTGGACTTGCTCCAGCCTGCCCTGTTGTCTTCCAGAAGCACCCAGGTAAGCTCAGGGGCCCCTTCCAAACCCATGGGTCTCACCATTCAGATGTTCACTCTACCTCCTTCAGTCTAGCAGAGCTACTGACCACATACAGTCAGTACAACATAGCAGTGATTGGTTTGTGTGTTCCCCAGGTCTACCCAGTTCAGGTTGGGAAAAGAAAGGGGTGTGGGCAACTATAGAAACTAACCAATTACATTACCCCTTCATTGTTTCGGTTTCTTTAGAATTCCTGAGCAACACCGGGTGCTTTCAGCTAGTAGCAGATAAACTGAAGTGATGAACTGAATGATGTTAAGCAACAAGTAGTTGATCAACATTTATGGCAGGTTCACGGTTAAGTGATGCAGTAGAATGTCAAGCTATCTTGGTCCTGGAATGGCTGTAGCTGTCTTACAGCTGGTAAATGCTGCTCCTAACCACTGAGGCCACCTGCGCCTCAAGTGGAAAATATGTAATTCTGTCGAGAGTAGCCAAGTAGGCCAGCTCTATCTTTTTGTTATTGATATTCTAAACAATTTTTTTAACCATTGTAACAAGAGTAATACATAAGGATATTCTTCATTCTTCACAGTCAAAAACACAGCAGTAACCGGTGAGTAGAATCACGGAACGAGCCTTTTTCTGTGGTGTCTCCTCTCTTGTGGAATGTCCTCCCCAGGGAGGCTTGCCTGGAGCCTTCATGACATATATTTAGGTGCCAGAAACAAAATGTTTCTGTATAACCAGGTCCAGACCCTATTTTCCATGGACAGTCCCAGATTTACACAAGCCATCCCGGTTTCTACCAGAATGTCCCACTGTTCATTAGGATGTCCCTATTTCCATCTGAGAAATGTTGGAGGGTATGGTAGAGTGTCCCTGTTTTCATCTGATGGTATTGAGTTATGCGACCTGCAAGCTGAACTATACAACTTTTCAAAGACATTTGAAGACAGCCCTGTTTTCTTATTTTTTTTATATGTTGGAATCCACCTAGAGTGACTGGGGCAACCCAGTCAGAAGGACAGAGTATAAATAATAAAATTATTATTATTATTATTATTATTATTATTATTATTATTATTAAGAACATTCCTATTTTCATCTGAGAAATGTTGGAGGATATGCAGGCCTTTGGCTGATTAACATTTTATTGCCTTTTAAATATGTTTGTGGGAGTGTGGTGATTGCTTTGTTCTTGTTTCTGTTTTATTATGTATTTTGTCTTCTCATTTTTATGTTGTGAGCCCCCCTGTAACCTTTGGATGAAGGGCAGTATACAAATTTAATAAATATAAATAAATAAATCCTATGCTTCTGTGAAGTAACCAAGAATGACATGACATTTAAAATGGCAAGGCTGAAGTTTCAAAGCTGGGGAGATTGTAATGCTTAATTCCTATTAGTTTAATGAATGCATTAATCTATTGCCTAGAATTCTCTCATCTTAATTACTACTCTTTCTTTATCCCTAATTTGTTCAACTCTCATCCCTGCCATTCAGTCTTAGATACAATTGCTACACCCTTCCCAATGCTGTTTTCCTCTTGTTTTTATTAAACTTGCCATCTGCATGGATGGCCCCAGATTTTTGTAATTAAGGAGAAAGTGAATAATCCCTGCTTGCTCATTTTCCTCACATCACTGATGATTTTATAAACCTCTGTTGTCTTCCCTTCTCTGCTGTCTCCACGGCCCTCCATTCCCTAGCCCACTGGAGAGATCTAATGTATCTACCACAGGGATGGGGGAGCTACTCAATTCAGTTCACATTTAAAGGCAAACTTGCTCCATTCACTCTTTTTGAAACAAAATGCAAACCAACACACAGCCATCCTTTGAAAATTCACACATCACTGAATTGTACAATTCAGTTCCCCAGCCAAGTACAGTGGTACCTCAGGTTACAGACACTTCAGGTTACAGACACTTCAGGTTAGAGATTCCGCTAACCCAGAAATAGTACCTCGGGTTAAGAACTTTGCTTCAGGATGAGAACAGAAATCACACGACGGCAGCACAACGGCAGCAGGAGGCCCCATTAGCTAAAGTGGTACCTCAGGTTAAGAACAGCTTCAGGTTAAGAATGGACCTCCAGAACGAATTAAGTTCTTAACCTGAGGTACCACTGTAATGTGTACCCCCCAAAAATTGCATATACTGAGGCAAAGTGTGCCTATGAATGCAAAGATCAGTGAATAACATAAAAAATGCACTATTGGAAAATTGCTTTGCAAAATCATTTATTAGGAAAGACTGCATACCAAAATGTGTATATGAGGAGAAATTCTCACTAAAATGCTGAGGAATTTCCATGAGTCAATATCGCAAACTGATGTGGAAATGTGGAGAACTCAATTTAAGATTGGGAAAATGAGAAACAGATAGAACCCAAAATTTGCGTGTTCACCCATCCCTAATAACTTTTCAATTGCACCTCCCCTGTGGACATCAATGCGAATGAAGGCGGCAGCCATTTGTGTATATAAAACACTGAGGTACACTTGGAGCCAAGCATTAGGAAGAGGTTAGTGACGCCACTTGTGACGCCAGCCACTGGAAATCAGACTTGCTCCTATTTGCGTTGAGAACTGCGGCTGCCCTCGTCCTTGGTTCTATTCGTAATCATATCAGAATGTGGTCAAAATAGGTGTAACTAGGCAGGAAGGTATGTAGATGGATGGGAGGTGGAGAAATTTGGTCAAGTTCATATTTTAATGCAAACCTATCAAATCTGAGCTACATGAAATAATGCATGAACACAAATACAGCTGTCTTTCAAATGCAGATCACCACCAGAACTGCATATCTAAAGGGGACGTGTGCCTGAAATATCTATATTATTGAAATAAATTTTATTATAGAAACTTGTTTGCAAGAATCTGTCTATTAGAAGAAATGGGCACTGATGAATTTTCATGAGGTGTTTTTTTTAATTGCAAACTGATGCAGAAATGTGGCAAAGTGAAGTAATGATTGGAGAAATGGACTTAAATAAGTTGAAATTGACAGATTTATCCATACCTAGTTACATGTCAGTTAAGTGTCTTCTTGCATTATGCCCTGGCAAATGCAACCTCCTTCTTGTCCCAGACAGCTTACAATTCAGGAATTGGATAGCACTGGCTCAAAGTATTCTACCTGGTGATTTTCTGCAATTTGCAGGGGGGTGGAAACAGAGAATACTCCCTGAATATTTGATTCATCTTTCAAGAGTGGGCAAATTTTAAGAATTTTCAAAGAGTGGTCTTAGCTTACAAAACAGCTTGGTTAAGATTATCTTCCTTTCATACAAAAAGCTGGCAGCTTGGCAGCTTGGCAACATTCCTGGGACAGAATGACTCTGAGAATTATGCTGTCTCACGATGTCATAACTTCCAGAGTGGCATTTTTTGACCCAGAAATGTTGATGAACACCCAAGGCAGCACTCAAAGCAGCAACAGATTTCTTTTCTTTTTTTCCAGTTTTATAAAAAGGCAGGAAGGGGAGCAAATGCATCATATTTAAGACCCCCTCCTAAAAATTCCAAAAGATCACCTGTCCCTCAAGGTCTCTGAAACCCCCCACCATTCTTTCCAACTCTGTTAAAATTTCCATTCGCTTTAGAGAGTGGGACTCCCAGATGATGGGCTGTATCCAGAGTAGAATGACTAAAATGAATGGCTATGAATTTGAATTTGAATTTTATTATTACGGTCACAGACCAGTTCCGGCTCACTTAAAATATCAGGAAAATCATAAAACACAACAGGAATACATTGAATTGCAATTAGGTATAACAGAGACAATTCAGATATAGTGGGAGTTAAAAATATATATTAAATCTTGATCGCTAAAATATAACCTAAAATTGTCATTTAAAACCTTAATCATTTTGGTCGTACAGCTTGTTCCCTAAGTTTTATGGCAGTCGCACAGAATGGTTAAGGAATGATTTAGGCCCATTCATTTCAATGGGACTACTCTCAGCAGAACTTAGTTGGAGACACCCCTGTGTTGATAACAAAATTGACAACCCATAAGCTAAAGAAAAGAAGCCACACTGCTGTTTCGGACCTGTGCCCTGTTCATCTACAGAGGTGAGCATCTCTCCAATAAAACAGGAAGGGAAGTGCAAGGAAGCATCAGCATTTGGTCCTAATCGTTACCCTGTGATTGAAAAGAACACAATGCTTTGCTCTCCTGGGCATTTAACCTTTTTCTTTTGATTAACCACCCTGCCATGAACCACCCTACAATGAAAGCATCCTGCCATAATAGGCAAACCAATTAAGTAAATGGATTGCTGCCCTATGCGCTTCTTTTGAAGAAAGTAAATTGCACGTTATGAAGAATAGCAGATTTCTGAACTGGATTGCAAGAAGTCAATTATTATTCCAAAGCATATTAATTGAAAAAGGCTGAAAACAGCCTTTTAGCTGGCCTCCTACTGCATATGTGAGTGGTTTTAGTTGATTATCAGAGCCAGCTAAGGAGAGACAGTCAGGCTAATCAGTAGGGATAGGACTAGCTGGTCTAAATCTTGTGCTAAATTTAGCAACACATTCTGTTAGCAGGCATGAGAAGCAATAGGTGTAGCTGTCATACAGCAGGATCCAGCAGAACAATGACTTCTGCGGGACTCCAAGGGCAACTGATATGCAGCTGACACTGCAACGGCTCCAAGCCATAAAGTGCCTCGCTTCTTTTCCTGCTCTCTTAGCAAAGATGTGCATGGGAAGTATACAGAATGAAGGAGAGCGAGGGGGAGAGGAGGAGAATGGAGAATTCAATGTACTATATATAGACTTGGGGAGCAAGTATTGTCACACCAAGGGATTTTTCTTCTTGCTCTGACTGGTCAGCTCAGCCAAGGCCACAAGAAAACCAGGCATTGGGCCAAATAGCAGCAGTGAAGTATTGCTGAAAAGGTGCTGCCTGCAGGGACTGATCTAGCTGGTTTTGCCAGGACATTCAGGGTCTAGCTGATGTTTGCATTCTGTAAGCACATCCACACTTTATCAATGGAGCGGACACTGACATCCAAGGCAATGGGGAAGCCCTTTTTTCTGTACATCAAACAGAACCTGCACTAGACCTGGTTGATCATCAAGGTGTGTTTGCTTTCCAGCTGAGTAGGCCTTTTCTGCTTGTGGCAATATTCTTGTTCGGTTTTGAGGGGGGGGACAGAGATGTTGCTATACGTTTCTGTTAGAACAGCCCTCACAAGAATGGCCTTCAAGCATTCTGTTTTAATAATAATAATAATAATAATAATAATAATAATAATAATAATTCTGGGCCTTGGCCCAGTATACCTGAAGAAGCATCTCCAACCCCATCGTTCCCCCTAGACACTGAGGTCCAGCTCCAAGAGTCTTCTGGCGACTCCCTCACTGCAAGAAGTGAGGTTACCGGGAAGCAGGCAGAGGGCCTTCTCGGTAGTGGCGCCCACCCTGTGGAACGCCCTCCCATCAGATGTCAAGGAAGTAAACAACTATCTGACTTTTAGAAGACATCTGAAGGCAGCCCTGTTTAGGGAAGTTTTTAATATTTGATGTTTTATTCTGTTTTTAATATTCTATTGGGAGCCGCCCAGAGTGGCTGGGGAAACCCAGCCAGATGGGCGGGGTACCAATAATAAATTGTTGTTGTTGTTGTTGTTGTTGTTGTTGTTGTTGTTGTTGTTTGTTGTTGTTGTTAAGAAAATCCTAACAGATGTAAATAGGAACAATACACAATATACAATAATACATTAAACAAACCTAAGAAATACCATAATAAATAGATTGTAAATATTCCCTTATATAATAACACAAAGCAATCATATGTTTACTGTTCCTCCCAACATGTCACTAATCATATTTACTTAATATTCTGTTTATTAACAGGGTCAGGGCAAAGGTTTGCATGAAGGTGAATGCAAGGATTCACTTAGCCCATGTCCTTCTCCTGCATCAGTTAGAGAAAGCTCCCCGATTTCCATCTGTTAGCAATACAGCTCCGGCCA
Source organism: Podarcis liolepis (assembly GCF_965112155.1). Classification (NCBI taxonomy): domain Eukaryota; kingdom Metazoa; phylum Chordata; class Lepidosauria; order Squamata; family Lacertidae; genus Podarcis; species Podarcis liolepis. The sequence goes on from NC_139558.1 coordinate 82,487,020, forward strand.
CAAAGACAACTGTCGTGACAACCGCACAGAGTTAGTCTTTCAAATAAAACTTGTGAAAAGCTACTGCCCTCCAGCCTCCTCCCACTGCAGTTAACGGCATTAAATAGCACTCTAACTAGTATTTATTTTCTTAGGCGTTCCTCACTTGCACAGCTGCTGGCATGCTGGCCTTTGATTTAAAATAAGCCCAACAGGATGAGAGTTTCGAATCCCTGAAGGTCATGAGGTGTGTGTGTGTGTATTTCTATCTGTGAAGGGCCTGTCTGAAAAAAACGTCCAACCGGCTAATGTTAACCCTCATAGGCGGATAGCCTTGGATTATAAGCGCTTGCCTCTTGTCAATTTTGCATGCCCTTTTCATCTGCGAACTACAATGGCTCAATGATATATATTTTTTCAGATGGAGGCTAACCACAAAGACACCACTGGGGTTGTTTTTGAAAAACTGGTCCTTGGTGAGAACCCCTTCTAGGTTCTTTCTCTCCACTCCTCCTCCTTGCCCTCCTCTTGTACTTCATCTTATCCTGCACCTTGTGGGAACCTATTTCCTAGGCTAAACATACCCAGCTCCTTCAACCATTCCTCATAAGGCCTAGTTTCCAGACCCTTGATCATCTTGGTCACCCTCCTCTGTACACCTTCCAGCTTGTCAACATCCTTCTTAAATTGTGATGCCCAGAATTGGACACAGTATTCCAGTTGTGGTCTGACCAAGGCAGAATAGAGCAGTACTATTACCAGTGGCGGAGCTTCATGCTCTGGCACCGGGGGGTGGAGAACAGGCGGGGGCGTGTCCTGGGGTGGGGGCGCCGCCTGCGGGGGTGGGGCACCAAGCGCAGGCAGGGGGCAGCCGTGATGGCACCCTGCCAGGATTGCACTGCCAGGGGTGGTGCGCTCCCCCCGCCAGTGACTGTTACTTCCCTTGATCAGGACACTATACTTCTGTTGATGCAGCCTAGAATAGCATTAGCTTTTTTTGCTGCTGCATCACACTGTTGACCCATGTTAAGCTTGTGGTCTGTTAAGACCCCTAGATCCTTGTCATATGTCCCCCATCTTATATTTGTACAGCTGGTTCTTCCTGCCTAAGTGGAGAACCTTACAATTGTCACCATTGAAATTCATTTTGTTAGTTTTGGGCCAGTTACCTGGTTATATTCAGCCTCTTCCTCCAAACTGGTACAACTGTGAATCATCTAGACAGTCTGAATGTTGTACTGTCTTATATATAAAAAGATGCACAATGAGACAAGGGGCAAATTTCTCATTGGTTGTCCAAATAACTTGTTAGCTAATGTTGAACCACCTGATTCTAGTTCTGATGTTGTCTCTTCTCTTCAGTTGTCCGATCAACCTGCACTTGCACAGGTTCTGTTTTCTTGGAATGAAGGTCAGTGGAGGTGTCTTAAGCGATGGGGTTTCATTTACACAGATATACAACTTGCATGAATGGGCTCACATCATTAACACTCCTACAGGCCATGATTCCCCTTTAGGTTTCCAGAGGATCCCCAAAACCCAGCACGGAGCAGCATAGAGCGAGACATGGCTCTGTGTCCTCCAGCTCAAACACACAACTCTGGCTGTTTCTCTTCTACTACCAGCCAGGTGAGGAGGCGAGGAAAGGCCCACCCATTCACCTTTATGGCGCAGGGCAACTTCTTTGGATATGCTAAATGGTGGTACTTAACTAGCCAAGCAAAGCCATTACCTTAACATAAGGAACTGGGCTGGCAAGTTACACCTTATATGTTCTATCCTCATGGATACGGGATTGAAAGTTGGAACGGGACCCAGGGTTTCATCCAAACTGACCCCCCCACACACACACACAACTCATAACAATATGTTAGTGAAGTTTTCAATCAGGCTGACCTGTGGTCCCCTAGACAACTTCCATCATCTTCAGTCAGCATGGCTAATAAGGGTTATGTGAGCAACCTCTGGACAGTCAAACTTTAGCCACCCCTGTTGTAGATGAAGATGCACTTTTTATTGTCTGAGAACTGTTATCCAGCCATCATAGTAGAGGTACATTTTTAGAGTGAAAAATTTCTCCTATTCATTCTCTTCTAGCCATATATAATCTTACAAGTCTCTGTCATGTTCTGTACTAACTATCTTTTTGCAGAGCATCAAAGCCCAAGCTGTTTAAGACTTTCTTTATATGGAAATAACTTCTGTCAGAGAAACCGTATACAATCATATGAGCCTCACAAAGCCCTTCTTCAGGCAGGGATGAAAAGCACAAGAAAGTGCAGAGATGCAAACCAGATTAAAGCTGAACTGGTGTGTTGAGCAAGTTAACAGCAATGCAAATATCTCAAAAAACTGACAGAAGGTGGCCCAATAAATTACATTAACTAGACATCAATACTGCAGCCTATCTTTTGGGATCGAAGAAGCAACATTTCTCAGTATTAAGTAGATTCCAAATACAACAGTCTAGAAAGTTTAGAGTATGCCATGTGGCAATATCCCGAGAGGCTCCCAGAATGTCTTCTTTGTCCTCTAAGCAGAAAAGGCTACATGCTAATAGTATTCTGGCACTGGAACCAGTTGCAGCCCAGTTACAATCATCAGCACATTTTGTCAAATAATTGACAGCCTGACGGTTATGAGAGATGACACTGCCAATATTTCATAAAGGCTGAAAGAAACGTTTCTCAATTCCATGTTGCATAAACAAAGCATGCAGGAAAGCCCCAGGAATGCTAACGATCGCCAATACTTAACAATATTTAATTACAACCTCTCATCAGCTTAGCACAGAGCAGAAGAATTTTTCAGAAAGTTATGCAAGTGGGGGAAGGGTTTAAAAGGCTCTATGTACTTATGTGGAGAAAGAAAAAAATCATTTACCTTCTTCCCCAGCCAATGCAACAGTATTTCCCACTTTACATTATTTGTCCAGGGCAACTTTAAATGCTGCAGCGCTGAGTCTTTCATTGCTTTCCCAAAAGAGATTTGACAATTCAAATAGACCTCATTGTTGGACATTTTTGCCCCGATGATCAGCGTCAATTACCCTTAATTTCATCCCATTATATAATGATAATGTAGGTCACACTTACAAGCAGGGCCACTGTATCTTGGAAAGCAAGCAGTGACACAGAAACAGAAAACGCTGCAGAGTGCAATCCTATGCAGACTGAATCCTAAGCAAACCCCACTGAACTCAATGAGACTTGCTCCTCGGTAAACATTGTTACGATGTAGCTGTTCAAATTTTATGAATTAGCCTGTCATTTCAATGATTATTCTGCATTGTTTTTAATCGTGTTTTATATTTTACTATGTGGAGCACACTGCCTTGATATTTTACATGAGTTTGCAGTATACTGATGCTTAAATAAATCCACCATTTTGAGCGGATCATGATGATATAATATTATATCTAGTTAGTAAAGGTAAAGGGACCCCTGACCATTAGGTCCAATCGTGGCCGACTCTGGGGTTGCGGCGCTCATCTCGCTTTACTGGCCGAGGGAGCTGGTGTACAGCTTCCGGGTCATGTGGCCAGCAGGACTAAGCCGCTTCTGGCAAACCAGAGCAGCGCACAGAAACGCCCGCAGGAGCGGTACCTATTTATCTACTTGCACTTTGATGTGCTTTCGAACTGCTAGGTTGGCAGGAACAGGGAACGAGCAACAGGAGCTCACCCCATCGTGGGGATTCGAACCACCGACCTTCTGATCGGCAAGTCCTAGGCTCTGTGGTTTAACCCACAGCGCCACCCGCGTCCCTTTATATCTAGTTAGAATGACCTTATTTCCAAAAGGTTAACCAATAGAAATGATGCCCTTGTCTTTGCATCCAGCCTCCACCTGCATCCCTGCCAAATCATACCAATCCTTGCCTGACCCCAAACCCCTTGCCCCGACCAACTTGTCAGAAGTTGGGACGGACACCTGACACAATTAAGCTAGCACCATGGACAGATGACACATGACATGCGCATGACACGACATGCAAATGCATGTTGCAAAGACCCAATAGCCATTACAAAGAGCAGCATTTTCCCTAGAGAAGTGTCAGGGGCACTGTACCTCTTTTCCCTACCTGCTGATTTTCTGCAGCAACTTCACCCCACCTCATGGTTAGGACCGCAATAGGAATGCTTCTCCCCAAGTAAAACAACCAAGGCTCTGTGGCCATCCTCCGAGGCCCTTCTTCGTGTGCCTCCTCCACAAGAAATCCGGAGGGTGGCAACACAAGGACGGGCATTTTCTGCAATGGCTCTCCATTTGTGGAATGCTCTCCCAAGCGAGGTTCATCTGGCACCTTCATTATACAGTGGTACCTCAGGTTAAGAACTTAATTCATTCTGGAGGTCCGTTCTTAACCTGAAACTGTTCTTAACCTGATGCTATGTGCCGGCGTGGTTGCTCGAGAGCCAACAGGCAAGACTCCCGCTGGTCTTTTCCAGGCTTTATTGTCTGTACAAAAACATTTACAGTGCAGAGCGTCTCAAGTCCATGTCTGCTAACAGAATCTGGGAGTGGGCGGACCTTAAACTTTCCCCAGCATAACAGTCTTTTGACCCCCATCCTTCTCCTCCCCTCTCTGCGCGTAAACCGACTGCGCAAAGAGGGGGACTTGCCTCTCCCCCACTTTGCTCAGGCTCGGTGTTGTGGCTCTCTCTAGCATCTTCCGATCCCTGCATCCCTTCTCCACTGGAGGCGGGGCTTCCCTCCTCGATGGGGGAAGAGCTGCTTCACACGATCTTCGGAGGCTCCCTGTAACCCAACTGCCCTTCCACCTCTCACCTCTGAGCTGATGGCAGTTCCCTGACACCTGAGGTACCACTTTAGCTAATGGGGCCTCCCACTGCTGCCGCCACAGGATTTCTATTCTCATCCTGAAGCAAAGTTCTTAACCCGAGGTACTATTTCTGGGTTAGCGGAGTCTGTAACCTGAAGTGTATGTAACCTGAAGTGTCTGTAACCTGAGGTACCACTGTACATCTTTAGGCACCAGGCGAAAATGTTCCTCTTCAGCCAGGCCTTTGGCTGATTAATATTCTATGGGCTTATAAATGTGTTTATGGTAGAGTTGGGTATTGTTTTGTTTTCATGCTAACAATTTATTTGTGCTTTTATCTTGTATTTTTATCTTGTGAACCGCCCTGAGATGTTTTGATGAAGGGTGGCATAAAAAAACTAATAAATAATCAATAATGGTTTTCTTCCTGCTGCCTTCCAGGCATGCACCTGCAAAGGTAAACATACAGCTGGAGCTTGAGGAGGAAGGAAATGAGTCTGGTGCAGAGGTGGGGAGGGTGAACAACTCATGGCACAGAAGTATCACACCCTAAATAGGATGGACATTTCTAATGGAAGATTGCTCTTTAATTCAGAAAGCAGCACATCAGGTGTAATGACCCCAAAACTATATTTGCCTCCCAAGTGCATTCGGCTATGCACTTTCCTGGCACAAAGAAAAACAAGCCCAGCTCTAGTTGAAGCAAGAAATTCCTCACGCTACTCTAGTGTTTGAGTCAGAGGTGCATTTGATGATTGCATTAAAGCTGGATAGTGCAAATTACTAAAGAAGTGTTTTCCCCTCTCTGTCAACTCCAATATAGCGTGCTTGTGAAGCAAAACAGATGCTCGTGCTAAAAGCCATCCAAATATTTGTGTCTGGCTTATTAATCATCACATTGTGTGTTGGTTTTATTTGTGTGTTTCACCCGCGTTCCGATTCAAAATATGACAACATAAAAGTACAGTGCTGGTGGTACAGTGGGTGGCAGAAGAATTATCTAAGGATATTTTTGGCAGTGGAGGCGAGGGGTGGCGGCAGCAGTGGGGGGTTCAGGAAGCGATATCCTTATTATCATAATAATAATAAAAGACAACTGCAAAAATGGTTACGTTCCTGACCCTTTTTTAGAGAGAGAGAATCTCTTTGCCAAGGGAATTTCTGTCAATGCTTCTTTAAAAGACAGTCTGAGGCAACTTGAGGCTGGTGATGGGATTTCTTTCGCGGGGGGACGGGGGTGGCACATGCCAATAGTGGACAGGACCAGAGCAAAAGTGGCTGGAGCAACAAACATGAAATTTACCTTCGTACTGCAGGCTCGTTTCTACATATACCTCTTTCTCCATCTTCCATACAGACAAACAAGTATCATTATGAGGGTTCAAGCACATGTTCAATACCAGTCAACTACCACGAATTGACTGAGACATCCTGGAATTACAGAAGCCATTCCGGCTTCGGATTGGATGGTCTGTTTTCGGTGCCAAACTCTCGCGCGAGTCTCACTGATTTCATTAGTCCCGATCCAACCCTAATTGTCTTCAGTTTCTGGAAGGTCTAGAAAGACCTGGAAAATGATGTAAAACAGGTCAGTCCAGGAATTGGGATATATGTGAGCAGAGAGGGTTGTGGGGTGGGGAGAGAACCACACAGGGAATGAAATTGAAACACTGGAGTATTTGAAACAGGCAGACAGAGAAAGGAATTTAACTTAAGTGTAATCACAGTACATGTGTGGTCCCAATATTTCTGGGATAAATTCTTCTAGGGCTGCATCAGAGCTGTGTCAGGGTACATTACTTCTCTTTCAGGGAACCCTACCAGCTGCCATCTGTCGTCACCACAATGCTATTAACCTAGCTTTTCTCTTTCTTTTCTCTCTCTCTCTCTCTCTCTCTCTCTCTCTCTCTCTCTCCCCCCCCCCCCCGTTTTCTTGCAAATCTCAGTGTTATTACATTTCTACAAAATGAAAGAAAAGGACTATTCATGCCTGGTGGCTTGCTTTTATTGAAGTCGGTCACGTTCCTTGTGTTTGGTTCCATGACACAACTGAGTTTGTTCCTGCGTTGTTGGCTACAAAGCATTCCCTTTGCATCTTTCGCATTGTCGTGAGGTCTTCACAATGCCAGGGTTGGGGGGGGGGGAACCCTCTCAAAATGTTTTATGAGTGGCATCCTGAGCAGTGATGAGAGCAATCGCCACTCTGTACTGGGGCTTGCCTGGCATTTTTTGGACTTCTCTGCACCAGATTTACAGGATCAAAGCAGAATCGTGAGACCGGATCTATTTCTGGCAGGAATGGCACCAGCACACTTGATGGCATGCATTGTTCTAGCATTGTGACTGCATCCTTCTTCAGAAAAGCCTGGAGTATTCCGGTGCAGATTACATTGTCACGTGAGTGATTGCTTCACCATAAACCAGGGTGGGGAAATTTCAGGTGTTGTTTGACTACGTCTCCCATCATTCCTGTCCATTCCCTTCAGAAAACAATATCAAGGGACATTAAAACTGTATCCCCTGTCCCAAACCCTCCATCTTTGCAGGACCCAGCTCTCGCAGAAGCCTGTGCACAGACTATTGTGTAGGTTTCCCCAGTGCAGTGGGGCAGTGCCCAGGGGAAGCCACACAACCTAGATGCCAGAGATCAGAGGCAGTTTTAAGAGAGTATGACCGGTGAGTCGCACCAGCCACAGAGATTCTGGGGCACTGGAGCAGACTCCACCAGTGTGTTGGAGAGCCAGTGTGGTGTAGTGGTTAGGAGCGGTAGACTCATAATCTGGTGAACCGGGTTCGCATCTCCGCTCCTCCACACGCAGCTGCTGGGTGACCTTGGGCCAGTCACACTTCTCTAAAGTCTCTCAGCCCAACTCACCTCACAGAGTGTTTGTTGTGGGGGAGGAAGGGAAAGGAGAATGTTAGCTGCTTTGAGACTCCTTCGGGTAGTGATAAAGTGGGATATCAAATCCAAACTCTTCTTCTTCTTCTATTCCAATGGAAGACAAGAGTCAGGAGGGCATTGCCAAAGCAGGCACTCAGAGGAGATTTGCACCAAGCAGTAGCAGAACAAATGGATGACTGGACAGCCACGTTTTGTTTTTCTTTTTTGCTGGACCACCAGAGAACAATGCATTGTTAAACTTTACTTTGCTATTAGGACCTTCCAGTTTTGGCTATTTCCAATTGCTTGCCGTAACAATTCCCTAATGACAAAGGTATATTTTTGGTATGCCATAACTCTGAAATACTAAAATTATACTGCCTCTCATATGTATTGCCTCGTAAATACAGCATTCCATTTTTGTGCACGCTGAAATGGGTGTTTCATAAAGCATCATAAACAATTTAATTTGTAATGAAATAAACCCACCAAATTACCTTGGATTTAAAGTCTGAGTCTGTAGCTGCAGGGGGAAGGAGATTTGCAAATCTCCCCTTCCATTTGGGGCTAGCAATACCTAAGCTGGAAAACTAGATGATTCCACTCACCTGAGGGTCACAGCAGAAAACCAAGTTTTAGATTTTATCTGTTTCCTTAGGTGCTTTTCTGTTTTCTGGAAGGCGAAGATGAAAATTATCAGTATAGATCAATTGGCAGAGCACTTGCTTGGCATGCAGAAGGCGTCAGGCTGAATCCCTGGTAAATCTCCTTGTTCCATCTCTCACATTTTCAGGTAGGGCTGGGAGAGAACCCAGCCTAGAACCTTGGAGAGCTGCTGCCAGTCAGTGTAGGTAGTGCTAAGCTAGATGGGTCAATGCTGACTCAGTATGAGACAGCATTCTATGTTTCTATGCTCAACAACAGCTATATTTCAATTACTATTTTAGGGAGTAATCGTATTGTTACCAAAGCATGTGCCTGCCCCTCTCTCTGCCAAGCGCTGGCAAGAGCCCATGGCAGCAGTTCTCAAGCTGTGGGTCCCCAGATATTGTTTGACTACAACTCCCATCATCCCCAGATAGCAAGGCCAGAGCTCAAGGATGATGGGAGTTGTAGTCCAACAACATCTGGGTGTTGGGATACTGCCAGGGAGACAAAGTCCATCATGGCCCCACGTCGCCTCCGGACGTCCATCGGTCTCCCGTAGACACGCAGTATCAGCAATTAGCGACATGAGCTCCAGAAATAGCTTGCCACATTCCAGAGCTGATGCACGCTCTTATCAGCAGATAATGCACAGCGAAAGATGCACGCAGGAGAGCATTATTTAAGTTTATTCAGCGTTGGTCAGAACAAAGAAAAAACATGACCGCCTGCTTCACTGTTCAGGCACCGAGAGAGAGAAACGAAAGCAACAGAAAACATAAACTTCCTGTGAACAGGAAATACGCAGACTCTGTGACTCACAAAGCCTGCTCCCTTTTAAGGTGGAACGGAAATATCCTAACACTGGGGACCCACAGGTTGAGAACCGCTGGCCCATGAGGTCCTAGGCAGACACACAGGGTCTGTGTCCCTTTGGATAATAGGGACTGCCGTGGCTTTAAGAAGTATGGTTTATTCACCTATTTACACCATCAGTCTTCATAGAGGTAGTCCAGATCTTACAGCATGGTCATTTCAAGAGGTAGATCTTACAGCATGGTCATTTCAAGAGGTAGCAGTGCAAGCAGCCTGTAGTCAGTCTCCTCCAAAGGTGGATCTCAGTGCCTCTTCCTCCTCCTCCTTTCCAGAAACCCTCAAACATGTCACTTTGGTAACATCTCACTCCTCAATGGCCCATCAACACCTTTAGATGGGCCATTGAGGCTGGTTTGCATAAGCCAGCCCAGAAATTCTCTGAATTCCCTATCTGGCACAGTGCTACACTTTAATCCATATCCCAATTAATCAAAACCCTGGCATTTATTAATTTATAGGGTTCAGGGGGATCCTCCTCCATTAAAGCTGTAACAGTATTCAGTTTGGGAAGGTGGCTCTGAGAGGACAGTAGGATGCAGCCGATTTCCCTTTGCACTGGCGGGGGGGGGGTAGAAAGGAAGGAAGGGCAGTTGGGGGAGGGAGACCTATGTTCCCTTGCTCCCCTGACATACCTGCGCTCAGGACCTAAAACTATGCCAACCCTGAAGTTGCTGTAGTTAATTCCATTCCCTTGGCCACAATGGGAGGGGGCAAACAATAAACCAGCTGCCATCCTAACCTAGACACTGTTTGGCAGCAGATCTCTGGATGCAGTGGAAACTCTTCCACCCCACCCAAGGAAGGTAGGAGTTCTCTGTTAATTATACATCTGCATTTACTTTGAAACATTGTGTTGTGCCATTCTGTATTTCATCTCCCAAAGTGGACCATCACAAATGACATCTATTTATCTGCCTATTTATTTCAAGATGTGTATACCCCTTTAAAAAACAACAACACAACACTAATAGCAGCCCAGAAACGAAAAGGGAGGGGCAAGCCAATAAAATGGTAACGAAAGAGGTAAAACCATTAAAAGCAACAGTAAGACAGACAAGAAGACAAAATAGTAGCGACTTTGTCTGTCTTAAAAAACTGCATTCTGTCCACACATACAGGTTGCTCAGTCTTCCAAGCTAAGCATGATATCAATGACATTCAAATGCCAAACTACACACACACACACCGGCATTTAAACAAGATTTATGGTACCTTTTCCATGGAAAACCTGGTAAGTAAAAGAAAGATACCTGTTTGCAATATCCAAATGATCACTTTGCCTCATTAAGGCTCCATCTGGAATAACCACAAATACACCTAGATTATATCATCCTTTGTTGGCTGCGGAATGTAGTGGGAAGGTAGACCCCAACCTTTTTCTCTGATCAATTTTTCCTGTTCAAACAATCCCCAAATGGTCCTGTATCAATAAGTGGTATCACCTGACTATCCCAGGCTATTATCACTCCTTTGTCAACTTCCAGAAGTATGGATAAGTATTGCCATAAAGCAGGGATTCCCAAAATGTGGTCTGCAGACAACCAGTGGCTCATAATCTTCATTCCGAAGGTCTGAGGCACATCTGGGAAGGACAGCAGAAGCAGCTGTGAGAAAAGGGGCCCAGTGGATGCTCTGTCATTCCTAGAACCCAGTAGTCCACCTGGCAGGTAAGCAGGACGGACACAACAGGTACAGCCATCACATTAAATATTTATGTTATTTTTTTAAAAAAAATTATATGAAGTTGGATTGCAATCTAATATATAAGAAATAGAAGAAGCAATAAAAATTCAATTAAATATATAGAGCATCTAGCACAGTGCTAGTAATTCATCAACTTGCTGAAGGTATTTTTTGTTAAAGATCAGTGTTTCTCTAGAAGGAAAATAATCAAGCAAAGGCTAGGTACTTATTCCCTCTTTTTTTGGTAGAATTCCTGCTTCATGCTAGGAGTTTAAATGGTAAGACTCCTTTGCAAGATTGAAAGTGAATGGGTTGCATTTCAGTTGGCTGAAGGTCTTTTTGTTAAAGCTTGACCATCTTTTAGAAGCTGACTTTATTCTATAAATATCTACTCTAAGTTTGTCAGCTAACCCTAATGAATTATTATGCTGATGCCCTTTGAGAAGTCCCTCTCACTGTGTGTGTTTATTATCTGTATTGAATCAACATAGCTGCTTGCATGCTAGGACACTTCTTGGGATTGTGGGTCCTGATGAGCTGCTGAAGTTCAAAATTCACTACTCCACCACTGATTGCTACATATCCAAGGATATATGTGATTTCCGGATTGTGGAGACACAAGGATTCTGTGAGGTATTCTGAATCAGAGTGAAGCCTATACATTTTAACTCTTTCTCCTTATCAGAACTCCATAAATGCATGTCTGAGCTCAGCAATGTAAATTCCAAATTACTCCTGTTTGAATTTCACCATCATACTCACCATCTGTTCTCATTTCATTTTCAGACTTTCCATCTGCTTTTGCCCAGCCCTTTCCAACACAATGCCTTGCAAGACGGCATGGCTTTCCCAGGCCCGTCTTTCTTGCAAATTTTATAGTACATAAGAAACAATAAAAATGTATGTTTTATACATGTTAGCCCTGTTAATTAATTCCATAGCACACGTTGTTTCTAAAATGATATTGTCCAGAAAGTCCACATGGCAACATTTTACAGCTCTTTAATGCCAGGTGGATTGTAAGAGTTCTGACATTAGCACTAATGTGTTTTGCGTCAATGTGCAGTGCTTGGGAAATACATATTCTAGAGAAAGGGGATTAAAACACTGCATTCCTACAATGCAGAGACTGTTTCTTTTATTGGAACTTACAAGGAGCTTAAATATTTCATTTGTATGACAAACGCGCACTCACCGCTAAGCCGTCCTTTAGGATCATTCTATGGCAAGAGGCACAAGCAAAGTGAAATATAACCCATGAAAGCCATTTCACTGATTCATTTATGTCCAAAAGCACAATACACTTGGAGGATCTCCTGTACAAGTCTCCCTGAAATTAATGCAAGTTGTACAAGAGTACACTACTGCATCAGGGCAAGCTAGTAAAAGGTAAAGGTAAAGGACCCCTGGATGGTTAAATCCAATCTAACTTGACTATGGGGTGTGGTGCTCATCTTGCTTCAGGCTGAGGGAGCTGGCATTTGTCCACAGACAGCTTTCTGGGTCATGTTGCCATCATGACTAAATGGGTTTTGGTGCAACGGGACACCATGACAAGTGCCTGAGTGCATTGAAACACCGTTTAGCTTCCCATCACAGCAGTAGCTATATATCTACTTGCGTTAGTGTGCTTGCAAACTATTAGGTTGGCAGGAGCTGGGACAGAGCAACAGGAGCTCATCCCGTCACAGGGATTCAAACCGCCAACCTTCCAACCAGCAAACCAAGAGGCTCAGTGGTTTTGACCACAGTGCCACCCGCAAGCTAGTGGACTATATTTCAATGGGATTTGAAGAGGAAGACACTAGATTAACAAAAGCTGTGCCTGAAGCCTGAAGCCCAGAACAAATCAGGTTGATTCAGGTGTGGGGGAGATCTGGGCTTTGACTAAGTTGGATAGAAACAGCCCTGGATCTCTGTGCTCAGGCCACCCATAGTGATCCAGAACTGTCAGGGGACATTGGGCAGGAAAGCTGCAGGGATCTGCTTTGCCAGAGTGTTCCATACAGTGAACATGCTGCGGAAGCAGAACCCCACAGAACTGAATCCTCTACTACTCACTGGTTGGTAAGCAGAGGATTTGATCCTGTGGGGTACCCGATGCTCCATCACAAATGCCTTTCCTACAGGGAAGGTATTTGCGAAGGAGCACTCCACAAAATCCCAACTCCCCTGCCAGGCCTATTCCCAAGGCCTGGTTGCCACAGCAACCTCCCAGGCCTACTACCACCAGCCACCGCTGGGCTGCAAGGGACTGTCCACATCAGAGGTGCCAGGTCCTGACAGGGGTGGAGTGAGCAGGGCGCCTTAGCTGGCAGAGCCCAGGTTGAGCCCGGACTTGCTGCAGAGTGGGTGCACAGATGGAGAATAGCCTGGGCAGTTGCCGTGGCAATGGAGCTTAGGGATTAGGCTGAGGTGATATTTGGCAGTGAGGTATTTGAGGAGCGAGAGTTGGGGTTCAGTCCTTTGGAGGGTGCCATGGACTGAAACCTCCCCCCACCTGCTCTCAGTCAAGAGGAAGGGAGGGAAAGCAAGGTCCCCCCACCCATATGTGTATTTATTATCCATACTAAAGGCCTACACTATGTGTGCTGGTAGTCCCTGTGAAAATAATAAAGCATTAGAAAGCATGATGGCGATGCAGGAAGCACTAATAGCCTCCAAAGGCCTGAATTAAACAAAAAAGTTTTTAACAAGTACCAAAAGCACAATATTATTGCGGTTTGTCTGGTTTCTGAGGGAAGGTGGTTCCATTGGTTGGGTGCAAGAACGGAGAAGGCTTTCGCTCCTGTTCTACCATGAGATGGGCATCTGCGGACTGCAATATAAGCGGGACAATTTTATCACGATTTTCATTCTCGTTGCTTTTGCTTTGAGGATTTATCTCACCATGTTGGGATTAGCTACACCAAAACCTCACTCCTGCAGTCTAGGACTCTCAACTCTTTCGACACCCCAAAGAATAACTTGTAAATTCTGCACACCACCAACTCAAAAAAACATTGTTTCTGTGATATTAAATTGTGGCAAGTTCACAACCGCCCATTAACTGTTGCATCAAGTCGTTGCTTGGCTGTATAAAACAGCCACCATTGATTAATCACTGTAGACAGCACTTCCATATAAACCCAATATCAACTCAAACACAATTCTTTTCAGTAGAAACAGTTAATGCGTTTGACATTCGTCAAGTGCTGAGTAATTAAGTGATGAGAGTTCAAGGGAGGTACATCCATTTGTGAGCCAGCCCTTAGCACAATCTGCTTGGCAACTAATTTCTGTCATCTACCCTGTTCGTGCTGAATCAGTTTGTGCTCCCTCGCCTCAGCTAGCTCTAATGATCATGTCATCAACTTGTAGTAGAATTATAAATGTGCCAATTCTTATCTTCCTAGCTAGGTGGTGGTTAGAATTTAAGGCTGGTATATCAGGGGTCATCCTATCTAAGTTAGAAAGCAATGGTTGATAGAGATAGACACAGTCTGATCAATAGTTGCAACTGACATTGAATACTGATTTTGCGAAGCTGGTATATTATAGATCCCTGAAAGTTAAGAGAGCTACAATATTGCCAAATCAAATTGTTTTGCCATATAATTTTTACTTTCTCAGCACTGAACTAGGATTGTTCTGTGTTGTTTTTCTGCAAGTCCAAAATGAGACCTCCTGATCACTCTTGCATTTCCTATACTCCGTATTAGTTCTGTACTGTTAAGAAGATAAATCTGATTAAATGCATCCATTTAAGAAATGTGTGGTCTGCAGCTTTTCAACCTGTGTTCAATAGCCAGGAATTGAACAGTCTGGAATTCATTATCTAAATTGCTTGATGAAATGCTTACTTATGAACTTTGCCTACCAAGATTTATTGGTAGATCACAAGAGCTTCACCAACCTCAAATGTTACAGTCACTGGAATTATTATATACATGGGTTATTTGGGTTGGGTACATCCCCCCCCAGCCCAACTTGTTTTATTGTTTTGGGACCTGGTGGCAGCCCATACTGGGGAATGGGGAGTTCCATTTCAGGAAATCCTCTCTGCCAGCAAATCAATACTGGTTGTCATCTTTTCTCAGCCATAGAACCACCTTCAGCCTCCAAGTTTCTGGGAGATGGACCACAGCATAAAAGTCCACAAGAGCCCTTCATGCTGCCTATTAAAATCCTTTTGGCTAAAGGGGGGACAGAGAAATACCTAGTAGATTCGCAATGTAATGTTATGAGAGTGGATCATTTTGGTAAAGCTCAACTATGGTAAAGATGGACAAATCTGTCAATTTTGGTTTCTCTCAAAGTCTCATCGTTCCAACCTTGAATTCAGTTCTCCATACTTCCGCAGCAATTTTGCAGGTTTTTTGTTTGTTTGTTTGTTTTAATCTGCAGCAAGTTTGCAGGTCCTCATGAAAAGTAATCAGCATTTTAATTTCTCCCATTAAAAACCACATTTTTGTATGCAGTTTCGTCCTACTTGTTTTTGCCGGCACCCCGACAGACAGCCAAAGTCAACTTGCTCCCATATCAGATCACCAGAGATAGACCCATGCTGTTAGCTTTCAAAACCCAAACTCAGCAGTATCACATCTCTGTGACTTTCCTCATCTCTCTCTGAAACTGGAGTCTGTTGTCCTTTTTCACAAAAAGTTACCCCTTGTACCCCCCCCCCGCCTCTGGCTAGAGAGGGGGATCTAGAGAAATCTTCTGGCCGTCAACTCAGGTAGTATCCAGCTAAACAGTTCTACTAGCACAAGGAGTTTTAGCTGCACAGTAGCACTTCCATATTCTCTCCTCTCTGAGTGCTCATCCACTTGGTTTTCCCTTAAATCTGATTTGAAGGATTGGGGGAACCTGTGAGACAAATTCAGGGGGCACATGGGAATGCACAGAAAGAGGAGGGAAGTTCCATTAGAAAGCTAAATCTCCTTGCGCTGGTGGAACTTTTATAGTTGGGTACTACTTCTAGCCTGCGTGACCTCTGTCCACTTGGGCCACACAGTTTTTGGCCTTGTCTACTACTGACATGTGGCACCCAGAGGGCACGTCAAGGGCGAATGTAGCCCTCAGGCCAAAGAAGATTTTCCAGTCAAGAGGCCCTGAGATATTACAAATACCGAAATGGCCAGTTTTGTCCTAACATGTGGAATTGCAGCAGGAAATATCATACTCACAGCTCTGCCCTGTACTGTGAGAAAACATCAGCATTTTTTCCTGATAGAGGTAGCCAAGATCCTGTCAACAGAGGTTGTGATTAAATCTGTCCTTGGGCCAAAAGGTTTCTGGATCTTCTCAAATTAATTTATTTGATGCTACTATCTCTCTTCCTTACTATAGGAATGTCCGCAGTCTGAAACCCAGAGGAGCTTCTGCCAGTCCGTGTCAGCAATGCTGAACTAGATGGAGTTCCCCGTGTTTCTATTATTCCTGCAGTGCCTAGTAGCATGTGTGGCAATATCTCAAGCAAGATAATCTGTTAACATATATGAGGTTATGACTACAGCGCTGAGCACAGAAAATAATGAATTGCACAGGGTCATGAGAACCTAAGCTTTAAAAACAACAACAGAGCAAGTTTCTAATCCTCATTATTATAGAAAATTAAAATCTGTTAGCATCTTCTTTCTTAGACATAGTCTCAGGGCATCCTTGAGAAGTAGGTGACACCCCCTTCTGTCAGCATAGATCTCAGTCTCCCCAGAAAGCCCCAGTTCCTATCTGTTTGTTCATATACCACTAATGCTTGTCCATTTTTAACACTGCAGCCCAGACTTAGAACCATAGAATTGCAGATTTGGAAGGGACTCTGAGGATCATCTGCAATGCAGGACTATGCTGCTGTCCCATATGGGGATCAAACCTGTGACCTTGGTATTATCAGCACTACACTCTAACCAATTGAGCTATCCTAACCACTGAAATGATGTCACTGATTGAATCCTACCGTTTATTTCAATGACAGAATTTGAGTTATCAACCGACAACCTTTTTAAATGTAAAATTATTTACCACCTTTATCACGCAGAGAGCAGGAATGCTATTGCGACAATGAAGGGACCTTGCGCCACAGATTGTGCCACTTCACAAGTGACGTAAATGTCCACAATCGTGGCTTATGTCACAATAGATCTGTTGTAAGTCTTTAAGTTCCACAAGACCCTTTCTTCTTGGCATGACAAAGATTCCAATGGTATCTTGGTTGTATGTTTGTTTATGGTTAATATCTGATTATGTTTCCATTTCCATTCCCCACCAAATTTTGCTAGGGAAGGGAAGGGAAGAGCCACAGATCAGTGGTAGAGCATCCAGGTTCTTTGGGTAGAGTTGGCAAGGATTCCTGCTGCTGCCAGTCAGAGCAAACGCTAGATGGACCAATGGTCTAAATTCATACAAAGTAGCCTAGGACTTGCTGATCAGAAGGTCAGTGGTTCAAATCCCCACAACAGGGTGAGCTCCCGTTGCTCGGTCCCTGCTCCTGCCATCCTAGCAGTTCGAAAGCACGTCAAAGTGCAAGTAGATAAATAGGTACCGCTCCGGTGGGCAGGTAAATAGCATTTCTGTGCGCTGCTCTGGTTCGCCCGAAGCAGCTTAGTCCTGCTGGCCACATGACCCGGAAGCTGCACGCCGGCTCCCTTGGCCAATAAAGCGAGATGAGCGCCACAACCCCAGAGTCGGCCATGACTGGACCGAATGATCAGGGGTCCCTTTACCTTTACCTTTAGCCTTCTGTGTAGAGGTAATCTCTAGCTCATGAGTAGGGTGTGTCAGTGCAAGAGGTTCATTCCCCCTCATCTCCAAGTAAATGGTTTCAGGTAAGCAAACTGGGGGGAACTCCCGCTTAGGCCCTTTGATGTAAAGTTATTTGTTATACTGCTGCTTCAATTTTAGGTGGTGCTGTGTCCAGTGGAAGCAGTGAGCCATGTGGTTGTTCGCAACAGACTGTTCTAGACCATTCACAATAAAGTTGTTCCGCTGTTAAAACAACCATTTGGGCCTGGCTTCTTCTCCGAAATAACCTGACAGGCCCTATAGGGCTGCTGCCAATGAAAGTCAGCAACACAGAATCTGATGGACCAATGATCTGACTCTAAAAGGAATCTCTCCTTCTAGCAGATAAGGGGGAGATGTTCTTTAAAGGCCCCTCCTCTTTCTCTGCCATCGTTTTCTCACCACCAGCTCGAGCATACACAGCCTGCCTGAGCCTTTCTGCGCTTCTCTTATAAAAGAAAACAAGTGTGTTGCTAAAGCAATGAAATCTTGCAAAGAAGCCTGGCCTTCTGGATGCGTAGGAAGGATCCTGGTATTTATATGTAGGCCACAGCATCTCCAATATCACAGAGGAAATTGAAATCTTCGAAAGCATATTTACCTAGCAACAACATGGCCCCCAAATAGTAGGTCTGTAACCTACAGTCAGCCTGGACCTGGTGTTTAAAAACCATGTGGGAGGATAAGATGTCAGAAGAAAACTGAGTCCAGATGTTTATAGCAAACAAAAAAGAAATGCTGGATTTGGATGGCAAAACCAGCAAAAGAAGAATGTGAAAAGTCAACAGGCATCTTTGTTTACCAGCATTTTATATGCAGCCCATATAGATCTTCCCCACTAAACATATTGCAGTTAACAGGCAGTTGCTAATAAAAGCAACCGTTTCAGGGTTATGTCATCTTCCCTTCTCAATTGTGTCTGCATCCTTGGGAGGATACAGGAAGGAGAATGGGAAGCTGCTTAATACGAAGTCAGACCACTGCTCCATCCAGTAATGGTGACACTGGCTGGCAGTGGCTCTCCAGGGTTTCACCCTTGGTGGTGACACCACTAAGAGGACCCTGTCAATCGTAGGGCCTGAAATGGTTTGTATTGGGGAGGTGCTGTTATAGGTACTTGGGTCCCAAGCCATTTAGGGCTTTGTACTCTGCCTTCTCCAGAAGCGGCTTAGTCATGCTGGCCACATGAGCCGGAAAAACTGTCTGTGGAAGCGGACAAACGCCGGCTCCCTCGGGCCTGTAAAGCAAGGTGAGCACTGCAAACCCAGAGTCATTCGCAACTGGACTTAACTGTCCTTAAAGGTCTTAAAGGTACCTTTACCTTTATGCTGGTATTTATATTTGGCCCGTTGGCTCACATGTAGGGCAAAATGATGCAGTTGATCCCTTGGTGACAGAAATCAGGTGACTGATGGAAGAATATTAGCTTTCCCAAAATTGGACCATATTCAGACATTCTATCCCAGTGGATAAATGCATGGTCTTACTAGAGGAGGCTTAGTAGATAGAACGAGATAGTAGGCACACTTCTTCCCTCCAGGCAATTGACTGATCAGGGAAATAGAATAATCCAATCAAGTTCACAATTTTCCTAGGGGAAAGAACATAATATAGCCAAACACATATTTTGGGGTTTTTTTGTGTGCAGAGAAAGAATAGAATGAAATCACAATTTTCATCACTTACAACTGTAACAGGCTTTTAAGAGCGATCAAACTCCTGTTTAGCCACCATGAGAAACACTTTAAAATATTAGTTCCATCTGGAACATAAGCAAAAATTCTGCGTGCTCATTATGCTAGTTAGACAATGTGACCCTTTCTTGCTGATAAAATGGAATTTTGATACACTTGAAAATGTGATCTTCATGCTGGCTGCCAAGAGTTAGACATTTCTGTCCTTCATATGGGTAAAAAAGAACAAAAAACCTGTGACTCTTGTTTTATTCACTAGTTTAAACAAATGACACCAAACATGTTCATTTGGTAACATTCTGGGACAAAGAAACAGCCAAAGAAACAGTTAAGCATTTTAAACAAGTTAAAACATACAGTCAATATGTTTGAAAAACATATGTTGCATTTTTTTAATTGTCTACATATGCATCAGATATCAGACAATGGAACTGAGATCTAGGGTGCAATCCTAGGCATTACTCAGAAATAATGAGGGGTTTGCTCTCAGCCATGTAAATGGGTTTGCAATATCAAAAAAAACCTGAAATAATAACCCAAACATATTGTCTATAACTTTTGCATCCTTTTGCATTCTGTACAAAACTAGCATAAACACATCCTGGCTTTTAAAATTCCAAATGGAGTGGTGAAAACTCTTCAACCCTTGTAATCCTGGAAGAGAACCTTGCAAGACATGACTCCTTGGAAGACTTGACCATTTTGAGAATCTTTTGAGGACCGAGACTGTCTAAGAATTTGCATTGACTTCCAGCTCACTGACGGCTCACAGGCTTATAGCTCTCAGGTTTCATCTTGGAATAAGACGCATCTGTTCCATGAGGTAGAACACCAAGAATTAATGTGTTTTCTAGCTTTCGTCTCTGTGAGCTGAATAGCTCAGAGAAGATTTTTGGATTGTTTCTTCTCTCTTTTTCCTGTGACAAAGGAAAACAGGTTCTTTGTTATTGACTTGTTTAGCCTAGGCATAATTAATGTAGCCTTTAATGAGGTGAATAATAAGCAATGAGTTTGTGCAATCAGTAATATGAATCTAATAAATAATATTACATAATACATATGTAATGAGTTTATCCATGTTACTGATGACACACAGAAAACTCACTCCACGTTCCTCTTGGAGAATGCAAAGTGTAAAATTTTATTTATTTATTGTCTTATCACATTTACATACCACTTGATTATAAAAATAACACCCTCAAAGTGGTTGTGGTTGTTTTCTACAGGAGCATTGGTCCATGTAGTCCAGGAGAGTCTATGCCAGAAATGGGGGACCTCTAGCCTTCCAGAGGTTACCAGACTCCAACTCCCATCGGTCCCAGGCAACAGGGCCAATGGTCAGGACTGATGGGAGCTGTAGTCTAATAACATCTGGAAGGCCACAGGTTCTGTGTACATGTACGTTAGCTCTCTTCTCATTGTGTATCACTGTCACGTATACCTTTGCAACCTCTAGATTCAATTGCTATAACCTTCCTGTTAAATAAAGTCCATAAATGACCATTCGTCTAGATAGATAGAATTACACCAGCAGGAAGAAAGCTTCACTGGCTGCCAATTATTTTCTGGGTTGAGTTTAAAGTGCTGGTACTGACCTTTAAAACCCTACACTAGGAATACAGATGGACAATTTTTTATTTTCTCAGTTCTCCCTTTCCCCCTACTCTTGTACTTCGCATTTCCACATCAGTTTGTGATGTAATAATAATAAATTTTAACAATAATAAATTTTATTTATTCCCCACCCTCCCCAGCCAAAACTGGGCTCAGGGCGGCTAACACCAGGTATAAAAACAATTGATTAAAATACAACTTAAAAACAAGATTAAAATACAACATTAAAATGCAGCCCCATTTCAGTAGAAACTCAAACCAAAACATCAAATCTTCACCAAGGCCAACTATGTAGCATCTTATTGCATATTTATTTGAATATAAACATTTTTGTAGATTTATGCCATCATCTGCCAGCAATTTCCTTCTATGTTCTACATAGGCTCTGTGTGCGAAAGAATAAAGAAGCACAGGAAATAACATCAGAAATGGCAATATTCATCAACTCGTGGGAGAATGTTTCCTAAGAAGGTAAGAAGAGTCTTGCCAGAACAGGCCCATTTCATGCAGCGTTCCGTTCTCACGGGGGCCAGCCGGGTTCCCCTTGGAAGCCCTGACTGCAACAGGGCTCTCCCAAGTTGTGATTCCCAGCAACAGGCATTCAGAGATATATTGCCTCCAATGGGGGTGGTAGCCATTGATAGCTTTCTCCTCTGTGAATATGTTGTTTCCCTTTGAAAAGGCATCTAGTGGTGTTTATGGAGGAAAGAAAAATTCTTTATTTTCTTCCTTATAATTTAGACATTGCACCAAGCCTCTTTCAACACCCATCCATCCTCAAATTAAAACTAACCAACTCTTTCGCATCTTCCTTACTTGCCTTTCAAGCTTAATTTTGGCCTTCTACACCCAGACAGTTTTTGCCCTCAGTTCTTTAGGTAAAGGTAAAGGGACCCCTGACCATTAGGTCCAGTCGTGACCAACTCTGGGGTTGCGGCGCTCATCTCGCTTTATTGGCCGAGGGAGCCGGCGCACGGCTTCCGGGTCATGTGGCCAGCATGACTAAGCCGCTTCTGGCGAACCAGAGCAGCGCACGGAAACGCCGTTTACCTTCCCGCCGGAGCGGTACCTATTTATCTACTTGCACTTTGACATGCTTTTTACCTGCTAGGTTGGCAGGAGCAGGGACCGAGCAACGGGAGTTCACCCCGTCGCGGGGATTCGAACGCTGACCTTCTGATCGGCAAGTCCTAGACTCTGTGGTTTAACCCACAGCACCACCTGCGCCCCTCCCTCAGTTCTTTAGTTAATCATTATGTAATCATTTAGTTATGCACCTCAGTGGCAACTGGTTCACAGGGTAAATAGGGCATTGCCCCACCAACCTCAGTCATTCTCCCACCCACCTGACTTCTTACTTACAACCAGTCCAGTGGGTAGCACTGGCTGTCATCTTCCTCCTTAGTCTCAGTGTTCTCCTTGTAGAACTCAGCAGGGAGGAAGACAAGAGATAAAACTAGAATGAGTTGGCTCTGACTCTGCCTTTCATTCTCTGGCGCCATCTACTGTTGGCCTCCCTGCCAATCTCAACAGGGCACTGGTCACCACTGCAGCACACCATTTCCCACAAAGGCCAACCGCTTATGAACTAGTGGGGTTCCCATCACAAATTCATTCTTAGGTAACATTTCCCCAGTAAATAGTAATTGCTCATTTTGTTTGTTGAGTGTAGTTGTCTGCTATACAGTGGTGCCTCGCAAGATGAAATTAATTCGTTCTGCGAGTTTTTTCGTCTTGCGAATTTTTCATCTTGCGAAGCATGGTCAAGTCGCAACTGCACCTCTTCAAGCGGTTTTAAGAAAAAGGAAACAAACTTGCAAGATGTTTTCGTCTTGCAAAGCAAGCCCATAGGGAAATTCGTCTTGCGAAGCAACTCAAAAAACGAAAAACTCTTTCGTCTTGCGAGTTTTTCGTCTTCTGAGGCATTCGTCTTGCGAGGTACCACTGTAGTCTTAAGAAATGCCACTTTGTGTCTGCCAATAATATATGCTTCTTAGCAAAATCACACGCATGAAGGAGAAGAGAGTATGTTTCAACTTACGGTCAAAATGGGTGTATATGAATATGGTGGGGTTTTTTAACCCTCTTTTTAACCCTCTTGTGGGGTCGGGCACTGACCTCAGCAATATTTTGCAAGCTTCTGAACTACAAAGCTTGCTTTTTACTCCTCCAGTTTTTCCCCCCAGGGTGTGCATGTACACACAAGCACATACACACAACTAAGGGATGTTTCAACTTGCACAGCTTAAAAAAAAAAAAAAGGATTGAGGGTCACTGAAACCAAGAATGTCTCCTGCACTATAAAATGGAATTATTTATGACTATGTCCTGCTAAAAATGCAAAAGCTTGCGAGCGAATGCGAATTATCATAAAGAATGTGAAGGCGTTTGCCAGAACTCACAAGAAACCAAGGAGTGAAAGAATCTGCCTGAATTTTCTCATGGTTTCCTTCATTCTTCTGCCAGTGTCTTGCATCACACACTCACACTGAGCAGATGTCTGAGCCTATTAACTGCTTCACGAGGGCACAACCGGACATGGCACCCTTGAGCCTCCTTTTCCCGCTTCTCTGTCACACTTTGTGAAGCTCGTTACATGCTTTGATTGACATGATATCATTGCCCTGTGGGTTTTGTCACCAGTAGTGGGCAGTGGTGTGGGGAAAGGAAGAGGGAACAGCAGTGATGAGATATTACACAGTGAGTTTCTCTAGATGTTTGAGGAGTAGTCTTGGAAGTGCTGGCTTCCAGCACCTGGCCAATTGGCAGACCAATTCTGCATTACAAAGATGTCTGCAAACATGACACGAAGGCTGGCAACACCAAGAAGAAGAAGAAGAGTTTGGATCTGATATCCCGCTTTATCACTACCCGAAGGAGTCTCAAAGCGGCTAACATTCTCCTTTCCCTTCCTCCCCCACAACAAACACTCTGTGAGGTGAGTGGGGCTGAGAGACTTCAGAGAAGTGTGACTGGCCCAAGATCACCCAGCAGCTGCACGTGGAGGAGCGGAGATGCGAACCCGGTTCACCAGATTACAAGTCTACCGCTCTTAACCACTCCACCACACTGGCATGTAGGAATCCATCACAGAGGACTGCTGTGCCTGGAGACAGGTTGTGTCTCCAGAAATGACCAGAGGAGAAATGACTGCTGGGAGGAGCTCAGAGAGAAGAAACACCATGATGCATCTGCAGCAGCAGCACCAGACGCCTTCATCTGCCCCAGCTGCAGCAAAACAGACGCTGCAACCAGAGGTGCCAGCTTCTCAAGATGATTGGAGAAGGGGCCCCAGTGCAACATCCTGACATCACACGTGCAACATCGTGAGGGGCCAAGGGGCGGAGGTGAATGCCCTCTGAACATTGAGGGGGCCTGGCGCCCTCAAAAAACAAAATTGGGAGGGGAGCCCAAAGTGTGATGATATATGTTAATTTCATTAATATATACATTTTTATATGAGTGAAAATAACAAAAAATGCATTGTAATAGGGGAAATATAGGCATCCATAATTGAAATTTAAGGTCATTTAATATCTGAGCCATTATGGAGAAATAAAAGTGGCAGCCCTAAAGAAATGCCTGCAAAGAGGAGTTCCACTGAAGTCAGAGAAAAGGTACCGCCCCCATTAATTGAACAAATGGGTATAAATGGCAGTAATTTAAATTATATGCATATTTTGGACATGTGAGGAATCTTAGTATGAGATATTCTTTCACACTAGTCCCCTACTTTATTCTCTCTCTCTCTCTCTCTCTCTCTTTCTGAAACTGCATTTTCAGCAGCTACGTACTCCCCTCTGTGCCAGTTTGAAGAAAGGATTTTATTTTTTGTGCAAATTCAAAACCATTTTCCCCTGGTTACATTAGTGGCCTTATTAGAGTGCCTCCGCTGAATGGGGTTTCTGCCTCAAAGTCCTGTGTGACTCAGAGTCTGGCTGCATAAATGAAAGCAAGACAAGGGTGAAATAACTATGCATTGTGAAAGGAAATGGCTGTACGTCAAACATCATATAAAAATGACAAGAGACATGGCAAATCTATTTGATTCTCCTTCCCCCTTCAATCGTCTCCCTTCAGGCTACTTTGGTTAGCTACTTTCGGAAACCTCTCCAGAGAACAAGATTGATAAAGCTGACCACAAACTTTACAAGCATCCAACAGGTCAGAGGAAAACACGTTGATCGTCTCCCATTTTCCTTCCCAAATAACCACACATTGAGGAGTCCCCTCTTCATGTGGTGCAGAACTATTTGTAAGTCTTACCACTAGTCCTTTGTGAGTTCAACCAGCTGATGTCAGAATTAATGCACAACTTCCCCCAATCCATTCAGAAATAAAGTCATCCTGGATTTCTTTGAACCTAAAGTCTCCTGTTTTATTATTTGAGGAGTCTAATAAATTTGATAGACACATTATTTGTCTGCTGGTTACCCAAAGCAAGGGTTTGCTAGGCATGAGGGAGGTCTATCTTCCCATTAAATGCACGTCTTTCCAGAGCTCAAAACTTTTGCTCTCCTTGGAAACATGAAATAAAAATGTAAATGATGGATCAAAAGTACTTTAAGCCCAAGACCCATGTGGGATGGCTGAAAATGTGCTTTTTCAAAAAGCTTTGTAGCAACTGATGTTCTTTTGTTCATTCAGACTCTGGAGATCTAAGTGGGGAGGTGGGAGCTCACTCACATAACTCATCCTGGGGGTTTTTACACTGAAAAAGAATACCTAGGATAAGATAAGATTAGCATGTTACAGAAGAATTTCAGTGCCCTTATTATACCATTGTTGCAGGAAGATGCACTAAATCAAATGTTTAAGGTCAAAACAAAAGCTGTCCAGACATAGTAAAAGGTAAAGGTACCCCTGACCATTAGGTCCAGTCGTGACGGACTCTGGGGTTGTAGCACTCATCTTGCTTTATTGGCCATGGGAGCCGGCATACAGCTTCCAGGTCATGTGGCCAGCATGACTAAGCCACTTCTGGCGAACCAGAGCAGCGCATGGAAACGCTGTTTACCTTCCCGCCAGAGCAGTACCTATTTATCTACTTGCACTTTGACGTGCTTTTGAACTGCTAGGTTGTCTGGAGCAGGGACTGAGCAACGGGAGCTCACCCCATCGTGGGGATTCGAACCGCCGACCTTCTGATCGGCAAGTCCTAGGCTCTGTGGTTTAACCAAAAGTGCCACCCATAGTACATGCACATAAAATCAACCCGTTTGGGAGAGCAAATGAGCACACAAAGTTCCACCCCGCTATCATCATTTCCATTGGTCTCCACTAATAGGAGGTCAAACATCTGAAGCGAGGAGCCACCAGCATTTATTTATCTATATCCCACTTTGCTCCAAGGAACAAACATGGTTCTCCCCATTTCATCCTCACAACAATCTGAGGAAGGCTACTCTGAGAGAAGGTGACTTGCCTTGTCATTCAGTGAGCTTCCTGACTGACTGGGCATTCATATCTTGGTCTCCCTAGTCTCCAACTGCTACACCATGCTAGGGGTTCCTCACATGATGGCATCTACATATTGCGGGTTGAAGTGTTTAAAGGTAATTTGAAACCCTTTAATGCTTTTTAAAAAAAATCTAAGTCATGTACCAACATGGCAACTTGGGCACTTCTGTAAGAGCTTCTGACCTGCATACGCCGTAGAACAGGGTCAGCCCAGGACATTATGCGGTCTGCGAAAATGAACAAAATAACACCTCCCATTTCACTTTCGAAAGGTGACTGGGTGGGCCCTTGAATCTTACTGGCAGTGGGAGAGCATCCTTCATCAGACCTGAGGACAGTTGGTCAACTTAGGGAACTGAAGGCAGGCTTTGTGGTCAACGCAGCAGCTCGCCACTGTTGGTTGTCTGAGGCAGTGTCACTCTGCCTAATGGTAGGAACGGCCATTGTTGCCTTCTTCTTTTCCACCTTTGAAAGTATCCTTACTGTCGTCTTCTTCTTCATAGGCTTGAAAGACCACACACTTGGGTTGGTTGTTTTTTTTACCCCTTTCCAACGTTGTTGCTATTTTTCAAAAGTCACCGAAGGTGGGAGAAAAGACTAGGAGAATGGTTTCTTTCAAAAGTGATGTCTGAACTGGAATTCCATATGTTTCACCCTGGCTCAATTCCACCAGTTCCATCTTCATATTAGAAGTTTAGAAGCCTTGCCTAAACAGGAGCCGAGTCCAGCTGGTGAGGTGCCATTCAGCCTCTCAGATTCCACTTACTAAATATTGAGGAAAATGAAATTAAACAGCTTAAAAGGCCATCTCATAATACACAGCTTGAAGTTTTAGTAACACTATATGCATACTAATAAGGGGCTTGCAAGCTCTAAAGATGATTATCTTTGTCTTTAAAATTTATGTCTTCGCTCCAGTCAGCTGCGTATTAGTGATGATTGCTTTGGGAGCTACTTAGAACTGCCAACACTTCCCTTTCATAAAGAAAAAAATCCATGGTAATTTCAGGTTAGATGAGAGAGTGCCATCTCTAAAATTTAGCGACGACAGTCACATTTTCCAGGGAAAAGAGGTTTATATATACACTGGACCAAGATAGTCACACATGGGGATTGCGTGCGTTATGATGTAAAATATTTTAAGCCCTCAAATTAGCCGAGAATGTCTATACTACAAGAATATACCGCTCTGCTTATTAATTATAAATTCTCTGGCTGATTTAAGAGACGATAATAGGCGTAATTGGTGCTTCCAAACGTGGATCACAATCCACTTGAGTCCCATTGATTTTAGTGGAAGAGACTGGTGAACAGGTTTAACCTTGCCACTGAAATGGGTCTTAGAAGTCCACCAGGATGGCTCCTGCGCTGTACCTGATAATGCAATACAAACTCATCTAAGGTGATTTAAACTCACAGTAATAACAATAAAATTTTATTTACAATCAATTAATTGAAATACATTCTAAAATCAATCCAGAGTCAAATTAATGGCAACCATTGGGCTAGAGTTCTATGAGGATTACAGAAGGAGGGGGTCAGACAGTGCCTTGGCCAAAGGCCTGGTGGAACATCTCTGTCTTGCAGGCCCTGCGGAAAGATGTCAAGTCCCGCAGGGCCCTAGTCTCTTGTGACAGAGTGTTCCACCAGGTTGAAAAAGCCCTGGCTCTGGTTGAGGCCAGCCTAACCTTCCTGTGGCCCGGGATCTCCAAGATGTTTTTATTTGAAGACCGTAAGGTCCTCCGTGGATCATACCAGGAGAGGCGGTCCCGAGGGTACGAGGGCCCTAGGGCGTATAGGGCTTTAAACGTTAAGACCAGCACCTTAAACCTGATCCCGTACTCCACTGGGAGCCAGTGCAGCTGGTATACCACCGGGTGAATGTGATCTCGCAGCGAAGACCCTGTAAGCAGTCTCGCCATGGCATTCTGCACCTGCTGGAGTTTCTCTATCTCACACCTCCCAGCACTCAGTAAAAGAAAGCAGGGGAAAGAGGCAGGCAAGAAGGTCAACAGTTTGGGTTGGTGGTGGTGGTGCTCAGTTCTTATCTGGTCTTTCTCTTGGCTGCAATATTGCCTGAGCTTACTTCCTTTCTCCTGAATGCTCACTGCAGTATTTAGGGATGCCGGGAACCATGGGAAATGCCATCCTTTATACAGTGGTACCTCGGGTTAAGTACTTAATTCGTTCCGGAGGTCCGTTCTTAACCTGAAACTGTTCTTAACCTGAAGCACCACTTTAGCTTATGGGGCCTCCTGCTGCCGCCACGCCGCCAGAGCTTGATTTCTGTTCTTATCCTGAAGCAAAGTTCTTAGCCTGAAGCACTATTTCTGGGTTAGCGGAGTCTGTAACCTGAAGCGTATGTAAACTGAAGCGTATGTAACCCGAGGTACCACTGTACTTCCCAGCATCACCAGATGGTGTAAATAAAGGACAGCTATTAATACCCCCCCCCCCAACACACAGAAGGACATCACAAAATTCCCCATGAAGGGGCCATGCACACTGCATAGCTCCCACGGCCCTGGGCACCCACCGTCATGGGACCAAGCCGGCATTCATGATTCTTGAAGAATACAAATACAACAACACAGGTGACAACTACTGATAAAATCAAGAAAAACAGGAAATGGAAAAACTGTAGCAAAGTTCAACAAATAGCAGTATATAAACCAAGCCTCAACAGCACAGCGCAGACTGAAATGCCTTTGAGAATAAAACAGCGTTTACCTGTCAGTGAAAGCAAAAGGCTGACAGAGCTGACAAGACACCCATGGGGAGAGTGTTTCAACGGATGGGGCCTGATGCACAACAGCAAATGAAGCAGAGTGATAGGCTGGGGTCCTGGGATTCACAGCCTGCTCGCTCCAAGAGCTCCAGGTGGTTTCAGAGGTCTCTAAAATGAAAAATGTACATATTTGTATTACCCAACATCTCAGGATTGAATGTGCCCTCGTCCTGTTTATTCCTGCTACTTTGCTCCAGCTCAGTACAGTCCTGCTGTTGTTTAATTAGAAATAATTTATTTTTGTATATTGATTTTTTAAAGATCTAAGGACACTATATTTAGTTGTTAATTGCTTTTCATTGAATATAGGAATTAATGAGGGGCTGTATTTGCTGTCTTTATTTAAGATGTTTCAACCTACGTTGCAAACTGCCTAGAATTTTGTTGAAATATAGAAATGCAGCTGTATTTGTGGCCAAGTGTACTATGGGATGCTGGGATGTTCTTATAAATATTTCAGTGCCAAACCCCCAATTCTCCCTATAAATAATCACACACACACACACACCCATTCACTTAAGGCCACCCTTTCTCTACATTTTTTTTTAAAGAACTAAATCAGGGACCTCCAGCCCTCCAGATGTTGTTGGACTACAATTCCCATCATCCCTGACCATTGGCCATGCATGCTGGAACGGATGAGAGTTGTAGTCCAATGATATCTGGGGTACCAGAGATTCCCTGTCTCTGCCCCAAACCCTAAATGCTCTTGAACCAGATGATCTGAAGAAACCAGAGCAGGAAAAAGAGCACTGACAAACACATAGGACTTCAACAATTCTGACTGTACTGCGTTCCATACGTCTTATGAATTTTCTCGTAAACTGCCTTGAATTTACTATATAATCAATGAATCACACCAGCTTATTTGGAGTAAGATGAACAGAAACAATACAGAACAGCATTGGAGAAACTACGGACACACGTTATGTGGTGAGGATGCCCCAAAGTCCACTCTTTCACCAAGATAATGGCAAAAGGTTTTTCATGGTTTCACTTGTAAGGAATAAAAATATAGTTTCAAGTTGTAAGAAATAAATATATTCCCTACCTTGATTCCCTACCTTTTAGATTTTGTACGTAAACGTGACTTTTGTACCTGTATGTGTAAGAGCAAGTGTTCCTTAACTGTGCAGGTCCTAGGACATGGTTTGGGGTCACGTAAATGTGAGCAGGTTTGGATCTGCTCAGTGCCAGGATGAGAGGCTACCTGTGTACCTCATGCATGCCATCTTGGGGTTGGATCCAACACTGCAGTTCCATTCGTGTAACAGATTTCCGTGCGCAAAAGCAACCTTCCCCTTTCTCTACTGCTGCCTGCACCCCTCGTGCCCTCAAAATCTGCCACAGGGGATTTGAGGACATGGAAGGGAAATATGCCCATGCCATGAGGAATACAGCCCTTGAACTTCAAGGTTAAAGATGGGATATAAATCTACTACAAAGACATAAATAATACCTAGCCTTTGGGGCTAGACAACACCAGCTTTATTTTGGGCTCCCTGACCATTTCCAAAGGAGATCAAATGATGCAGCAAAATACACTTTTCATCCCGCTTTGTGAAGCATAGTGCCGGCCCACCCATGAGGCAAGGTGACCAACCACCTCAGATGGCAGGGTCTACCTGGGGCAGCAGATCCCAATGTTGAACCTTCTTTCTCTCTCCACCCTTGGTCTTGAAGTAGATCTTCCCTGACCACCACCACCACCCCATTTCCTGGCAGGGAAGGGGGCCATTTTGCTGAAATGTCTTGGGCCCACCCTGGTGGAGAATACAGTAAAACCCCAAAAGAAGTTGGCCGATCCCCATCTAATATAGGGAGTCCCTTCAGATGACTCAGATGGTTGTTACAAAAGGCCTTACCCTTGGGGGGGGTGTTTTTTCCTCTGCTTACAAAGTAAATAAGTCTCCAATGGAAGTTTAGAGAAGACTAGCTATCTCAATTTACATTAAAGCGTGAGGCGGGGTGGGGAAAATACAAAGAATTTAAAGGTAAGGGTCTGGTGGCTTATTTGTGAAACAGCACTTTGTGGCAGGAATTGCAAGGGGTGTGGTGGCAAAAAAAAAATCAATAGAAATTGTAGTGGGGTAGGAGAGAGCACTTTTAGTTTTGCTCCAAGGCAAATTGTTTGTGAAAATGTCCCTTTTGATTTCATTATCCAAATAATTCCAGTTTGAATTGGAACTCGGCTATTAATCTGATAATGACATGGCTGAGTAAAAGGCATTCTCTGTTGATTGATCTCAAATGACTTACAAAAGCTTTTCTCTACCTCATTGTCTGCATTCCATTTCAGGAGTTTTGTCAGCAACACACACACACACACACACACACACACACACACAGAGAGAGAGAGAGAGAGAGAGAGAGAGAGAGAGAGAGAGAGAAACCCCCTGAAATGTAAGTATTAAGATGATTGCTATGTACCTGGAAATATCCTTTAATTTTAATTTTCTTGTATTTTATTTTTAGCTTCAAAGCTTCCCCAGGAATGAACACCTGTCTTTCAAGGCATTACAAGAAATTGTCAGGTACTTTGGGTGCTTTGTTGTGTCAAGTCCACTAAAAAGGGACACTTGGGAGCACAAGTCACATTTTCCCTCTTGATCAAAGCAAAGGGACGCCTGGTAGATTTGGGCTTGCCTTTGTAAGTCCTTTGATATCAAGTTTATCCTACCAAAAACATTGTTCCTTTGATTGAAAGCCAGCCAGCTGACACCAGGTATCCTCTCCATGTCCAGATATCAAAATAACCTAACAGTACTGTACTGTTTAAACTACCCAACCAGGACTGTACTATTTAAAATACCAAATCAAGATTGTGCTGCAGAGGTGCAGCTGGTGGGTCAGTGAGGAGCAGCCTCATCAGTTGTGGCCCCCATGAGAGACTTGCTTGCTCTCTGTTGGTGTTTCAGCATCAAGACTGTTTTGTTCCAATGTGCCTTTGGCATAAAGAACAACTGAAATGGTCCGTCCCTTCCTTTTTAGTTCGCTCATCTGTTTGTACAGCTGCTGCTGTTTTAATTTTTATGTTGTTGATATTTTTGTATTTTAGGAGGCGCCAACCTGCCGCCTGTGGCTCATACTTTCTGCGCTGCCTGCGAATGGTCTCAGTGCAAAGTGCTTCTCTCTGTGAGTGTCATGGTTGCTTATATACATGCCTTTCCTGCTAATGGGTTACCATCTCTTTTTTTTGTTCTTCTATATGTGGCAGATATTTTGCATTATGCCACACTCCCACAGAAGCCATTTTGTGTTATGTCAAACATCCTACAACAGCCATTTTGTGACAGACTTCCAAATATGCTCATTGGTCCAAAAAAGTTTGGCGGCCCCTTCTATTATGTTTCAAATTCTGCTTGTTATCCACATTGTGGAGCAGAAAGGGGAGATGTGGAATATTTAAATAAACTATTTAAATAAATTATGGAAATAAACAATGTTTCACCATTGGAGCTACACAATTGGAAGGCTCATATGGAATATATCTTTCTGGACTGTGCTACTTCAGTATGCTGGGGGATGGAATTCAAAGTTTCATTGCTCCTCCATTTAAAAAAAGAAGTCTGTCTATATTCAGAAAACTAAGATGTCATGGGAAGGGTTAACTTGAAAACCTTCCCTGTAACATATCAGCTTTTTATGTGCAGGAAGCTCGTGTATAAGGGGAAACAGACTTTCCACCCCACAACCTGCAGTCTGAAGGGACCCCAGTTAGAAAATAAACCCAATATTTGGTGTGAGAAAAATTCTGAGCAGAGAGCTGATATTGTCGTCAATATCAGGGAAGGAGTAGCTAGTCAAAGGACAGAATAGGAGTATTTCTGTCGCAGTGAGGTGAGCAATCGTTTTCACCTGACTCATCATGGACAATGAGATGATAAATGCAAAGGACTCGTTGAAATTCCCACTGGCCAGCCGGCTGACTGGGCAATGCACTTGTTCTTTAACAGCACGATTTTGGCACAGAGTGTGCCGCAGTTGATAGCTGTGACTTTGCAAGCTTAACAGGAGGGAGGAATAGCCACTGCAGTTGTGGGACAGCAGCAGGCTTTGATGCTATTATTTAAATGCATAAAAGCCAGCTTATTCTGGGCATCATTTAACATCCTAGGTTAAAGGATACAGCACCTGAGACAGGGGTTGTGAAAGTCCTCCTGCAGGCCTAAGGAATGCAGCAGGGAAGCAGTAGCTGTGTTTTCTTTCGGTCCAAATGTTTCTCCGTTTGTAAACACAACTCTTATCAAGCTGCCTTCACCATCCTGGAGCTCTGCAGCTGCTTTGGACCACAGCCATGAGTTTCGGCACTTGCTGACTGGACTGATGGGCATTGTGGTCCTAAACATCTGATTCCTATAAGCCATGGCCAAAAGATGAATTTGAAATCAGGAACATCACACTCAACACAACCCACTGGCTTAAACCTTTTGAGACAACAATTCTAGGCAGGTATACGAAGATGGCAGCGAGTCCTGTTGAACTCAGTGGGGTTTATTTCTGGGTAAATACACGTATGACCTGGGTGCAAGTCAACAATGTCTCAATCCCCACTAGAGCAGCTGCTCTCTTCCTGGGCCAAACTAGGCTGCTGGAATCTTCTTCTGTTAACATATATTTAAATTTATATCTGGGTTCAAGCCCCACATTGGGCAAAAGATTCCTGCATTGCAGGAGGTTGAACTAGATGAAGAAGAGGAAGAGGAGTTTGGATTTGATATCCCGCTTTATCACTACCCAAAGGAGTCTCAAAGCAGCTAACATTCTCCTTTTCCTTCCCCTTCCTCCCCCACAACAGACACTCTGTGAGGTGAGTGGGGCTGAGAGACTTCAAAGAAGTGTGACTGGCCCAAGGTCACCCAGCAGCTGCATGTGGAGGAGCGGAGATGCGAACCCAGTTCCCCAGATTACGAGACTACCGCTCTTCACCACTACACCACATGATGACTATCGTGGTCCCTTCCAAGTCTATGATTCTATGACAATTCATGCCAATAACTATATACGTTGAGACAGGGATCTGCTGGGGAAGGGTTGGAAATGGTGTTCTAGTATTTTAACTTCTGCATGTTTTAAAACAGGGTTGTACTTTTTTTTTTAATCGATTTTACTGTTTTATCTTTTGTAAACCACTTTGAGGCTTGTTGTTTTTTTAAGAAACAATCAAGCGGCGCACAAATCTTACGAAACAAACAAATAAATAACAGCACTCATACTGTCGACAGCGCTTTTCGGACTGCCAGCTCTATTAGTCTCATTTTAAATTCATCCCACTGAAGTCAGTGAAAGTTCTTGGAAGTAAACGGCTCGCAGACAGCTGATTTAAAAAGTCATGGAGACTTTCAAACGCTAGCCGCACTGGCTGTGTGAAATGGCAATTTAAGCAACAGAAGGACAACATCTGAGATGCTAAGGATTTGTGTAGTTCTCTGGACGGCTGTAAGTTATCTCTTGTGGATAAGGATGGCAGCATAGGGCGGAGCAGCAAGAAATACAGATCAATGAACCAAGGATAAGCTTTCACTTTCATTATTTAGCTTAAGTCCTCCCTCCCTTTCTTGCTTCAGCAGCAGACGCATCTGAACTAAGGCTTGGGGAAAACACAGGGGATTTGCATGAGTCTATCACCAGCCTGCTGCTGTCATACATAAATCATGATTCTCCAGCACACTCCCTACTTCATGTTACACCATCTCTGTCTCCAATTTATTTATTTTTTAACTCGTTTATCCTCGAAGGATTCAAGGACAGATCGCCATTGGCATTTTGAAAACACAGGCTGAAATTTCTTTCTCAAGCGTGCGATATGCAGAACACAACAAATCTTGGGGAAATGTGGTTATTGTGCGCTTAGAAGACCCCTAAAGCAATATAGAACAATTTTACAGTGTAAATATACGTGCATATGCTTGTGAATCTTACGCATGAAGTCTTGCATGCTCCGTGCTCTTTTTCGAGCGATGTTCCTTATCTGTATATCAAAACTGTGCGATATGTGTGTATGAGTGAAACGTGAAAATAAATACCGTGCATATCTGATTTATTACCAAGAATAGAAAGTCAAAACAGCCATATCTAATTCTGAGGGAGGAAACGTTTCAGGAATGAGTGGTCAGGTAAAAAGCAAGTTGAAAGGAAGTCAGAAGAGCTCAACCTCTCCTGAATTTAAAACTCCTGTGATAGAATCTGTGGCATAAAATGTATGCCACCGATTTGGAAAGGTACAAAGAAGTGCAAGGTGGTGCCAGCATGGTGAATGAGCTATGTCTAGGAAATTACAGAACCAAAGAGGTTTTCTATTAAAGGGGGGGAATCTTGGCCAAATGAGGAAAATAAAAAGCATGCAAACTCTGGCAACA
Organism: Podarcis liolepis; assembly: GCF_965112155.1. Lineage (NCBI taxonomy): Eukaryota > Metazoa > Chordata > Lepidosauria > Squamata > Lacertidae > Podarcis > Podarcis liolepis. The sequence continues at coordinate 82,522,546 of NC_139558.1, forward strand.
CAGATTCGATTTTATTTTATTTACCAAGTCTAAATTTACAGGGCGTCAGGGGTGGAAGCTGCATTAGGATTCCTGAAATTGTGAGGAGTGCTGCTTTTCACTCAAACTTCAGGCACCCCGTGCACAGGAATATGGAAGAGTACCCTCTCTGCTAGGGCAGCCTCTCGTTTTGTGTTGAAACCTGGAACTGAGAGAGCATGGCAAATGTCATTTTGCTAGGGCCCCACCTTCTTGGAGGTCACCCAGTGAAACTGGTCAGCAGTAGGTCTGAATCTATCCTATCTTTAAAAGACACCTGAAGGCAGCCCTGTTTAGGGAAGGTTTTAATATTTAATGCTGTATTGTTTTTAACACTCGATTGGGAGCCGCCCAGAGAGGCAGGGGAAACTCAGCCAGATGGGCGGGGTATAAATTTATTATTATTATTATTATTATTATTATTATTATTATTATTATTATTATACAGCAACAACAACAACAAACACACCACCACAACATGTAGTTAACTTATGAAATTCATTGCCACAAGGTGTTATTAATGCCACTAGTTTAGATTGCTTTAAAAGGAAGTTGGGCCAATTAACAGAGGATAGGTCTATCCACTTAACTATTAACCAGGATAGCTAAAATGAAACCTCTGCATTTAGAGAATACACCTGTTGCTGTTACCAACAAAAATGCATTTGTCTGCTTACAGTTGGCCACAGGATGCCACGCTTACTAATTAAAAGGAGCCCTGGGTGGCAAACAACAAATTAGCAAAAACAAAACAATTAAAAAATCAAATAAAGATAAATTTGAAACATTTAACATTTTAAGAACATCTAAACATCTGGTCTGGTCTGATCCAAGCTAAGCGATTCTGATATTTTACATGTCTATACCTTGGTACCTTGGGTTAAGTACTTAATTCGTTCCGAAGGTCAATTCTTAACCTGAAACTGTTCTTAACCTGAAGCATCACTTTAGCTAATGGGGCCTCCTGCTACTGCCACGCCACCGGAGCACGATTTCTGTTCTCATCCTGAAGCAAAGCTCTTAACCCGAGCTAATATTTCTGGGTTAGCAGAGTCTGTAACCTGAAGTGTATGTAACCCGAGGTACCACTGTATTTGTAATGTACTCAACTCTGCATGCCATAATTCAAAAATCAATCTGTTGAGAGATCCATAATGGGGCCAGTGATGGGGGGAGCTGTTTTCAAATAAGAAGCTAATTTTTCAAACTAAAATCATGTAAAGAAAATTTCTCTTGCCTCCCTCTTTTTCATTTGTAAGCCCTTTAGGGCAGAGACCTTTCCTGCATTTTCCCTGAAACTACTCAGGGAATAAAGAAGCTCTTGAACTCTGCTGGTGTCGTTTAAAAATAGCAAGGGCCAGACAGCATCAAGTACATGCTTTTCGTACCGTGTTAAGTGTCCCTCTGCATGAGATAGGGTGATGCCCATGGACACTTCTATCATCACCTAGTTAAAACCTCTAGTTGTTAAAATGCTGCGGACAACACTTACTGAGTTCCATGGTGATGTGTTATAGGGTTACATAGCGTGATGTAGGCTGAGAGCTCTCAACAGGGAAGAAGTCACTATGTTAGCACTGCTGTCGCATTCCCGGTTTAACTAAGCTCCGTTGCTTTGGACTGGCTCAGAACTTTTGCTGTCGTTACATATTGCCCTGTGCAACTTGATGCTGTTGACCAGCTTCGTGAGAAAGCAGGATGCAAACAACACAGAGTATGCAGAAATGTAGTTTTAGAAACAGTAATCCTATCAAGTTAGGACTGGCCCTATCATTAGAAAGAGTGAGGCAATTGCTTCAGGTGGCAAATGCTGGGAGGCAGCAGTTCCTTCTGAGCCCTACTGTTGGAAGATAGAAGGGTGTGTTGTGTAGCCACCACCATTCGCCTGTTGCCCTCAGGTACAGCACAGGGTGCTATGTTTTGGTTGAAATATATAAAAGACTGTGACTGTGCATCGGCTGGTTAACAGGGAATTCAATGCTGTTTGTGTTCAGGTCCATGTCCAAACCCTACAGAAAGAAGGATTGAATCCTGCTTGCTTGAGGTGCACAAATAATCCTGCTTGATTTGGATGTGCTAGAGATTTCCATGCAGGCTGTAAATCTAGCATTGAACTTCTTCTGACCCTCCTACAAATTTAAATATTCCTTGCTTAACTTCTTTAAATTTTGTCTTCAATTTCCCAGCATTCTAAAGAAACTGCAGTTCCTAGAATCCTTCGGAGGGAAGCTGTGACTGTGATGTGCTTCAAATATATAGTGGCTTATGAGGCCTCTCCCTCTCTCCACCTTGGAACCAAAGGAACTGATTACATTATTAAGAAAACATACATTGTCTTGACTTTCCTATCTGGGTAACAACAACTTAACCTACTTGGAACACATGTTAGCATTTTACTTAGGATTGGAAAAATAATATTATTCTTCTCCTGGGTATGGAACGAAGCTCTCCGTGAAGCACCCTGTGTGTACAGGAATCCCATGTGGTCCAGTTAAACATTGGCATGGAACCAGAAGCACTCTTTGGTCTGATCTCTGACTCCTCTTGAGCCTGTAAAAAAGCTGCTAAATGCAGTTTCTATGTAGTTAAACTCCAGCACTCGGTCAGCGGATACTCACAGAAGCTAGAAAAAACATATTGCAGTCATTTGATGATGGGCAGCTACTGTTGCACTAAACTGCCCCACACTTGCTATCACTGAAACTACATGGTAGAGGGAAGATGAATTATTTTTCTTTTCTTTTTTGTTAGCATAAACACAAGTACGCTGGCTTCACTGATTTGTGGATCACAGCTTGAGTCTTGTAAGAACATAGGTAAAGATAAAGGGACCCCCTGACCATTAGGTCCGGTCGTGGCCGAGTCTGGGGTTGCGGCGCTCATCTCGCTTTATTGGCCGAGGGAGCCGGCGTACAGCTTCCGGGTCATGTGGCCAGCATGACTAAGCAGCTTCTGGCAAACCAGAGCAGCGCACGGAAACACCGTTTACCTTCCCGCCAGAGCGGTACCTATTTATCTACTTGCACTTTGACATGCTTTCGAGCTGCTAGGTTGACAGGAGCAGGGACCGAGCAACGGGAGCTCACCCCGTCGCGGGGATTCAAACCACCGACCTTCTGATCGGCAAGCCCTAGGCTCTGTGGTTTAGACCACAACATTATCCGCGTCCCCTTGTAGGAACATACCAGGTATTTATTCAAGGAAACCTCCATAGTTTGTGGTTTACGGGAATGTAAACCCCAAAGTTTCATCTGGGACATGTGGATTTCTTTTTTGTAATCACAGATCATGAACAGTAGCAAACTCTCAGACTGGGAACCCTGGGGTAATTCGGAAATTCCAACCAAAGAACTCTCAGTGATAAGATCAGCAGTGATAAACAATATATTCTGAGCAAGTAAAACTTAAGGGCAAAGCAACTTGCCTTGTACCAAGTCACAGCATTGGCCTATCTAGCTCAGTATTGTCTACACAGACTGGCAGCAGTTCTCTGGGGTTTCAGACGGGGTGCTCCCATTCCTAACTGGAGATGAGGATTGAACCAAAGATCTTTCCACATGCAAAACCACACTCCTCCTCCAATGAAAGACAGCTTGGCTACCACTATCTATTCTCTTTGGCAATCTTCAGGCACAGAAGAGATGTGTGTGTGTGTTCTAGGATCCTGTATCCTTTTTCCTTTTCTGTTTGCTCAAGGCTACTTGTGAAGTCTAGCAGACTGGACCAGTGCTCTGCTTGAATCAACCTTGCTTAGTATACATCCCAGAATCCTCCACAAACTGGGGGGGGGGGTAGGTTTCCCCAAAGTCAAGTCAGTTCCCTGAAAGGATTCCCTGAGAGTAGATAAGTTTGAAAGCCACAGATATAAAACATTAAGTTATAAAGATAAGGCAGTTTTTTTTAATGTAGGGAAGAATGAATGTTGTGTGGTGTTCTGAGAGAACCCTACAATGCCTTGGATCCCTAGAGGTCACTAGGTAACTCATTCCACTGGTCCACTGAGTCCAGGCTCACCTTAGCATTCCCCACAAATAACCTGCTGCCGCTACCTACAGATTTACAGCCAGAAGAAACAGGGTTCTCCTTTAAAGGACCTGACTCCTAACTGAGGGGTGTGGAGCCCTCTTCAGCCTGAAGCCTGCATTCCCTTCTAGACCTGAGGCAAAGTGAGCAGGACAACAAAAGTACAGTAAGCTAGTTTATACACACACCCCAGCCTATCTGTCACTTTCTCTGAATGGCACCCCAATACAGTGGTACCTCGGGTTAAGTACTTAATTAGTTCCAGAGGTCCGTTCTTAACCTGAAACTGTTCTTAACCTGAAGCACCACTTTAGCTAATGGGGCCTCCTGCTGCCGCTGTGCTGCCAGAGCACGATTTCTGTTCTCATCCTGAAGCAAAGTTCTTAACCTGAGGTAATATTTCTGGGTTAGCGGAGTCCGTAACCTGAAGTGTATGTAACCTGAAGCGCATGTAACCCGAGGTACCACTGTACACATATTAAGTGCAGGAACATTAGAATGAATCTAGTTATCTTCTCTAGGGAGAATAGCGTGCTCACTTCCCTACTCCTGCCCACTTCATATTTGAGTTCCCATTTCCATGGGAGCATTGAATGCCTACATATCAAATCTTCCTGACCTAATTTGCTATTTGACATGTGCTCTTAATGATAGGATTTTTTCCCCTATTAAAAATTGCAGTTCTTGATTATAGTATGCCTTCCAGAAGGACCAGTCGTTTGTGGATCTCGGCATCCCTTGTTCAGCCACCCTTTGGGCTAAAAACTACACATACAAAATTAACCGAAGTTTCCAAATCTTCCAGATTCCATAGAATTATTGCTATATTTGTCTTTGGGCTGTTTTCATCATTGCATTGCCTACGGGACAAAGATAGACCTGTTAGATTCCTTAGTATGTATATTTAACAAACAGATGGCCCGGCCATACATCACATATATAGAACAAGTGTCATTTGAAACCCAGAATGCATTCTCTTTGCATGATGAAGTTCCCACTGAGAATTCAATGGACCTGCTAAAAGCGGCACAGAACACAATACGGCATCAATATTTCATTTTTCCTATATGGGTTTTAATTGAAATGGCAAAATCAATACGGATGTTCCTTTCTCGTAATAAAACATAATCAGCTCTGATGTACCATTTACCCCGGCTCATCTTGGTTCCTCCATCACCCAAATATGGGTCATTGTGTCTCTAAGGTGACATTCTTGCTGGAGCAGTAAGTGCCTGGATGCATTTACAGGAAGGTTAGTGCACGGATGTCTGAAGTCAGTCTGGAAGATCTGCATCAAGTGGTTTGCCCAACGTTGATCTGCCTGGGTAGCAGGAAGCTATTGAGTTTCACCTTCTCTGCCCATTTATTAAAAAATATTTCTACACTGCTTCAGCAAAGCTCCCAGGGCAGTTTGCAGAAAACAAAATAAAATGCAAATAAAACCCAAACACCATGGGTGGTATTCAATGAAATAAATACACAAGCATAACAGATCTCAGAATTGCAGTACTCTCAGAAGTGCAGTTTGACTACCATGCCCTCCCTTTCCTGCTTCTGTCTTCCCAACAATCTCTCTCTCTTTCTCTCTCATTCCTTCTCCAGTTGCTTGGCTGGGCCTCGCTTCCTTTGACTGCTTTGTTCTGGTACACATTAAGATAAAAGGTTTTCCTACAGCCTTGTAGGAAAAAATGTCAGGTGTGGCAGAGTCCTCAGTCTGAAAGCAAACAGATGCAAGGGCTACACCCAGCACAGGTTCATTATTTATTACAGATGTTGAGCTGCACAGCTGAAAGACACAAAGGAACCAGCAACTGGGGGTGGGGGGAGGACTTGGAGAAGTCCTACTTGGCCATCCGTCTCTAATCACATCCACACTATACATTTAAAGGACTCTCATACCAGCAATGGCTTCCCCAAATTTATTTATTTATATTCCGCCTTTTCCCTAAAACCAGGGCTCAAGGCAGCTCACAAAAACACACAGAGATAAAACACACAGGCTATTGTTTAAAAAATAATTAAACTCTCTGGACTTAAAACAATGTAAAAAAAACCATATCTACTGAAATGCAAATATAATTTTAAAAAGTCTTCCCCTGCTTTCAGAAGGACAGCAAGGAGGGAGCCAGCCTAGCTTCTTTATGAAGGGAATTCCAAAGCTTGAGAGCAGCCACCAAGAAGGCCCTCTTCTGCATCCCCACCAGACATGCCTGTGAAGGTAGAGAGACTGAGAGAAGGGCCTTCCCTTAAGATCTCAGAAGCTAGCCAGGTTCATATGGGAAAAATATAATCCTTCTGATAGACTGGAACTAAGTCGTATAGGAAAAGGATCCTGGGAAATTTGGTTTGCTCAGAGTACTCGTCAGAGTTTTTAGGCAACTTCTATTCTCCCTCAGAGCTACTGTTCCCAGAGTTCCTTGGGTAGAAGGATTGGTTGTTAAACCATTTTGAGAACTGTAGTTCAGTGGGGAGAAGAGGGGTCTTCTAACAACTCTCAGCACCCGGAACATGCAATGGTTCCCAGGATTCTTTGACTGTTTGAAGTGGTATGATACAGCTTTAAATGCACAGTGCTGATGGGGTTTAATTACATGCTATTATTCTTCAGTCAGAATAGTTACTTCGACAGAGCCACCACATTTTACACATTATTTACAGCTGCATTCTCAGGATGGACTACAACTATCATTCGTAACAAGCAGGACCAGTGGTCAGGGATGATGGGAACTGTAGTCCAAAACATCTGGAGGGCCGAAGGTTGGGGATGCCTGCTTTAAATCAATCTTATGCCTTCAGTTGTTTTTCAGGCCTTTCCATCCTTCCCAACCCAACACAATCCCTACTTTATTATAAAATATGTGTTGTCATTTATCTGTGTCTTGATAGTTAGTTAGTTACACTAATTAGTCTTCTGTTCTCACTTGCTCCCCTTCTCCCCAAAACTTAGCTCTAGTGTTTTACTTATTATGGGTATTTGTGGGAGGGGATAAACGAACAAAAAACCCAGAGGAATGCCTGCATCTACTGCTCTTAAAATTGGTGCAGGATAGTCTCTTCTTAGGTGACTACTTTGTGAGTTTCATACACCTTTGCACATTTGCCCCCTTTCTGGTTTCCCAGTGCAGGTCAACGGGAGGACTAGGTTGGATTTTCCAAATATTTCTTCAGATTCAGGCCCCTGCTGAAGGGATCTGAAGTGAATAAGGGTCCAGTCCAAAGTGCTGAAGCAGGCCCCAAAGCGAGGGGGCACTTCAAACAGCCCTGGTATTTAATATGGTAAGCGTCCCTAACATTCAGGGTTTTAAAACCAGCCTTGCACAGTTTGAATTGTAAGCAGACAGCAATCAACTTCCAAAGTGCTATGAGTGATGTTCTGCTCCCCGTGGCAGCCCTCCTACACCCACACAATCTCCCCATAAGCTGGGGGTACACCTATGTAACTTGAAGGGCTGGTGCAGAAAATATTGCTCTCCCAACACACACACACATGGATGAACAAAAGTTATTCCCAATCACATCTGAAGTAGGGATCTGGATACAAGTCAATGTAAAGACCCCTGGGAAATAATGCATGCATTGTCAAATGCATCAGGGTCCACTTATGGGCAGCTGGTAACATCAACATCCCCTTTTCCGATTAGAACTCATATATGTAGGAAGCAGAATCCAAATTTTCCTTTCTGACATTTTTAGGAGTTTCCATTACATTCCTTCGTGGAACATTCCATTCTTTCTCTTTTATTTTTGATGGTTAAGTTGTGCTCTCGTGTTTTCTCTAATGATTAATTACCTTATCATGTGGACCGTTTATCTCTTAGAAATACATATTCTTTCATGATTAAATGTTAAAAACCGAATGCTACCAGGAATCTGTTGTTCCATTGCTTGTTATTCAGTAAGATAGGGATCTGATTCCACTAACATATTTTGATCCTTTAAAGAGAGAGCTCAGCCGTAGGTAGATGGGTGTGCCTCTCTGAGAAGAATAACTTTCTGTCTTCACTAGCTGACTGGTTATTTTGGGTTGTGTACAGCATAATTTGCTTCATTTTAAATACCTCTCACTTTTTATAATTTTGCTGGTTACAGGGGCTTCCTGCACTCTGGTGCAGAACATTAGGTGTAGTATCAGAGCTGCACAGGGCTGGTTCACATGGTCACCTTCTAATTGAAGAACAAATGCGTTTGAGTTCACCACCTCATTTTAGAATTCTCAAGAAGCAATGAGAACTAAGCATCGTTGACTTCTTTCCTAACCCACAGATGGCAGACCTGTGGCTCACCTGATGTTGTGAAACCCCAATTCCCATCAGCCCAGCTAGCACAGCCAATGGTTGGTGGTGTTGAGAGTTGTGGTCTGCCAACATCTGGAGGGCCGCTAGTTCACCACCCCGGGCTTTCCCCTGTTTTCCTTGAAATGATAACCAAGCCAGAAGAGGAGCCGAGGGCAAGCATGCCAATATATCCTCAGCCCAGTATACCTGAAGGAGCATCTCCACCCCCATCATTCAGCCCGGACACTCCGAGGGCCTTCTGGCAGTTCCCTTACTGCAAGAAGTGAGGTTACAAGGAATTAGGCAGAGGGCCTTCTTGGTAGCGGCACCAGCCCTGTGTAACGCCCTCCCATCAGATGTCAAGGAAATAAACAACTATCTGACTTTTAGAAGACATCTGAAGGCAGCCCTGTTTAGGGAAGTTTTCGGTGTTTGATGTTTTACTGTGTTTTTAATATTCTGTTGGAAGTCCTGCGCCCTGTCCTGCTTCTTTCCGCCTGGCTTGGGGTGGGGCCAGACAGGCTACATAAAGGATTGCTGCTGCTGCTGGGCAGAGAGGGCACAGTTTTTGTTTTTGTTTTCTTTTTAAATTGCTTTTATTTTTTATCTGTATCATTTTGAATTGTGATTGATATTAATGCTGCATTCTTAGTTTTAGATTTTATGATTTTTGTGGAAATTGTTTTCCATTTGGTTGTGTACTTTTTGATGTGTTTTATGAATTTTTGTTTATGACTTTTGTTATGTTGGTAATTATGTAAATCTTGTCATGTTGTAAGCTGCCTTGAGCATTGTTTTAACTATGGAAAGGCGGCATACAAATAAAACGATGAATTAATGAATGAGTGGGAGAACTCAGCCAGATGGGTGGGGTATAAATAATAAATTATTATTGTTATAATTATTATGATTCAGTCAGATGAGCGATCCCATCTCATCTGTGGCCATGCAGGGAAAGGAGTGCCACACAGCCAACCAAATGTCTTTATGGGATGATGCTCTCTTCTGCTGAGAAACCATCTCCGTAGGATGCTTCCGTCCATCACCTGGCAGCTGCTTTCCCATCTGGTTTCAGCAGAAGGAGAGAAGGGAAGCAGGGCTGCCTGCCATTAGCTCCATTGGGCCTTCTCCATCTCAACTGACAGCAGCCATTCTGTCATGCTATAGCAGGGCAAGAGCAGGGAAACAGGGCCACTGCCCTGGTTCTGCTGAGGTGGATCCATTACTCTCCACCATCTCACCTTTGGCGCCTCCTCTCCTCAAACTATTTCCATTCCATCTGATGATGAGAAGAACTCTGTAACAAGAACCTGTGGGCTGAGTTTGCTCCCCCCACCACCACATTCCCTCCAAATCCCTTTTCTTTTTTTGTCATGTGAGGAGGGCAATGTAAATAAACAGGCAAGCTGAAGCTCTTGCATACCAACCAAGTCTTCAGAGCAGCCACACCTAATTTTTTTCAAAGTGTCAGAATCTCTCTGTGGCAATAACTGCTTTCACCTTATAATTGAGCAAAGCTAGCTGCCCGTCAACTTTACGTACGCTGCTCTTTAAGGAAAGGTCTCCTAGTTTACAGTAAATCAATAACCCCCTTGTGGAGTTTGTGTTTCTGGAAAATCCCATTATAGGAGGCTATTGAGCTATGTTTTTAAACATGAATCAGTCCACTGAAGACTTCTGTAGAGTATAAAGCAAATCACTCTTGGGGGGAAGGGGGAAGGCCTTAGCAAAAATTATGAAAAAATTATAATTAAAGAGAGTCTAATCACACCAGTAGATCCATATCCTCTTTGTAGTCTGTGTCTACCATCATATACATATGAGCACCTGCGAAAAAATTATATTTAAGAACAAAGACAATGTTAAACCTCTTATTAGAAAGAAAGGTATAATTCAATGGCTCTCCAATGCATTTGCGATGGCTTTGCAGCAGGACCATATTGTTATGAAGGAGGGGATTGGACGAAGCCATAATTTGGAGAATTAGAAAACTGGCATCGTAAAACCATGAGTCATATCTTGGGTCTCTTACCGCTGTGCTGTGCACAGGAGGTAATAAAATTTGGCATAAATAGTGATCAGGGACATAAAATATGTAGATGGTGGATAATACTTTCTCAATGTCACACCTAATAATAGTAACTGTCTTAATAAACTACATTTTGTATCCAATTTTACACTGTCTTTCAACTATTAAATAGCATTCACTAAAACCTTGCTTCAAAGTAGAGCTGAACTCAACCTACTTGCAGTTTCCCCTCCCCGCACAAATAATCTAAATAATCTATTTAGAAAACTCACCCTTTTTAAGATCCTTCAATGCTTTTTCCATACCCACACACCCACACATATACACATACATACAGAAACTGTGTTTTCGAACAGGATTTTAAAAGGAGATTTGCACAAACCCAGTGCTTTTTCTGGAAAAATTGCTACTTCACCAAAACTGAAAGTAAACTATTCCTACAGACCTGCTTTAAACTGCATCTTAAAAAATAACTGCACTAAAGTTGTGCCGTTGAAATATTGATTTGAATTTAATACTGGTGTGAGTGATCGAATTCCTGATACATAAATATTCACTGTTTACTTGTGAACATCAGGCCATCGTGCTGTCTGTACCAAATATTCAGATATATATCAGTAGACTCCACTGACTCATTTTGTTCATAAACTAGATAATATAAAAATGGATTATCTTAATTGTAAGAAACGTTGTTGATGTTGGCATCCATCTATCTCAATAGACAATGGAGTGTGCCTCCAGGGATGAAGTCAAACTGCTGTGTTAGCAGCACTGAAGTGACCTTCCCAGAGCACAAGCCTGGGCAGTATGTATGGAAGTCCTGGATTGGCGACAAGACACCTCCTCCCCTGCCTCGCTGATGTGGTCCAAAGGAAAGCAGAGCAAGACGTTTGGCACCAGCTCAGCTGCAGAAGTTGCCAGAAGGAGGCGTACAGGGCGCCACCCAACCATCTTACAGACTCCACTCTGGATTTGTGTAGAGTTCGCTCCTTGGACTTTTCTTCTCACCAAGATATCCTGCAATGGAGCAGAGGTTTAGGATCAGAGTTTTCCTTCTCCTGGATGGGCTCTCTTCCCAGGTTGACAAGCACCATCTGCCCCTCACTTCTTGACAGTTGGACTCACTATTAGTCTCATCCACTCATTCCCAATTGATGGTCCGTGGACCCCAGGGGGTCTGCGTAGCCCGCCCAGGGGGTCCATGGCACCACTCACATAACAAAAACTACCATGGATATATTAAAATGCTCAAAAGTAGGGGGCCCATGGCTTGGCTTTTGAGAAACAGGGTGTCCACAGTCCTTAGCTAATTGGAAATCACTGTTCTAGAATATCACACATCTAAAGAACTAGAAATGCAGTTCATTAAACTCAACACTTCACTGCTCTGCCCCATGTTTTTTCTTTGACCTAAGTAACAAGGCTTCAGCACACTAGTCCAGCTCTATTTACTTGCTAGACGTGATTGACGAGCACAAGATAGTCCTCTAGTAGCTCCCTAGATTGTCTAACCCAGAGGTGAGGAATTTGTAGCCTTTCAGATATTGTTGTACTTGAACTCTCATCTGCCCCTTCCAGCATATATAAAGTTCAGGAATGGTTGCAATTGTCCAACAGTATATGGAGAACCACAGTTCTCCACCTCTGGCCTAACCTTTTTGGTTATTTATTCAGTCATGTACATATAAGGGCTTACACATTTCTTTACATTTTTCTGTCGATAAAGAATACCATAGAATTGCAATGAAATGGTAAAAAAGAAATGAAAAATTATAAAAACACAGACATTACATCTCAAGCTTTGCTCAGGACAAAGAAGAAATGGTAGGCCTTTGCTGTGATAGAATGGTCCATCTTTTTTTTAAAAAATGCTATTTGATGTTGCAAAAACTAGTGAAAGAGTAATAGAAAATATGTTCCTTCTTGTCTTCACTTTCCTGTTTATAATAATTAAAGACGGCTTAGTGTCAGTGGTATGCAAAGCAAAACATTTGCGAAATGCACATGCAGAACAAACCATCACAAACATGACAAAATTCTGAGAAGACAAATATTTCTAATTTTCTGAAGCTAGCCAAACTTCGGGTGGAAACAAATGACCAGCAGTCACCTAAGGGTACTTAAAAGCTTTATTGTGTGACAACTGTGTTTTTTAAAGACAGATGCACGTGCTCTTAAAACCTCCATACGAAGTGGCCCAAGGATGCAGTCATATGGAAGAAATAAAATATGAACCTGTATAACCACATTGATGCTTGCAATTGATGTTGGTGTCTGCATTGGGTCTGAGAACCATGTCTGGTGGTGCAGAAACATACCCATTTAAATCCATGGTCTTGCACTAGGGCTCACCGAAATGCCTATGCCTATTCTAAGCGCAAGGGCAACAAACATAACAAAAGCATGGAGGGGGTAGAACATAACTGCTCCAGATCCTGTGTCAGTCTCTTCCCAACGATCTGCACGGGGGGGGGGGGGGGAGACTGATGGGCATGCTAGCAAAGTCACAAACATCAGTTGACATCCTTCCTCATGGAATTAACCCTTAAGTTGCAAACAGAATGATCCTTGCTGTTGCCTGCCCAACAGGGTATAGGGCAAAGTCCTCCAAATCCCCCTATATTGATAAGAAAAAGAAGATCAACGTCAACCCAGCCAACCCAGAGGTTACAGCATTAGAAAAAAAGAAAGATGTTAAGTACATTTTGAGACTCAAACACAAATTGCTGGTTGGACCCAGACCGAGCTAGCTGAACCTAGGTTTCATTAAAATCTATGGGACAAGTTAGTTATAACTTAACTGATTTCACTGAGAACATAACTAGCCTCGTCTCAATCCTATACATGTCTATTCAGTTCCATTCAATTCAAGCAAATTTACTCTCTGGTAGATGGATAGGATTGCAACCTTAGCTTTTTTATAATAAAAAAAAGAAATTAAAAAAATAACAAACTAAGGTTTAGCATCATTTCTATTAAAATGATCACCTGAATAAACAAAGCAAGATACTATTGAAGAAGTTATAATTATAAAAACCTGTTCAAAAGCAGGAGAAAGTGTGTTTTTAAGCACTGGCTCTATGACAAAGCTCCTGTTAGTTGCTGAAATAATGCCAGTGTTTCTAATCTTCGCCTGAGGTAAAATTTCTGCTGTTTGGTGAGAGGACATCCAATTGAACATAAATACTCACTCAAACACACACATACTTCAAGTATGCCTTATGAAGAGGTCTCCAGAAAGTCTGGAAGGCTTTGTGGGTTTTCTTCACTTGCAACGAGAACAGCAGCAGAGAAGGTGTAAAGGCTATAAATGCAATTGCATTTTTTTTTTAAAAAAAAAAGATTAAATGAGTAGTCTGAAGAAGCCCTGAAGAAATAGAGTGCTGATAATATTATAATATCATACAAAGGTGGCAGATTTGATGAGGATTTTTCAATAGACCTTATTAAGTTGTAAAGGAGTTTTCCTCCCACAAAAAAAGGGGTTTTTATTTTCGCATTGACTGCCACCACCACCCGCCCCTAGTTTATTCAAAGTAACTTTTCTCAAGCAGAGAAAGGATCTTGCTGTGCAGGAAAAGAGTGTCTTCAGATAATCAAATGCCTTGGAAGTAATCAGAGATAAAATACTAATTAGGCAAGAATAGCAGAAAGCAAAAAAAAAGTGTGAACGTTTCTAAAGAAAGTCAGTGTGAATTAGAAACAGGGCAACACTTCACAAGCGGGGAGAGAAAACGGGAAAAAATCCCCTGAATAATTTAAATAGGGAGGAAAAGAAATGAAATGAAACAACCTGCTCAATGGTTATTAAATCAGAGGATTTATGCTAGTTATCGTGTCACATGTCGTGAAAGTGTTTGTTACCTTCAAAACTAACATGAATTCTTGTTAGTCTTCAGGATCCATGGGGTGATGTATCACCCTTACCTCCTCAAAAAAGGGAGGAGGTGGACACAGATTTGCATTAAAATCGTGTATGCTAATTTATATGTATTGATGCCAATTTAGAAACAAATTAAGAAAATGAAATCAAACTGCAGTAAAGGTAAAGGGACCCCTGACCATTAAGTCCGGTCACAGACAACTCTGGGATTGCGGCGCTCATCTTGCTTTACTGGCCGAGGGAGCCGGCGTTTGTCCGCAGACAGCTTCCGGGTCACGTGGCCAGCATGACTAAGCCATTTCTGGTGAACCAGAGCAGCGCACGGAAACGCCGTTTACCTTCCCGCTGGAGCGGTACCTATTTATCTACTTGCACTGGCGTGCTTTCAAACTGCTAGGTTGGCAGGAGCAAGGACCGAGCAACGGGAGCTCACCCCGTCGCGGGGATTCGAACCGCTGACCTCCTGATCAGCAAACCCGAGAGGCTCAGTGGTTTAGACCACAGTGCCACCCGCGTCCCTGGAACTGCAATACATCTCATCAAAGCAGGGAAAACTCAGGGCAGGTGTTCTATGTGTGTGTTCAGTCTCCTGTCCACCTGTTGTTTGGAAAATTCAAGGCCCATTTCCTCCCTTGTTATGCTTCTTCAAGCAGAAGACACTGTCAAGTAGAGTGTGTCCATGCGGTGTGCATGGCCCTGGTGCCAAAATTTGTGGGTGCCCTGTCCCTTCATGGGGAATTTTGCAGTTGGTCGGGCACCCAGGGCCCCAGGGAACCAGTACCTCTGCTGCTGCCCTTCATGGCTTCATTGACCCTCCCGTTGTGGAACATCCTGCTCTGTTTTGCCTTTTTGTCAACACAGGTTTCCTTGGCTTAAAGGCCAGGATCAGAGGCACTGTTTAAAGAAGGCAGGCCAGGCACTGCCCCCACCCACTGGGCTCAAGGAGCTGGGGGGGGGAGAAAGGGATAATTTCCCCAGCCTTAAAGGTCAACCCCCCTCCAACTGAAAGCCTGTTGACATAAGGAAAAACTAGGGCTCAATAGGTATTTACATGCATGTTGTAAAATCTTATGAGATTTGTTGAAATGGATCAGAAGAGAACAAGCAATATTCTGAGCAGTGAGCGGCCGGTCCAGACCCCACTCTAGAACAGAATGAGAGAAACCTATTCTGTTTTAGAGATGCGGTGATGAATGGCTCTCCCTAAGAGACTTTATTGTCTCTTTTAGTAGTAAGAGCAGAACAGGAAAAGTAGGAAAAGTAGAAAAGTTTCCACTAAGATACAACTAAGTTTAGTGAAACCTAATGACTAAACTGTAAAATGCACACCCTCCAACATTTCGTAAAGGAAAATAAGGATGTCCTATATAATAATAATAATAATAATAATAATAATAATAATAATAATACCCCCCCCTTCTGACTGGGATGCCCCGGCCATTCTGGGCAGATTCAAAGACATATAAAAACATAAAACATTTTTTAAAAATTAAAAACTTTCCTATACCAGGCTGCCTTCAGATGGCTTGGGGTTCAGATAACCCTCCAACATTTCTCAGAGCAAAATAGGGGTATCCTATGGAAAAGTGGGACATTCTGGGATCAAATCAGAAACTGGGATGGCTTCTGTAAATCTAGGGTTGTCCCTGGAAAATAGGGGTACTTGGAGGGTCTGTATAATGGCACTATCTACACAGTGAATATATTTTCACATTCATGCTTTTTATGAAAACTTCCTTTTTTAATTAAAAAAACACACTACCCAAGTATTTCTTTAGTTTAGGCCACAGGTGGCTGAAGCCCAGTTTGGTGTCTTGTTCGCAAGCCCTGAATGCTATAAGCAAATAAACTTTACTTTTCATGAATAGTGCTCAAGGCATAAAGTTGAATTTACAGTGCAATCTATGTCTACTTAAAAGTAAGACCCATTGTTTTCAACAGGGCTTGTTGTTGTTGCTGTTGTTGTTGTTGTTGTTTAGTCGTTTAGTCATATCCGACTCTTCGTGACCCCATGGACCAGAGCACGCCAGGCACTCCTGTCTTCCACTCCATGTAAACATGTACTGCAGCCTTAAATACCCTCTTACTTCCTTATAGTTCAATGATAACTAAATTGGGGTGGGTGGGAAATAGGGAGGAAAAAGGAAGGAAGGAAATTTTTAATATGACATTGGACAGTGAGAAGGCCCATAGGAAACAGGCCAGTGAATGAAGTTGGTAATGTAAAGGAAAAGGGACCCCTGACCATTAGGTCCAGTTGTGACCGACTCTGGGGTTGCGCCGCTCATCTCGCTTTATTGGCTGAAGGAGCTGGCGTACAGCTTCCGGGTCATGTGGCCAGCATGACTAAGCTGCTTCTGGCAAACCAGAACAGCGCACAGAAACGCTGTTTACCTTCCCGCCAGAGCAGTACCTATTTATCTACTTGCACTTTGTGCTTTTGACCTGCTAGGTTGGCAGGAGCTGGGATCAAGCAATGGGAGCTCACCCATCGCAGGGATTCGAACTGCCGACCTTCTGATCGGCAAGCCCTAGGCTCTGTGGTTTAACATGATGTTATTTGAGTTGGTAACATGATGTTATTTGAGAAATACTGACTCTCCCCTTTCAGGGGAATTTCTCTCCTCTGGGAATACACTAGGAAAATGAAGTCCAGTTGCTAAAAATATATAAATAAATTCATAATTATTATTATACGCTTATACTCTATCAAAAAAAAAGCCCACCTTGTGAACAAATGCTTTTTGCTGTTTGTTGTGCTCCATTTGTCTGCCAAAATTATGAGGAATGTTTTGCAATGTCTACAAAAGTCTGTGATTAAGCTGATATGCATGTTGACGCATATGAGAAAAATTCTGCCTCTTAGACAATTTCATAAACTTGTCTAGATTGGCTGAAGAATGATGCTAACACCATCATCATATCCTGAATAATTGTAGATAGTCACTAACACGCAATCAGTTTTAATTCCTGTCATTTTCAGAAACAGAAATTGCTTTTATTGAAATAAAGGAACAATATCACACTCATGGGCCACAATCCACCAGGAATGTGACCAGTGCAGAGGCCCATCCACTAAATTGTAACTGCTTGCAAAAGAGAATGTTATACCCCAATCACATTTCATCCCACACCTCTGCTCTGGGAGAAGGGAAGAGCCCGATTATGCCCCATTGAATGAACCAAGGCTTGGTTGGCCATATTTGTATGGCAACTGTTGCATTTAATGCACTCTACATATATTAAAGCGGGACGTGGGTGGTGCTGTGGGTTAAACCACAGAGCCTAAGACTTGCCGATCAGAGGGTCAGCGGTTCGAATCCCCGTGACAGGGTGAGCTCCCGTTGCTCCTGCCAACCTAGCAGTTCGAAAGCACGTCAAAGTACAAGTAGATAAATAGGTACCACTCCGGTGGGAAGGATAACGGCGTTTCTGTACGCTGCTCTGGTTTGCCAGAAGCGGCTTAGTCATGCTGGCCACATGACCCAGAAGCTGTACGCCGGCTCCCTCGGCCAATAAAGCAAGATGAGCGCCACAACCCCAGAGTCGGCCACAACTGGACCTAATGGTCAGGGGCCCCTTTACCTTTACATACATTAAAATCTTTAAAATTATCAGAGAACATTTTCCTCCCTCCCAAATAATATTCTAACAAAGCAAACAAAGCTGAGCGAGTTTTTGTGGACCACAGGATGTGGTGATGGCCAGAATCTTTGATGTGCCAAAGTTAGGGACGGCCAGTCTGTTAATGGGCACTGGCTATGATAGCTCAATGGAAAATGAAATATACTACTACTAGACAGTGTCTACTACTAGACACTGCAATGATAGTGGCAGGCCATCACTTCCATACCAGTGGAGGTTGGTCCATGAGCACAAATGAAGCGCTGCCTTACCAACCCCAATCTGCCCTCAGCTAGCCTCCACCTCCCTCTCTCCCTGTTTAAAACCAGTCCAGGGGTTGGCACTGCCAGTCAGTTTCCTCCTCCTAAGTATCGGTTTTTACCCTTGAAGAACTGAGCAGGGAAGACGGCAGGGACAAAACTAGAATTAGTTCTCTCTCCTTGCCATTGGCTGTGGCTCCACCTCCTGTTTAGGCTCCCTGCTTTCCAACCTAGCAGTCACAACGGGAACTGCCAGTGCTTCATGCCCTGCTTATAAACGACCAGAAATATTTAGCTCCCACTGTAAAAATGCTGGTCCAGTTCGACAAAGCAGCTCAAGCTTGAAAAGGAGGTTAGACAGATTCATGGCTATGTTCTCCTTCCACCATCAGAGGTTGTATACTGGGGGTGATGAGCAGGAGGGGGCTATTGCCGCTGTGTCCTTCTCAAGTTCTTCCCATTGATAGAGCACTGTTCAAACAGGAGGTTTCTTTTTATATTCTGAACATTTGGTTCATCTATCCAAGTAATGATTAATTGGCTTTGGTCCCACCTGCACTATGCATTTGAAGCAGTCTTATACCCACTTTTAAATAGCCGTAGCTTCCCCCAAAGAATCCTGGAAAGTTTGTTTGCTGTGCTAAGAATCGTTAGGAGACTCCTATTCCTCTCAAAGTGCAAGTAGATAAATAGGTACCGCTCCGGCGGGAAGGTAAAGGGCGTTTCCGTGCGCTGCTCTGGTTCGCCATAAGCGGCTTAGTCATGCTTGGCCACATGACCCGAAAGCTGTACGCTGGCTCCCTCGGCCAACAAAGCGAGATGAGCGCCGCAACCCCAGAGTCGGTCACAACTGAACCTAATGGTCAGGGGCCCCTTTACTTTATTACCCTCATGGGGCTACAGTCCTATTTATTTATTTATCTATTTATCTATCTATCTATCCATCCATCCATCCATCCATCCATCCATCCATCCATCCATTCTATTTAAGGGTTTTCCCAAAAGATATGGAAACCACAGAAGGATGGAGGGGAAGTGCTTATCTTTTGGGGGGAAGGTGATAATTGATGCTATGTATCAAAGTTTTGGGGGAAATCCTAAAAACCTGGGCCACATTCTCAGAGTACAGTGGTTCCTCGGATTAAGAACTTAATTCGTTCTGGAGGTCCGTTCTTAACCTGAAGCTGTTCTTAACCTGAAGCACCACTTTAGCTAATGGGGCCACTGTGCTGCTGCCGCGCAATTTCTGTTCTCATCCTGAAGCAAAGTTCTTAACCCGAGGTACTATTTCTGGGTTAGCGGAGTCTGTAACCTGAAGCGTCTGTAACCTCAAGCATCTGTAACCTGAGGTACCACTGTAGTTTAAAAATCAATGTCTCTTCCCAGGGAACTCTAAGCATTGTGGTTCTTTGAGGGGAGGTGTCTCCTAACAACTCTCAGTAGCCTTAACAAACCACAGTTCTCTGGATTCTTTGAGGGAAGCCATGAGCTATCGAAGTGGTATGATACTGCCTTAAATGTAAAGGTGGGGCCTTACATTCTCTGATCCTGGGGGCATGGGCATGTGCTGTATCCCTGAACTATGCCTTTATGTTCAAACTTGAGCATTCTGATCATTAAAAAAAAAAACCGAAGACAGAATTCACAAGCCTGCCTAGCAACACAGTGTGTTATCATCATAACAAACCTGCTTCTTTTTTTTTAAGTCATCAGTGCCAATAAACCTTTGAATAAGCAACAAAAAAAGGGACTCTTTCTGTGCCAAGACTATTTGCTTCCCATTTTGATCTTTCTTTTGTTATCAGCTTGTTTCTTTGAATGACATATTTGGAAATGAGGTAAGATTCACTTACCCCTTGAAACTGCAAAATTTCACAGCTTAAGAGACATCAGATCGGTTCCCCTCAGCAACACCACACCCCTGTGAAACCTACCTCAACTGAGGTTAAAACATCAGTCTGTGAAGCAACATGAGCTGCCAGATGAGGACACACCCACCTGTACCTTCCATAAAACAGACAAAGATAAAAAAAAAATCCCGCTTCAACCTGCAGGTCACATGTCGTTAGCCCCTCAGACTGCTTTAAGATTTACAGGTTCAGTCCTGCAGGGACTAAGAACTTCACAGTGATCACGGAGAAGTGACAGATCTCAACAGCTCCAACGTTGCGTCTTTTCTTATTCCTGGAATCCAAAACGCTCTTCGGCATTCTTTCTTGGGAGTGTTAGGATTTTTTGCTTTCAGACAGAGCTAAATAGCAAAATCGCCTGCCTGAGTCAAGGGATATAAAAGACTTCACAGAAATAACATGTTTTTCCATGTCCTACTTTCCTCTTCAGATGTCTTGCCAAGCTCCACTGTGGGCTTGTTTACACAATCCATGGATACCGAGGTCATTCCTGGAGATGTGTTATCCCGGATCAACGACGCAGAGCTTCTCTTTCTGGGTGCAAGCTGTGAAGCATCAGCTTACATGAGTGGTCAGGTGATATCATGTCCCTGATGGGTTGTAGGTTAACATGAGAAGAGCCTGCTGGATCAGTCCAATGGCCCATTTAGTCCGGCATCCTGATCTCACAGTGTCCAATCAGATACCTGTAGGAAACCTGCAAGCAGGACCTCAACACAAGATCACTCTCCCCTCCTGTGGTTCCTAGCAACCAATGTTCAGAAGCATAGACTTGAGACAGAGCATAGCCATCAAGGCTAGCAGTCACTGATGGCCTTTCCCTCCAAGAACTTGTATAATCCTTTTCTAAAGCCATCCAAGTTAGTGGCCATTACAGGTTTGGAGCAGGTGAAAAATAAGTACAACAGTGAGTTGGATGTGGACCAAATTAGTCCCATTGCTGTCTAGGTCTCTGTTGCAGCACTGAGTGGGGAAGCCTGAGATGAACTTTATCAACCAACATCAAGCTATTGCTCAGCAGACATTTCTGATCAATGTTGCAACTTTAAAAAAGTATACTGAACTCTATGAATTGCTGACTGCGTTATTTGTTTTTGCTTTATTAATATTCCACTGTGCTTTTACTATAGTTAGATATGGTGAGAAGTTCTGCTAAGGTCATTTGATTGTTTTAGTTGGATGGGTGTCCTGTTTTGTTTACTTGGGTGTTTGATTAAATTATAACTGTTGCCCTCATTGTTATTTAGATTTGTTTGTTGTTAATTTGCTAATAGGGACGCTGGTGGCGCTGTGGGTTAAACCACTGTGCTGCTTGGGCTTGCTGATCAAAAGGTCAGCGGTTCAAATCCCAGCAACGGGGTGAGCTCCAGTTGTTCGGTCCCTGCTTCTGCCATTCTAGCAGTTCGAAAGCAGTTCGAAAGCATGAAAGCAAGTAGATAAATAGGTACCGCTCGGCTGGGAAGGTAAACAGCGTTTCTGTGCGCTGCTCTGGCTTGCCAAAAGTGGCTTAGTCATGCTGGCCACATGACCTGGAAAAACTGTCTGCGAAAGCAGACAAACGCCGCCTCCCTCGGCCTTTAAAGCAAGATGTGCACCGCAACCCCAGAGTCATCCGCGACTGGGCTTAATTGTCAGGGGTCGCTTTACCTTTACCTTTAATTTGCTTATGTTATTTACTGGGCTTAGTTTTATGGAGTCTGTTATTTTTGCATTTTGTTTTATTTTTTTCTATATATTTTAATTGTTACTGTAGTTCATTGCTCTCGGGTCTGCAACTGAAATACTCAATGACTATTGAAGAGGAGGAGGAAGAGGAGGAGATTTCTGGAAATACTATTCTTTTAATGCTTTGCTATGCTTGAGAGCCTCTTTGTTCTGAGCTTGGTTGCTGGAAAAGTGACATCCAAGTGTTAAATCAAGTTAAAACTATAAAGGTTCAGTGTTGAGAAGCAATATATACAAACATTACCAGATGCCAGGATAAAGCAAGAGGGAATAACTACACCATCATTCATGGCCTACGTGGGTCTGCCTGGTCATTGCTGAAGACAAAACACTCAACTAGATGAGGGGCTTTAGACTTTCAGGATCTGCTTGGTTTTGTGCTATACCCATGAGATCCACCGGGCTGGAATCTAGTGGATGGAGACAAGCCCCAAAGACCTGAAAGGCTGCCTTATTCTCTACAAATCCTCTTGGGAGTTAAGATCAGCAGAGGGAGCACTCTTGGTAGTTGCACTGCCCTCAGAAGCTTAGTTGCTTGCTCTCCACCTCTGTAAACTAGGCAAGCCTTCCCCAACAAGATGCCCTCCAGTTGTTTTGGCCTACAACTCTCATCATTCCTGGTCATTAGCCATGCTGGCTATGGCTGCTGGGAACTGCAGCCCAAAACATCTGGGTGGAGGCATCTGGCTGGAGAAAGCTGGTTTATGGGCAAGACAAAGGTCTTCACCTGCAGTGTAAAGTACATAGCACAGTAACACCAGATTAGATTTTGGACTTGACTTGCAGCACCCATCCCACAAAAGTGAGTGGCCGGCCAATCTTTTATGATTCGCCTGTGCCATGTCTGGCTTGATAATCCATTACAGTTTAGTTCCACCTAAATGAGGCCATCAGGGAGAATGACGTGGCGCCCTGATGATCCACCAAACCTTTCATTCTGACTTCCTTATTGCCCAAATTGGAATATGTTGCCCTTGGTAATACATATTTTTATCCCAAGCTGAAAGTTTGCATTGTACATTTGAGTCCCTCTTCAGCTTAGCAATAAACAGAATGGGGAGTGGGGGGGGGGGGAGTGCGTCTAATGTAATCACAGAGACGGTTTTAATGATGACAGGGCATTTCTGCCAATGCAAAGGATCAAATGAAATTGTTGGGTGGAAGACCAAGCCAGGATGTTCTTAAAGTAAATACCAACATTGCTTTTTGCTCATCATCTCCTTTGACGGGTCTTTGTGAAACTTTGAATAGTCTTGATTGTGCTGAGAGTGAAGTCATGCTTAATTAGCATAAAAAGAAAGTAGTATCCTACATTTGGAGAGAGAGTTTTATTTTTTATTTTTTTCCCCTTTTCCGCACAAACTGCTATTGTGAACCCCACTGCCAGTATTGATATTGGGAGGTTGTTCATACATTTTCAATTTTTTTTTAATTCTGTGAGGGTTCTTTTGGGGGTGGGGGCGGAGGAATTAATTAATAGATTGCCATTATCCTTCCTTCTGGCATTTTGAGCAAGTACCGTACAAAACGTACCCAGGTTCCTTCCAAAATAACAATTAGGGTAATACAATGGTGAACTGATTCTAGGAGCCTAATTTCAGGGAAAACAGCAGTAATGCAAGAAAGCTGTCCTCCACAAATACTGCGACAAAGTAATCACAAAGGGTAGGCAAAAGTATTAAAGCAAAAACAACATGCAGAGAGGAAGTCAACCTCTGTGACAAGCACAGCTCCAAGAACAATGTTTTGATCTGGAGGAGGACTGCCAACCATATCTTACCACATAGGATATCCCTTGCTTCCAAAACTATAGCCTTTATGCCAATTATGCACCCCATTAATTCTTCATTTGTTTAAAGCACCATTCATCTAGCAACAACCCAAACAGTATCTATTTTTAACACCACTACTAACAGTAGCAGTAATAATATCAGAACACCAGTAGAAGCAAGCAGTCATACAGTTGTACCTCAAACATTCTTTTGGAAGCCAAACATCCAATGGGGCTTCCGCAGCTTCCAATTGGCTGCAGGAGTTTCCTGCAGCCAATCAGAAGCCACGCTTTGGTTTCCGAACATTTCAGAAGTCGAACGGACTTCCAGAACAGATTCCGTTCGACTTCCGAGGTACGACTGTATATGAACAAAAGTCTCACCCTACATAATATTGATTACTATCTATCAGACTCATCTGGAGTATCAGTAAACTCAACCACCCTGTTTGCAGGCTTCCCATAGGTATCTGGTAGGCCATTGCGAAAACAGGATGCTGGACTCAACGTGTCTTTGGCCAAATCCAACAGGGCTGTGATTGTATACCTACCCTGATCTAGTAAGGGTAATACAAAAAAGGCAGGCTTCAGCATAAGCTTCCCTTGGTGGACTGGGATCCAAGTATAGAAAAGGATGTTGGGTACATGCCTCTCAACCATGGATGGAGGCTCACGCCACATGCATAGTGAAATGCAGATCTGGCCCTCATTTTGAGGTGCTGTGTGTGGATTTCATATAGTACCTGGCATCCACCACTAAACTATACCTAGCTATAGTAGAAGTCCCTCTGCAACACTAGGAAGTGCAATGGGGGAAGTCTAATCTCCAGACTCTAGACCATCCTTCTAAATCCTGGTTCCCTCTAGATGTCTTGAAGTACAATTTCCAAAACTGATGGGCGTTAGAATCGTGGAATTAGAAGGGACCATGAGTATCATCTAGTCCCACTCTCTGCAATGGAGGAATATTTCACCCAATGTGGGGTTCAAACCCATGACCCTGAGGTTAAGAGTCTCATGCTCTACCGACTGAGCTATCCCTAAGGTAATCAAAATATGGGGTCCAGAATACATGGGAGGCACCAAGCTGGGGAAGGTTGACCTTTACCCATCACAGCACATACCAATCCCAAGAAACTCCACCAAGACCCCTGAGGAATAAGTGCTAGAGCAATAATAATTCACTGTACCTTTTTAATAGACGGCATTAAAAATATTCCAGCTATTTCTAATTGATGAAAATACCTCGCTGTTTATACAGGGCTTCCTAATGACTCACAATGCAGTGATGTCAGCAAAATGCCAGACGTTTTTCCGTCCAAAACAGAGACAACGGCCATATGTTCAGAAAATAGTTTTCTCCTTAGTGCATGTTTATAAAGAGAATGAATAGACACGGTCTAAAATGAGAAACTTGTGCTGTGTTGTGTTATTCAAAGATAGCAGAAATATGCTTGATTAGCAGTAGGGGAAACACATTGTTTTGATATATTCATAATATTTTGGTTGCACATCAGAAAGAAGCAGGAGGGAAGGGAGGGGATGCCTATACTTCCAAGTCTTGCATTTAGGAAAGAAACGGTGGCACTGAAAGGATTTAGTGAGGAATATTGTGAGAGACATAACAGGGTGTTTTAGTCATGTATGTTAGGAGTGGTTTGCTAGTTGGGGTTCAGGGAACAACTGTAGCTACGTGGCAAGGTATCTCCTTTGCATGTAGAACGTCCCAGGTTCAAATCCTGGCATTTCCAGGTAAGGCTGGTGTTATGTACTGAGTTGAATAGGATCCAAAATGCAGCAGTCTGATTGGTCCTAGAATAATAGGATCCAAAATGCAGCAGTCGGGTTGGTCCTAGAACAATGCAGCAGTATGATTGCTCCACAGGAGCCACCCAATCCAGTTCCAGGTGGAAGTGAATCCGCAACCTGATTGGCCTACGGGAGAATCCCGGAATTAGCCAGTCACGTGCGGCCCATTGTGTAAATAATGTATATAAAGCAGATATTTTAGGGAAACTTTCATTCCTCACTACTATGAGCTGAATAAACAGCATGAAATCCACACTTGACTCCGAGTATATTTCAGCTGGAAATATCCTCTGGCTGAAACCCCAGAGAGCTGTTGTCAGTAGTGCAGATACGTAACACCAATAAGGCAGCTTTCACTATGCCTATGTTCCTATGAAGTTCACAATACCACCAGATAGGGTGGACCAAGCCATCCTCAGCCAGGCATGTATCTCCCTTGCCCCCACAATTGCCAGGTCTTACTGTGTTTGAATCATGGAGACCAGTGGATAAGAGAGTAGGTGTGTGAGTTAGCAGGCTGGGGATGCCAGCTTTGAACCAACTACTTTACAAAGGGTAGATTTTTGTACCTGTGGCCCTTCAGGCTTTGTTAGACTACAGTTGCCATCAGCACCAGCAAGCATGGTCAGTCATCAGGGAATATGGGAGCTGTAGTCCAACGTTATCTGGCCACAGATTCCCTGTCTTCATTTTAGTTGGACATTAGGTAAAACATCTCCACAGCAAGAGCAGTTTGACAATGGAACCAAGGACCTAGAGAGGTGGTGGGCTCTCCATCACTGGAGGTCTTCAAGCATGGCAACCATCCATGTTCTAGCTTCAGACTCCCTGCATCAAGCAGGGAGCTGGACTAGATTGACTAGATTGACTTCAGTTCTCTGATTTTAAGAGCTGATTAACATGGAAATATTCAATAGCTATGACTTCTCTCATCACTGCAGCACCACTACAGCAGAAGCTCCATCTGCTAACATTTGTTCCCCGGCATCCAGATGCAGGAGAGGATTGTGGGAGATTAGCAGCCAAACCTAACAAATGCATATTCTTGCTAGAGAAGGGGCTAATCCCAAAGAACTGTATTGCAGATAGGCCGATACTCAGACCATAGAAATACAATTAGTAGAGAGGGCCATGTTTGTTTAGTGTAGGAGAGGATGAGCAAGTGCAAACAGGAACTGAGGAAGAAGAAGACGAAAGAACCTCTCGTGCATTCTGGATTTTTGAGGAGATTTTCACCAAGACCTTTCACCAATGTCATAGGCGGCATTACCAGGCACACTGGTGACCCATGGGCACCAGGTTGGCAATCACTGATTGAAAGCACAAAGCTGCGGAAGACTGGTGTACAAAGTAATATGTGAAGCAACCCAACGCAGGATTTAATGCAGTGTAGATTTAGGAATATGGTCTTTGTCTAAAATATTCACAAAGGACAACCTGAACAGCCAGCAGTGATACTTGTTCTGTGGCTAATTTAAAAGAAACCCTTCAGGTGATTTGCAATGGAATCCAGCCACCACAAAAATATTGCACAGAAAAGAGCTGATGGCCATTGAACCCCAGCGGTGCAACTGAGCCAGGGTGGGCTGCAGCGGGGGGAATGGTTGCTTAAAATCTACAGCTGCATGCCATCAAAGACAAGCAATAGAAAACAAGAGGACTCATTATGCAAATGCATTAAATCCCAATGTATCATCTCTGAGCTCAGTGATAAGCTGAGAATGAACCTCAGGCCTCCCTTTCCGAATGATGAGAAATCACTCGCCAAGCCAAGATGCACCAGAGAGCTGAAATCTCAGCTGCAATTTTAATACCTCCAAGCGCAGGGTGTGAATGTCACTGTGTTACAATATTCGTCTTGGAAACACAGATCAAAACAGCACAGGGAGGAGGCATCTCTCAAGCCCAAAGTGTATAATAAAGGAGACTGGGCCGGGAGGTTGTTTCGTAAATGTTATCAGCATTTTAAAATGCTGCAAAGTGGAAAATGCATCATCATAATATTGTTCTTATGTTGCCCAGAGGGAAGAGAGAGGCCCATTTCTCCAGGGTTTAGGATCCAGTGGCGGTTGGTGCCCATTGAGGCTGGTAAAGAGGAAGGCTGAGAAGTGGTGCCAGAGCCAAGGCAGGCAGGCAGAGCTGGCTAATTCGTGTTTGGTCCTCCTAGCTGCTGATTTCTGCACTGACACGAAGGAGGGCAAAGCTGAAAGCTGAAAGCCAGGGCCACCCTGTGGACCCCTTGCAAGCAATAACAGCTTTGCAGTTGTGATCTCAATATGTGAGCAAACGTGATACTAAGGGTAGCACAGTGCCATTTTTGCAAGTGAGTTCTTTCACCCTGACATGGCGATATGACTGCCTTGCCATGGCGAAGGGGCTTGAATAACTCAGAGAAGCTATGAGCAGGGCACCCAAGATGAACAGGTCATAGTGGAGAGTTTTGACCAAACATGATCCACCTGGAGGAGGAACCGGCAAGCCACTCCAGTATGCCTGCCAAGAAAACTCCATGGACAAAGACAACAGGCATATAAAATTCTCATTAGATTCCCTTTTAAAAGGCAGGCGCTCAGATTGCTCAGGGAAAATCCTGGATAGGAAAGGACTTAGAGGTGATGGCAGGGACCTTCAATCTCTGCAACTGTCTCATAGGCGCAAGACCTATCGAAGAAGAGTTGCTGTGCTCATTAGGCTGGGCAGCCCTGTGCAGATCTCTTTTTTTTTCCCTAATGAAGAGTTAACTTCACTTACTCTGTGTGATTTACTGCTGGCTGGCTCCTGACAAATATATCATAAAAGTATCTATATGCCATAGAAAGACCCTCCAAGTGTCCCTATTTTCCAGGGAAGTCCCTGATTTAGAGAAGCCGTCCCTGTTTCTGATTTGATCCCAGAATCTCCCGCTTTTCCTTAGGATGTCCCTGTTTTCAGTGGAGAAATGTTGGAGGGTATGGAGTTATTAGACTCCTGAGCTGTCTGAAGGCAATCCTGTATAGGGAAGTTTTTTACTGTTTTTTAATGTTTTTATATATGTTGGAAGTTGCCCAGAGTGGCTGGGGCAACCCAGTAAGATGTGTGGGGTATCAATAGTAAAATTAACGTTATGGAACGGGACATCCCTATTTTCATTGGAGAAATGTTGGAGGGCATGCTCCTGACGTTTGATACTATGGGTCCATAAACAAGTCCTTCTGCGTTAACTTGTGTATTTGTTTCTTTAAGTGG